>NC_000072.6:141815411-142415411 GCF_000001635.26 Mus musculus
CACAAAACATCAGCTCAAACACTGAAAGGATGTTTACCATGTTGGTTCCAGTTCCAACAGACTTCTCACAGCCCGCGAGGCAAGCTGACATGTATGATAGACCATTGTCTCCACACACTGGGTCCCATGTGTTCGTTAAGCAGCTACACTTTGTGTTGCAGTCAGCAAGGACATTATTCTCCACATATAGAGGGTGCTGAACTCTGAAATGATTTGAAATGTTACAAATACTTAAAAAATCCTGCCCAAACACTTTAATTTTTCTCATCTCAGCATTTGCATGTGTGTACATGTACATGCACACACACACACACACACACACACACACACACACACACACACACACACACACTCAGACACAGAGAGAGAGAGAGATAGAGGGACCAAGAGACAGAGACAGAGAGAAAAAATATCATCACATTTCATCTTCTCCCCCAGCACAGAAACAAAAATCATCAATAAATCAACATGTGTTCTCTATACTATGTTTTAGGCACAAAAGGTATCTGCTCCAGTGTTTGCATGACTGCTTTTAAAAATTACTTCCAAAGCAAACATTAAATGTCTATCCTATGAGAAAATAAAGTGCTATTAGAGCTAAATTGAAGAGGACTAATCTCTCATTGATCTGCAAGATGGGAAATAATGAAAAAGGGCTAGCTTGAACAAAACCTGTAATTTTCATCTATAAGATAGATGCTGTATTTAGCTCCCAAAACAGACTCATTTTAATACCCAAGATGTTCTTTTGAAAAAGGGTCCAGCAGTGACTAATATTTAAACAGGAAATGTGGGAGTCTAGATGCTGAATTTTAATCCTGTTCTGCAAACACAGTGTGGAGACGGCATGACTAGAAATGGACTCAGTATGTACAACTCTACTCTGGTTTTGAAGCAATTTTCTTTAAACACACTAATGCCCCCTGAGTTTCAATTTCTGTATCTCCAAAGTGAATGGAAATATCCCTGTTTTAAAGGAGATACCAATCCAAACCAGATGTACATGTATATGTATATGTGTATGTGTAAGTGTATATGTACATATATATCAGATATAGATATGTATGTATATATCAGATATACATATATTTATGTATTTCCTCATGATTTTATATTAGAAATTATTCTAACCTTACAATTCTTAAGAATTTTGAAGGCAATTTTACTCTTTACTTATAATTCAATTTAGTTTTAATCTCTTTTTTGTCTCTGTGTCTCTGTTTCTGTTTCTCTGTCTCTATCTCTCTATCTCTGTCTCTTTCTGCTCTTTCTGGTGTGTGTGTGTGTGTGTGTGTGTGTGTGTGTGTGTGTGTGTGTGTGTGTGTGTGTGTGTGTGTACAAGCACATTATATAGCACTGTGAATATGGATGTCAGAAGATAGTCTTCTACCTTGTTGGAGACAGAGTCCCCTGTTGTTCACTGCCACGAATTATAGACTAGTAGGCACATGAACTTTCAGGTTGTCCTGCCTGTTCCATGCAGCTCACTGTAGGAGCAGTGGGATTACAGATACCTTACCATTTCAACCTTTACATGGGTTCTAAGGATCTAAGCTCAGGCCCTCCTGCATGCTCACAAAGCCCTTGACTACTGGGTCATCTCCCTAGCTCTTTGAAATTAACCTACAAGTGAATACTTTACTTCATTTTAACTGAATGGTTGATTATATATATATATATATATATATATATATATATACATATATACATATATATATATATAATATATATGTGTGTGTGTGTGTGTGTGTGTGTGTTCTAAAATAATTTTTAAATGTCCAATGGTAATATAGAATATGACCAGGCAACCCTTGAAACTCAAAATCTGAGACTGCAGAGCACATGAGATCTAACTATACCAGTGCCAAGTGAAAATATATACATTAACTGACTTACAATGACTTACATTCAATTATGCTAAATTTGAGACTACAGTAGAAACTGATGAAGGCTTGCTGACTTGTTTAGTTAACTTTTAATGCTATCTGTTTATGGGAGTATAAAATACATGGATAATTGAGGATACAAAGCTCTATGTTATTTTCCTTACTTACTCTTTAAAACAGACTAGGATATCACCATTGAATGCCTATTGAATAAAAAACTTACTCACTGGTAGTCCTCAGATATCTTTAATAAGCTTACTTCTGCAGGCTTCTATAGGCTTGATGGGTGGAAGGAAATGCAAGAAAACCATGGATTACTGCTATTAAGTCACAATAAGATGATCTAGTTATATTCAATCCATGAAGAAAATTTACAAGGAATTGTGAAAATATTATAATCTTCATTAGAAAACAACATACCCTTCATAAGAGGTGGTTAATCCAGCAACTGGGAAATTGTCACAGGTCATTATATAGCTAACAAAAGACAGAAGGTACTCAGTCAGGGATAGCCAGAATCCTATGTATGCAGCTTTCTTGACAGTAATCTTGAACTTCTTCATAATCAAACCACCAATTAAATATCCGAGGCATATTGGAGGTAACATGTAAAGACCTAAAATTGCAAGTAAAATAGCACTGATAAAAGAGAACAGATAAAAATATATTATGAATGTATCTAATACATTTTACTTAAGAACTTATTTAGCTCTAATATACAATGATCTACCCCATATTTACTCACATGTTACATAAAAGGAGGTTTTCATGTGTGTATCATGTCACTTTTAAAATAGTACTAGTGTTTATTAATCATGAATAGCAGGTGATAAATATAAACATTGCATACACATTCACTCACAAACATACATTCATTTATGGCATTAGATGTTTCATGTATTTGTTTTGACTTTGTATATTGGAAACGTCACTCAGCTCTGAGTGATTTTGAGTTTTCTGCTGACCTTTTGAGTTTGGTTGCTCCTGTTACCTGCTTATCAAGTTCAAAACATTTTGTGCATTGTTTATGTTGTCCAGTATTTTTTCTCCCTGTCTCTCTTTTGCTATATGAAAATCAAAGATAAATGAAAAACAGAAAGAAAAAGAAAGGGGAAGAGAAAGTCATGTGTAGGGCAGATTCACACAATACCAGTACCAGGCTTAGAATTTAACCATCCTTTGCAGATCCACAATGCTGCATTTAATTTTGTATACCTTGTGGTGAGGACTGAGATTTGGACTTTCAGAGAGGCCTAGATAATGTGGATGGTGGCTGACTGTGATCCTCAGTTTTAAAGAGTAAATTAGGATCCTTGGGTTCAGTGGACTAACAAGAAAAGCAGAGTGAGTGTGGTTGCACAGACTCATCAGACCAAAGGGTCTGAGCCACTGAATTGGGAGTGATGTGGAGAGCAAGACCTAGAACTGAAGCCTGGATGTAAAATGTGGGAGTAAGATACAGAATCCCATTGAGTTAAGTATTCCCCTTTGAATTAACATATTGATGTCTGAAAAGTGACTGATAGAAGCTTTCGCCAAGATGTCCATAAATATGCTGATATTTTATTCTGATTTAAAAGAAAGATCAAAAATGCATATTTATGGCTACATTCTTTCCCTATTCTTTCTTGATTTCCCTGGATACTGGAAAATTTCCCTGGAGAAGAAATTTATAAAAAAATCCAAACAGATTTCATATCATTGTTGTCTCCTTGTGGTATTTTCTTACTCTTTATCATGCACTTGAGGATAGATACTGTTTATCATGTCTGTGGTGGTTTGAATATGCTTGGCCCATATGAAGTGGCACATATTAGGAAGTGTGGTCTTGTTGGAGTAGGAGTGGCCTTGTTGGATATAGTACATCATGGTGGGTGTGGGATTTGAACCTCTGTCCAGAGGGGAATGGCTGCAGTCAGATCAACATGCTCAGCACCTTCTCAAACATCATGTCTACTGGGATGCTGCCATGTTTCCTGCCATGATGAAAATGAACTAAGGGTCTGCAATTGTAAGCAGGTCCAATTAAATGTTTACCTTTTAAGAGTTGCTTAGGTCATGGAGTCTCTTCACAGCAGTAAACCTAAGACAATGACCTTGTGGGAAGAAGGATGCTATTAAAGAAATAACGAAATTACATACCCATGAGGAAGACTATCTCAGCAGTGGATTTTCCATATTGCTGTTCCAGATACTTAGGCATGAAGGTAAATGAATTGATAAAGGCATTGACCTGGATCACACTTATAAGGATGAAAATCATGTAAATCGGATTGCAGGAGAGGCTCTTCATGAACAGAAAGAAATCTGAAACAAGAGAGTGTTGAGTTATCAAGCTAATTTAGCCTAGTACTTTGTATCCAGTGTTCTCCTAAAATCTCATGGATTCTGTGCTGTGACAAAACTGCATTTGATCAATCTTAATCCCTATTGGGATAAACATCCTTTAAGTCACATCTGGAAGTTAGTGAAACAATGGGCTATAAAAGAACTAGATCATAATTGCGCTATCAAACAAAACTATATGGAGATGTGATTGTTTCTGTTGCCACTCTCTTTCATCCCTTTTTCTGTTACTTCCTTCTATTAATAGCCTGTATTCTCTAGAGTTGACTAGTCTGTTCTTTGGAATCTGCCTGAGACTCAATTTAATGAAGTTTTAGTTCAGAATATAGTACTCTCAGTACTTTATGCAAGAATGTATAAACTAACAGCTTAGGAAGTTTCCAGAAATTATACAGCAGCCAAGACAGCAGCAGCATCCCTCCAGAACTTCATGGTAGTTCATGAATTAGAAGCATCATCAGCACCTCACAGAACCTTCCTTCAAACTGACTATATACTTGATCACAAAGCAAGCCTCAACAGATGCAAGAAAATCAAAATAAACCATTGCATATTATCAGAACACCATTGTTAATTCTGGGCATTAACAAAAATAGAAACAACAGAAAGCCCACAAACTCATGGTAACTGAACAACTCTATATTCAATGACCACTGGGTCAAGGAAGAAATAAAGAAATAAATTAGAGGCTTTATAGAATTCAATGAAAATGAAGGCACAACATACACAGACTTATGGGACACAATAAAAGCAGTGCTAAGGGAAAAGTTTGTAACACTAAGTGATTTCATAAAGAAATTGGAGAGCTTTCATACTAGCAAATAGATAGCACACCCAAAAGTTGTAAGCTATAAAGAAGCAAACACACATAAGAAGATTAAACAGCAATAAATAAACAAACTTAAGGCCGAAATCAATAAAATAGAAATAAAGAAAATAGTTCAAAGATTCATCAAAACCAAGAGCTGATCCCTTGAGAAAATCAACATTTTGAGATAAACCCTTAGCCAAACTGACTAAGAGGCAGAGAGACAATATCTAAATGAATAAAATCAGAAATGAAAACGGGACATAGAGACACCAAGGAAATCCAAGGAATTATTAAGTCTTACTTAAGATTATACTCACAAAATTGGAAAATACATAAAGCACATGTTTTTTTTTTTGATAGATTCCATTTACCAAGCTATTTAAACAGTCCCATGTCCTCTAAGAAAATTGAAAGAGCCATTAGCAGTCCCCCAACCAAAAAAACCCCAGGGCCAGATGATTTTAGCACAGAATTCTACTGGACAATACAAGAATTTCAGGAGTTATCACTATTCCTTATTTCAAGCTGTATCACAGAGAATTAGTAGTAAAATCTACATGATATTGGTATAGAAACAGGCTGATCAATGAAATCAAAACAAACATCCAGAAATGAACCCAAACACCAGTGGACACTTGATACTTAACAAAGAAGCCAAAAACATAAAATTCAGGGAAAAGACAAAATAAAAGAAAGCATCTTCAAGAAATGGCGTTGTCTTGACTGGATGTCTGTACGTAGAAAAATGCAAATAGATCCATATTTATCACATTGTACAAAACTAAGGTCTAAGGACATCAAAGGCATCAATGTAAAAGTAGAGAAACCAAATCTAATGGAACAGAAAAACGGGAATAAGCCTTGAAGGCATTTGTAAAGGAGACAACTTCCTGACCAGAACACCAATAGCTTAGCCAATAAGATCAACAATTAATAAATGGGACCTCCTGAAACTGAAATGATTCTGTAAGGCAAAGACACAATCCATAGGAGAAAATGGCAACTTAGAGATTGGAAAGAGATCTTCACCAACCCTACATCCTACAGAGGGCTAATATCCAAATTATGTAAAGAATTCAAGAAATTAGATACCAATAAACCACACAATTTAATTAAATATGGGGTATAGAGTTAAACCAATAATTCTCAACAGAGAAATCTTGAATGGCTGGCCAAGAAGCACTTCACATCACAAGTCATAAGAGAAATACAAATTAATGTGTAAAATTCCACCTTACAACCATCAGACTGGTTAAGATTGAAAACTCAAGCAACAGTGCTGGAGGGATTGATGGAGCAGAGGTGAAGAGCACTAACTGCTCTTCCAGAGGTCCCGAGGTCAATTTCCAGCAACCACAACTGGCTCACAACCATGTATAATGGGATCTGATGACCATTTCTGGTGTGTTTGAAGACATTGACAGTGTTCTCATATACATTAAATGTGTGTGTGTGTGTGTGTGTGTGTGTGTGTGTGTGTGTGTGTGTGTGTGTGTGTGTGTGTATAAAACACCTCAAGCAACAGCACAAGCTGGAGAGGATGTAGAGCAAGGGGAACAATGCTAACTTGTGCAACCACTCTGGAAATCAATCGTGGTCTTACCTGAAGACCCAGCTATATCACTCCTGACCATATACTCAAAAGATTCCCCTCCATACCACAAGGATACTTTCTTCATTATGTTCATAGCCAGAAACTAGAATGAACCTTGATGTCTCTCAACAAAAGAAAGGATAAAGAAAATGTGGTTCATTTATGCAATAGAATACTGCTCAGCTATTAGAAACAAGAACATCATAAACTTTGCAGACAAATGGATGGAACTAGAAGATATTCTGAGTGAAGTAATCCATAATCAAAGGACATGCATGATACGTACTCGATTATAAGTGGATACTAGCCATAAAGTACAGGATATCCCCAATACTCTGAGTCCTCAGACTCAGAGAAGCTAATAATAAGGGGTGTCCAAGAGAAGAAACTTGACTCTCACTCAGAGGGAAAATTAAATTGTCATTGAAGGGGTATGGAGGGAGGGAATTGGATGGGAAAGGAAAATCTGAAGGGGGATAGAGTGAGGAAGATCAGGTATAGGAAGAGCTGGGGAGAGGGGACAAGGAGAGTGAACTGAAAGAGGTAGAAGTTGGGGAAGGGACATACCTCAAGGACTTGCCAGAAACCTAGGTTGGAGAAGACTCCAGAAAGGCTATGACACTGACTCCACCTGAGAATCCTAGAAGGTGGGAATATGGATCCTGCAGTGGTCACATCCTGTAGCCAGGCAGGACTCCCACTGGAGGAATAAGAACACAAGCCCACCCATGAAACCTGTGATCCAAAATTTGTCCCACCTACAAGAAGTGCAGGGACAAAGATAGAGCAGAGATTTAAGGCATGGCCAGGAAATGACTTGTCCAACTTGAGAACCATCCTGTGGGCAAGCATCAATCCCTGACACTATTAATGATACTCTGAAAAGGTCCACACAGCAACTGACTGAAGCACCTGCAGAAACCTACAGCTAAATATTAGACTGAGCTCAGAAAGTCTTGTAGAAAAGATGGGGGAAGATTGAAGGACCTGAGGTGGTAGGGACTCCACAAAAAGGACCAACAGATTCAACTAATGTTGACCCTTGGCAGGCTTCCAGAGACTAAATTAGATAAAAACCAAAACATACAACCAAAGAACATATAAGGGCCAGACGTAGGCTATATGCACAAATGTAGCAGATGTACAGTTTGGTCTTCATGAGCATTGCCAACAACTGGAATGGGGTCTTAAACAAATTCTGTTGCCTGCCTATGGATCCTGTACCCTTAACTGGGTTGTTTTCTCCCCTCAATGGTAGAGGATATATGTTTAGTCCCCCAGTGACATGAGATGCCTCCCAATTCTCAGAAGTGAAAGGGATAGGGACAAGGAACATGTGAGGGACCTTTGATTGGGATGTGAAGTGAATAAACATATTTATTAATGAAAAAAGAATCACTAATGATATTTTAAACATCTCAACATGACGATCACACTGTATGGAATGCTGACTCAGTTGGTGTATAGCAACCACTTTCCAAGTGACTTAGCCAAAACTGTTCCCTGTTTAAGAAGTGAGAGTCAAATGTGTTGCCTGCCTCTAGGAAATGGATTAGATCTCACTGGAGATAATTTGATTGAAGTCCACAGTTGACAGTCTCTTTCCTGTTCATGCCTTCATGTCTCTGTCTTGATTTTCTAATTTTACACTATCCTTCATAAATTGCCTAGAATTTCATTGAGAGAAAAGTATCAAGGGGACACCATTTTGAAGCAGAGGAAGAGCAGTTTAATGAGAATAAATGGACTCTGATGGCAAAATCCATCCTTATGAGTGAGATGGTTGCAGTCAGTATTCCTGGGAGGACATCCCTGTCCTCTTAAATGAGTCTCCAAGTTTCACAGTTATTTTCTCTATGTCTTATTCTCTGCTAAGTTCTTTTCTACTTTTGAAATTTAGATGGATCTGGCAGACCACAAGGTTTCACAAAGAACAGTCAGTATTTGCCCTTTCTGGAGAATCTTTAACATGGCTATCATCCTAAGAACATTCAAACCTCTGCATTGACACCAAGTGTCACTGGCTCCTCAGCCCTGATGTTTAAGGCTGACATGTGACCGACTATTCAGTGCCAAACAATGTTGGAGGTTATAAGTAATAGAAGAAATAGCAATATCATCAATAAGATGCTCACCAAAGTAGTCTGTGCCAGAACCAAACAGAAGCCCAGGAAAACAATACACTCTTACTCTCATTTGATAGGAAAAGCACTAGCCCTTCCCATCTTCCAACTATATACTTTCAGAAATCCAGAGCCCAAAGCATGTCCCTTATACATGAACTCGGATCTCTTGAGAACACTGCGAAGGTCTCAACACACACAGCTATGACATAAAGTTAAGTTTTAAGAACGCACACTGTTGAACACTCCACTGTCCCATAGTAGTTTCTCACAGAAGCATCTCTACTCTGCATTGTTGCTTAGTAACATGCCTGCTTGCTGTAAAACAGTCTGTTCTGAGGAAACAGTTGCCCTGTAGACTATCACTACCTTCAAATAGGATTATGTCACCTATCATGTTTTCTCTTTCAGCTTTGACTTCAAGGATGCTCATAGCTAAACATTTTCCTTATCAAACAAGTTTTCCTTTACCACTATCTGTAGCTGGGATTTCTTCTTACTCCTGTTTTCTTTTTTCTTAACTTAGTCTAATATTTTCTGCACTATAAGATTTTCAAAACAGATGGTAAAATACATTTTCTCATTGACTATTCAGACTGACTTGAATTTTTATAAGTCTAATATAAAACAATTCATGTAAGTCAGGTTCCATATATTGTTAGTTGTTTCCAAGTGATGACTGTGGAAGACATTCAACACAATGAATGGTGATGATTAGTCAAAAACTATCCTAACTCAGCACAAGTGACAAGTGCCCACTGACCACAGACCCATTTAAACCAAACAGTTTAAAGTTTCCATGTTTGCCTTTAGTGATTCCTCGGTTTTCCTCCTTGATTTTTTCTCTGTGCTTCTCCTCTTTGGCATTTTCAGTTCCATCTCCATTATCCTGTAATCCTTCCTTTAGGAGTGTTTTTGGAAAGAAGAAAAAGGGGATGCTGGTCAGGATATTCACTCCTGCACAGACCAAAAAGCCAATCCACCAAGCACCGACCCAGCGTGTATCAGTGGGAGTTATGGTCAGGTCATCTGTAAAGAATTATAGATGTTGCATTAAGTTGCATTATTCTTTCCTGTGTAGACTGTAGAAAACTATTATTCATCATAATTCCATCTAAGAATAAACTTTGTATATAATTTGTAATCAATTCACAGTTTGTTCCTGTTATTGACTGGGACTTGACCTTGAGATCTTCTTCCTATACTTTTTAAATTCTGGATTTCTAGCCTCTGCCACTCCACTGTGATAATTCATACCTCTAGATAAAGTGTATGAGTTTGATCAATTGGGTGAAATTAAAATCAAGTAGGAAGAAAAGGATCTAAGGTGCTTCGTAGCATAATAGTTAAAACTACATTTCAAAAAGAGAGAAATCAGATTTGAGACTAAGGAATTAACTTTAACCTGGCATACTCATTTCTCAAAACAGCACAGTGAGTGAGGATGGGCGCTGGAGAGCCAGTTCGGTTTCCAAGTGTTATTGTTGCTCTTGCAGAAGTCCTGAGTTCTATTCCCAGAACATACATGGAAATTAACCACCACCTGAAACTCTCATTTCAGGAGATAATATACCTTCTACCTTCTCTGAAACAAGCAGGCACACACATACACATAAACACACATAAACACACACACACACAAACAGTTAATAAAATAAAATACATGTTCTCCAATTATTTTTATGGCTTGTGTATTCATTAAGAAAATTCATTTTATCAAGCAGTATATGGTGATATATTTTAGCAGCATGTGAACCTGTCATATGAAACATTTGTAAATTGGTGCTTACCACATAACAGAAAGATCTGTTTCTTTATCCACTGTGACAGCCTCATTGAGAAAAACCTTTATGGGTAATTCTTTGAAATCAAACATGTGGCTGAAACATTGAAGAATGGTGGATTTGGAATCAGAAGATGACATTTTATCTTTTCCTCTGCTCCCTTAGGTCTATCATCTTTAAGGTGATAATTTACCCAACAGGATCAAAGGAGGCAGTGGTATAGCCTTTCTGAGCATTCTCCCACACTCTAGGACTGGGCTTGTATAAATAAAATGCATTGTGTTACCTGTATTCACAGACCCAGTGTCTACATAAATGTTTGCACAGGAAGATCCCAACAGAAGTCCAATCAAAGGGCCAATGGTCATTCCTGTTTCTAAAATCCCTGGAAGTAAACAAAGATAGGAAGTGACACAAATACACAAAGAATTTGTTTTAAAAAATAAAAGGCTTGAGATTGGATTATTTTTAATCTTAGATTTCTTTTCCTTACTTTGCAGAGATGGGTATCAAATGTAGCAGGCTAGGAAAAAACTTTATTGCTGAGTTACACACCTCACTACCTCACATTTGCTTTTTACATATTCAGTGTATATCTATGTTACCTGTACATAAATGTTCATATATATATATATATATATTATCTGTACATGTGTTAGCTTTCTATAAATATTGAGAAAGAAGCTCTTATGGCTTTAAAATGGGATGTTTCCCAGAACCTCAATTTGCAGATTTTTTTTTTCTGGAGGTGGGGGCATCACTGGAATCTGATGCATTGCTTCTTATACAGGGAATGGTGGTGGGTCTTCAGGTCATCTGGAGTAAAGCTATAACAGCTTCCTGATTCTGTGTTATTTCTCATTCACAAAATGAATGGTTTGACTCTCTCACCATAATGAGGTGCCTCATGACAGGACACCAGTGACATAGACCAAAACTTCTAGAGACATGAGCCAAATGAAAAGTTTCCTCTTCATAGACCATTTGTAAGGGGATGCTGGAGGAGTGGGGCAGGAGAGGTTGGGTGGGTGGGGGAGCATCCTCATAGAGGCAAAGGGGAGGGAGGAGAAGGAGGTTTTGGGATGGGAGGCCTGTGGAGGCGTAACTGGAAAGTGGGCTATCATTTGAGATGTAAGTGAATGGAATGATTAATAAAAAATAAATAAATAAACCATTTAAGGGATTTAAGTGAATGAAAGTTTATTGACACAGAATTCTCATTACTTAAAACCACCTTTCAAATTCTTTTCTACACTAAGGTAACTGCAAGGCTATACTGTCACAGGTAGTCCCATCAAAGCAATGACCCTTTGATGCTTCCATAGCCAGGTTTTCAGAGTGTCTCTGTGATGGCTAGCTTTCATTATCAACTTGACACAATACAGAACTACCTGGGAGGAAGGTCTTAATAAAGCATTGCCTACATAGTGTTTACCTCTGGACAGGGCAATAGGAGATTATCTTAATTAAGTTAATATGGGAAGACCCAGTCCACTGTGGGTAGCACCATTCCCCAAGGAGGTTCTGAACTTTATAAAGAGTGAAGAAACAGTTGAGCACAACCATGTAAGCAAAGACATAAAATGCATACATTCACTCTCTCTGCTCTTGTGGGTGTGTCCAGCAGTCTCAAGCTCCTGCTGCTGTGATTTCCCTGTTGTGATAGAATTCTAAGCCAAATTTACCTCTTTTCTCTCAATGAAATCTCTTATCCCCAAAGTTGCACTCACAGAGAGAGTAATGGAACTAACACTGTTTCTAAAGTAGTGCTTGTTGTAATGAACTTCTTGTACTGCGGCTTCATCAAAGTTCTATTCTTGAAACTTCCTTCCACAGAAGGAATGTGTCCTCATAACAGCACTTCACTTTGATGTTGTCCTGGTCACAGTTCTTATCTTGGTCCTTTCCAACCACACCTGGGTTCTTTGAAACCAACTCTAGCACCTCCCCACGTATCTGCAGTTCAGAATCTCTCCTACCCACAGAACATCCAGATATGAACAACATCAACTTCCTTCTCTTCACTTTAGATCCTATCTTTTCCTCCATCTCTGTGTCTCTATGGGTTAGTATTTCTCTGTGTGCCTGACTTCCCAATACCAACCTTTCTATCTGCCTTGTTCTCTCAAACACTTCCTTCTGTTTGATGACCGCTGTGCAAAGATTCCTACAAGATCTCCAACCTTAATTGAGTTCTTTCCTGTTCTACGTTGTCTGCCTGTTATTCTGCTCAAATGCTTCCTGTTTATAAGAGTCTCTCTTGGTACCACAAGTGATTTCCATATGGATCACTTTCTCCCCTATTGTCCTTTTTATTGATTATTTGGGAGTTTTACATAATAAACCTTGATAACATTCACTTCTTAGTCTTCTCAGATCCATCTCCCTCTCACGACCTCCCCCAAATGGGGGAAAAAAGAAAATACTAAATCCAACCTATTTACTCACTGGAGCATGGCTAAACTCCCAGTGGTAAGCACTTTAAATAAAAGAGTCCTTCTCCACCCACACCACTGCTATTAGCCATCAGTTCTGAATAGCTGCACTTCAGAATTCCTATCACAATTTTTAAGAGTTCTTCTCACTGGATTTCAGTCTAGACTGATTCTTTTCCTGAAGTGGAGAGGATAGTGATAGGTGTCAGAGGTTTCAAAGCATCTTCCTACCAGACCTGATTTTTTTTTTAGTTGTTCTGCAGATACTGCAGTCTCTGGAGATTGCAGACACCTTATTGCAGCATAGCACTTTGGCTTGTGCTTGGATTCCAATATAGAGACTCATTCATGGAGGTTACAGGGCTGACACTGAAGTGGAGAGAGAGCATGTGCTTGCTGGTAGTATCTCTCATCCGTTTACTGAGTCCCTCCTAACCACTTTGTGCTGGCTACCATAGCCAGGGATTTCTGGGAAGACTTGCCTTGAAAGCCTCTAGTCTGCTTCAGGTGCTGTGTATGCCTCAGCCATCTTGACTCATGTACACTTTTGACTTTTAGTCTTTTAACTTACTTGATATTGTTGGCCAACTCTTCTTCTGTCTGCTTCCTCCTGAAACCTTCACCAAACTGTGTATTTATTGATTTCTCTGTTCCCATGGATACTCCTTGTTGAAGTTTCCTCCTCTCACTCCATACACTAAGCAGAAAATTCTCCAAGTATTTGGATCTAGGAATTCTCAGTATATATGTGTGTTCCCAAGACAACCTGATCTCTTCTTGTTTAACTTATTGTCTACATCGATAACTTTCAGTTTTCATATTTGGCTTCAATATCTCTTCAGTTACAGAGCCATACACAAAACTATATTTCTAATTTGTGTTCTATAGTTATTTTATTATATATACATATATAATATTTATGTATTATATAGCTATTATATAGGAAATTTAGATATTTATGTACTAAACATAAGATATACAAATTATATTATGGTATATATATATATATAGAGAGAGAGAGTCTCTGTGGTTTTGAAAATAGAAAAGTGCTTGTATTTTATTATTTAGATGTCTGTGGGGGCAGAATGACTAGATTAACAATAGAAAATTTTATTGTCAAATTAATAAGCCTCTAAAATGTGACAAAAAGTTATTTTTAACTTAATTCATCTTGATTAACACTAGTCCTATTTCTGTCATCTCTTAAACTCTTTATTTTCGAAGTGATGTATCTATATTAATTAAAAACCCTGTATACAAAGGTCTGGGTTTATAATCAAGTACAGATGGATTTACTTAAGAACATAAGCAAATTATTCATAGTAAACTCAAATCATCTAGCAGACAACATAAGGAAGTGGACAGTAAATTGGCTCTTGCCTGAGAGATGCGGAGAGTTTTTTAAGAGATAATTTAAAAGAATACAGCCAAAAGAATAAACAGGGATATTTAATAAAACAATGAAGGAACATGTTTAGGCTGAGGAGTTATAAGAAGTAAACTGTATCATTAACATCACAGAAGACCGGAGTGTAGAGCCTGGAGTAGTAAAAACAGAGCAGCTGATAAGTAAGAAGACAGTTGCTATGGTGAACATGATAGACAAAAAATGATTAAAACAGTGTTTGGCAAGGCTTACTCTGCAAGAGAACAGGACAAGAGAAAACACAGCAGGATGGCTCAGCAGGTAAAGACACTTGTCCACCAAACCTGAACCCAAAACAAAAGTTCAATCCCGGGGGTTAACTCCTAAAAGAAAGGCCAGTTTCTGACTACCACACTGGCATGTACGCACCCAACACACACACACACACACACACACACACACACACACACACACACACACACACACACACAGTCATGCATGCGTGCATGCAGGCACACACAGAAAGAGAGACTAAAAAGAAAACTATATTTTAAAATACTACAGACAAAATGGCCAATGATTAAATTGAAATAACTTATAGATGAAGACCTAAAGGCAGTCAAAATTGAAAAAAAAATATACAATTGAATCAAGAACATTTTCCAGGAAATATTGGAAAATCTGTTAAAAGTTTAGGGACAGTGTGGTGGCATCAGAGGACTGTAAGGTCAGCAGATCTGAGGCTCTCCATCAGTAAGAAGCAGAGGTGTGCAAGCCATGTCTAGAGCTACTGGTCAATCCCCCATTGAACAATCTCTTAATCTACAGAGGCATAGCTCTCTACCCACCCTCTGGAAACTACAAATGATCTGAATCAACAGCCAATTTTCACACTCCAAGAAGTTGCTTTCCTAAAAACAATATTAAGAATTCATTTTCAAACTTACCAATATATAAAGGAGAGTTTTCAGATTTTGCAAAATCTTCTATGTAGGAAATACCCAAGGGCATGATGGGAGTTTCACCCATTCCACGTATAATGTTTCCTACCAGTACATATATCCACATTAATGATTTCATTTCTTTCACACACTCTGCATTAAAGCAAGAGAAAACTGTATGAGTATTTGACAGTAAAAAGTTATTGAAAGCAACTGGAAAGTGTTACAAAAAATTCAAAAGTTTCTGTAAGCCTTTATTAAGTCATCAGCTCATGATAGCCATTTAAAGTCTTACGTTGTTGCTATGCTGGCTCTGAGTCAGTGAGTCACCTCTCCTGTGTACTCTGAAAGAATACTCAGCTTTGGAGTACAAGTGCTATACCGGAGCCAATTTCCACTTGGTTGAGAGAGATGAGACAACACATTGATAGTGAGAATATATACCATAGAAACAAACAAACACTAAAAACTAGGACTTTCCCTCACTACAGGGACTCAATTTTACATCAATCAGAGGACCCAGTTAGTTAATAGGTGTGTTGCCTCATTCAATTCCTCTACACCTTTGAGGAAGGGAAAACAAGCATGCATGTGTCTCTGTCTGTGAAAATTCATGCTGTATTTACACAATACAGACAGAAGTTTGGTGGAAGTTTGAATTCTCTACAGCTTAAATTACTTTTTAGAAACTAAAATTTTAAGTGAATACTAAATGTATACTTTTTCTGTAAATGTTATCATTCATCATCAATAAACTACTCCAACAGTTGCTGTATCAGGAAATCAATTGAGTATCAAAAACTAGGCCAAAGGGAACTGAACGGCAAAGGGGAGAATCGTTGAAGGTTTACATGCAGCTCCCAAGTTTATTCTAAGCTAAATGAACTTCCACTCCAGAGGCAAACTATGACATCGAGTTTTTAGGGAACTGCTGAAGGATGTACCATCTTCTGTGGACTGGACAGGTGCTGCCTATATATGTCCAAGCACAACTAGGCCATGAGGTATAATTGTTATTAATTCCTAGTTCAGTAAAATCAATTCACATATCTAGGAATTCAGATTCTTATCTTTAAGAAAGATGATTTTTGTCTAGAGACCACTGTGCGATGCTCAACCCTCTTCTACGGCAAGAGTCGGACACTAGAAGAATCAAGTACTTTTGGGGGTCTCTGCACATAGGGAGATGTTAATTTTCACTGCAATGCAAGGAGAACATAGGGAAGATTTTCCAGTCAGTTCAGGAGGCAAGAATGAAGGTGTAGAGGTTACTTTCTCACATTGTAAGCATGTTTATATGCCCTGTGTGAAGATATATCACTGTCCATCCTTGCCTATCTAAGGCAGTCTGTGACTGGGTAAAATTAAAATGTGATGGCTAAAGCAAAGACAGGAAGTAGAAAGTGGAAATTCTGGAAGAAGATAGAAATGCTCAAAAAGAGAATTCCTCACACAGACTCAGAGGAAGTCAGATGTATGAAACTGAGGAGAGGTAACTAACCAGCCATGCGGCAGACATAGAGTAGAATAAACAGGGGAAAATATCTGAAAAGCTAGTTGGGGAACAAGCCAGGCTAAGGCCAAAAGCATTGTTAATAAAAAATCATCCTCAGTCAGAAAATGGGACTGATATAGAACAGTGCACACAACTTCATCACACTGCTGTGCTTAGAAGGTTTCTGTGGCTGGGAGCTTCAGACATGGCTGCATTTTGACTCTCAAGTTAATTTGATCTCCACAGATTTCCTGAGTGCAGTGACAGTCCAAATTTTGGAGACTACTGAATTTTCTGGGAAATGAAAATCCAGCATAAAATGGAAATGTTCTGACCTGAGGTCATTCTGCTGAGTCACCTCTAGACCAAATATTCGTTCAGGAAATGTATTGGGTTTTTTACCATATGTGACTTTAAAAACGCTTTGTAAAATGTATATGCAAATGTGTACACCTTCATGCGTATGTGTGCATCACATGTGTGCAGATGCCCAGAGAGCCGGAAAAGGGCACCCACTTCCTTAGAACTGGACTTACAGTTGCTGTGAGCACCCTGATATCAGTGCTAGAACCAAAGCCTGCCCTCTGTGTGAGTACTGTGGTGGTTTGAGTAGAAATGCCTCCCCGAGGCTCGGGTATTAAATTCTTAGTCTCCTGTTGGTGGTGCTGTTTGGGAAAGTTTAAGAAGAATGCCACTAGAGACAGACTTTAAGAGCTAAAAGCTCTGCTTCTAGACTGCTCTATTGCTGCTCTATTCTAATAGCTGAGATGTGAGTTCTGAGCTTCCTGTTCTGCCTACCATACCTCCCTGCCATGATTGCTTCTCATCCCTCTAAGTCCCCTAAGTGGGTGACTTAAGACCATCAGAAGCACCAGATATTCACACTATGATTCATAACAGCAGGAAAATTACAGTTATAAAGTAGCAAGAAAATATTTTTATAGTACGGGTCAGCACAACATAAGGGACTATATTAAAGGTCTCCAGCATTGGGAATGTGAAGAATCTCTGATCTAGAATTATAAACAGAGCATGAACTCTTCCTTTTCTAAGTTCCTTTCATCATGATGTTTATCAGAGTAAAATACAAGCAGTAATACACGGAGAAGGAACTGATACAAGGAGTACATTTACACAGAGTTTTGCTGTGTCTGTGAAGGCTCATCCAGAGAGAGGCCATCATGGCTCTGACATAATCAATGGGCAAATTTGTTGATACACTTATGAGAGTTACATCATTGAGCAGTACTGAGAGGTTAAGAAGTGGGTATATTTGGAGAAAGTTGGTCATCGGGGTTGTTGCATGGTCACAAACATTATATGCTATCACTTCCTGTATCTTGTTGTCTATTCTTCCTGCCCACCAAGAAGTAAAGACAGTGTCAGCCAATGCTCACGCCACCATGTTACTCTGTCCATAACCATGGGGTCATGTGGTCACAGGCTGACCTCTGAAGCTGTGAGGAAAAACAAAGGTTTCCTCCCATGAGTTCTTATCCTGGATTTGAATCACAGTTAATGTAACTAGTAGAGCATAAGAATGAACTTGGGCCAGTATCACAGGGCCTGGGCCAAGAGGAAATAAAGGAAGCACCACTGTTTAGTTGAAATCCCTAATAATATCTCTGTTAATGAGGAAAAGGGAGACTAAACAGCACGTTCCTGGGTAAGGAAGGAACTTGGTACAAAGCACAGATCCAGGTAAGCTTCTTTCTGGCTGTATTTTCTATTTGTATAATCACTGTGATGGATAGTTTTTGTCAACTTGATACAAATTTAGACATACTGGAGAAGAAGAAATATCAACGGAGGAATTGCCTCCATCATATTGGTCTGTGGGCATGTCTACGATGCATTTTACTTCTTGGCTAAGAGATGTGAGATGAGGTAGACTCATGCGAGTGGTAACACTACAAGGCAGGTGGGCCTAAGCTGCGTGACAGATACAGCTGAACAAACTAGAGAAGCAAGCTAGGATGCAGCATTTCCCAGTGGTCTCTGCTTTGCTCTGTACCTACAAGTTCCTGTCTTGGCTTCCCTCATGGTAGACTGTAATTGGTAAACTAGATAAACTCTTTCTTCTTGGAGTTGCTTTTAGTCAATATCTTATTATAGCAACAGAAAACCAAACTAGACCAACCACATATATGAATGACATATTGTATCTAAATTCATTCTTCTAAATCATTTTCTTTTATGACTAACTCTACAATGTTGCCTAAGAAACAAAGGATTCTTAATAAGTATATTCAGACTCAGGAGGGAGAGCATGCTAGATTATTAGACATCTCCCTTTCATGAAAAGGGAAATAAATTTTGTTCATTTGTCTTACATGTCTACTAAATCCAGTGCCATATTAAAGCCCTTCATAAAAGAGCATTTTGTTTTCATGTCTGTCACCCAAAAGAATTAAAAGCACAACTCCACCTGTTGGGTCTTGCGTTGGCTTTAAGGTCTGTGTTCTGTTTTCCGTACACACAAAGCTATTTGAGGACAAGTTGCTTGTAGGTAAAATTGTTGTTTCATATTCATATCTGTGTGGACACAGGAAACATTCACTGTGAATAACTGACTGCAAAGAGAGCATCTGAAGATTACTAACTTCTGCTTTCCTGAAGACAAGTTGTTGAGAGCCAGTAAAGACAATTCCACAATAGTCAGTCTAATAATTAAGATTCCTATGTCGTGGCAAGCTAGATGATATAGCAGGTAAAGTACTTGGGACAAAATCCTAATGACCTCAGTTTAATGCTTGGAACCCCCATGAGCACACATGCACAAACACACACACACACACATACAGAAGCACACACACACATACAGAAGCACACACACACACACACACACACACACACACACACACACACATACATACATGTAGGTACACAAATAAACAAGTAAGCAAATAAATAATTGAAAACACTAAACTGGCCAGGGAGCTCCAGATGTAAATTCCAGAGCTGCATAAAATTGATGTGGTGGCCCATGCCTGCCACCAATGCACTTGAAAGGTGAATATATCAGAACCAGAAACACACAGCCACATTCAGCTGTACAGCAAGCTTGAGACTAGCCTGGGATGTATTTTAACTTTTCTCAAAAAAATAAAACAATCAAACAAAAACAATTGAATAAAACTAATATCATCGAAAGAGATTGATAATGAAAAGAAAACCTGAGACTTATTTATATTTAGCATTCAAGTTCCTCCATGTAGGTAACATAGCTTTCAAATTTTCTAATGTCAGCTTCCTGTGATTTCTAAATGAATCTTTCCTAGAAATAATTGATGTGAGAAAAAAAGAACAAAAAATAAGAAAGAATGAGGCACAAAAATCTTTAGAGAGATACAAACAATACAAAACAAGACATGTGGTCTGGGCTTTCTGAGCTGTGTCCTTGTCCTTCCTTTCTGAGAATTCAAACAGTTGTTCTTTCATATGTTCAATAACTCTGACAGAAGAAAACTCTACATTTTATAACTAGATGTGACAGAATCCATCACCTAACAACAGTGTCATAGAACTAAAAGTGCCAATAAAAAGTGGACATTTAACATGAGCACATCAACAAGGATCATTGTCATAGAAAGAAAATAACAAAATGTAAACATAGAGGAAAACGTGTTTTTCTAGTCTCTTTCCATTAGAGAGTATGCTGGATAATCATTTCTTAGATTAAAGATAACCAGAGGAAGACATGGACTACTGAACTCAGCATTAGTATGGAGCTATAGTTACCAATATTATAACTCCTATGCTACACGATATAGCACCGAAGTCAGAATAACTCTCCCTTAGAGCAACTGCCTGAACATTCCAACAGTTGTTGTCAGTGAATTTGTGGAGACAATTCTCTGTCTGTCTTTCCATGATCCCATCAGGATAGGTCAGCCTCAAAGAATTATCACCTTTTAGTAGAAGCTGAGAAAACACAGTAAGAGCACAATATTTCTTGACATTGATTTGAATGGAATAGAAAGTAAAAAATATAATTTTTAAACTACATTCACAAATTTTCAGTTCCCTTCAAAATCACCCAAGAAGATCAAATAACCTTCATTTGGTTCATTGTCCACTTAAAATTCAGTTGTTCATTCAAGAGCCAGTTATCCCCCCAGTTATCTCCCCAGTTATCCCCCCAGTTATTCCCCCAGTTACCCCCCAGTTGGCATTAAAAGAGCAATAAAGGGTTCAGAATGAAATGGGGGGGGAGACAATTTCCTCAAATAAAGTGATATAGATATAAAGATGTAGTTCAGTTGGTCGCTGGGATCTGGCAAGCACCAATCCAGGATTTGATCCTGAGCAATCAATAAAATTAGACATGATGGGAAATGCCTGAAATCCCAGCACTCAGGGGATGAAGGCCAGAGAATCAGAAGTTAATGATTATTTTTAACTATAGAGAGATTTTTGGGACAGCCATGGACTACATGGGACTGTTTCAAACAAAGAAAAACACACAAAAAATAGGCTTGTGAGATACAAGATGCCTTCATGGTAGCACCACTTGTGTGCAAGTCGATCACCTAGATTCTGTGTCATTTCCCAGAGGGTAAGGGGACAAAATAGAATTTTTAGAGTTGTTTCGTGCCCTCATCTGGAATTATATACACTGCCACTGCTACCACAACATATACAAACAAAATATCTAAAAGTTAAAGAAAAATAAAAACTGTAGATGAGAAACTGTAAATGTTGTCAACTGAAACCCAATACTATATTGAGACTGGGATGTGGATGTGTGAATGGCCACTGAACCAGGTCAGGGAAACATGACTATCATGCTGCACAGAGCAACCTGGTACATTCCAGGCCTCCATGAAAGATTGCAAGAAGAGACTCCCAATGAAGGACCCAGATGGGCACACAAGGCAAAGTCTAAAGCGACAATGAAGGTGCACATCAGGATAGCTAGATCCTCAGGCTTGCCCTCCATCTCTCCACGTGGAAATGCTCACAGGTGCAAAAGGAACCACACAGGCACACTAAGGACATGGATGTCAAAAAGGACAGTCAATACATTTCCAAAACCTGTGCAAACTGTCGTCTTTCCACTCTCTTCTGGCTGGTAACCAAGTTGCTACCCATATGACAATAACAGAGAATTTCTTCCGAGATACACAAGCTATACAGGTTTCAGAGAAAACTGAATGTTCAGTCACCTACTGAATTAGCCTTATGAAAAAGACAAAAGACTCTCATTAACCAAGTCTATACATATATACAGAATTTCCAGGTAGCCTTTGATTGTTATTTTCTCTGAGATATGAACAGATAGCCAAGGCCATCATGGGAAGACTCTATTACAGTAAAGTCAAAAACAAACAAAAGCTACACTTGAAGGAGACAATGGTGACAAAAGGAGAGAGTCACATAGGAAAAGTTGTTGAATTTTTGACAAAATAATATGTTCCCCCTGAAGAGATAGCTAAGGTAGAGATGTGTCCTTGCCAACAAAATTTCATAGATATGACAAGCCCATTCAAGAGTTTGGATGACAACGTTAAATCTCCCAGGAAGCACCAAGGAGATAAGAAGACACAAAGTTAGAAAATGAAGATGGCAAAATATGAATAAAACATAGGGTGCCATTGCCCAAATAGCAGCTGCAGAAGAAGGAGGGAACTGAGCAGGGGAAGGATATATTATGGAGGAGAAAGAGTACAAGAAACTTCACATAATGTCCTGAGAGCAGGCATCTGATAGAGCTGGCAAAGAACTTATACCAATACCTATCAAGTTTAGACTGTGGAACTAAAAGCTAAAAGAAGAGGAGGAATAAAAAGAGGAGGAAGAAGGAGGAGGAGGAGAAGAAGAAAACGGGCACAGGAATTAGAATGCTAATTCTGATTCCAAAATCCACAAACTTTCCAACAAAATCCTTAAATTGTGTGAGGATTTTTTTTTTTTTTGGCACAGAATGAAGATTGGGAGAATAAACAGCAAAACATGGGTTAAGATGTTCCTCCAGTGAATGATTAAGAGCAAGAAAGAGGAAAAGCAGGGTAGTTGTTACAACTCATTCTTGGAATAGCAACACTCAGAATTCTGAAGCAAGGGTTTCAGCAAGCATTTGTGGTAAACCTGAGCTACATAATAAATTTCAGGCAAGCCTGAGCTACAGTGTAAGACCATGTTTTCTAAAAAGTAATCAAAATGGGACTACAGAGATGGTTCAGTGGCTAAGGGCTCTTTCTTGAAGTTGATCTTGGTTCATTTTCCAGCAGCCACATGGGTAGTCAACAACCATCTGTAAATCTAGTTACAAGGGTCCAACACCCTCTTCTCATCTCTGTGTGTACAAGACATGTAGCATATATATATATACATATACATATGTACAGATAAAACACACATGTAAAATAGATAAAATCTTAAAAGGAAAGAAATAAGAAAGAATGAATGAAGAAAGGGAGGCAGGGGGAAGAAGTAGATGAGGGAAAGAAGAAAAATAAATTCATGAGGAAAATCATGATGAAGAATTCCAAGGAGATGGCACTGAGATGACCTCTAAGTTTGTAGTTCACAAGCAGGAGGGGTTTAGGAAACAACAGCAAGAGGTATCCCCAGGAAAACGGTGTATGTGCTGAGAGATGTCCACTCTGCCAGTTGGTGAGGGACTTGCCTAATATTCAAAGATACAAACAAAAACAATCAAATAGAAAACAATGAGCCTAAGTACTAAATGCAAGCTTTAAAAACTTAGTTCTATAACAAAAATAGCATGGTTCTACAGTAGGAGATGTTTTTAATTGTGTCAATGTAAATAGCAACTTTTTATATCATTTAACACTAAAGTATTTAAAACTAACAAAACACTCAGGCAAATGAAAGAAAAAAACTGAAAGCTGTCCTGTGTCCTCAGAAATCAGGAAATGAGGCAAGAAATAACTCATCATAACTTCAATTTGACATTTTTTGTGTAAGTTGCTTTAGTAAATATGAAAATGATCAGCCTTTACATTAATTTTTTTTTGGTGGCCGATGATTATGTCATATGGTAGACATCTTGCAACCAACATATATATCTAAATAGTCCTCAGGAAAGACTCAGCACATGAATTAGCAGAATCTGAGAATTTGTTCATGTGTTTCAACTTCATGAAAGAGTTGCCTCAAGTCCCCACTTCACAAATAGACTAATTGGAACGCTAAATGGACCTGAGGCCACAAGATTCATAAATCATACTGCAGACCAAAGACTTTAATTTCTGAATTAGACTTCTATATTTTGGGGTAGCACTGTTCCTCCCCAAGAGGAAATTCTGAGCCTCATTTCCTGTAGGTGAAAGTTGAACTGAGAATGACATCAAAGAGTAGAATACTCACCTGCCCATGAGGAAATGAGGTATCGATATTAAGAAACACCCCAGGCCCATAACTGCACATCCTACACCAATCATGATAGGCCTGTGCAGTTTTGTTCCGAAGTAACTCACGAATATAATCAACAGAAGATTTCCTGAAAGAGGGGAGTGAGAATGCTTGTTGTAGTAAAGCATTAGCAACTCTCAGTCTTGCCAGGCGTGGTGGCACACACCTTTAATCCCAGCACTCGGGAGGCAGAGGCAGGCGGATTTCTGAGTTTGAGGCCAGCCTGGTCTACAAAGTGAGTTCCAGGACACCCAGGGCTACACAGAGAAACCCTGTCTCGAAAAAAACAAAAACAAAAACAAAAAAACAAAAACAAAAACAAACAAGCAACTCTCAGTCAACAGCCTCACTAACATTTAGATTCTATGGTTCATTGTTTCACCACCACATTAAGAAAACAGGGATGGGTGCTTAAGGTATTTTATAAAAATTTTTTAATATGTAAAGAAATTGGGATTTTGACAGAAGGATCTCTACCATCCTGGAGTATATTAAAGTCTCTACTCACTATGCTGCCCTTGTGATTTGATACAAAAGCAGATGTAGGCCTGCATGTCACCCCTGATCTCTCATGCTTGCTCAATGTAGATTCAAATGGGTTCATGTTTTTAAACATACTATTTAAAAACACCTTTGTTGCTCAGCATGGCCTCGCTGGATGCCTGCTTCTGTTGTCACTTCTTTCCTTAGACCAGATAATACTGTTCAGAATCCTGATGCTCCAACCACGACTTATCCAACTAAGATCTACATTGTGAGAGTCAAAAAGTCAAACCAAAAATTCAACTTTTTGTTTAATAGAAAGCTTCATTTCAAAAAAGGATTTCTTTTTTCAGTGTTTGAGAGTTGAAAGAACATGTGGGACATGGTAGCACAGAGCCTCTGTCCACAGCTTCTAGAAGGCCAGGAGAGGAAGACTGCAATATCAAAGTCAGTCTGGACTACAGAGTGAGGTGAGGACCAGCATGGGCAACTTAGTGAGCACTTTCTTTGCTATTTTGATTTGAATACATTAAAGACAATTTTACCTGAAAGAAAGTAAAAACTATGAATAAACTCGACAGTAACTTGCACAGAAAATTGTCAAGCTGAAATTATGTTGAGTTTTTTCTTGCCTCATTTCTTAATTTCTGGGGACAGTTTTCAGTTTTTTCCATCTTTTACACTTTGTACTGTCTTATCCCAGGTTATGACAGCAAATGAGGAGTTGGAGTTCATCCACTCTTCTTAAGAATTGTGTCTGACAAAACTCAAACACAGGGAAGATTCCCCATATTCCCTAATGACTAGAAGTGGAGAGCCATCAACCTCACAAACACAGATGTGGGAGAGAATCATTTCTCTCTCCTTGGGAACATAAATTCACCCAGGTTGCCACAGCCACCTTCTAAATGGGCCACAAAAATTTCTTACCTTTTCTTTGAATTATCAAATGATAGAATTCAATATTAATACTCTAAATCTGCTCGATTCCTGGGGGTGGGGGGGGGAGATATTGTCAGAGTATGTGGCAATAATTATTAGCTGATATCATGAGAATATTTAAATGAGTCGCTTCTTCACAGCAAACCAGGCTACCAATCAATTTCAGAAAGCATGGATCTCAGTCAGATTAAATGATCTAATGTAAGAAATAAGGAGAAATCATCAACATATAAAAATAGGTAAACATAAAAGTAACTCACCTATCTCAAAGCTCCCATTGATAAGCCCAACTACAGACGTGGGGATACCGAATTGTCTCTCTATTTGAGTGAGCATGGAATTCATGTAAGTTCCTGATAGTGATTTGGATACATATGCACATGTTAATGCCAACAGAAATGCCTAGGAAAAAATGCATAAGAAAAAAAATGGGAAATTTGTTTTCTGATTATGTATCTGTCATCTAATGATCAAAAAGTGCCACCCAAGACTGACGATTGTATCCAACATAGATAGCCCTTGAACATGCCAGAAACTTTAAAGTGTAATCTCTCCTCTGCTATGCTGTCCTTGCTCTAGACATGCAGTTGGAATAGCTGGGTAGCAGTTGTGTTGTTGATAGGTATGGCTTTGCTCATTTATCAGTGTACCTCATTGATACAGAAAGATATGGAGTTGTTCTCTGTAAGACACGGGTATTGATGGGGCTTCAACACTATACTGTTATCTGCAGGGCAAGTGTTGTCCTGTTAAGGAAGGGAAGGGAGAGAACACAGAACTACACCAAGGCATTGTGTCTGCAACAAGTCTGCTGTGTTTCTTCCTCACTCACTATTCTCTGTATCACTTTATCTCAGCAGTCCAAGTGGTGTTCATGGCTATAAATCCAAGGCAGAACATTTTT
This sequence comes from Mus musculus, assembly GCF_000001635.26. Taxonomy (NCBI): domain Eukaryota; kingdom Metazoa; phylum Chordata; class Mammalia; order Rodentia; family Muridae; genus Mus; species Mus musculus. The sequence continues at coordinate 141,841,902 of NC_000072.6, forward strand.
GGGGTCTTTTAGGTTCAGGATAAAGGTTGGCTACATATTTAATTTATAATTTGTTAGATTAGTATCTTCTGTTTGTGAATTTGTTATCACAGCCACCATTTAATTTGGATAATTCTTAGAAACATATGCAGAAAAGAGTAAGGATTGGGGAATGAGAAACGCAGCTCAGTACAGTTCAAAGGTACAGACATTTGTCTTCTAATTCCAAATGCTGTTTCAGAGATGTTCTCTGCCCCCACTGTGAATCTTTCAGAGGATGAGACTGAGAACTGATAATTTTCTCATGAGTTTTATATTTCAGATCTTATATTTAAAAGTGAGATCTAAATTTAAAAAAAAAGAACAGAATTGGGACAATTTATTATTATTTGTTTTGATAAAAAAAAGCTAAATAGTGAGCCCACTGGTATTTGTCAGAAGTATTTGGTTCTGCAGAAAGAAAATAAACCTGTAGATATGCACATTAAGGTCTACTATTACAAAACATTGGTATTTATGAAGCTAATACTACTGACTTTTAAACTCAGAACTCTAGAGTTTGTAGCAACATCTTTTAAAGCAGTCTATTCCTGCTTTCTAAGGGAGTTTTACTTTATATATTTTTCTTTCGTCATGTATTTATTTGTATTTGTTTATATGCGTACATTTGTGTGGAATTAGTTCATGTATGTATATGTACATGGGGAGACCAGAAGACAACTTCAAATGTAATTCCTCAAGAATTATACTGGTTTTTCCATTTAAATAGGCACTCTTATTGGCCAGTAACTCACCCAGGAGGCAAAGCTGGCTCATTAATGAGCCCAGAGTATCTGCCTGGATCCACCTCTCCATGCTGAAATTATACTCATATGTCACCATGCCTAGTTTTTATGTAGACTTTGAGGACTGAAGAAGGCTCTCTTGCTTCCTAAGCAAGTACTTTGTTGATCAAGGTATCTTCCAGCCCCCTTTAGGAGTTTTTCTTCCTTTCCTTTAAGAGTTTATATGATTAAATTTACTTTTTGGTAATTTCATACATAGATGGTATATTTGGGTTACTATCTTCTCTCTCTCTCTTTTCTCCTGTCTTCCCTATTAATACCCAAATTGCTAGCAGTACTTTTTTAAAGTTTATGAGTTTTTGTTTGGTTTTTATGAGTTAGCTTAACATGGGCTATCTGTGTAGCCGCTAGATTATAACTAAGCATTTGTACTTGGTAAGGTCACCAGTGTGTGCATGGCTGAAGGCCTTAAAGGCCATGATTTCCCCTGTCCTGGAAGACTTTCCTCTCTCTCTCTCTCTCTCTCTCTCTCTCTCTCCCTCCCTCCCTCCCTCCCTCCCTCCCTCCCTCCCTCCCTCCCTCCCTCTCTCTCTCTTTCTTTCTTTCTCGCTTCCTTTTTCTCTTTCTTTCTTTCTTTCTTTCTTTCTTTCTTTCTTTCTTTCTTTCTTTCTTTCTTTCTTTCTTTCTTTCTCGCTTCCTTTTTCTCTTTCTCTCTTCCTTTTTCTCTTTCTTTCTTTCTTTCTTTCTTTCTTTCTTTCTTTCTTTCTTTCTTTCTTCCTTCCTTCCTTCCTTCCTTCCTTCCTTCCTTCCTTCCTTCTTTCCCTCCTCCCTTCCTTTCTTTTTCCCTCATTAATTAAGTTATTTATTCATGTTACATCCAGATCCCAATGTGCCCCTCTCCTCCCATTCCTCCACTCACAAAGCCCCTCTCGCCCTCCTGTTGCCCTTTTTCTCTAACAAGAGGCTTTTCCTTGGTACCAACCCAGCCTGGCACATCAAGTCACTGCAGGACTTGGCATATCATCTCCCACTTGATGCTAGAGAAGGTAGCCCAGTTAGGAGAACATGATGGACAAATAGGCAAAAGAGTCAGGGACAGCGCATGCTGCTGGGTAACCCACATGAAGACCAAGCTGCACATCTGCTACATATGTACAGGTCCAGCCTATGCTTTCTATGTTATTGGTTCAGTCTCTAGGAGCCCCCAATGATCCACATTATTTGATTCTGTTAGTCTTCTTGTGAAGTTCCTATCACATCCGGTCTCATATTCCTTCCCCCAAGTCTTTCACAAAACTCCCTGTGCTGAATCTAATTGTTGGCTCTAGGTCTCTGCATCTGTTTCAGTCAGCTGCTGGCTGGAGCCTCTTAGAGGAAGTTATGTTAGGCTCCTGTCTGCAAGCATAACAGAGTATCATCAATAGTGTCAGAGATTGATTCTTTCCTATGGGATGAGTCTCAATTTGGGCCAGTCATTGGTTGGCCATTCCCTCATTCTCTGCTCTATATTTGTCCCTGCACTTCTTGTAATCAGGACAAGTTTTGGGTAGATTTCATGGGTAGTTTGGTGTCCTTATTCCTCCACTAGTAATCCTGCCTGGTTACAGGAGGTGGTCACTTTAGGCTCCATATGCCCCACTGCTAGGAGTCTCAGCTAGAGTTACCCTCATAGACTCTATGTAGCCTCTTTTATATTAATGCATGATTCTACTACATGTGAATAAAGGTAAAATGAGCATTTGATAGGATGACTTAGGTGGCAGAAGCTTAGAGAAGAATGATGAGAACTCTGGAGAAACTGGCCAGTGCTCAAATTTCTTGGGTTAGTGTAAGCTCACATTTGGTGATGTAAACATGCTTTTGGGTCTATAAGAACAATAGTTGTATGTAAAATACTGAAAATCACTAAAGAAGCTAATAGAATCATTTGGGGTTTTTTGGTTTTTTGAGACAGGGTTTCTCTGTGTAGCCCTGGCTGTCCTGGAACTCACTTTGTAGACCAGGCTGGACTCAAACTCAGAAATCCACCTGCCTCTGATTTGTTTTCTTTAAATAGTCATTGTTATATTGCCATCGCTTGAAGAACATTTATCTAGGTCATAAAGCCAACTTTACATATTAATCAACAGAATACTTCTATTAGGAAACTGTGTCCTAGCTGTGGTCCCTGATTTTATGTGAAGAACCCCTGAAGGCTGAGCACTAGATTGACCTGTGACCTCATTCTAAATTCCACCACAACATAATACCATCTAAGACATTTTAAATTCCACTATTCTTTAAGACCCTCTAAAGCAGTGGTTCTTAATGTTCTTAATGCTCATGACTTTTTAAATTTAGTTCCTTGTGTTGTGTTGACCCCAACCATAAAATTATTTTTGTTACGACTTCATAATTGTAATTTTGATAGTGTTATAAACTATAATATAAATATCCTTGGGTTTTGATAGTTTTAGGTGAACCCTTTGAAAGAGTCATTTGATCTGTTCAAAGAGTTATGGACCACATGTTGGGAACCCCTGTTCTAAATTACTTTGATAAATTTTCCTGGTTGAATAATCATGACTAAACATCTATAAATAGAAAATCAACCTCTTAAAGGGAAGAAATTAACAACATATTTGGTAAGTGGCTTTTGTGTTGGAATATTTCATGCAAACTGAATAATATTACAAGTACTTTCACTGATTGTTTGCAAAGGCTTCCATGAGTATATGCATGCATACATAGAAACAATACATACCTTGATCTTGGAAAAGCATCTGACCCCATGGGTTGCAACCTCTTTCTCAGATTTTCCCATGTTGTTCTTCTGATTGTCTCCAAATGTCTATTCTTTGAACAGTCTTACTTCTGTCTTTCCAAGAAAGCAGACAGTTATTAATTAAACGATTTACTGAACTGTAATAAGTCATTCTTTTTTTATTACATATTTTCCTCGATTACATTTCCAATGCTATCCCAAAAGTCCCCCATACCCTCCCCCCCCCCCAGTAATAAGTCATTCTTAAAAACAAAACAAAATAAGAAACAAAATAAAACAACAAACAACCCAACCTCTCTTAGGGCTAGGGTGCTTTATTCAGAGTTTTGGCTGTTATAGTGAAATACCAGAATCAAAAGCAAGTAAGAAGGAAGAGGGTTTATGCTAATTTACAGTTCTATATCTCAGTTCATTACTAAGGGAAGTCAGGGCAGGAACTCAAGCTAGCAACTTTGATGTAACAGCCAATGGGGAGGCCATGGAGGAACCTTGCTTCCTGCTTTGATCCTTAAGACAATCTCAGCCTGCTTATTTACACAACCCAAAATGAGTTAATCCCATTCACAGTGATCTAGGCCCTCCCACATCAAACATCAATCAAGTTAATGGGTAGATCATTAGTCAATCTCATTGGAACACTTTCTCAATTGAGATTTCCACTTTACAAATGACTCTAGCCTATATAGAGTTGGTAAAGAATTGTCTAGCACAGGTGGATCACTGGGTAAAAAGTGATTGAGTATCTTAGTTTGAATTCTTAGTCACCAAGCAAAAATCTGGGCTTCTCTGCAATAGCCTGTAACCTCAACACTGGGAGGACCCAGGCAACAGAACCATACTAGTGTGCCAACCTGCTATGTTCTTGCCTTCAGGCCTCTATAATATGCACATGTATGGGGCCAGAAAGCCACTTGACTTGGGCAGACAGTCCCTTAGCAAGAGTGTGTTTGAGTGTCAAGGATCACCCTTGATACCCGGGTACTGAAGTGGGATACAGAATTGGCAGGGCCAAAAGCTGATGGCTTTCGGCAATTAACTCTCTCTTGCTATTGTGGGGCCAGAGCTGGTGACATCTGGCAATTGACTCTTGCTCATAGCAGCAGGAGAATAGGAAAATAAACTTAGTTACTCAGGGGCTACTTTGTATACAGGCAGGCTTGAAGCTCATGAACTCTTCATGAACCAGAGAGAAAGGAAAAGAAACAGAGAAAGTCAGTGTGCACACATGACATGCACACATGTACACTGGATGCAGCAGAGAGGGCTTCTTCACCACTTTATGTTTGTTCTCAGTTTCTGTACCCTCTCAGACAGAAGTTCTCTATCTAAATAAATTTCCTCAGAGCTATAAAAGTGATTATAATAAACACAGGCAAAATCATTACAGCAAAATAATCATTACATGGTTTTCTAAGCAATTTTATGTTACATAAGTTCAAAGTAAGTTTAAAGCAATGGTTCATGTCATGAGTCAATAAAGTTTAAGAAGTTATAGCAGAATTGTTTACATGCCTTTCTCTTAAGAGTCATATCTGACTAAACATTCCTAACTATTTTCTAGCTCCACAAGTTCATTATAAGTTTAGAGCAGTAGTTTTTAATGTCACAAGTTAGGGAGGTTTTGTCAAGAGAGGTCATCAGCCTGGTATCTAATTTTACTTTTGAAGTCTTGTATAAATAAAATAGTCAATCATTTACTGTCTACCCTTGTGCCCATAATAAATTGCTCATTCTGAGTTTACGACCTTCAGTTACTGAGATTAGTGGCTTCATTCCTAACCTAGAAGGACTGCTTCCTTGATCATAAATTTGTTCCAAACCCATTTTCTTGGTATTATCTTGTGACATGGAAGTCTATTTGCAGCTTTTTTCCCCCAGGGGGCTAAAACTGCTTGAATCAATTCAGCAATTCTATGAGAGTCTTATCAGGAATTAGGAAAGCATCAATTTGTTTAAACAGCATTATTACACGAAAGTTCATACTCATACCAATTCTGCAGCAAATCTGCACAGCAGAGCGGGTATGGACCCAGGAAACAAACTAGGCTATGTCAGATATTTGAGGGAGCATGGAAAGCCTATCAGCAAGGGTCAATCCTGGGATGATGTCCCTGGGGTCCTTGCCTCACAGAGCATACCCATCACAGCCATGCAAAATGGTGGGGCCATCTCCAGGAAGCTCAATTGCATGGCACAATCTACCCTGCATGACTTCTCTGCTTAGATATGTCCAAACCCTGAAAATATTATCCTGAGACTAGCAGGAGTTAGTACTCTTCCCTCCTTCTCTGGACCTGAATCTCCAGGCACATGTAGCCTATACAACCCTTACCTCTGTATCCTTGATGTAGTCACATAGTCTAGTGGCCAAATTCTAGGTTTAACTTCCTCTCTTCTTGTAAGGACATTTCCAGCAAGCACCTGCAATTCCTCATCATACAAGTAAAGCATCCCTAGCACCTTGTCACCAGCCAATAGTGTACATTCACCCTATCCCTAACTATTCCTCAAGGTCTATATAGATCTTTTTACTCCCCAATAAAGATGATCTGTTTCTCTGAAAACTGTCTCTGAGAAGGCTACCCCCCCCCCAGCCTGGCACTCATGCCAGTTGAGATCATGTTGGACCTACCCTCTTGACCATGCTTTATTCCTTCAATTAGAGCTGCCTGGCACTCATGCCAGTTGAGATCATGTGGGACCCACGCTCTCAACCATGCTTTAGTCCTTCAATTAGAGCCTGCCTACTCTAAGGCCAGAAGCAGAATCCAGGGCAGCCGCTGCTCCAGCTCCCCCATGGATTCAACAGGACCTATTGTTTGAGCAGGGAAGGGTGAATGACGCCCTTTCCCTCCTCTGCCTTTGGCATCAGCTCAAAATCCTAAGTATCCTTGAGAGCTGGTAGTCTATCTTTTCCTCCTCTGTTTTTGGTTTGTACTATTATATTTGGTTCAGAAACACTGAAAGGCCAACGGAAGCTTTCTGGCCAAGGCATTCTCTAGTATTAGGTGAAGGTCCCTAAATCAAAAACTTCCTGTATTTTTTTTCTCAAAAAAAAAAAGATGAAAAACAAACAAACAAAAAGAAACAAAACCAGAAATGGCAACACAGTGGCCAGTAAATACCACGAGGGTGGTAGTTAGAACTCTTAAAATTTGCAAGCAGGCTGATGTCTTGGGGCTGTTGGAGAGTCCCCTGACTGCTCTCAGGCTGCAGGCAGGTTCTTCTTTGGGACAGTAGTTTCCTTTCCATTTCTATCATGGGGATCACATAAATAAATAAATAAATAAATAAATAAATAAATAAATAAATCCTACTAACAAAAAACAAAGCAAAGACCTCTCAGATTAGGAAAATACGGGCCTTCTTAAAATCCCCCAAAATGAAGCTCACCACAAAAAGCCACATGGCCTCTCAGCCCCATGGATTTTCCCCTCTCCCCCAGTTAACAACCCTGCACTCTGCAGGACTCCATTTCAAAAGTACATGAACCACATCTCCAAGTTGTGACTTTCCCCTTCCTTTTCTCTACCAAAGCTTCACTTTTCACAACTCTGAAAAAAAATGGAGGAAATGCCACATAAATCCTTGGTTTCCTAGCCCCATCCCAAAGCAGAGAAAATTCTAATTAATCTCCCAGTTAGCTCCACCACTCCCCTCTCTACTCATGGCTCTGCCAAGAGTCTCGATTTTCAGCTATTCCCAATTAATGCCCACCCCACCAGGGCTGGACTCCCCCAAAGACAGATCACCAGTTTAAACAGGCAGGTTTTCCACAGTTCAGCCAGCAGGGTGTTGCAGCTGAGTGCACCTCAGCCAGCTACAAGACAGTCTCTGGCTCACAAGACCACACGTCTGGCCCCACCCACACCCTCCACCGACAGCTATCTTCTTTTCTTGGTCTACTTTCAAGAGGTTAAGAAACGAACAACAAAAAAAAAAGTATTGGCTGACAGTGGTTGGGTGGGCCTTGCCTCCAGCATCTCCTCCCCCAAACCAGACATGAATGGGGGAGGAATAGAAAGGATCTTCCCAAGTGCTCACTGCCGAGTTAAACTCTCTGAGCAGACTGAAGCAAACATTGCTTAGCAGCTTTTCAGCTTAAGGACCACAGAGCTGCAAGTCCTGAATTATAAAAATAATGGGTGGAGTTTTGCTCCAAAATCTGCAGCTTATGATGACTTAGCTTGGAACAATGCCACTTGTCCAAAACTTAGAATTTTTGTGTTGCCTCCTTTGAATTCCCACCCCCACCCTAATAGCAGAAGTAACTGATTGCCAATGTTCCCTTCATGGGGCATATTGTCAGACAAAGCTACAACCCACTATCAGATTAACCAGTCAAAAGGTAAGTTATGTATCTCAAAACTTACAAGCTGATTTGGATTTAAGTAGTTGAAGAAAATTATCAGCTGAGGCTAAAAGAGAATTGACTCTGAATAAAAATAAATTGCAGGAGACATAGATGGATTGACTCAATTGTGATCTGGTTGTTTTGTCTCCTGAAACTTATGGTTATGCTCTATGTCTTTATTCTTAAAAGCTATTTTATCTTAATGTCACAAAACCACAATTGGGAAATTTTAAACTTCTTTAGCACTTTTAAAAGATTTGCAACATTGGAAAGATGGTTAATCAATGATTTAAATTATACTGTATCTCCTTTTAGACTAAGAGAGCAACACATCACAATATATTACTTCGGTATAGATTTTTGGGTGGTGATGATAGGAATCCAGAGGTATTTGCTACAACATACTATATAAAGTTCAGAACAATGGAGCTCTGATAGCATCATAGTCACAAGCTAAGGATTTTTAAGTTTCCTTTGGCTGTCTTTTGAGTATAGACTCAAAAATGTTAAATTGATACACACCCAGTCTCCTGGATAGAAGGAAAAAAAAAGCCGCTGTTTGATGAATTTCAGTCAAACTAAAGAATGTTGATGCTATAAATTCAAAACAATTTCCCAAGGTTCTACTGTAACACAAAGGTCGGAATCTATTGCCTTCTCTACAACGTACATTTCAATACACTTAGAATCCATGTAAGCCACAGAAAATCATCTTGGCTCCAACTCTCCCAGGTAAAGGGTACTATAGATTATTAATCTGTAGAAATTCTATGCATCAACAACTATAGATTTAGGTCTTTCTTTAAGAAAAGATTGAATAGTACTGATGCTAATTTGATCAATATACTTTGTTTAATATAAAAATAACATTTTACCATTTGGAACTAAAAGGACTAGTGTCCATGTAACTAGCTAATACTTTACCTTTTTTTCAAATGCAGTCTATAATTACTAGATTAATAAACATGCAGAATTATGATTGGTAAAGGCTGCCAAGATACTAATCTATTTTATATTGCTTTTGAGAAAATCCCTGTAGGCATGCCTTCATAAATAAGCTTGCTTCTGGTATCAGTCAACCTAGCTAAAGTCTATGATCTTAAAAGGCACCATTTAACAGAAATAAAATGTAAACTATGCATAATTTTATGTCTTCAAGTAACCAGATTAAAAGCTAACAAAATAGGAGAAAGTCACTTTAGTACATTTCTTTTTTTTATTTACCAATATATATCTAACATTCAATATGGAATATTGAATAATATTTCAATATGGAATATGTACAACCACTAATACAGAGATATTTTGTTCTCCTTTATTTTGTTTATATTATTTAGTCTTTAATTAATATAATAGAATTGAGACATTCATTTGAGCCAGTTTATTTTACACAGACAATCTGTTACTGAGTATGACAAAAATATAGTATATTGGTATCATGTTATCTCTTGCAATATATGGAATTTTTCTAATAACTAATGCTGCCTATGACACATTCTAATACTTTGCAATGTCCAAACAGATGGATTTTCTTCATGGAAATGAAGTTAATTCTGGATACTTAATTTCTAAAGTTTCTGAGGTTTTTTTTTTTTTTTTTTTGCAGTAAATTTTAAAGGGTCATCAAGAAACATCACTATTCTCCACAACATTGTCTCTTTAATAGACCTCTCTGTGCTTCTCTATACAGGCCACATAGGTCAGCATAGGTTTCATGCTCAGCTACACTAAGGAGGTGGGATAAATGATGCTTTATTTAATTCAAAATTTCTTGAATGTTAATGAGAAAGATAACTCAGCTGCTAAAAAGTACCAGATTTTGGAAAGGACTGGTAAATTAAGCCAGCTTTTACCTTAAGGACGTGTTAAGAAATGTGTGGAAGTTTTTCTTTTGTTTCAAAAAAAAAAACAAAAGCAAAAAACTGTGGCTTCAAAACTAATAAAAGTTAGATTCAGAGAGGAAAGACCTCCTGGAAATATTGGCTGTAGACATGAAGAAATAATAGACAAACAGGAAAGCATATTATGTACATGCTGTTTCCTCTATGTGGGAACAATGGAAGAGATCAGCTGAGACATGAATGTCTCTGTGTAGCCAGCAAATCTCTTTGGCTACCTGTTCTTCATGACATTATGATATGCCATTGTTCCATATGGCATGGATGAAAATTTATATTACAGTCTGGTCGTGCAGTCCCAGCAGATTCCTTTCACCTGCGCAAACCCAGAGCAGTGAATCGGGATAAACTGTGCACACCTCACATTCCATCCATGTGTTAACGCAGAAATGTACCTACAATGTTAGATTCAAAAGTTTGTGTGTTTTCAGAACGAAAGGACCATACACAATGCCTGGATAACTTCCGGATAAGCACATCAGGCCATGGGTTCAACCAGTCCCTCCGGTGGCCAGTCACCTACCTAATGGGAGTTGTTCTCCAAAACTGGAGAGCTCTGGGCTTAATGACTGCAGAAATAGGAGGGACTTGCATTGGGATGGTGGAGGAATACTGTTTCTATGTCAGTGAAGATGAACTGGTGAAACAAAACATACAAATGTTCAAAGATCTCCAGCAGAAACACCTACTTGTGCCCATCCTGACCACTGGAGCCCTACTTCACCTGGCATCCTGCCTTATCCAATTGTTAAAATGGCAGATACATAGCATTGCAAAAATCATTGTCGATTTGGACTCTTCCCTTGCTGCTCTATGCCTGCATGTCCCAGCCACATAAACTGTTTAATACCCACTCTGCTACTCTTGCAGTAGTCACATAGCCTGGTGGACAAATTAAAGGTGTAACTTCCTCTCTTTATAAGACCATGTCCAGCAAGCACCTGAAATTCCCCTTCGTGTAAGTGAAGCATATTCCCAGCACCTCAGCACCAGCCAATTAAGTGCATTTACCCCCCCTGCTAACCTCTCCCCAAAGTGTAACCAGTCTTTGTAAGCCCCAATAAAGCAGAGCTGTTTCACTGAAAGTCATCTGTGAGAAGGTTATTTTTGCCTAGCACTAATGTCAGCCATGATCCCATGGAATCCACCAACTCAGCTGGGCTTCACTTCTTTGTGTCTAGCCTATACACCCAGAGGCTAGAACTGAACCAGGCTGGCAAGCATGTGTACATGCGTACCTGCACACATACTTATGTTTATACCCAAGTCTATAAATACATTTATACCCCACAGAGGGAAGGGGTGGAAATCTCTGGAATAGGAACAATTTAACCAATATCTTGAATGTTATATTTATGAAAGCCATTATTTTGACTTTCATTGTAAGTACTTCCATAGAAGACTGGGTTTGTTTGATTTCTAATGAGGCAATGCAAATGACTATACTTATTCTTTGAAAATACTGACGATAACCTTGAAACTTGTTAAGCTCTGAATGTAAGCTAATGACAATGTGGTTAAAATAAAGCTTTTCTACTCTTTAGTTAAAAGTGCGAGACTCCAGAGATACCCTTTGAAGTCACTGAAAAGCTTCTGCCTTTAAGAACACAAAGATATTTGATTTTTTTTTTCCTTTTCGGTTGTAGTACTGAATCTGTGCCTTTCATAGTAACTATCATTTACACTTCTTAGTTCTCAGAGAGACACAGTGCTGGCCATGTGACCCTCTCACAGATTTCTCTACAGTTAAAGCAGTTTATGTCTTCCAATCCCACAGGAAGAGCTCCCATTGAGGACTAGGAATGATGAGAATGCCTATCCCATCACTGTGCAGTACAGCATGGCCTAACAAGAGAATGGCTGTCCATCACATTTTCCATTTGTCACTGACTCCATAAAGTCACAGAAGGACACAGTCCTCTTGTGATAACATTGAGGCTTTGTGATAACATGAGTAGAAGTTCCAAAAAAAAAATATTCTCAGCTTTTGATCCATGGAAACCCAAAACAAATTAATGCTATATTGAGCTATTAATGTGATTAAATACAACAAAAAAGAATGTAAAGACATCCATTGTGTTTGTACTAAATCTCTGCCTCACTGAGCCAACAAAGTCTGTGTGACCGGGCTTACTTCCTGAGTTCTTTGCATTCCAAAACTTCCCTGGAGTCTCAGAAAGAGAAACACTCCAAGGCACTGTTATTTCAAAGAAACCTGGGGAGACACTGAATTTTAATCATTAAAAACAAGCTAAGTAAAAACAACACATAAGTTTACCAACTATGGATGAATCCAACAATGCTAGGTCTAAAACCGTAGGATTTAGGAAAAGACTGGACACCTAAAAAGAGAACTAGATGTGGTTATTTATGATCTACATATTATGAATATGTCCATCTCTGTATCAGCAATATGTCAGTACAAGTATTTATATGCAATACAGAAAGGTGACTTGAGCTCTATTCAATTCTTCCAGACTCATCAAACTTTATCTATTTTGTATCTTTAAAGTGAAACAATTTTTATCACCGTCAGAGAATTTTAATTTCATAATTAATCTACAGAATTTATTTTAATATATCCATATGATTTCTCAATAGTGTCCACAGCACTAATATATGAAAATGCTCTAAACAATGTCTATTTGACAGTTAATATGGAATGGCTCTAAGTTTATGCATCATTTTAAACTCTTTCAGAACTCTGAGCCAGTTCTGCAGGACTCTGGTTCTCTTTACTGCCTTTCAACTACAACAAACACTTATTGAACACTCACTATGTGCCATTAACTTCATGAAATGGGAATATTTAACAAATAACAAGACAAGCTTGCTGTTCTGTAGAAGGCTGAATCATTCAAGATTGCTCAAACACCAGAAAAAGTTTCTTGGACCCAGATCCTCAGGAACAAATTGTTCTAGGAAAGTTAAAATTTGTTATAAATAAATGAATAAACAAATAAATGAACATACACTGTCATTGAATCAGGCCATGTAGGCTGAGGTTCAACTTACTTCTTGTGTTAATAGGGTTGAAAATTCACAATATAAAGATGAAAATTAGAGAGGCTATCTTGGCAGTCCTGAGCACACACTTGAATGAAGCCCCCAGACTTAAGGCTCCCACATAAAACTTCAAGTCCACTTAACTTCCTGAGAGGAGCTGATACTTATTTTGAAAAGAATGTTAGAAAGGGGAAGGTTTCCATTAGAGAGCAAAGTCATGATCCAAATCTACTTTGAATATAGCTGAAATATTACACTCTCAACTCTCCACACCTGCCTCATTTTGTCATCCATAGAGCAACTTTTCATCAGCCTTTATGCTGTTTCTCCTGAGCCCAGGCTAGTCACCCTACTCATCAGTAAGAGCAAACTTACTCCTCTCCCATGTCAAAGCTATCTTCACTTTCTTTAGTAGCTTAAAATATAACTATTCTAAATATCCATTTTCATTTTTTGGACAAGAGAAAGTGGGTCTAGTCCCTAGAAGATTACAGGGTAATTTTTCTACGAGTACTAAATCATTACCTGGTTAGTTTCTATCGCCACCTTGAAGATTCCTTTCAAAACAGTCTTGTTGTCTCAGAAGTTTTACAAACAAGAATCTGTAATATAAATAAATCATACAAAGCCAGGCACTTGAAAACGGATTTAATGTTAGTAAATTATCCTGCACTTTCTTCTAATGTGCCAACCTTTTCTCTGAAAAAATTATATTTTCAGATGCATTTTAAATATGTCTATAGAGGGAAAAAAGGCAAAGAATCGTCTGTTTCATTGACTCAACGAAGCCTGTGTAACTCAATACTGCATCATGCCATATTCCCCTGTAGAGCTCTTTGATCCTAAAGGAGAAATGTGAACAGAGTCAGATAACTACATGAACAGTGTCCTTGGTTAGCACAGGGTTGTTTAAACAATGACTCCTGTTCCCAGGATCACACAGTATCACAGATAAACACAAATCAACCATGAATGCTAATGAAAGCAGGGCATTGCACTTTTAATTAAGCAGTCAGCAATGCAATGTGTTCCCCTCTTTAGCACCCACAGGAGAAATACTGGCCACAAATATAAAGCATTTTGCATTGTTTGTTTTATTTATTAAAGATATATGATGGAACATCTATCGGCTCTACTCTTTTGAGAATGCAGGGTAGCGTTTCTCAGTAGGTAGGTGAGCATCCTAGAAAGCAGAACTCTAGAACTGTGACTTCCTCGCAGAACTGACTCTCTGCACTCACTAAGCAGAAACCCTCAGGAGTTGTCACCCTTTGGTTGGTGGTCCTTAATAACATCGCAGGCACAGGAAAGTACAACTTTGCCCTAAGTGAATAAGCATGCTCATTCACACTCAATATCCACACCCTCACTATCAGAAAATGCGTGCTGTTCATTTCATTTACTCTGCACTATTGAGTTAAGGAAACAAACTTTACCACAGCCAAGTGAGAAGTCCACACATGAAGGAGCCTTAGAAGACGGTCCTCTCCATGCTGAGACTAAAGGAAAGTCAGAGCAGCAAAAGTCCTACGAAAAGCACTTATTTTCAGAATCCTCAAATTGCCTCTAACTGTGAGAGACAGCCTCTTGGGTGCTGTCCAGCTAAAATGCTTTCAACCAATACCAAGCCAAGGAAGGATTTGCCAAGAAAGGACTTAGGGAAATACAATGAATTGTTTAATTCCTAGCAAGTGATTTTATTTTGGTCAGCTCCTTCCAATCAGAAACCAAAGGAGACAATGCTAAATTTCACTTGTTAAGAAGTACACACACACACACACACACACACACACACACACACACACACACACACACACATTTTATTTTCTACATTCCAGGTACCTGAGAAACCTTATCTGATATCAAGAAAATTGCCCATTCATATGGTTTTACCATGCAAAATAATACTGGCACATATAGACCATTTCTTCACCAGCAATCTAGTCAATTTGTCAGTTTAGATGTGTTCTAAATCTAAACTGAGAAGCAGAAGAGGAAATTCAAAATATGAGTTCTGCCTTGAGCAGAGCCAGCTGTTAATGGCACGCCTGTCACTTCTAGTAGCAATCATATGTAGAGAATGAGGAGATAGTTGCAGGAGAAGCCAGTGTTCCACACTTGAGTCACATTTTTGACCTAAGCCTTACCAGGCAGCTTTAGGCTTTCTAATGCAAAGTCCTGTTTGCAATGATTATATTCATTTAATACACAAGTATTTATTAAGCTACTAAATTCTAAGCACAATAGTAGTTGTTAGGAAATTGAAAATGAGTAGTTTGCACTTGTTCTCAAGAGGTCTCAGAAGCTATTGGGAGAATTCGATTATTAAGTGGTAATAATTGCCATCATTCAATCAATTTCAGAGACAAAACCATTCTGATCTTTCATTTGGATTCAGTAAAATTGTTTAACCACGCATGTTTAAAATTACCACAAATTTGAAGATCTACTTGCAACCTATCTGTGTGTGTTTAGACAGACCACTCAGTTCTCTTTCTATACATGAAAACAACATCTATCTTTCTCAAAGTACAAGGAAGGAGATGGAATTCATAACAGATAGGAGAAATATTTAATGTGAGGAAAGTCACAAAGGCTTAGAAGAGTGAGAAAATACGTTAAAGGCTGTATCAGGAAGAGAAAGAGCTGAGATATTCAGGCTGGTGTCCCTGAGGACATAAAGCCACCATTGGAAGCTAGGATGGGCTCAGTTTTTTAATAATTTCCCACAATTCCAGTGTCACACAAATGTTTCCCAGCAACAACAATCTAACAGAGTCTGACGAACAGAGAACATAACAAGCTTAAGCTTTATATGTCGGTCTCTGAGATAGAGAATGAAGAGAGCCTGGGAGAAAATTGATGGAAGACCAGATAAACACTGATCAAGTTAGCTATAATCCTCACTGCATAATTAAATATGCTTAATTCCTATTATAAAATGGGTGCACAAGCAACATTAATTAATTGCAGCTATTTGCTCCTGCATAATAGACTTAAGTCCTCAGTGCTCTGACTTAGATCAGATCCTTGCATATTTCTGCAGCTCTCAGTTCCTACACTCACATCTCTGAGTGACACTAAACACTAGGGTTTGCTATCACATCCATTGGTTTCTTTATTGAGTGAGATTCATGAATTCAGCCCTACGGTATCACTGTAGAAAGTCATCAGATCTTCACAGAGCACAGTCTGTCCGCAAGGAAAAGACCAAGTGTTTGGAGGCTTGCTGCCAAGAAATCTACTTGCCAAAAGAGATAAGCTACCGCATTGCTGATCAAAATGATACTTTGAACTCCCCCTGTGACGTGTGCTTTTCAGTTGAGTAACATACAAGAAGTGTCTAAAAGAATCTTTGTTCCTAAAGGATTGCTGCTACATTGGAAAGACAGCTCTGATATCATTTAGATGGTGCATTATATTGATAAAGTTGGACATCATAGAAGACGATACCTAATAAATAATAAACATCAACCTAACATGCTTCACATATTTTATGCATTATTCTGGAAATGCTGGTCACATCTGTGCGTTCAATTCTCCTAAAGCCTTGTGGCCTGAATATTGTCACCCAATTTTAAAGATACAGGATTTGAAGCACAGAGGGGTTGATATAGGTTATAAGTGCCAAAGGCAATATTTACCTCTGGCGACTAGTCATCTCTGTAGTAATCTGTAAACTGTAGTAATCTGGCCCATCTCATGTGTCTGTAAGTGATAACCCAGAATTTTCTGAATAGGTTTAAAGCTGTATTTGTTTTAATTCTTCCTCGGTGATCTCTATGCTGTTATTTAGAGGTATCATTGGAGATTTTATTTTAGCTAAATATAGTACAGGAGCTAGAGAACTACTACTTAACAACTCCTGCTCCTTGGCCAGAGGACTAAAAATTGGACCCTAGTATTGCCCAGAGTGCTGTACACGAGACTCTAGCACCTACATCAGGTTGCACTCAAACACTGGGAACTTCAGGAAGGAATAGGAAGAAATGCCAAAATTCTGCTTCTGGCTTCCATGAGCATCCGCACACAAGTCCAAAGACACATAAACAAATACATCTTTTTTAAAACACTGATAAAAGGAGAACAAGTCGATAACCCTAGTTTTTACACTGCAGAGGAAGAGGCAGGAGGATGCATGTAAGTTCAAACTAAGTCTGGTCTTCATGGTAGAGTCTATGCTAACCAAGGTACAGAAGGTGAGCTTGCCTCACAAAGAAAAGAAAATTTAAACAGTTGTAAAAGTAATCGGTGTTTCTGAAATGAAATCTTTAGTATTAAAAGGAATATTAGCTGAGCCAGACTAATGTTGAATCTTAATTCTTCTCATGAATTATTATCTAATTATTTTTTACTTCACTCAGGGCATCTGTCAACTCTCCTCATTTGCTCTGTTATTTTGCTTTACATAGATTTGAGTTTAATGAGTGAGTCGAAATCCATCTGAAATTTCTACTCAGAGCTGCTGAATGACCAACATGTGTCTCAAGTCACTGCTGAGACTGCCCCTCTGCCTGCATACCTCTAATGTCAGAGCAGTATTGTCCAGATGCCCCTCTATGTGGGAGATGGAAAACAAAACACTTGTGTACATTACACAAAGGGGATCGCGTGGGGCTCTGAAACAGTATCGGGGATAATCAGGGACTGGTTTCATTACAGGTATGTGTATATATAACTCACCATTTGTCAGGTTTTTGCTCCAGAACCTTAGACAACTTTCAGTGTTCATTTGTGGCCAGGTGCCCTTGGATTTATTAGATAAAGAAGATATGAGTGAGGAGCACCAAGGTGCAACAGGTAACCATGTATAGAAACTATCTATTATTTATCACCCATTTTTGGCCTTGTCCAGGTTTGCCAGGTCAATTAGCAGAAGAAAATAATGAATTTGACTGATTATTGATAGAAAAAAAGAAAGTGCGTTAGAAGCCAAAATTCCATGGGAAAATAACCCATGTTAATGGTAAATATTTAAAGAAAAATTTACTATGACTAGGCAAGAAGCCAAGAAAAGTATACGAAAATATCTTACTTGATCTTTGTGTAACCAAACTCTAACACCTGCTGGTCATAACCCAAAGAGTACCAAAAGAAGTAGAATCTGGCAAATGGCTATGTTTCCTTTTGTAGAACTTGGAAAACTAAAGTTTATACACCATACCATTAATATATATTTGGAATTTCAATGGGCAACTGCTTTGAGCTCCCAAAGGCTGATTCTGTAATGATACATTTGTTGACATTAATGGCTATTATGGGCGTACCCGTATAAATTAAGACTCACAATGCCCCTTATCTATGTCTCCACTAAGCTGAAGCAATTCTTTGCATATTATAATCTGAAGCACATTCCAGATATAAAACACAATCCTACAGGACAAGCAGTTGTAAGAAGATCTAATCAAACCTTAAAGGAAATGCTTATAAAACAAAAAGAAGAAGAAGAAAGACCCGTAGTGATAGACTAAACTGTGCTCTGTCACTTTAAACTTCCTAAATGGCCATGAAAAAGGAACATCAGCATCCAAGAGACATTGGGTTATAGAAAATGATGCAAAACTAAATACACCTGTGTACTATAAGGATGTATTAACATCAGAATGGAAATCTGCAAAAGTTATGCATTGAGAATTTGAATTTGTTTATATTTCCACAGGAAATGCAAAGCTGTGGATACCGTCATAACTGATAAAGATTAGAATTGATCAGGAGAAGTCTCCTGAAAACCTTGGCCATTGACCCCAAAAATTGGTTATTTCACTAAAAATGTCTCTTTATAATTTCCCTCTATATACAGTAGAGTTAATAGGTTTAAACAGATGGCAGAGAAGGTGGATGTAGGTAGAATTTTGGAATTTTGGTTTCTTTTAAAAACACAGAAATATTACAATATTGTGCTGTTGTTTTAGTCCCAGGTGTGGGCTGTGGGGCTGCTTCAGAGGACTGCAGCAGCTGACTGATATTTGCTTTGGGCTCCAGCTGAGAAAAAGTTTTGCAAATGGTTTCTATGACTGTGTAGCATTTAGAATTCTGGAAACTTCTCAGAGAGAATAAAAATCCTAAGGAACAGAGAGGTGGGTATAGTAGTTGATAGTTGTTCAGGGAAGTTGTGATATGTTAGTAGTTTTGCTCAAAGGAGAAAAGGAAATCAGATGCAGGGAACTCCTCCTTTTCCTCTGTCCCCTCTATCCCTTTTTATCCCCTATCTGGGGTTAGGGGGTTGAGGGAGTAGAATAAGGATGAAGAAGAGCAGGGGAAAGAACCCACAAGGTAGCAAACCCAGCTATACTGATGTTAGATCCTCTTGAGCTTAAAATTGGTTAGCTAAATTACTTTCTCTTGATTCTCAAATTTAATTTTTTGACTCAAAAATTTTATGTAGTACCTCTTTATATGGTTTTACTGTTCAGAAATCAACATTTAGATAGAAACTAGTAAGGAAAACTAAATCTACCTGGGTGTTTCAGACTTGGAGAAATATCTCCAAATAACGTTTAAAAAAATTCTCTTAACGTCCTCAATGAGCATCCTAAATGTTTACTGATTCTTTAAAAATTATGTTACAAAACCACATGATCATCTCGTTAGATGCTGAGAAAGCATTTGACGAAATCCAACACCCATTCATGATAAAAGTCTTGGAAAGATCAGGAATTCAAGGCCCATACCTAAACATGATAAAAGCAATCTACAGCAAACCAGTAGCCAGCATCAAAGTAAATGGAGAGAAACTGGAAGCAATCCCACTAAAATCAGGGAGCAGACAAGGCTGTCCACTCTCTCCCTACCTATTCAACATTGTACTTGAAGTCCTAGCCAGAGCAATTAGAAAACAAAAGGAGATCAAGGGGATACAAATTGGAAAGGAAGAAGTCAAATTATCACTTTTTGCAGATGATATGATAGTATATATAAGTGACCCTAAAAATTCCACCAGAGAACTCCTAAGCCTGATAAACAGCTTCAGTGAAGTAGCTGGATATAAAATTAACTCAAACAAGTCAAAGGCCTTTCTCTACACAAAGGACAAACAGGCTGAGAAAGAAATTAGGGAAACAACACCCTTCTCAATAGCCACAAATAATATAAAATACCGAGGCGTGACTAACTAAGGAAGTGAAAGATCTCTACGACAAGAACTTCAAGTCTCCGAAGAAAGAAATTAAAGAAGATCTCAGAAGATGGAAAGATCTCCCATACTCATGGATCGGCAGGATCAATATAGTAAAAATGGCTATCTTGCCAAAAGCAATCTACAGATTCAATGCAATCCCCATCAAAATTCCAACTCAATTCTTCAACGAATTAGAAAGGGCAATCGGCAGATTCATCTGGAATAACAAAAAACCTAGGATAGCAAAAACTCTTCTCAAGGATAAAAGAACCTCTGGTGGAATCACCATGCCCGACCTAAAGATGTACTACAGAGCAATTGTGATAAAAACTGCATGGTACTGGTATAATGACAGACAAGTAGACCAATGGAACAGAATTGAAGACCCAGAGATGAACCCACACACCTATGGTCACTTGATCTTTGACAAGGGAGCTAAAACCATCCAGTGGAAAAAAGACAGCATTTTCAACAAATGGTGCTGGCACAACTGGCTGTTATCATGTAGAAGATTTCGAATTGATCCAGTTCTATCTCCTTGTACTAAAGTCAAATCTAAGTGGATTAAGGATCTCCACATAAAACCAGAGACACTGAAACTTATAGAGGAGAAAGTAGGGAAAAGCCTCGAAGATATGGGTACAGGGGAAAAATTCCTGAATAGAACAGCAATGGCTTGTGCTGTAAGATCGAGAATCAATAAATGGGACCTCATAAAATTGCAAAGCTTCTGCAAGGCAAAAGACACCGTCAATAAGACAAAAAGACCACCAACAGATTGGGAAAGGATCTTTACCTATCCCAAATCGGACAGGGGACTAATATCCAATATATAAAAAGAACTCAAGAAGGTAGACTCCATAAAATCAAATAACCCCATTAAAAAATGGGGCTCAGAACTGAACAAAGATTTCTCACCCGAGGAATACCGAATGGCAGAGAAGCACCTGAAAAAATGTTCAACATCTTTAATCATCAGGGAAATGCAAATCAAAACAACCCTGAGATTCTACCTCACACCAGTCAGAATGCCTAAGATCAAAAATTCAGGTGACAGCAGATACTGGCAAGGATGTGGAGAAAGGGGAACACTCCTCCATTGTTGGTGGGATTGCAAGCTTGTACAACCACTCTGGAAATCAGTCTGGCGGTTCCTCAAAAAATTGGACATAGTACTACCGGAAGATCCAGCAATACCTCTTCTGGGCATATATCCAGAAGATGCCCCAACCGATAAGAAGGACACATGCTCCACTATGTTCATAGCATCCTTATTTATAATAGCCAGAAGCTGGAAAGAACCCAGATGCCCCTCAACAGAGGAATGGATACAGAAAATGTGGTACATTTACACAATGGAGTACTACTCAGCTATTAAAAAGAATGAATTTATGAAATTCCTAGCCAAATGGATGGACCTGGAGGGCATCATCCTGAGTGAGGTAACCCAATCACAAAGGAACTCTCACAATATGTACTCACTGATAAGTGGATATTAGCCCAGAAACTTAGGATACCCAAGATATAAGATATAATTTGCTAAAAACATTAAACTCAAGAGAACGAAGACTAAAGTGTGGACACTTTGCCCCTTCTTAGAATAGGAAACAAAACACCCATGGAAGGAGTTACAGAGACAAAATCTGGAAGTGTGAAGAAAGGATGGACCATCTAGTGATTGCCATATCCAGAGATCCATCCCATGATCAGCTTCCAAATGCTGACACCATTGTATACACTAGCAAGATATTGTTGAAAGGACCCAGATATAGCTGTCTCTTGTGAGACTATGCCAGGGCCTAGCAAACACAGAAGTGGATGCTCACAGTCAGCTATTGAATGGACCACAGGGCCCCCAATGGAGGAACTAGAGAAAGCACCCAAGGAACTAAAGGGAACTGCAACCCTATAGGTGGAACAACAATATGAACTAAGCAGTACCCTGGAGCTCTTGTCTCTAGCTGCATATGTATCAAAAGATGGCCTAGTCGGCCATCACTGCAAAGAGAGGCCCACTGGACTTGCAAACTTTATATGCCCCAGTACAGGGGAATGCCAGGGCCAAAAAGGGGGAGTGGGTGGGTAGGGTCGTGGGGGAGGGTATGGGGGACTTTTGGTATAGCATTGGAAATGTAAATGAGCTAAATACCTAATAAAAAATGGAAAAAAATCATGTTACATCTTTGAGTTTAAAATTTGAAACATCACTATGCCAGCTTTTACTGACTTTTACAACTTAACATATATAATAAATGCAAAACTACAGCATGCCATCTTCAAATTTATTTAGCAGGTTATTTTCACTATCATGGTGACTATGAAAAGTGTATGTCACTCGTTAATGACATAATAGGTAAGAAAGAGATGTTTGTAGTAATTACTGCCAGATACCACAGTAAACTTCATGCATTATCCCTACATTAACCTAGATAAAACATGTTAGGTAAAGTCATGTATTTTAAAACACTTTAGAAGTCAATCAATAATGCCAGTAACACCAATATCTGGGAATCAACTTAGATAAGGAAGAAAGAGCAAAGATCAAAGAGAACCCATAGGCTGCTTGCTGCCTCAGTGGGTCTGATAAATAATATATAGAATAAATTAGGAGGGGGTAAAAAGGAAGGAGTTCAGATTTTGATATTAGGCATGTTCCACAGACAGGAGAATCTGACTGGTGGGTGATGGGACATGAATCACACGTTTGATTATCAGAGTAGTAGGTGATCAGGACACCTGAGTTCAGGTAAACAGGGCACTGGATCTGAAGAGGAGACTTGAATGCCCTACTGCATCTAAATTGGAACTGCAATCTTTTCAATTTTTTTAAATATTTGAGTTATTGTTGGTGTGGATATGTGTATGGTGAGTTATTGTTGGTGTGGATATGTGTATGGTGAGTTACCATTGGTGTGGATATGTGCATGGTTTCTGTGCATGAATGGAAGCACAGGAGTGGCACAGCACACTTGTGTGTGTGTGGGGGGGGGGTGTCACAGGACAAGTGTCAAGAGTCTGTTCTCTCTTTTCATCCTAAGATTTTTGGAGATTGGATTTAGGTCCTCAGGCTCAGTGACAAGAGCTTTTACCCACTGAATCATCTTACTAACCCAAACCATTTCATCCCCTTCCCTGTGCAGAATTTTTATTTTTCTGGCTCAGGTTTCTCTCATGTCTCGTTCAAGTATTTGCAATACTAGTTATTTCCAACCCTGTGATGCTTTCTTCCTGGTGTGAGAACCAGCCAGGAAGATTTTTCATTATCATAATATAAAGCCATGAACCTTACTGAGAGATGCCCTTGTTTTATCTGTCTCTAATGAAGTCTTGTTACCACTCCAGAGGTTTTCCCCTTATGTGTATATATGCAGCATTGCAACACCAGTCAGCTTTAAAAATACTGGGGTCAAATGTAGCTGGTGTTTCCATTTGGTGTTCCATTTCATGTGAATACCAAGTATCTGACTCTAACTGCATCAGGATATTTAATTGGCATTTATACTACTGCCCTTTCTTCATTTGTGAATTTCTGGGGGTGTGTGTTTGTATGTGGGTGCCTCTGTGTGTGTGTGTGTGTGTGTGTGTGTGTGTGTGTGTGTGTGTGTGTGTGTGTGTGTGTGTACATATCTCTGTGTGTTTGCATACAGACATACAAATGCACACATATACAAACATGTACAAGTACCCATGTGGAGGTCAGCAGATAGCTTCAGGTATTGGTTAGCACCTTCCACTTGATTAACACAGGGTCCCTTTGCTGCTCCATACCCAGGATAGCTGCCCTGTGAACTTCCCATGACCCTCCTGCCTCTGCCTCCTCTCTTTCTGTGGCGCAGCTGGGGTTACCAACAGATCCAGCTATACTTGAGTTATTTGGATTTGATCCTTATGTTTTCATAGCAAGCACTTGACCAACTACACAATTGCCCCAGCCTCCCTCATTAGAGCTTCCTGAAGCGTGGATTCATTGCTATATTGAAACACACCTTATCAGAGCTGTTGTTGCTGTGGGAAATAATGTCTCTCTTTCTAGATCACCATTTCCAAAGGGTAGCAAGCCTCCACATCTCCACTATGGATCACAGAGGGGACAAAATGGACTACCAAAGTTTTGAAATTCTCTAATACGTTACCAACTTTGGGGCATTTTTACTTAAGTGTTTGTGATGATGATTTTTCCTGTTGTTAATATAATAAGTTTTTGATAGATTGTAATCTATCTGAGTTCATATGATATATGCATTTCATATCATCAAAGCATGTTATATATGTACATTTTTGGTTTTGGCATCTTTCTTCATGTTTCAACCCAGGTGAAGCAATAGTCTCATCTCAATGTGCAATTGCCAAATATTTAAATTCCAGAATCCGAACTCTGAGTTCCTTTGGAAGCCACGGCAAAACAAGAACCCACATGCTCCTTGACTAACCACAAAGGCACAAAGTTAAAAGTGAAATATTAATCACTGCACTCGGTGCACCCATCTCTTTTTCGAATGGCAAGCATTCCAAAGGGCATAAAACTCAAAAGTTTGCGCTCAATCACATTCTCCTTTAGCAACCATGGAAACAGCAAGGTTGTAGTAGTCCATGTACATGGAGGCCTGCTACAGCACCCCAACACACGCATTCAAATCTAAAATTCCCATTGCTTTTATCAGGTGCGTATATTCACCATTTAGCTGCTTTTTATCCTCTCCACCTGTTCACATAGGACACTTTGCCACATATGATTTTTGTGTCTATGAAAGTGTGTGTGTGTGTGTTGCATGTGTATATATCATGGCATGTGTGTGTAGGTTTGAAGAGAACACACAGGAGTCAGTTCTCTATTTCTACCATGTGGATTTAGGGGTCTCATTAGTGTCTTCATGCTTCGAAACAAGTGACTTTTACTACTGAGCCATCTCACTGGCCCATTTATAGGTTTTTCAAAATATTATCCCAAGACTCAACCAATCTCGACATTGTGTTTAGGTGATTATCTGTCATCTTTTTGGCTAGAAACAGTCCCTCAGCCTTTCCTTGGGAAGATGGGGATTCTTGCAATTTCCACAGATTATCATGGGGATGGAGAGATGGTTTGTTGCTTAAGAGCTCTTGCTGCTCTTCCAAGAATATATATCAGGTGATTATGACTCATTTCTAATTCCAGCTCCAGGAGACCTAACACATCCTTCAAGCCTCCTTTGGAACCAACACACAGGTGAGAGACACATGCTCACACATATGTAAAGGTTTTAACTAAATTCTCCAAGAATGTCAGCTTTTCAAAACACCCGTCAATACAAATTGGTCTAAAACCCCTTCATGAAAATTTTCTCATTACACGGTTTCCACTTATCTTGGGACTGGTGATGTGAACTTCGGTCAATGTGGATCTTCCATTTCTATTAATTTTTCATTTGTTTCACAGGAAATTTGTGGGCCATGCTCTAAATCATACAGTTTCTATATGTAATTCACAAGTGTTAGCCTGCACTGAAAATTTAAAACTCATTTATTTATGTTACATGGTAAATTTCTAGTCTAGGATAGGGTTTCCCTTATCTCCAAATATAGACTAATTTAAGACAATATGAACTTACATATTTTCATTCTACACAGTGGATTACAGTCTACATTGATCAGTGCAGTAATTACTTTTCCCATTTCTAAGACAAAATATCTGACAGAAGCAATATGAGGCAGAAATTATTTGGCACAGACCTTGGGGGTGTAGATCATCATGGTAGGGAGGCTGTAAGAGGACTGAGAGGTTGTCTCATTGCATCTAGTCAGAAAGTTAAATGGAGAGTTCTGGCTGTGTCATGTGATGCATACTCATGTGAAACTTTGCTGAAGTAGACCCACAAGGTGACACATGATATTTGGAGAGAGTATATGAACGACTCACTCAACAGACTGTAAAGGCACATTTGCATAGCTAGACATGCAACGCTTAGTGGTCTTATGTCTTCACTGATCTTTACTTCATTGAGAGGGGTATGAGAGAGACTGTCTCCTCAATTTCCAGCTATGTCATATATATATATATATATATATATATATATATATATCTGCTTCCATGGAGTCTTGTCAATTCAGCTCATGCTTGGATGTTTCTGCTGGATAGTGCTTCCACTGCTGAATCATGTTTGGTGACACTCTCTGAACTGGACTGATGGTATCCTGACACTACTGAACTGGACTGCTGCTATTTTGACAACAGAGATTGGAATCACCCCCAAAGAACTACTTCTAAATGGATCCTCATCTGCTTGTCCTATTTACCATTCTTCCTACCCTGCCTTTGGACAGTAGGCTAGAAAGGAGAATCAAAGCATTTGAGAACCCTTATTAAAGTTGGTTTTGAAAAATCTAAACCTACAAGGAAGCAGAGAAAATGAATGCTAGTACTTTGCCCACTTTCTCCTTTTTATTCAGTCTGGGACCCCCTAGACCATAGAATGGTACTACCCATACCCACATCCTAGCTATTTCAGTTAAATTTTTCAAGATATATGCTATCTATCTAGCTATCATTTATCTATCTATCTATATCTCAACATCTCGATATGTGTGTGTGTGTGTGTGTGTGTGTGTGTATACATCTGTACAGCAGTGGTCCTCCATTCTGTAGTTCTATCCTTCACTTTCATCCATGAAAATAGATTCTTATTACACTACAAACTATACACTTAATTAGTTATAACAAGTTTGAAGGAAGATTAAGATATTTATTCTCCAGAAAACAATAAAATGCACAAGGAAGAACTAAGCCCACAACCAGAATGTCTAATCATATGCCTTTTCTTTAATCCTCAAGGACCATGACTCTTTGTTTTGCCTATCTTCTTCCACGACTCACACTAATCTGCATTTAAATGAACTTTTCCCCATTACAAAAATATTTTTTTCTTCTTTATTATCAAATTTAGGTAACTTTTAAAACCTTAGCTTCTTATTCCAAGATCTGACTTTCCGCTAACATATTTGGCTAAAACCCGAAACAGCACTAGACTACTTTTGCATTTACCTACCAATAATTTTGTGACCTCTCCTGCTTCACTGAAATAAAACTGTACCTCCAAAAGAATTTGTGCCACGTTTTTAAAATGATTAACCAAGGACAGCGGTCATTTCTATTTGTAATTCCCTTGAGTTTGACTCTGTTTGCCTTCTCTTAGCACTTTGTCCTCCGGCTGCTTGTTTATTAGACTATAGTGAAGGAGAAATACTGTTTGAACTTCTTGCTTGATGCTGTGTTGTTTGGATTTGGTCATGTGAGACAAGGTCAAATTTTTCCTATTAATTTGCAGCAAAACTAAGCACTTCCCCTTATATTATGGCTGGATGAGGCCACCCAGTTGGATGACAAGTGTCCCAAAGTAGGTAAAGGCATCAGAAACAGCCCCTGCTCCCCCTGTCCCACAAAATTACCAAGCTATACAACTATAATATATATACAAAAGGCTTAGGTTAGACCAATGCAGGCTTCCTGAATGTTGGTTCAATCTCAGTGAGCCCCTACAAGTCCAGGTTTGTAGATTCTGCAAGTTTTCTTGCGATGCCCTTGTCCCCTCTGGCTCCTACAATCCTTGTCTGTCCTCTTGAATAGGATTCCCCAAACTCCACCTAATGTTTGGTTGTAGGTCTTTGCATCTGTTTCCAACAATAGCTAGATAAAAGCCTCTCTCATGACAATTGGGTTAGGCACCAATCCATGACTATAGCAGAATATTATTAGGCATCATTTCATTGACTTGTGTGTTGTGTGTGTGTGTGTGTGTGTGTGTGTGTGTGTGTGTGTGTGTGCCAGTTTTATTTGGTTCCATCCTAGGTCTCTGTACTATCAAGCCACTAGTTTCTTGTCGACTAGACAGTGGTAAGAGTAGGCTCACTCTGGTAGCATGGATCTCACAGGAGACCAGTCACTGGTCAGCCATTCCTACAGTTTCTGGGCTACTTTTACCCAGCACATCATGATGTCAGAATAAATTGTAGGTTAAAGGTTTTGTGGCTAGGTTGGTGTCCCAGTCACTCTACTGGAAGTCTTGCCTTTTAGTTATAAGAGATGGCTTTTTCAGGCTTTGTATTCTCCATTACTAGGAGTCTTAGCTATGGTCACCCTAATAAATTTCTGTCAGTTTCCACTATACTTGGTTTCTACCTTGACTCTGAATAGATCTATACTACCCTCCCCCTCTATGCCCTCCCCACCTGTCCCCTCCTGTTCCCATCCCCACATGACCCCAGTCCACACACAATATTTATTCTATTACCTTTTCCCAGGGAGAGCCATGAATCCCCTCATGCCCCTTGAGTCTTTCTTGTTACTTAGCCTCTCTGGATTCTTAGATTATAACACAGTTATTCTTTACATTGAAGTTAATATTCACGTGTAAATGGATACATGCCATGTTTGTCTTTCACAGTCTTGGGTACCTCACTCAGGATGATATTTTCTAGCCATATCCATTGCCTGGAAATTTCATGATGTCACTGTTTTTAATAACGGAGTAATACTCCACTTTTTAAATCCAATCTTTGGTTGAGAGACATCTAAGTCATTTCCAATTTCTAGCTATCATATATGGATCTGCTATGAACATAGTTAAGCAAGTGTTATTGTGGGATAGTGGAACATCTTTTGGGTATATGTCCAGGTACAGCCGAGTCTTGTTGATCAAGACCCAATTTTCTAAGAAACAGACATTGATTTTTTTTCAAAGTGTCTGTACAAGTTTGCACTACCACCATCACTGGAGAAGTGTTCTTGTTCTACATCCTCACAAACATGAGCTGTCACTTATGTTTTTGATCTTAGCCATTCTGATGAGTGTAAGATAGAATCTCAGAATCATTTTGATTTGAATTTCCCTGATGGCTAAGAGTGTTGAACATTTCGAGAGCTTCTCAGCCATTGGTGATTCTTCTCTTGAGAAATCTCTATTTATATACGCACCCCTTCTTAATTGCTTTATTTGGTTTCTTGAGTTTATTATATATTTTAGAATTTGGCCTCTGTCAGATATAAATAATAATTTTCACAAGAACACTAAGGGAAACTGAAGGAATTTTGAGGTAACAGAATGTAAGACAGCATGTATATGTCCATCATTCCCTCACTGATGGGGACAACATCACCTACAGAACTCAAAGTTATCAAAACATCATGGGCCACCCAAGAAGAATAGAAAAACGAAACACAGTTACCATGAAGATTAAAGCCAAAATTAAAATAGAAGTGAGTGAGGAGTCAGTGAACCCAACTGATTTTTGAGTCTGAGAATATGGATGAGATGTGTTTTCAAAGTCAATGAAGCACAAGATATGTGCAGTGTGCATTTTCTTATCTTGAAACAGACTCAGATGTCCACCTCAAATTACAAACTGACAATGCAGTTTAACATGGATACACACATGAAATAATCTATACATGCACCGAGTATGTAAAATTTTAAAATATTGACTGTGAATACAACTGTTAAGGCAGGAATAAAAGAAGAAACAAAGGCATTATTTAAACATGACAGGGAAGGTCATGTATTAAATGTCACGATTAATATGAGTAGCTGATTACTTAAGGATATTAAAGCTATTAAAAATATAAAGGATACTAATACAATGAGATCTTATGGAAAATATTTGGAAGGGTTTTCTGGTAGGAGGTATGGGATGTAAGTAAATGTGTGTGTGTGTGTGTGTGTGTGTGTGTGTGTGATCACATGTGTCTGAGTATACCTGTGTGGCATGTGCATGTGGAACCCTATTGACGTTGGGAATCTTCCTTGATCATTCTCCACCTTGTTTATTGAGAAAGGTTCTCAAAAGCAAATCCCACTTTTAGTCTAACTAGCCAGTTTGCCCAGCGAATCCTCTGTCTCCGGGGATTTTCTGCCACCGCACTGGTCCTGGTTTTAGCAGGGCTCTGAGGATCACACTGCAAGTCATCATGCTTCCTTGGCAAGCACTTTAACTAGTTTACTGAGTTGTCTTAACCCACAAGTAGTAATTGTTTAAGATGAAAAGCCAGGTCAACGTAAGTACAAACATGTGAGTTGTTTTAACAAAGGTGTCAGTGAATAAGTCACTAAATTGGAAAACCTTGGCACTGCAGGTGAATGAATACCTGTTTCACAAGCTGCGGAATCTTTTCAGGCAAAACAAAACAGTCTTCCAAACAGGCCTTCTGGCAACTTTTATATGATAAAGTTAGCACTTCACAAATATACTTAGCATTTGACAAGCTGTGTACTCATCTCTCATTTACAAAGCCAACATTTTAAACTGCCTTTACATTTCTCCTTTCTCTTGCCCCCATGCCTGCACACTAGAATCAAAGTTTAATATTTAACCATAGTGAAGCTAACATGCTTCTGAAATAACTGTTGAGACTTCAGCAAAGTGATAGTTCACACTAAGTAAAATAAAACAGAATTTCCAAGGGAAATAACAGAAGAGAACTTTGTAAAAACTTGAAGAAATAAGCCTGCTTCAGAGGACATAGAAATGAGGTCTACAACCATGCCCTCCATCTGTTCGTCACTGTAGAATTCCAAACACAACCTGTTATCCTAAGTGCTCTGAGAACCTCTGTGACTCTGGCCCTTGGTGGCCACAGATGGCTCTGAGAGGCATTTTCCTAGGGGTTGAACTAATGGCTCAACAGTTAAAAGTGCCTGCTGCTCTTGTGTGGGACTTGGATTTGGTGCCCACCACCCACATGGTAGCTCATAGTGGTCAGTAACTCCCATTTCTGAGGATCCAGTTCCCTCTTTAGGTCTCCACATGTACTGTATGTACACACATTCAGGAAAAATCACATATACCTAAATAAAAATAAATAAATCTTTGAACAAAAAGGAAAACAGATTTTAGAGCAAGGCTCTTTGAGACTCAAGTGGAGATTTAACTCTGAAAAGTAACTCAGGATAGTAGATAGATAGTAGCATTTA
Source organism: Mus musculus (assembly GCF_000001635.26). Taxonomy (NCBI): domain Eukaryota; kingdom Metazoa; phylum Chordata; class Mammalia; order Rodentia; family Muridae; genus Mus; species Mus musculus. Next base: position 141,872,745 of record NC_000072.6, read on the forward strand.
GGTAGCACATGTAACTTGATAGAACTGTAACAAGCATCCAGGTTAGCATATTGGTCCTTTTTTTTTCTGCCAATGAAACAGTAATAAATATTGTTCATGTTACTATTTTAAAGAGGTTTATTTGGCCCCAGTGGTTTTGTCCAAGAATGATGTATCTCACGTAGGACAAGGCCTTACATTTGTGGAGTGCTGGCAGCATAGGAAATCCTATAGTGAAATACACAGAGTCATAAGAAACCTAGGCTTTTATAACACAGTTACTCAAAATAACTTTCATTAATTATATGGATGAATTGATCCATTCAAAAGGCAGAACCCCATGTGATGACTTCTCCCTGATCTGACTTGCTAGGTCATGATCTCTTTTACCAGCTCATGGTGGAAATTAAGTTTCCATGCTAGATGTGAAAGGGAAAACCCTGTTCAAACACTAGCAGTCAGTGTATTCACAAGTGTTCCTCAAAAAAGTCTGCTTGAGACCAAACTGAAAACTTTCAGATTAACTGCGTTGGCAGAAGAATCTCAAAACAGTGTAGTGTTGGCTCCGTAGCACAGTTATTAGGGTTTGCTCTTTATGCAGATGCATAATGAAAAGGAGCAAGCTGAATAAAGAAGAACACACAATGTACAGTTTAAAGAGAAAGAGGGCATCAGGAAGAAGAATGTAGTTAAGTCCTAAATTCAAGGAGATAAACAGATGAAAGAAATGGCTGATATCAAATGGCAAAAAGGAGGTGGTGATCTCAGGGCAAGACCCCACCCAGTTAAACTCCCAATTTCTGAAATTAAAGAACAGCTCAGGTCCAAGAATGGTGGTACATGCCTTGAGTACCAGCACTCTAGAGACAGAGGAAAGCAGATCTCTGATTTGGAGGCCAGTCTGGTCTACAGATTGAGTTTCAGGGCAACCAAGCTTTGGCAGTGAAGGAAAGCATTGAACACAGAAAGTTGGTGAATATGTAATGGAACAGGGAGGGAGGCATATTCCAGCCCCAGAAAGCAGAGAAATGTGGCGTATTTGGCTATGAGGTTCTGGCTTTAGAGCCAAGGATAGAGGAAAGGGATTATGGAATTCTGCAATTAAGCATCTCCACTACTGAGGACAGCTGTGTGGCAGGGCTGTCCCTGTGTAGGTCCAGGAGGCCATTGTGTGAAGCTGTAGAGGCGAAGGCTGAATTGCCTTGGAAGCACCAAGATATTGAAGGTGACAGAGCCATGAGATATCTGCCAAGTAAAGCTGCTAACAGGGAGTGGAAACAGCTGGAAGATAGGGACGTATGTTGAGGTCAACAAAGCAGAAAGCGATTGGAGAGTTGGAGAGCATTTTGACATTGGACAAGGAGCATCCGAGTTTGGAGTTTGCCTGGCTGGTTTTTCGGTCATACTTCAGTTTAGAATCTCCTGGCTGTGCTCCCTTTCCTCTGTTTTAGAACAAGTGGTATTTCCTGTGTCCTTTTATATTAGAACTATGTGATCTGCTTTTCAGTTTAATTTTACTGGGGATAATAATTAAGAGATTGCACGAGGCTTAGAAGAAACTTTGGACTTCTAAGCAAGGTTAAGACTATTATAAACTATGGAGACTTTTGAAGTTGGAGTGAATTCAATTTTACATTATGATATGGCTACAAGTCTATGGGGGCCAGGTAGTGAAGTGTGGTGGTTTGAATAGAAATAGCTCCCATAGACTCAAGTCTTTGAAAGTTTGGCCCAAAGGGAGTGGCACTATCAGGAGGTGTGGCCTTGTTGGAGGAAGTATGTTACTTAGTCTGGGGGGTGGATTTTTAGGTCTGATGTGCTCAAGCTATGCTAAGTGCAGCATTCACTTCTACTGCTTGCAGATCAAGATGCAGAACTCTCAGCTACCTCTCTAGTACCATACCTGCCTGCATAACAGCATGCTTCCCACCATGAAGATAACGGACTCAATCTCTGAAAGTGTCAACCAGCCCTAATTAAATGTTTTGCTTCATAAGACTTTCTTTGGTCATGTTGCCTCTTCCCAGCAATAGAAATCACAATGAAGACACATACAGAAGATATCTTCAATTAATGCTGTCATGACTCCCACAAAAATCTTAGTCTCCATTTTGCAAATCACTTTGACATCTGCAACAGATCTGCAACCCCAGACAGATGCTGGTAGATTGTCGAAATGTCAAGCTTGTAGTCCCCTTTGCATTGGTAAGTCAAGAGCTGATATTTTTCTAAGGGGAGTTAACGAAACTGTGAGTACATGTTATACAACCTTTATATGGATTTTCTGTTACTTTCTACCATAATCAGAAAATAGAAAATTAACTCATCTTTATGTGGAGGATGGGAAATATAATACATTTACAAAGGTATGAGTGATGGAGAAAACAATACATGTAGTTTGTGACAAACTTCAGTATAAGAATCAAGATGGAGGGCATTAGGATTCTAAGGAACGTGTTACCTGCAACTACCAAGCACTGCAAATGATGGAGTTACAGATCAGCAACATTGGGTGATCATGTGGCCAGAATCACCCACTTGGAAATGGGTTCTGTCATATTCAGTGACTTAGACCCTGCAGTGATCAGTCATAGGACAGAGTGTCTTGGGTCCACACTAGTGTACTCTCAGTTGTATTCCCTAAACAAGGATAAGGATTTGAGCACTGTTTGTAGACAAGTGAGCTCCACCTGTGAGTAGATCGAAGATGACTGAATGTGAGTGCCTTTCAGTTCAACTTAGTGGTGGCCTTGAAGCTAAAAGTGACAATCTTCCGGCTTGTCTTGAGGTCACCTGGTTATCTGCTTGGGATGAATATGTAACACCCAAAATGAATTCAAGACCACCCAGGACCTTCCCCCTTCGAAAAGGACTTTCCAAACTGAACTAGCAGGCAAAGTGCAGAGCCAGATAAGGAAGCTGGCTGACTTAACAAATGTAAAAACATAGTTTTAGCGGTCAAAATGATTAAGCCTGCAGCTACCAAAACAATATTAGCTGTTCTCAGAGAAACAACCATAACAAGATTAGCAATTCTCCTGCCCCCTCCACACTGAATTCTGACAAAGGCAACAAACAACCCTGACCTTGTTTCGAGAATTCCCCTGACGTTACTAGCTGTGACATTAATGTACTATTACTTTGCTGACCAAATCATAATAACCCCCATCGGGGCAAGCAAAGTGAGTCACTAGGCCAAAGGGTTACTTAGTCAGTATACAAATCAACCAATGCCTGAAAGGGTTACTTGCTACACCAATGAGAACCCTGTTGCTCAAATCTGCCCCTTACAAAGGTATAAAAAAATGTGTTCTTTCTTTGTTCTTGTTCTCTCCTCTGGCCTGCGTGCTGAAAGGGGAGTCCCCAACATGTTGGATCAATAAAAATCCTCATGCATTTTGCAACAATGGTGGCACTCTCTGTGGTCCTTATGAGTAAGGGTCTTTTGACTACCTACAACATTTGGTGAATTGGCTTGGAAGGCCCTCTTCAGGGGGACACAGACTCGGTGCATCAGAGGTAAAGTGGAATCCCTGTCTGTCTGTATTCTGTTTGTCTGTGTCTGTCTGTCTGTCTTGTTCACTTGTGTGTCCTCCACTAGACCACCTTCTGATTCTGTTTTGCTTTTTGTTTTGCTTTAGGTTTGTCTGGTTTCAGGTTCAGGTTTCAGGTCTGGTTTTGGTCCCAAGGGGACTACTGGTTATCTTGGTTTGGCTTTAGGCCGGTCTCAAGTTCTGGGGGTCTTCTTGTGGAGAGGGGTCCATTTGGAGTGGTCACAGTGACAGGCAGACGTGCCAAAACGGCACAGGCCACAACGCTGGAGGACGCTCCAGTGTCAAGCTAGGAAGTTGGATTGAAAAAGGTCCTTCTCAACCCAGCGGCAGCTAGGGTTCAGTATATGCCTGGAACAGATAGTGTCAGGCTTCTCTGGAAATTTCGATATTTGTGTTTGTCATTTTCTGTGATACTGTGATTCTATGGTGGTTGCCTGAAAACGATTTCTGTGTGTGTCTTGTATGTCTCTCTGTATTTGGATTGGTTCTGTTTCTGTCGAATTACTCTAATGCTTTATCTGGACAGTTTCTATTGTGTGTCTTGTGTGTCTCTTTGTGTTCAGACTTGGACTAATGACTGACGTCTATTTTTGAGTTATGCCCTCTGGAATAAGCCTAAGAATCCTGTCAGATCCCTACGCTGACCTCTTCCTTTCAGATCCTCAGCTGCCCTGAATCCCACTCTCCAACTCCAGGGAGCAGCCAGCAGGTCACAGTGGTCCCGCCCATGGACCTGGAGCCTAGGGAAGAATGAGCTCAGGAACCCAGAGCAGAAGAGGGGTGGTCCCTGAGAAGTCAGTGGCCCTGGATGTTGTGGCTGCTAAAGGAGAGATGGAGGAGATTATGGGAGTGTCTGGCCAAGAGTGCTGTGTGTTCATTGCCCTGGCTGTTTCTCATACTTGTCTAATTATGTTTCCCTTTCCCCTGCATCCCACCTGCCCTTCTCCAGGCTTTGGCAGTACCAGAGTGCCTCTTGTTAGCAGAAAAGTGCTTTCACTTTGAGATGTCAGTGGCTCAGTGCAGCCAGCTGTGAGAGCTGCACTCCCTTCCGTGCTAGATGTGTCTTCTCTTCTTAGGCGACCCCGCTGTGAGCTCTGGCAATGAGTCTGTTCCAAGCTCCAGCGAGGGAGGCATCTGCCCATTTGGGGCTTCTCCTATCCAAGGTAAAGAGCGCCTTCGAGTCTAACCGCCAGACTCTGATGAGGGTCTCATCTCTGTGGGGCTAGAAAAAGCCCCAACAATCTGACCAAGGTAATAGGAAGTTACAGAAGTTAGAAGAAGGACAGGGTAAGTCGGTAAGAAAGTGCAGAGGGGGAGAAACGAAGGAAGAAAGAGAGGATGAGGAAGACAGATGTGTATAGAGGTCTGGAAAGAAGTGAGCTAAGACTGTAAGGGAGAGCAAAACTTCAGCAGACTCAGGAGAGATGGATGACAGTGGCAAATAGAGAGATTAACAGTGAGGGGAAGTGGAAATAGAGATGAAGGAGATTAGAGAGGTCTGAGATGAGAGAGATACTCTGAATGGGAAATATTTAGAGTAGGAACCAGTAAGTAAGAGACAAAGAAAAAGAAAGGGTTGGTATACAAAGACAGAGACCAGAGTCAGAATCAGAGATGTGCAATGAGACAGAAGGATAAACCAGGGTAGAGGCAAACTATGAGAGAAAATGAGTGACAGGATGGGGACGTGATAATTATATAACATCCAAAGGAAGCAAAGACAAGGAGGAGGAACAATATATATATATATATATATATATATATATATATATATATATATATATATATATATATATATATATAGAGAGAGAGAGAGAGAGAGAGAGAGAGAGAGAGAAAGAGAGAGAGAGAGAGAGACGGCCCAAATGTCGGCTTCAGCTTTGGACTTTCCAGACATGGCAGAAAACAAAGATATTGCCAAAAGGGGTTCTTACTCAGAGATTGGGACCCTGGAAGAGACCTGTGGCATACCTCTAAAAAGTTGGACCTTGTGGCTGTAGGATGGCCTGCTTGTCTGCATATTGTGGCTGCTATAATGGTAGCAGTCAAGGACGCAGATAAATGGGCTTTGGGACAGAGCCTGGTGATCTCAGTGCCACATGCCCTAGAAAGTGTGGTTCAGCCCCCCATCATGGCTGACTAGCACTCACATGACTCATTATCAGACCCTGTGGTTCAACTCTGACAGAGTCACTTTTGCCTCCCAAGTCTGAACTCAGCTACCCTGCTCCCAGACCCAGGCTGTCAACAGGTTCTTGCTGAGACACATAGATGGCATGGAGATCTGACAGACCAGTCACTAGAGGGTGTAGACGTTACCTGGTTCACAGACTAAAACAACTATCTAGAGCAGCTGTGGTAGCTGGACAGGCCCTGCCAGAGGACACATCAGCTCAAAAGGAAGAACTGATTGCCCACACTAAGGCCTTGGAATTAAGAAAAGGAAAAAGGCTCAAGATCTACATAGATAGCAGGTACGCTTCTGCCACAGCCCACGTCCATGAGGCCATATATCAACAGAGGAGTCTACTGATGTCGGGAAGAAAAGGAATTAAGAACAAAGAAGTAGTACTGGCTCCACTGAAGGGCCTCCACCATGACCTTGCCAAGGCAAACATCATCTCCTGTCCTAGTCACCAGAAGATACTGTGATACAAGGAACAACAACATGACAGACTGAAAAGCATGAGCATAAACAGCCATCGCCCTGCTGGTGCTCCTGGCAACAGAGCCTGAGTTTGCCTACACAGCAGAGGACTTAGCCCTCATTTCCAAAGATTCCAGTCACCAGTTCAAAAATAAGAGACTGTGATACACCTCCAGGGAAAGAAAATCCTGCCACAAAGACAAGCAGAGGCTATGATCAAACAAATGCGTCAATGGACTCATTTAGATATAAGCAAGCTCATCCAGATATTCTCCAAGACTAAGTACCATATGCCAGGGTTAAAACACCTTGTGGAGCAGGAGGTGCACAAGTTCGTGCCCTGTCAAAGAATCAATGTCTGCCACACCATGGTAGATCCAGGAAAAAGGTACAGGGAAGACAGACCTGGCATCTACTGAGAGGTAGACATTACTGAAAAAAAATATATAAATGTATAAATACATGGTCAACTCTTCAAGGATTTTTCCATGAAATTTTAGGGAAAGAGGCAAATATCAATAGGTTACTGAAAACAATAGTAGGCCTGTATCATCCTGAGCAACTGCCATGGAAAAAAGTGTAATCTTTGGGAATTAGGTAGGGCTCTCTGAGCATCCTATTTTCAAACCTCTGTGTGCATTCCCAACAGTTTAAGCTTCAGTTTACTCCATGGTGTATGAAATAGAGATGTGTACACATGCATATAAAAAATGAGAAGACAGGACAGAACACAGCAGAGGCCTTCAGTAAATAACACTTGACAGGATAATAAAGTTCTGCATCCTAGAATATTAGGACATGATCCAAAGCATGAAATGTTGAAATAAATTAATCAACAGATTTCACACGTGATTCCACCTTAATTCCAAACCTTTTGAGCTAACAGTAATAAAGGAAGAAAACTCACGGATCAAGATGTTTGGGATAGTCTAATATCTACCTACATCTGATAAAATGCTGCAAACCTGAGGTCCTGGAATTTATATGGGTGCAGAGTCAACCTTGATGTACCTCACCACTGTGAGCACACACTGCAGACCAACAACTGCTCAGGGTGGCTGCTTTGAGACACACTGTGTGATGCTTCCTTAATGTCTGAGAATGCCGTAATCTCTAGTATAGGTTGTCCTTTGGGTAAAGTAAGCTGCAGGGGCTGGATCATCCAACATGGATAGTACACTGTTACCTCGACCAAAGAGCTTATTCACTGTAACCAGTAACCTGAAGTAAGTCGTTATCCTATCTGTAAGACATGAAGATAGCAGGATATAAAGTTGGATTATTTAAAAAATTATCCTCATCGTTCTGGTTACCCTGTGCTTATGTGGATGTAGCCTCAAAAAAACTTTAGGGGTTTTCCCTATTTTTTTAAAACAACCCATACACTTTTCTTTCTAGTGGCTTCTAGGAATATTATAGGAACCACCTATAATTAAAAATAAACAAATGGCCAGGCAGTGGTGGTGCACACCTTTAATCCCAGCACTTGGGAGGCAGAGGCAGGCCTATTTCTGAGTTCAAGGCCATTCTGGTCTACAGGGTAAGCTCCAAGACAGCCAGGGCTACACAGAGAAACCCTGTCTCGGAAAACCTAAATAAATAAATAAATAAATAAATAAATAATCATAAAAACAAACAAATACAACCAAACAACCAAACAAACAGGGTATCTCACTGGTCTGAAATCACAAGTAGGCATGGATAGCCCCAGGCTCCATGCAGCTCCAACATCCCACAGATAAGACAAAGCCATGTCAACATACTTGGCTCCTTTTACATGGACTCCAAGGAACAAACTCAGGTCCTCCTGTTTGCCAGGTGGATACACTGCCACTTGAGCAACCTCCACAGACTCAGAGATGTCTTAGTGACCTCAGTGACCAGTCAGTGTTCTGACTAGAAAATGAAAAATGTTCTCTAGATGTGTGTGTGTGTGTGTGTGTGTGTGTGTGTGTGTGTGTTGCTCTCTTATCAAAATACAGGAAAAAAGCTATTATACAGAATCAAAACTATATTCATGAAAGTGAATATTTCTAAAACTATGGTATGTGTTGAATTCAAATATTAAGTAGCCATATCAGTTATCTTCATTTAGCGCCAAGGTTTACAGACTAGAAACAAGAATCACACAAACAGAAATGACATGTCACTAGGACATTTTAAAAAATACCCCAAAGAGATGAAAGACTTCCTCTGGGCTTTTAATAGAATTACCCCATATGTTGTTTAAGTGTTTCATAAAATTTTTAAATCTCATAAGTAAATTTTCCAGGTCAAGGAGTATACAGTCATCACACACACACACACACACACACACACACACACACACACACACACACACACACAGAGAGAGAGAAAGAGACAGACAGACAGACGGACAGACAGACAGGAGAGACAGACAGATACAAACACATATACATAAATACATAAGTATATACATATAATGTTTCCAGTGTAGTGAGCAAGCTATTGCTACTTAATTTTATTTTATACATATACATACACAAACCTTCAACTCAGTCTATACTATCAAAAAGAAGAAGGAGGAGGAAAGGAAGGAAGAGGGTGGAGGGGTGGAGGGGTGGAGGGAGGGAGGGAGGGAGGGGGAGGGAGGGAGGGAGGAAGGAAGGAAGGAAGGAAGGAAGGAAGGAAGGAAGGAAGGAAGGAAGGAAGGAAGGAAAGATGCAAACTTGTACAAAAGACTTAAGACAGGACCTCACTTTTCTACCCTACACAGGCATTGCTTCCAATCTTATGTCACCGCTTCTAACCTGTTGCTAATATGAGCAGCCACAAAATCCTGCCTCTGCAGCTCAATCTCTGCGTCCCTCAATGGTGCGCTGTGCCTCTAAATCCAGAGCCACAAAACAAAAACAAAAACAAAAACAAAAACAAAAAAAACCAAAAACAACAACAACAACAAAAAACACTTCTTCCATTAAGTTGCTGCTATCAGGTATTATAGCTAACCCATTTAAATATTGTAATTTTCAAGGCAAGACATCTGAAAAGCCAATAACTCCAGCACAGCCTTGTCCCATGCCATCCCTGAGCTGCTGTACTCAGTTCCTAAGATGCTTCTACTTTATCTGTCCTCATTTTAAATGTGTGTCATATAACCCTATTTCCTATCTTTTAAGAAAAAAAATATAATTTCTTAAAATTATATATGTAAAACATTTAATTTTTCAATATATATACATATATATATATAACATTTGAAAAATTAAAATGTTATCTAAGGGTCCAGAGAGGTGCTTCAGCAGTTAAGAGCACTAATGCTCTTTCAGAAGACATAGGTTTGGGTCGCAACATCATCTGTAACTCCTTGCCACCAGGGAATGCTCTGACCCTGGGACTCAGGTGAGATCAGCATTTTCTTTTTGTTAATGTTTTAATTCTAATTTCTTTTTTTTAAATATTTTTTATTATTACATATTTTCCTCAATTACATTTAGAATGCTATCCCAAAAGTCCCCCATACCCTCCCCCCCACTTCCCTATGCACCCATTCCCATTTTTTGGCCCTGGCATTCCCCTGTACTGAAGCATATAAGGTTTGCGTGTCCAATGGGCCTCTCTTTCCAGTGATGGCCGACTAGGCCATCTTTTGATACATATGCAGCTAGAGTCAAGAGCTCCGGGGTACTGGTTAGTTCATAATGTTGTTGCACCTACAGGGTTGCAGATCTCTTTAGCTCCTTGGATACTTTCTCTCTCAAGTGTCTCTCTTAGGCAATCCTCTAAGGAGAGCACAAGCAACAGAGCTTCTAGGTCAGGGTCACGTGTGCCTACCTCTGCAGTCAGGAGGTGGGGCTGTTCCACAGCCCTCTGAACACTGGTCTCCCAGAAGTGATGACACAGGCTAACAGACTCACAGGAGGAACAAGCTCCAGGCAGACACACCTAGAACAACTAACACCAGAGATTACCAGATGGCAAAAGGCAAACATAAGGATCTTAGCAACAGAAACCAAGATTACTTGGCATCATTAGAGCCCAGTACTCCCAACACAGCAAGTCCTGGATACCCCAATACACAGGAAAGGCAATATTCAGATTTAAGATCATACCTCATGATGCTGGTAGAGGATTTTAAAAGGACATCAATAACTCTCTTAAAGAAATACAGGAGAACATAGCCAAACAGGAGCTAAAACTATCCACTAGAAAAGAGGCAGCTATTATAAATAAGGCTGCTATGGACATAGTGGAGCATGTGTCCTTATTACCGGTTGGACCATCTTCTGGATATATGCCCAGGAGAGGTATTGCGGGATCCTCCGGTAGTACTATGTCCAATTTTCTGAGGAACCCCAGACTGATTTCCACAGTGGTTGTACAAGCTTACAACCCCACCAACAATGGAGGAGTGTTCCTCTTTCTCCACATCTTCTGCAACATCTGCTGTCACCTGAATTTTTGACCTTAGCCATTCTGACTGGTGTGAGATGGAATCTCAGGGTTGTTTTGATTTGCATTTCCCTGATGATTAAGGACGTTGAACATTTTTTCAGGTGCTTCTCAGCCATTCTGTATTCCTCAGGTGAGAATTCTTTGTTCAGTTCTGAGCCCCATTTTTTAATGGGGTTATTTGATTTTCTGGAGTCCACCTTCTTGAGTTCTTTTTATATATTGGATATTAGTCCCCTATCTGATTTAGAATAGGTAAATATCCTTTCCCAATCTGTTGGTGGCCTTTTTTGTATTATTGACAGTGTCTTTTGCCTTGCAGAAGCTTTGCAATTTTATGAGGTTCCATTTGTAAATTCTTGATCTTACAGCACAAGACATTGCTGTTCTATTCAGGAATTTCTCCCCTGTACGCATATCTTTGAGGCTTTTCCCTACTTTCCCCTCTATAAATTTCACTGTCTCTGGTTTTATGTGGAGATCCCTGATCCACTTAGATTTGACCTTAGTACAAGGAGATAGGAATGGATCAGTTCGAATTCTTCTACATGTTAACCGCCAGTTGTGCCAGCACCATTTGTTGAAAATGCTGTCTTTTTTCCACTGGATGGTTTTTGCTCTCTTGTCAAAGATCCAGTGACCATAGGTGTGTGGGTTCATTTCTGGGTCTTCAATTCTATTCCATTGGTCTACTTGTCTGTTGCTATACCAGTACCTTGCAGTTTTTATCACAATTGCTCTGTAGTACAGCTTTAGGTCAGGCATGGTGATTCCACTGGAGGTTTTTTAATCCTCGATCAGAGTTTTTGCTATCATAGGTTTTTTGTTGTTCTAGATGAATTTGCAGATTGCCCTTTCTAATTCATTGAAGAATTGAGTTGGAATTTTGATGAGGATTGCATTGAATCTGTTGATTGCTTTTGGCAAGATAGCCATTTTCACTATATTGATCCTGCCAATCCATGAGCATGGGAGATCTTTCCATCTTCTGAGATGTTCTGCTATTGTTTTCTTCAGAGACTTGAAGTTCTTATCATACAGATCTTTCACTTCCTTAGTTAAAGAGTTATGCCAAGGTATTTTATATTATCTGTGACTATTGAGAAGGGTGCTGTTTCCATAATTTCTTTCTCAGCCTGTTTATCCTTTGTGTATAGAAAGGCCATTGACTTGTTTGAGTTAATTTTATATCCATCTATTTCATTGAAGCTGTTTATCAAGTTTAGGAGTTCTCTGGTGGAATTTTTAGGGTCACTTATATATACTAGCATATCATCTGCAAAAAGTGATATTTTGACTTTTTACTTTCCAATTTATATCCCCTTGATCTCTTTTTGTTGTCGAATTGCTCTGGCTAGGACTTCAAGTACAATGTTGAATAGGTAGGGAGAAAGTGGGCAGCCTTGTCTAGTGCCTGATTTTAGTGGGATTGCTTCCAGCTTCTCACCATTTACTTTGATGTTGGCTACTGGTTTGCTGTAGATTGCTTTTATCATGTTTAGGTATGGGCCTTGAATTCCTGATCTTTCCAAGACTTTTATCATGAATGGGTATCAACAGAGGAATGGATACAGAAAATGTGGTACATTTACACAATGGAGTACTACGCAGCTATTAAAAAGAATGAATTTGTGAAATTCCTAGGCAAATGGATGGACCTGGAGGGCATCATCCTGAGTGAGGTAACCCAATCACAAAAGAACTCACATAATATGTACTCACTGATAAGTGGATATTAGCCCAGAAACTTAGAATACCCAAGATATAAGATACAATTTGCTAAACACATGAAACTCAAGAAGAATGAAGACCAAAGTGTGGTCACTTTGCTCCTTCTTAGAATTGGGAACAAAACACCCATGGAAGAAGTTACAGAGACAAAGTTTGGAGCTGAGATGAAAGGATGGACCATCTAGAGACTGCCGTATCCTGGGATCCATCCCATAATCAGCTTCCAAAAGCTGACAACATTGCATACACTAGCAAGATTTTGCTGAAAGGACCCAGATATAGCTGTCTCTTGTGAGACTATGCCAGGGCCTAACAAACACATAAGTGGATGCTCACAGTCAGCTATTGGATGGATCACAGGGCCCCCAATGGAGGAGCTAGAGAAAGTAACCAAGGAGCTAAAGGGATCTGCAACCCTATAGGTGGAACAACAATATCAACTAACCAGTACCCCCTGGAGCTCTTGTCTCTAGCTGCATATGTATCAGAAGATGGCCTAATCGGCCATCAGTGGAAAGAGAGGCCCATTGGTCGTGAAAACTTTATATGCTTCAGTACAGGGGAATGCCAGGGCCAAGAAGTGGGAGTGGGATGGTGGGGAAGTAGATGGGGGAGCATGTGGGGGACTTTTGGGATAGCATTGGAAATGTAAATGAAATAAATACCTAATTAAAAAAAGGAAAAAGAAAAAAAAAGAATTTGATCTCAAGGATTTTTGTAAAATATAAAAAGAAAAAGAAAAAAAAAGAGGCAGCATTTTCAAGAAATTGTGTTGGCTCAACTGGCAGTTAGCATGTAGAAGAATGTGAATTGATCCATTCTTATTTCCATGTACAAAGCTCAAGTCTATGTGGATCAAGGAACTGCACATAAAATCAGAGACACTGAAACTAATAAAGGGTAAAGTGGGGGAAAAGCCTTGAAGATATGGGCACAGGGGAAAAATTCCTAAACAGAACACCAATGGCTTGTTTTATAAGATCAAGAATCAACAAATAGGACCTCATAAAATTGCAAAGCTTTTTTAAAGCAAAGAACACTGTCCATAAGACAAAATGGCAGCCAACACATTGGGAAAAGATTTTTACAAATCCTAAATTAGGTAGGGGGCTAATATCCAATATATACAAAGAACCCAAGAAGTTAGACTCCAGAGAACCAAATAACCCTAAAAATGGGGTACAGAACTAAACAAAGAATTCTCAACTGAGGAATCCAAATGACTGAAAAGCACATTAAAAACGTTCAACATTCTTAATCATCAGGGAAATGCATATCAAAATAACCATGAGATTCCACTTCACACAAGTCAGAATGGCTAAGATAAAAAAACAGCAGATACTAGCAAGGATGTGGAGGAAGGGATTGCTGGTGGGACTGCAAGCTGGTACAACCACTCTGGAAATCAGCTTGGTGGTTCCTCAGAAAATTGAACATAGTACTACAGGAATATCCAGCAATATCACTCCTGGGCATATACCCAGAAGATGCTCCAACTTGTAATAAGGACACATGCTCCACTATTTTCATACCAGATTTATTTATAATAGCCAGAAGCTGGAAAGAACTCAGATGTCCCTCAACAGAGGAATGGATACAGAAAATGTGGTACATTTATACAATGGATTATTACACAGCAATTAAAAACAATGAATTTATGAAATTCTTAGGCAAGTGCATGTCTCTAGAGGATATCATCCTAAGTGAGGTAATCCAATCATAATAGAACAAACATGATATGTACTCACTGATAAGTGGATATTAGCCCAGAAACTCAGAATAGCAAATATACAATTTGCAAAACACATGAAACTCAAGAAAAAGGAAGACCAAAGTGTGGATACTTAGATCCTTCTTAAAAGGAGGAACAAGATACCCATGGAAGGAGTTACAGAGACAAAGATCTGGGCAGACACTATAGGAACGACCATTTAGAGACTGCCCCACTTGGGGATCTATCCCATAAACAACCACCAAACCCAGACACTATTGCAGATGCCAACAAGATTTTGCTGACAGGAGCCTGATATATGTCTCCTGAAAGGCTCTTCCAGTACCTGGCAAATACAGAATTATATGTGCACAGTTATCCACTGGACAGAGCACAGGGTCCCCAATGAAGGAGCTAGAGAAAGTACCCAAGGAACTGAAGGGGTTTGTAGCCTTATAGGAAGACCAACAATATGAACTAATCAGTACCCCCAGAGCTCCCTGGGACTAAACCACCAATCAAAGAAATCACATAGTGGGATTCGTGTCTCTAGCTGCATATGTAGCAGAGGATGGCCTAATCGGCCATCAATGGGAGGAGAGGCCCTTGGTCCTGTGAAGGCTTTATGCTCCACTATAGGAGAATGCCAGGGCCAGGAGGTAGTAGTGAATGGGTTGGGGAGCAGGGGGAGGGGGAAGGTGATAGAGGATTTTTGGAGGGGAAACTAGGAAAGGAGATAACATTTGAAATGTAAATAAAGAAAATATCTAATTAAAAATTAAAAACTTAAAAATTAATAAATAAAATAAAAGTTGAAATTCAGATTATCTAGTTTTCTCCATCCAGTTTGCTCCCATCATTTCATGTGCATTCTCTCCTTTAATTGAGCAATGTGACTAGATCAATTCCAGTTACAACTTGAAAGGAAGAGTTTGATGAAATAACATTTCTCTGCCTCTCTGGTCTATTTTTAAATCTGGTATATATTTAAATCTGGCTTACTCTTTATGGTAGCATTAGTGAGATCTTTGAAAATCTCAGCTCTCTTGCATCATCCATAGGATCAATGCAACTCCCTTAGGTGCAACACACAATTTCTCCTGCAGCTATAACTACATGACTTGAACTTTTTCTCTTGGAATTTCATCACTCTAGCATACAGTCCAGGCCTTCTCCAAGATAGACCCAACTCTCAACATTAGCCCCTGATCTCAGTTGGATAAATATCCCTTTGAAACTATAACCCCTGTTCATGAGGCTGGAGAGATGGCCCAGCAGTTAAGAGCACTGGCTGCTTTTACAGAGGACTCAGGTTTTACTCCCAGACCCCACATGGTAACTCACAACTACCTACGACTCCAGTCCTAGAAGAACCAACATCCTTGTCTAGCCTCTACATGCACTGCACACATACGGTACAGAGACATCCATGTGAGCAAAACCTCCATTCACATGAAATAAACAAATGAATGCATAAAATCTTAAAAATAAGCACAGTTCCTCTTCACTTCAGGTGATAGCTGAATCAGCCATATCCATTTTTAAAGGTAGGATTCTTTGTTTCCCAAGACGACCTCAAATTCACTACACTTCGAATTTCTTTTGTTAAGATTTATTAATTTTTTTATTTTGTGCATATCTGTGTACCATGGGCATGCAGTGTCCATAGAGGCCACAAGAGGGCATTGATCCCAGGCAACTGGAGTTACAGATGAGAATAAACAACCTTGTAGTGCTGGAAACCAAACATGGATCCTCTGGCAAGGTGTCTGTGGAAACTCCAATGCTCTTAACTGCTGATCCAGCTGGTCAGCCTCTTATTTTTCTGCTGCTTGGATTCTAATGCTAATATTTGGCCCCCAAGACTGGTTGCTCCAGAGAAGAGAGAGTCCACACACAGATGCTAGCAAAATGACCCTGTCCCTAGGTTACTTCTGTTTGGCAAATAAAGATGCCAACATCCAGTGTCTGAGCAGAAGAGACACAGGTGCAGTTTAGGTTTCTTGGGCTTGGGATCAGAGAACAGTGAGGAAAACGTGCAGGAGGAGGAAGAAGCCACAATGGGTTAGGAGTCAAGGAAAAGTGGCCCTGAGGATTGGCCAATTGGAGATAAGATTAGCTTAGTTGAAACACAGTAATAACTCAGGGTTGTCAATATGAAAGTAGATTCTAATAGAGGATTGGTAGCTACCATTTAAGGGTCTGTGAATATAAAGGTCATGCATGGTTTTTATATGAAGAACTAAATGATCAAAGGTGGGGTAGAAATCCTGGTTTGATAATTAAAATTACTACAACATCATGTATATCTGCCTTTCCAATATCCTCTTGCATAATCTCTCCTCCCACATTTCATATAAAAGGCTGACCTCTCCTCTCCCATAAATGTTCACTCTCCTCTTCCCCTTCATCAAAGAATTCACTCTGTTGCTTCCCCAGGGAACATCCCTTGAGGCCAGGCTTCCTGTAACTGTCCTATGTAGTAGGGGCCAAATATTTTGGCTTTCTAGTTAGTTTTGCAACAAGGAAAACTGCATTCTTAAAAATCATAATATCTATGTTTATACAAGGAAGGAAATATTTTTTAAAAGTCATTGAAGTAGCAATACCCTAAACCCTAGAAAAGCTGTTTCCTTTGTTTAGGAGTGATTGCTCCTGCTCTGAAACTGATAAGCTTGCTAATGTTATGAAGCACTGTTGAAATCACCAAGGAAATTTTTAATCAATCTATATACAAAATTCTCCAAAAGATGTTTTTCAATCTGTCTTAAATCTGTGTTGAAGCATCTCAGAGACTTTCAGATTAAAAAAAAAAAAAGATGTTGTCAAAGGTAAACATACCTTTTCTTGTTTTATTATTCGCTGAGGAAGACCCACATTAGACATTACCCAAATAATGATTTGGTTAGAGTTGTTTTTATCAAAGTGGAAGAAGTGCACCTGGTAAGCCCTTTATAAATCTAAATAATATATTTCAAATATTTCTCAGAAACCAATAAAGGAATGATTGCCACAGCCACATAACAAATTTCTTTAAAGGGGGTTCAATTCCCTGGAATCAGTACAAAAAGTACAGAGACAACAAATTCTAAGCACAGGGGAGATTTATTGCCGCAGGAGGGAGTAAGTAGGAGGTGGGGGAAGTAGATGCTGGAAGGGCAGCAGCAGCTGCAGCAGCTAGAAAAGCAAGAGAGCAAGTGCGGGTGTTACTGCAGGATTGGGTTTTTAAGGGGAAAGGGCAGACTCTGTGCTAGAGTTAAGTTGATACCTAAATGTACAAATAAGAATATTTGATTGCTGGACATTAGTGTTCTGATTCAGGAATAACTCAGTGAACAAAAAAGGGAATAGACCTTGGTGGCTAGCTTTAGAAATGTAATGCTTTTGTTTTCTTTTTGGCAAGGGAAAGAAAAAATGAGTAAAGGGGCAATGCCAGTCTACAATATTTGCCATGCTTGTCTGTGCTCCACATGCTGATACCTGTGTTTGCCATGCTGGGCTTGCTGGAGCCCTTCACTTCCATTTTAGTTTTATTATTGAACTGTTGGGTGTAGGGTTAGGGGCATACTTCTGGATGCCTCCTGATGACATTGAAGACATTCTTATTAGGGGCCTGTGAATGCTGGCATCCTGTTCAAGGTTGAAAAAGATAGGCTATGTTGTTTGATTTCCAGGCTCTGTTGGACAAGCTGAGGCTAGGAAATTGTAGTTTGTGAGGCTGGACCAAATCATAGATCAGAAGAAACAGTTGGATTTGGTGTTGGAGTTACTGAAGCAGTCTACAACTGATTTGAAATCTGTGGGGAGATAGACTAGGGACAGAGGTAAAATTAAAGGGTTAAGAGAAATAATTTTTTTTCTTGGGTATACATTAGAAGCTTTTAGGATCATGGCCCTGGAAGTTGAAAGAGGGGAGTCTCCAGACCAAGGAAAAATGGGAGAGATTTAACCCAATGTGTGTTTCCAATAGACACATTGAAAACTTAGGCTGTTAGTTTTAGGAATACTTATCTGGAGTTTGATTTAAATTGATTTTCTGAACCTTTGAGCTAAAGGGATCTGCAACCCTATAGGTGAAACAACATTATGAACTAACCAGTACCCCGGAGCTCTTGACTCTAGCTGCATATGTATCAAAAGATGGCCTAGTCGGCCATCACTGGAAAGAGAGGCCCATTGGACTTGCAAACTTTATATGCCCCAGTACAGGGGAATGCCAGGGCCAAAAAGTGGGAGTGGGTGGGTAGGGGAGTCGGGTGGGGAGGGTATGGGGGACTTTGGGATAGCATTGGAAATGTAAATGAGGAAAAATAACTAATAAAAATATAAGAAAAAAGAATTTTTAAGTTTATAAAGGAGATAAATGTTTTAGATATATTAACATTACCATTGTTTGTTAACTGTATAGTAATTTATATAATAGAAAGTGTAATTGGTTTCTGTTTTTGAGTTATAAGTTTGGAAACCCAAACAAATCTAGAGGGAAATATAGAAATTTTAAACAACATTCATGTGTTTTTCAAAATAAATTCATTTAGCTAAATCCCAAATGCTGTCCCTCTTTCCAGTCTCTCCCTCACAGAGTCTCTCCCCAACACCATTCCCTTCTCCTCTGAGAAGGCGCCCCCCCCCCCCACACACACAGATGTTCCCACACCCTAGTATATCAACTATCTGCCAGATTAGGCACATCCTCTCCCACTGAGGCCAGACAAGGCAGCCATGAAGATGGAGTTGCCTGTTTGCTACAGATGTGCTAGGGGCCCTGCTACTGCTCTTGTATGTTCTTTGGTTGGTGGCTCAGACTCTGAGAGCTCCCAGGGGTCCAGGTTTGTTGACTCCTGTGGGATCCCATCCACTTAAGGACCTTCAGTCCTTCCCCCAACTCTTCTGTAAGTGTCCCTGAGCACTGTTTACTGTTTGGTTGGAGGTACTGCATCTAATCCAGTCTACTGATGAGCAGAGCCTCCCTGAGTACAGTTATGCTAGGCTTCTGTCTGCCACCATGACAAAATATCCTTAATAATGTCCTAAACCTATAGTGTATGTCAGTGAACCAATCCTACATATACTATACAACCCTTTACTTTTTCCATTCACCAAGTTATATAGGACTGAATTTAGGTTTAGGATTGGAGCTTGCCCATGGGGTGGGTTTCGAGTTGGGCTGGTTATGGATTGGCCTTTCCTTTGGTATCTGCTCCATCTCTGCATTTCTTCTAGACTGGACAAATTTGGGGTTGAAAGTTTTGTGGTCAGGTTGGTGTCCTTATCCCTCCACTGAGCATCCTGACTGGCTACAGGATGTGGCTTCTTCAGGTTTCTTGTGTCTACTCTTAGGCATCTTGGCTAAGGTCAACCGCATTGACTCCTGGGAGCCTCCCCTATCCCAGGTCTCTGGGACTTCCTAGAGATTCTCCTTTCCTCACAGCTCATCCTGACCCCAGAAGCTGCAGATTTCCATTCAGTCTCCTGGCCCTCTGGGCCTCTCTCCTGTCTGTCCATGCAGCTGATCCTGCTTCCTCCTTCCCCTCCCCATCCCCTCTACGACCCAGTTCCTTTCCTCCCTGTGCCTCCTATGACTATCTTGTTTCCCTTTCTAAGTGTAATTCAAGCATCCTTGCTTGGTCCTTCCTTCTTCTTTAACTTCTTTGGGTCTGTGGGGATTATTTTCTCAGACCAATATATCACTTTCTCAAATCCATATAATTTACTTAAACTGTTAAATTCTCAGACCTTAAAACATTTTCTTATAATTTATATTTATAGACTTACAATTAAGCTCTTACATCCTCATATCTTCATATAGCACAGTTAAATAACTTTAGTATTTTTTAGACTATCATAAATTCAGTCCTATATAACTTGGTGAATGGGAAAAGTAAAGGGTTGTATAGTGTATGTAGGATTGGTTCACTGACATACACTATAGGTTTGGGTTCTGCTTTGTAAAAATCTCTTATCTTTTGGTATGAGAGTCAGGTACATTTGGAGAAAGGATAAAAGGGATTTAGACTTGAGTGAGCTATTTGATATAAGTCATGACTAGTGTCCCATGTTGAAGGAAGGTTAAGTATGTTATTATTTAGTTTATGTAGTAAGGTAGTGCTAGTCTGGGTCTGCTTTTCCCTTGTGTGATAGCCAGGCACTATTGTACACGGGACTTGGGTGGAAAAAAATAAGCTTAGCTAAGCAGGTGGGTTAAACAGGATCTTGATTGGCATGACTGAGGGGAAAGAGTCTTCCCTGGATGATTTTAAGTGACATATCTCTTGACTGGGGATAACAAGGGCTATATACATTTGTGGAGTGAGTAGGAGTTTTTAGGGAGAGTATACATTATTTGCTGAAGGCAAGGTGCTAGGAACACTCCATTTGCATGAAGAGGAATATCTGAGTGAAGGTTTCCATTGCTGTGCAGACACACAATGACCAAGGCATCTCTTATAAAGGACATCATTTAATTGGGACTGGCTTACAGGTTCAGAGGTTCAGTCCATTATCATCATGGCAAGAAGCATGGTAGCATAGAAATAGGCATGGCACTGGAGAAGGTGCTGAGATTTTACATCGTGTTCTGATGGGAACCAAGAGAAGACTTGCAAAGCCCACTCCAACAGTGACACTTCTTCCAACAAGGTCACATCTATTCCAAGAAGGACATACACCCCCTATGGGCCAAGCATTCAAATACATGGGTCTATTGGGGCCAAACCTATTCAAACCACTACAATAAATTTCAGGTGCTTGCTAGACACATTCTTCTAAGAAGAGAGGAAGTTTAACCTGTAACCTGGCCAGCACACTACATGACTACCTTAAGGGTGGCAGAGATGAGGGTCACAAGGTTACATGCACTGGGACATGCAGGCCCAGAACAGGGAGGAAGCAGTCCTACTCCTGGCAGTCTCAAGAAAAGATTTACAGTGTTTAGATATATTTGGACTTCACTCTTGCTCCAGGCTGGTTTCCCCTGTCACAGGGTTCTAGAAGGAAATAGGATGAGTTGAAAAAGATGAAAGGGCAGGTTGGCAGGCTGTCACCTCAGTGTGATTTTTGTCTTTACAGGAAAGAATTGTAAGTGGTGAGTTTTTTCCTAAGAATTTTGGAGGAATAGAATCCAAGATATTAGAAGAGATTAGAGTCCCCTATACATGAAGGAGGGAGGGAGGGAGGGAGGGAGAGAGGGAGGGAGAGAGAGAGAGAGAGAGAGAGAGAGAGAGAGAGAGAGAGAGAGAGAGAGAGAGAGAGAGAACTTTTTGATGGTTTAATCCAGAGTTATTTTCATAGATCTAGTGATGAGTAGAGAGGCTGAGACAAGAGTATGCAAACAAAGAGGTCAGCTGCAGATGGTGTTGTATAGAATTTGAAGAGCTTGGTGACAAGCACAAGGGTGGGTCCTAGAAAATGTTTATGTGTTTTAGAAGTATCAAGATGGAAAGATGTATACAGATCTAAAAGGCAGAGGGCTGGAACATAAAGGAAAATGTTTTAAGTTTAAAGGAGTTTCTATTTTGTTTAGGGCAGAGGAAGGTAATGACTAGAGATGGGCAAGCATTAGAAAGTAAGGTGTTCATGGGATGGGATGAGAGAGAATCCAAGATAAGTGACTTGGGGAGAGCAGAGTTTGTGTGTGTGTGTGTGTGTGTGTGTGTGTGTGTGTGTGTGTGTGTGTGTGTGTGTGTGTGTGTGTGTGTGTGATTTGGTAACTCTTGCAGTTGAAGACATTGAGGAATGACGTGGTGTTAGAGATTGTAATGGAGGTCTATCAAGGTAATCTATATACTGAAGGAGGCTGAAGGGATAGGAGGGAAGGCAAACCAAACCCAATGAAAGTACCCAGAAGGGGACTGTATGGAAGGGGATGGGCCATAGTGTGGAGAGGAACAATGACAGTGTTAATAGAGAGAAGGTCTTAGACAAGTAAAACAGTGCATTAGGCTTTTTGACTGTCAATATGGGAGTGTTGTAGCATGAAGAGGTGAGACAGAAATAGTTTGAATAAAAGGAACTGAAGGATGAGTTTGAGTCCTCAGAGGCTGGTTAAGGGCCAAGATTATTGTGGTTTAAAAAATGTAGGCAGATGAGTTTTTGAGTGAAATAGAGAAAGGTTTCTGATTTGCAGCAAGGGAAGGAGAGGTGGCATCCTATATAGTGGGATTGATTAAAGAAGGAGGCAGAGAATAAGAGGGGTTTTAGAATTTTGAAAAATGGGAGAGCAAGAGAGTGAGAACTAATAAAGGCTGGGGAAAGGAGGGGGAATATGTAGAAAAGTGTTTAGGGAGCTGTTGATTGAGTAAAAAGCAAACCTATGTCAGTTTCGGGAAGGCTATTTCATTCTATAAAGGCAATAGGAGATGAGAGAAGAGGAGAAATGGTTGTGGAAAGGGAAATCCTTGAAAGGAGCACGTAAAGAGTGGCGTTGGGAGGACTGGCTGGATACTCTATGGGAGAGGGAGTGGGATGAATGGAATGAGCGAGGGATGTGGTGATGCAACCTGACATAAGAAGTGGGAGCCAGGGCTACAGTAGAGTGTTTAGTGTGAATCCATGCTGGTTCATCAATATCCTCAAAGATCCGAGATGCATACGTTATAGTAGGATGTACGCTCTAAATGGTCCATGTATCCAAGAAAATGACAGTTTTTCACTATGCAGACTGGGAGAAACTTGGGGAAATGGACCTTACAGAGTAAGGACAAGGCAGAGTACAGCAATCAACCCAACATATTTAAAGTCTGAGAAGAGCCTGTGCAGCAGGTGAAGCGTGGGGCAGTTTATCGCAGTGGTTAGCATCACTTTAATCCAGATAGAGCCACTGTCCTGCCCTCTTTGTCTTCTCTGGAGGCTGTGGGTTTGTGTTAGGCACCCATACGTCTTTCTAATGAGAAGGTGAACATTTTAAATATATTCAGGAGAACTCTGAAGAATTTGAGGACCATCTCTCTAGTATGATTGATTCTATGCTTAACTTTGTAGGTGTGTGCAGTCCATGGAGGGAGAAAGAGTGTGTAAAACTAAAATTCCACTGAAGAAAGGAGGAAAATAGACTTTCAGAAGTATAGGAGAGAATCATGATGTAGTTTGAGATCCTGTGTTTGAGTAATCTGTAAAAGGAGTTTTGTCAGAGAAAAAAACAAACAAACAAACAAACAAAATAAGCAGTGCAGGATAGAAAATGTTTATTGGGAGGAGAGGCCCTTGGTCTTGCGAAGACCATATGCTCCAGTACAGGGGAATGCCAGGGCCAGGAAGCAGGAGTGGGTGAGTTGGGGAGCAGGGCAGGAGGGGGGTATATGGGGCTTTGTGGATAGCATTTGAAATATAAATGAAGAAAATATCTAATTTAAAAAAAAGAAAAAAAGACAATGTTTATCTTGAGAAAGTGGCTGAAGATGAGGAAGAAGGCTGAGGTACATGCCAGATAACAAGACCATAAAGTAGACTGCATTTGCTGGGGACAGGCAAAGAGACTGCTTGGTAATCATAAGTGGAGAATTTGGCTTCAGGAAGGGAGAGGAAGCAAGGAAGCTGCTGTTAGTGGCTGTACCAGTATCACATAGGAGGCTGGGCTGGCATAGACAAAGTCTGTGTTTGTGAGTCAGGGTTACTCATAGTTGGTTGTAGACTAAACCATCCCTTATCCATGCTGAGGTGAGAATTTTGTTTGTGCCTCAATACTTTTAATCCCTAAATCTAACACAGCCAGGATTCAATGGATCCCTTCACAGAGAAAAGTTGAGTAAAGAGTTTCCGGAAGTTGTAAACTCTTGCACCTACAGACAAGACAGTGCTCCAAAGCCCAAGACAAAGTCCTGAGGACGTTTGGAGGAGATCCATGTTGTGAATGGGTCTACAAGAGACTTCCCCTCCTTTCAGCTTGCCAAAGTATCTGGGCAAAATCTAAATTGTGACTTCACTTCAGAGCAGCAACTAGAGCAAACAATCACTGAACAGGGTTCTGGACAGCTCTACAAACTGAGCTTTACACAAAGGAGAGAACATGCCATAACATCCCCCATTGCTGTTGTGGATAGTTAAAAATGTTCCCTACATCCAGCTGGGCGTGGTGATGCACGCCTTTAATCCCAGTACTCTGGAGGGAGAGGCAGGCCGATTTCTGAGTTCGAGGCCAGCCTGGTGTACAGAGTGAGTTCCATGACAGCCAGGGCTATACAGAGAAACCTTGTCTCAACAAAACAAAACAAAACAAAACAAAACAAAACAAAACAAAACAAAACAAAACAAAACAAAACAAAACAAAACAAAACAAAACAAAACAAAACAAAACAAAACAAAACAAAACCAAAAACAAACAAAAAAATGTTGCCTACAATCTCTGCTGGTGATGCTGTTTGGAAGGAAGGGAGACCTTTACAACATGAATCTCCCTCTAAAGGAAGTCCTGGGGCTGGCATTGAGGTTTCTAGCTTGGCTCCACTCTTGAACCATTTATTTACTGCTCCATCAATGGAGCAATCTTATATCCTCCACCATGGTGGACTGTACTTTCAACCATAAGTTCAAATAAGCCCTCCTTCCCTAACTTCCCTTTTCTTGGCATTCGATTACAGCAATGACTACACTTACTTAATTCATCAAGATGCACATATGACAACTTTAGATATTTACAAATTGCTAGTACCTAGAAATACTCAAGAAGCTTTCACTCAAGCATCTCATGGTCAATGGAAGGAAAGACTGAGAACATGAAATAATGAATCCCTCTGCTTACACTGTGCCAAGGATAAAAGAAGAAAAAAAATCCTTACTAATCTCTGAGGCATCTGTGAGAGATGTAAACCGGTCCCACAGCAACACTTGGTTTAGGTAGCAAAGCAGCTTTCATAACCTATTAGGAAAAGACAGTTCACACATACATGCGAACATACGTGCATGTGCATCTCTCTCTCTCTCTCTCTCTCTCTCTCTCTCTCTCTCTCTCTCTCTCTCTCTCTCTCTCTCTCTCTCTGTGTGTGTGTGTGTGTGTGTGTGTGTGTGTGTGTGTGCCCAAATGCAGAGGCTTATGTCTACAATAACTGAAACATAGATTTATGTCTTTGCAATCTCTCTTCTGCCAGCACACATGTTTGTTTCTGTTTGTTTCTCAGGTCCTTTCAATTTTGCCCAAGCTCCTAAATAGGTAAGATTATGTGGGGTGGTGGGCTGTGCACAGATAGCCTGGTCCCCAGTGGAGCAAAGGTCTGGAACCCAGGAGCCCTAGCAGCAGGTGATTTCCATCAGCATGGGACAGCAGGAGTTTGGCCACGCCTCCTGTGTACCTGGCTCCTGTCACTTAGCTACAGCCTCCCACAGCGCCCCTGCAGAGAGGTATGCCTTAGTAGCTGCACTAAGCCCTCCCAAATGCAAATAAAGTTTCCCTAAACTCTCAGTCCAAGCCAAAGAGAAGTACCTGCTGTCAAACCCTGAATCCTCCCCAAAACTGTATATAAGTCCTACCCAGGGAATAAAAGGTGTGTGAGAACTACTCCATTGTCCAAGCCTTTGTTCTAAGAGCTCTAACACTTGGGGAGAGATTGGCTCTCCTGAAGTGCTGCCTGAGGCCCTCTGCACTCCTCACTGGCTAGTCAGCTTCTCAAAGGCCCAGCCTGACCCAACCCAGTGCAGGGTGGCACACACTGGAATTACAGCATGACAGAGATGGAGGTGGAGCCAACTGGCACAGCTTAAGTGGGGAACCAACTTCCCCTCCCTGCCCACATTTGCTTCCCTTCGCTGGAACCCTCGCACCAGGCCTGGCCAGAGATTTCCTTGGAAAGCCTCTGGTGCTTAGGCCCACAGAATTACAGGTATGCAGCACCACACCCAGCAACTTACACAAATAAACACACACACATATACACATAGACAGACAGACACAGAGACAGAGCAATTCCACACTTGTCTAGTTAATATTGATTTATGGAATATACTGAAAACAGAAAACATGAGGTATGGCTTTTTGCTGAAGACTATTTGGGTCTTTGGATTCATATACATTTGAGAAGACCTTTTCCCCCCATTCCCACCCCTCCCCCGTTTCCCATACTACCTTTGGTCTCTAGCACTATGGTGAATGTTCATGATGGGAGCACACATCATCAACTTTTGAAAAAGTGTAACATAAAAACAAACAAACAAACAAACAAACAAAAAACTAGGCCTTTAGGCCCAGGCTTAAGAATGTGACCTTTGTGACTCAATGCTCCAAGGCATGCTAATAATAAAACAGAGAGCAACATTCTTTTACCCACCTGCTACCTGGGTTTAGGGAGTATTTGTTCAAAAGAAGGTCACCCTGACCATTGCTGGAACCCACTATGCAAATGTGTTATTGTTAGAGGCTCATGGAAACTGTCTTGAGAAATAACCACACAATTACCAGGTATTTTCTTGTGACTTCCACTTACTCGTGACTTTTAACTGGTATTTTTGGTATTTTCCAACAACGCCCTCCCCACCCCCTTGAGTTGTGTTTTTTTCCTTTAAGTACCCCCTCCCCCAGCTACTCAGGACCCACACGGTCCTCTACCCCTGCGTGGTGTACGACTGTGGACCCCAGAGCATGCCTGGAATAAAGGTCCTCTTGCAGCTTGCATCAAGATTTCTCATGAGTGATTTGGGGTGTCGCCTCTCCTGAGTCAGAACATGGGGGAGTCCTCACATTGTGGATCTTTCACTTTCTTCTCATCTTCTATGGAATGCCATCAACCGATGTTGAGAATAGTGTCAGTTATGTGCTTACATATATAGAATTTTTATTGAAGTATTTCATTTCCTTTTGATAGTTTGTGAAGATTTGTTAATTTTCTATAGCATGATAAAACATCATGACCAAATAAATTTATAGGATAACAAGCATACTGAAGCTTATAGTTCCAGAGAGTTAAAGTCCATAATCATCACAGCAAGAAGCATGGCAAAAGGCAGGTAGGCATGATTGCAGTTGTACGCAAGGGCTTTAAGTATGAGGGACATCACTAGGCAGTGAAAGTTAACTAGAAATGGCTTGTACTTCTGAAATGTCATGCTCAACCCCTAGTAACACACCTTATTCAACAGGCCATACCTCCTAATCCTTCTGCAAATGTTTCTCCAAATGGGGACCAAGTATTCAAATATTTAAACCCATATGGGGCATTCTCATGCAAACTACCTCTCTTCTCTCTCCCCCCCCTCTCTCTTCTTTATAATGTGATTGGTTTTTCTTCTTCTGTCATACTTAACATCAAGATAGAAATTTCTGCTTTCTACACTCCTCCCAGGCTTACTGTCACATCTCTTCTTGCCATGATCCACTCTTCCTCACTTTTCCTTGGAAGAGAATAGAGAGAAGAGAAGAGAAGAGAAGAGAAGAGAAGGGAAGGGAAGGGAAGGGAAGGGAAGGGAAGGGAAGGGAAGGGAAGGGAAGGGAAGGGAAGGGAAGGGAAGGGAAGGGAAGGGAAGGGAAGGGAAGGGAAGGGAAGGAAAGAGGATTCTTCTCAGGGATATCAACCATATATTGGAATAACAAAATACAGTGGCACTATATTCATTAACTTTTTTGTTTGTTTGTTTTATTTTTTATTGGATATTTTCTTTATTTACATTTCAAATTTTATTGCCTTTCCTAGTTTCTGAAAATCCTGTATCTCCTTCCACCTCCCCCTGCTCACCAGCCCACCCAAGATTCCTGGCCCTGGCAGTCCCCTATACTGGGGCACAGAACCTTCAGCAGACCAAGGGCCTCTCCCCCCATTGATGACTGACTAGGCCATCCTCTGCTACATATGCAGCTAGAACCATGAGTCCAACCATGTGTTTTCTTTGATTGGTAGTTTAGTCCCAAGGAGCTCTGAGGGTACTGGTTAGTTCATATTGTTGTTCCTCCTATGGGGCTGCAAACCCCTTCAGCTCCTTGAATAATTTCTCTAGCTCCTTCATTGGGAACCCTGTGCTTAGTCTAATGAATGGCTGTGAGCATCCACTTCTGTATTTTTCAGTCACTGGCAGAGTCTCTCACAAGAGAGCTTTATCAGGCTCCTGTCACCAAGTTCTTGTTGGCATGTACAATAGTGTCTGATTTGGTGGTTGTTTAGAGGATGGATCCCCATGTGGGACAGTCTCTGGATGGTCTTACCTTTAGGCTCTGCTCTGAACTTTGTCTTTGTAACTCATTTCATGGGTATTTTCTTCCACCTTCTAAGAAGGATTGAAGTATTGACACTTTGGTCTTCCTTCTTCTTGAGTTTCATATGTTTTGCAAATTGTATCTTGGGTATTATAAGTTTCTGGGCTAATATCCACTTATCAGTTAGTACTTATCATGTGTGTTCATTTGTGATTGGGTTACCTCACCCAGGATTATCTCCTCCATATCCATCCATTTCTCTAAAAATTTCATAAATTCATTGTTTTTAATAGCTGCGTAGTACTTCATTGTGTAAACATACCGCAATTTCTGCATCCATTTTTCTGTTGAGGGACATGTCTTAGTCAGGGTTTCTATTCCTGCACAAACATCATGACCAAGAAGCAAGTTGGGGAGGAAAGGGTTTCTTCAGCTTACATTTCCACATTGCTGTTCATCACTGAAAGAAGTCAGGACTGGAACTCAAGCAGGTCAGGGAGCAGGAGCTGATACAGAGGCCATGGAGGGATGCTCTTTACTGGTTTGCTTCCCCTGGCCTGCTCAGCCTGCTCTCTTATAGAACCAAGATCACCAGCCCAGAGAGGGTCCCACCCACAAGGGGCCCTTCCCCCTTGATCACTAATTGAGAAAATACCTTACAGTTGGATCTCATGGAGGCATTTCCTCAACTGAAGCTCCTTTCTCTGTGATAACTCCAGCTGTGTCAGGTTGACACAAAACTAGCCAGTACAGGACATCTGTGTCTTTTCCAGATTCTGGCAACTAAAATAAGACTGCTATGAACTTAGTAGAGCATGTGTCCTTATTACATGTTGGAGCATCCTCTGGGTATATGCCCAGGAGTGGTAATGCTGGATTTTCCTGTAGTTCTACGTCCAATTTTCTGAGATTCTGCCAAGCTGATTTCCAGAGTGGTTGTACCAGCTTGCAATCCCACCAGCAATGGAGGAGTCTTCCTCTTCCTCCACATCCTTGCTAGTATATGCTGTCACCTGAGTTTTTGAACGTAGTCATTCTGACTGGTGTGAGGTGGAATCTTAGAGTTGTTTTGATTTGCATTTTCATGATGATTAAGGATGTTGATTTTTTTTTTTATGGTGCGTCTCAGCCATTTTGTATTCCTCAGCTGAGAATTCTTTGTTTAGCTCTGTACTCCATTTTTATTAGGGTCATTTGGCTTTGTCGAGTCTAAATTCTTGAGTTCTTTGTAGATATTGGATATTAGCCCTCTATCAGATTTAGGATTGGTAAAGATCTTTTCCCAATTTGTTGGTTGCCATTTTGTCTTGTTGACAGTATCCTTTGCCTTACAGAAGCTTTGCAATTTTCTTTTTTTTCCATTTTTTATTAGGTATTTAGCTCATTTACATTTCCAATGCTATACCAACAGTCCCCCATACCCACCCACCCCCACTCCCCTACCCCCCCACTCCCCCTTTGCAATTTTCTAAGGTCCCATTTGTTGATTCTTGATCTTACAGTACAAGCCATTGGTGTTTTGTTAAGGAATTTTTCTCCTGTACCCATATCTTTGAGGCTATTCCCAACTTTCTCCTCCATAAGTTTCAGTGTCTCTGGTATTATGTGGAGGTCCATGATGTACTTAGATTTGAGCTTTGTACATGAAGATAAGAATGGATCAATTCACATTCTTCTACATGCTAACTGCCAGTTGAGTCAGCACCATTTGTTGAAAATGCTGTCTTCGTTCCCCTGTATGGTTTTAGCTCCTTTGTCAAAGATCAAGTGACCATAAGTTTGTGGGTTCACTTATGAGTCTTCAATTCTATTCAATTTGTCTACCTGTCTGTTGCTGTACCAATAGGATGCAGTTTTTATCACAATTTTTTTGTAGTACAGCTTGAGGTCAGGCATGGTAATTCCACCAGAAGTTCTTTTATTGTTGAGAAGTTTTTGCTATTCTAGGTGTTTTGTAAGCCCAGATGAATTTTCAAATTGCCCTTTCTAAGTCTGTGAAGAACTGAGTTAGAATTTTGATGGGGATTACACTGAATATATAGATTGCTTTTTGGCAAGATATCCATTTTGACTATATTAATCCTGCCAGTCCATGAGCATGGGAGATCTTTCTATCTTCTAAAATCTTTTTTGATTTCTTTCTTCAGAGACTTGAAGTTCATATCATACAGATCTTTCACTTGCTTAATTAGAGTCACACCAAGGTATTTCTAAGGTACACAGGCCAGAGAAGCAATAGAGGAGTTGGGAAGGGTCCTATGATCCTACATCTGCACCCAGAAGGTGGGGCTGTTCTGCAGCACTCTGTGCACTAGTCTTGCCAGGAGAGAACTGATCTCCCAGAAGTGTTGACACAGCCTTACAGACTCACAGGAGGAACAAGCTCCAGCCAGAGACAGCAAGAACATCTAACAGCAGAGATTACCAGATGGCACAGGCAAACAGAAGAATCTTATTGACAGAAACCAAGACTACGTGGCATCTTCAAAACCCAATACTCCCACCACAGCAAGTCCTGGATACCACAACACACCAGAAAGGCAAGATTCATATTTTAAATGTGTCATGATGCTGGTAGAGAATTTTAGGAAGGACATTAATAACTCTCTTAAAGAAATACAGGAGAACATAGCTAAACAGGTAGAATACCTTAAAAAGAAACACAAAAATCCCTTAAAGAATTACAAGAAAACACATTCAAAACCATGAAGGAATTGGACAAAACCATTCAGGATCTAAAATTGGAAGTAGAAACAATAAAGAAATCACAAAGGGAGACAACTGTGGAGATAGAAAACCTAGGAAAGTAATCAGGAACCATAGATGCAAGCATCACCAACAGAATACAAGACATAGAAGAGAAAAATCTCAGGTACAGAAGATTCCATAGAAAACATGGATATAACAATCAAAGAAAAATGCAAAATGAAAAAAGATCCTAACTCAAATAACCAAGAAATCCAGGACACAGTGAGAAGACCAAACCTAAGGATGATAGGTCTACATAAGAATGAAGATTATCAACTTAAAGTGCCAGTAAATATCTTCAACAAAAATATAAAAGAAAACTTCCCTAACCTAAAGAAAGAGATGCCCATGAACATACGAGAAGCCTACAAAACTCCAAATAGACTGGACAAAAAAAGAAATTCCTCCCATCACATAATAATCAAAACACCAAATGCATAAAACAAAGAAAGAATATTAAAAGCAGTAAGGGGAAAAGTTCAAGTAACATATAAAATAAGACCAATTAGAATTACACCAGACTTCTCTCCAGAGACTATGAAAACCAGAAGATCCTGGACAGATGTTATACAGACCCTAAGAGAACCCAAATGCCAACCAAGGCTACTATACTCAGCAAAACTGTCAATTACTATAGATGGAGAAACCAAACTATTCCATGACAAAACCAAATTTATACAATATTTTTTCCTGTATCCAGTGCTTCAAAGGATAATTAAGGGAAAATCCCAACACAAGGAGGGAAACTATGCTCTAGAAAAAACAAGAAAGTAATGTTTCAATAAACCTAAAAGAAGATAGCCACATGAACAGAATCCCAACTCTAACAACAACAACAACAACAACAAAAACAAAAACAAAAACAAAAACAAAAACAAACAAACAAACAAAACAGGAAGCAACAATCACTTACTAATTCCTAATATCAATGGACTCAATTCCCCAATAAAAAGACATAGACTAAAAGACTGGCTGCATAAACAGGACCTGAAATTGTGCAGCACACAGGAAACCCACTTCAGTGACAAAGACAGACACTACCTCTGAGTAAAAGGCTAGAAAACAATTTTCCAAGCAAATGGTCCTAAGAAACAAGCTGGAGTACCCATTCTAATATCGGGTAAAATTGACTTTCAAACGAAAGTTATCAAAAATGACAAGGAGGGACACCGTACTCATCAAAGGTAAAATCTACCAAGATGAACTCTCATTTCTGAACATCTATGCTCCCAATGCAAGGGCACCCACATTCATTAAAAGAAAGTTATTAAGCTCAAAGCAAACATAATAATAGTGGAAGACTTCAACACCCCACTCTCATCAATGGACAAATCCTGGAAACAGAACCTAAACAGAGACACAGTGAAAATAAGAGAAGTTATGAAACAAATGGATTTAAGAGATATCTATAGAACATTTCATCCTAAAACAAAAGAATATACCTTCTCAGCACATCATGGCACATTCTCCAAAACTGACCATATAATTGGTCACAAAACAGGCCTCAACAGATACAAAAATATTGAAATAATCCCATGCATCTTATCAGATCACCATGAACTAAGTCTGATCTTCAATAACACCATAAATAATAGAAAGCCCACATACACATGGAAGCTGAAAAACACTCTACTCAATGATAACTTTGTCAGGGAAGAAATAAAGAAAGAAATTAAAAACTTTTTAGAGTATAATGAAAATTAAGCAACAACATATCCAAACTTATAGGACACATTGAAAGCAGTCCTCAGAGAAAAACTCATAGCTCTGAGTGCCTCCAAGAAGAAACTGGGGAGAGCATACACTAACAGCTTGACAGCACAGCTAAAAGCTCTAGAACAAAAGGAAGCAAATTCACCCAAGAGGAGTTGATGGCAGGAAATAATCAAACTCAGGGCTGAAATCAACCAAGTGGAAACAAAAAAGAACTATACAAAGAATCAACCAAACCAGGAACTGGTTCTTTGAGAAAATCAACAAAATATATAAACCCTTAGACAGACTAACTAGAGGGCACAGGAACATTATCCTAACTAATAAAATCAGAAATGAAAAGGGAGACATAACATAACCTGAGGAAATCCAAGACATCATCAGATCCTTCTACAAAAGTCTACACTCAGCAAAACTGGAAAACCTGGAAAACCTGGATGGACATTTTCTAGACAGATACCAAGTACCAAAGTTAAATCAGGACCAGATTAAGAATCAAAACAGTCCCATATCCCCTAAAGAAATTCAAATACTCATTAATATTCTCCCAACCAAAAGAAAGCCCAGGACCAGATGGTTTTAGTGCAGAATTCTATCATAACTTTAAAAATGACCTAATACCAATATTTCTCAAATGATTCCACAAAATAGAAACAGAAGGTACTCTATCCAATTCATTCTATGAAGCCAAAATTACTCTGATACCTAAATCACACAAATATCCAACACAGAAAGAGAACTTCAGATCAACTTCCCTTATGAATATCGATGCAAAAATACTCAATAAAATTCTCACACGCCGAATCCAAGAACCCATCAAAATGACCATCCATCAAGGTCAAGTAGGCTTCATCCCAGCAATGTAGGAATAGTTCAATATATGAAAATCCATCAAGATAATTCACTACATAAACAAAACTCAAAGACAAACTACATGATCATCTCATTAGATGCTGTGAAAGCATTTGACAAAATCCAGCACCTCTTCATTATAAAAGTCTTGGAAAGATCAGGAATTCACAGCCCCTACCTAGACAGAATGAAAGCAATATACAGCAAACAAGTAGCCAACATCAAACTAAATGGAGAGAAACTTGAAGTAATCCCACTAAAATCAGGGACTAGACAAGGCTGCCCACTTTCTACCTACCTATTCAATATAGTACTAGAAGTCCTGGCCAGAGCAATTAGAAAACAAAAAGAGATCAAGAGGATATAAATTGGAAAGGAAGAAGTCAAAATATCACTATTTGCAGATGATATAATAGTATATATAAGTGATCCTAAATATTCCATCAGGGAACTCCTAAACCTGATAAACAGCTTCAGTGCAGTAGCTGGATATAAAATTAACTCAAAGAAATAAGTGGCCTTCTTCTACACAAAGATAAGGCTGAGAAAGAATTTAGGAAAACAACATCCTTCACAGTAGTCACAAATAATATAAAATACCTTGGTGTGACTTTAAATAAGGAAGTGAAAAATCTGTATGATAAGAACTTCAAGAATCAGAAGAAAGAAATTGAAGAAGATCTCAGAAGTTGAAAAGATCTCCTATGTTCATTGATTGGCAGGATTAATATAGTCAAAATGGCTATTTGCTGAAAGCAATCTACAGATTCAATGCAATCCCCATCAAAATTCCAACTCAATTTTTCACAGAGTTAGAAAGGGCAATCTGCAAATTCATCTGGAATAACAAAAAACCTAGGATAGCAAAAACTATTCTCAACAATAAGAGAACCTCTGGTGGAATCACCATGCCTGCCCTTAAGCTGTAGTACAACCATGCTACTATCTTGAGTTTAGCCAGTCTAAATCCCAGTAAGGCTCTTTGTTCCTTAAAATTGCTTCATTCTTTATCTGACTCAAAGTAAGATGAGTTCTGTATCAGTCACTTCTCATTGCTGTGATAAAACATCACAAATCTACCTTTAAAACAAAGAGTTTATTTTGGCTTATGATTTCAGAGGGATTGTAGCCTCTCATGTCATGGAGGTATGATAGCAAGCAGCAGGTACAGTGACTAGAGCAGGAAGCTAAGATTTCATATCTTTAAAGAACAATGAAGAGTATGAACTGGAAGAAGGGTGAGGTTTTTAAATCTCAAAGGTCATTCCAGTGATGTATTTCCTCCTCCAAGGATATTCCTGCCCAATCTTCCCTAAGCAGCATTATCAACAGGAAACCAAATGTCTTATTGCCTTATTGTTCTATCTGAGAATGGACACTTCATATTCAAACCACTACAAATTGATTTTGTTTTTTACAAATACTTTGAATTTTATTAAGCCAAATTTTTTTTCAGCAAGAGTCTTGGCTTAAACTCTCTCTCTGTCTCTGTCTCTGTCTCTGTCTCTGTCTCCTCCCCCCCACCCCCTGCCTCCATATATAGTTTGAGGTGGAGGCTTGGTGGCAAATACCCCTTTCGATTGAACTATCTGCCTGCTCTCACTTTAAAAGTTTTACTCTGATTCTGAAAGTTAACAGTCATGTTATTTTATTCATGTTATAGTTTAATTTTAATTGTAAATTTATAACTTTATTATAATTTATTATAAAATTATAGTTATACTTTTAAATATGTTATCATTTTATTCATGTGTTCTGAGGACACATGAAAAAAATGACCACTGAGTCAGAGGCATCCTGAGTATAAGAAAGTAGTCTTTGAGAATATCTTCTACTGCATCCAGCTCTGATTTATTTTCATTTATTTCTTATTTTACTTTATTTTGTCTATTATTGTCAGTAGTCTACTCTACCTTTTGGTTCAATGCAGGGTTGCACACATGCTAGGCAATCATTGTACAGCTGAGGAACAACTACATCTTTACAAAGAACCTTTGAAATAACTGGCTTTCTCAAATAGTTGCTTTGAAGAAAGATTTTCATGAACGACTTTGAGTTGCTAGGGAAAATGGGTCCAACAAGCTTTGCAATGTGATTTTTAATAACCCGACTAAGTTTGTCAGTGCTCTAAACAAAATTATCAAATGTGTGACAGGGCTAAACAAAGGAGAGACTGAAAACAGAAGATGACACATGAGAAAGATGTCTAATCCTAGAAACTCATGTCTAAAATAATAAAAAATTGAAAACTCCTAGATATAGACCTATGCAGACATCTTGAACATAGAAAAGATAACTTTTTCAATGTGTCCCAACCAGAATGCATATTTTCAGTTCTAAATACCTCCAACATTGAAGGATAAATTCAGTAGAATTGAATGCTGTTTCAGGAATAGGAAAACTTTAAACCCATTTGAAGATATGTAGGAAACACAACTCCCCTTGATTGAGTTAAAAGAGAAAATGCCATGTGAAAATGAAGGAAGCTTTAAAGTTCAGTGTGTGCGTCACCGTAGATGTCTAATCTGAGAAAATCTGAAGTAGTACCTTAATGTTCTGAAACTGCTATCAGTAATTGTTTTTTATTATGAGTAAAAAATAATTGTTGAGGTCCTTAAAGATGAGGATTCCTACTATATCTCTCATGATTCAAAGAAAGTGAAGTGTACATTCCATTCATGGCCTTGCACAGGCCAGTTGAAAACTCATTACAGCTTAGTTTTCAGTTCTCCATCGTTCTCGACCTTAGGACTTCTGCACACATCTGTGCACTCGCTTTCCTTCTCTGTGAGCTTCATCTCTGCAAGTTCAGTGTCTGGAGAGTGGATGTCGCCAGGGAAATGGAATTTCCTCATAAGGATTAGAATGAAGACTGCGGGGAGAAAGCTTGATCCTCTCACTGCTGCAGGCAACCCCAGGTAAATGTGCCTATTGAAAAGAACTAATCTGTATTACATTTTAATGTTTTTAGTGAAAGCTAATTTTGTATATTCTTACAGATCCTTTATTCTTTGAAAAAAATCTAGGGATTATTTTGCTTATGTTCTTTATATACCTACTTTGCTGAGTTATTAATTATGTTTATTAAAATGTCCAATATTTTCCAATATAAAAGTTTAAACCTATTTTCTTCATTTGGGTGATGGCTAGTTTTCATTGTCAACTTTATAAGATTTGGGATCATTATAGAAATACATCTCCAGGAGTGCCTATAAGGATGTTGCTTTCAGACAAGTTTAGCTGATGATAAATTTCTACTATGGATGTGAGTACCGTACTCTGGCATTCTAACACTTGATGCTTCCTGACAGAACATGCAACATGACCCGACGACACAAACTCTGCCACCAAATCTCCTGTGCTATTACCTCACACTGGGCCACAATGCTTTCTCAGCTATTTTTGCCTGTTCTCTGAAATACTGAGTCAAAATCCCATATCATGTTAAGGGAAATCTTCTTTACTGTTTTGTTCACACATGTTTAAAATGACATAAAACCACTTTTCAAGCTTCCTTTCCTACTCAGCATTAACATGCTGTGATCCGTCAACGCAGTTTTGTGAAATTTAAATCTTTGCATGTAAAGATTAAGTCTTATTAGTCATGTTTATATATTTATAGATTCAATTTGTTCATTATCATATATAATTTTGCATGTGTCAGCATAAAGTCTGTACAAGTTTTGTGAGATGAATTGGGTAATTTTAACTTTCAGGATTTCTTATAATAACTTATATACTGTTATGAGTAGTTAATCTTTGTCATTTTTAAAACATGCCTTAAGGTTTCTGGAATTAATGTGTTGGGAAGTAGTTGTTTTGCCATATGCATGTTTCTAAATAACTATTAATATCTTTCTTTATTTTCTCAGCATAGTAAAATATGGTGAGATAAATAGTGTTTTAAACGTCATACAATCGAGAGTCTTCTAGAAAAAAAGATATCAGTAAGGTTTCAGAAATGGCCATTATGGATAATGATGTCCTGTGAACATATCATGAGACATTGTTTTGATTACATTACTGGACATGAGGACATCAAGCCCAC
The DNA here is from genome assembly GCF_000001635.26 of Mus musculus. NCBI lineage: Eukaryota > Metazoa > Chordata > Mammalia > Rodentia > Muridae > Mus > Mus musculus. The sequence continues at coordinate 141,910,251 of NC_000072.6, forward strand.
AGTTGGTGGCACCATTCCTTAGCTAGAAAATACTGGAATCAACTACATTTGAAGAGAAAATGCTCACAGCTGTTTCTGCAGAGAGAAAGTATAAGTATAGTATATATGCACAGATGCTCAAGACTTCTGATATTAATAGTCTAGAAATATAACATTTTTTCTAGATGAGAAATAGGTTAAGAAATATGCTGTTTTCCTGCCACTGTTATAAAAGTATTTGACAGGAGATAAATTGTAAGACAATTCTAGGATATAGTCCACCATTGTGGGTATGTCAAGGCATCTGGAATGTTAACCAACACACATATGTTGACAGTAGCTGAGTCCTTCCAGGAATGGGATCTCAGCTATTCCCAGACATACATGCTTGGGACAGGGCATGCCATCACTTTTCTCTCCCACATTTTTTTAAGTATAATGCTCACCCATCTAGAAATACAGCATAAGTGGGCCATACCTAGAGAAGAGGCTTGAAGAGAAAGGACTCTGTTATAAAGCAATCTGTAGCAAACAAAGTTCTTCTTTTCTATCCCTCGGACTTGAAACTCTAGAGGGCAAGTAAGGTAACAGAGGGAGTCTGTTTCAAAGTCAACCTAACGTGATCCCTCCCTGGGGATGGGGAAGCAGTGAAAGCACAGTTCTTTTACTGTTAGTGTCACTGTTAGTGACAGCGGCCCAAGTAGCACTCAGAGTGGCGAAAAATAGATGGGTAACCACTTTAAGTCAAAGCAGCAGCAGCCACACGCAACTGCGTGTACCCTGATTTTAGAGAGCCGGCTCCCTGGTCTCATGGTTCCTAAGGGTAATGGCTCCAGTTATTATATTATCCCCCTTGGGACTCTCTCAGCAGGCTTGTAGCAAAATCACTTTACTGAGCAAAGTTTTGTTAATAAGGCTGCTAACTAATAAATCCAGCGGATTCCCAGAAATGTGACCAACAGTGAAATGTAGATGCCAGGTGTCTTTTCAAGATAGCGCTTGGCTACAGCATCTGGCACATTTTGCTAAACTGCATGGTACTACACAAATTTGAGGTTCTCATTGAGTCGGGCTGCAAGCATGAGAGAGCTGTAAACTTTCCAGGAACTACAATGCCATAATCTATGCTGCCTGGATATGCTGGGACTGTTATACCAACCCCAACATAAGGGAGGAGTTCTTCTCCTCTGTACCTAGATATGTGTTGATATGAAAATAAAACTTTGTTCTCGTATAGCACCTTTTCTCTAGGTTTCTGAGTCTTCTTTCATATCACCAGTGTTCTGCCATGCTAGCTCAGTTCAAGATGCAGCTTTCCTCTCCCAATCCAGGGACTCTAAGCAGATACCTCCTCTCTTTCTAAAATATTTTTGATGGATTGTGTTAGGGAAACCACTCAGGCTTAAATAATTTAAGCATTGTAGAAATGATGGGGAAAATTTAAAATGTATAAAAAGGAAAATATTCTACCTGTGTGCATTCTGAAAATGAAGCCAAATATAATCTTATCACCCAAGAAAGTTTGAGATATGAGTGAGGACATTTTATGCTACAAAAGTAGATCTCAAATGTTATCATTACCTGAATCTGTTTATATCATACATCCTGCATGCCCCTGGTTGACCACATTTCAGAGTTCCCCAATGTAAACAGGTTCTGTCTATCAAAGCGCCAAAGTAAACAGGTGCCGGAATGCCAGCTGCAATGGAGAGACAAAAAATTTCAAAACAAAACAGACCCCAAACAAATCAATAACCACGAAAACAAAACCCCAGCCCACTGAGAGGAAGAAATGAGAGAGTGGAAGAGGTTATTTTACTTGGAAACACTTCACTTTTCCTATTTTTTTAGAAAACAATATAACAAATTATAAATCAAATGTTATAAACTTGCTTTTAGGAATTGTAAGTTAATATAAAGTTTCTAGATCACAGCAAATGAAAACTATGTATAAGATGTTAAGAAATTATTCCATGAGTTCATAATTATGAACCACATGTATTTCCTTAAACGTCTTGTGTTGTCTCTGTATATCCAACTAACAAAACCATTTCCTACAGATATTTTAATTGAATCTACTAAAAGATAAATGTTAATTAAATTTAGGTAAATTCTTTAAAGACAAGAGAAAACATTTTTATTTCTACAACTACTTCACTCTCGGACTAATTACTAGTTACAAGTTCCAAACAAAAGGGCTTATAAAGTGAAGTTCAGGGTAATGTGGGCAGAGCACATCTATGTTAAAAATATTTCAAGTTGGTGGGACTTCCTGCATGTGGATGCTTGGACTGTTACAGATCCAGAGACAAATTATCTCTATCTCTTTTATTGATAATTCATTGTCCCATTCCTGTGTCTGTCCTTATGTCCCTGAGGCTAGTACATGAAGCCTTTGGGGGATACCTTGACTTAAGGGGAAGTACAGGAAAGAGGCCTTACAGTATCTAGCCTCCACCTACCCAAACACTAAGAATATCAACAGACAAGTATCTGAGACCACAGCACAGAAATTCCTGTTCTTCTATAACCAACCTACCTGAGATTCCTACAGGTATCTGTGAGAAGTACCTTGTTTATAAATTCCTTTGTTCTCTAACTATAAGCATCACAAAATTGCCCTCATGTTGTGTGCTCGTCATGTTAACTCATGTTTGATTCCAGACTAAAACCCTTATTTTCTTTCTTTAAGGTAAAGGGTGTGTTTGGGGGTTGCCAATGTGTGGTGGTTTGACTGGGTTTGAGCCTGAAAGTAGCACTATTAGGAGAAATAGCCTTATTGGCCTAGGTGTGGCCTTGTTGGAGAAAGTGGGACACTGTAAGAGTTGGCAATGAGACCCTCCTTCTAGCTTTCCATGAGACAGGCTTTCCTGGCTAAAGTCAGGTCAACATGCAGAACTCTCACATCCTCCAGAAACATGTCCTCCTGCACGCTGCCATGATTCCTGTCATGTCCTCCTGCACGCTGCCATGTTTCCTGTCATGATGATAATGGACTGAGCCTCTGAAAGTGTAAGGCATCCCCAGTTAAATGTTTTCCTTGATAAGAGTTGCCTTGGTCATGGTGTCTGTTCACAGTATTGGAAACCCTAAGATACAGGTAAAGGATATCTTCTTATCAGAAAAAAATTAACTGGCTACTAAGCACTTAATATTGGTCTGATACATTAGAGAAATTATTCATACCTAATAGTCTTATGAAAAATGCATGTAATCCAACTCCAATTGACTTCTCTTCAGATTTGACACACCTGAAAAATACATACTAATATAATACATACATATATATGTGTATGTATGTAACATATATACATATATACATAAATACAACTTCATCCATCAAATCCATATTTGCCCTAGCATCCTCCCAATGGCAATGGTAGTTCATGATTCTAATGCTTAACATTTTAAGCCTGAAGTGAGAATGTTACAGCTCTACCTTTGTGAAGCCCATACAGAAGAGGGATGGGAAGGTCGTCTAGCCTCTGACCTCCACACATCTAAAGGAGGACTGAGCTCTTTAACAGTTAGACATTGTCTGCTAACCCAGATGAACAGTTTCCTGGTTACCATGGAAAATACCATGCCATACTAATGATAATAACCCCAGACTTTGAAACCAGAAACCACATAAATTATTATTCTCCTAAGGTTTTTGGTTTTTTGTTGTTGTTGTTTGTTTGTTTGTTTGTTTGCCAGACATTTTGTTGTATTGTTAAAGCAATCACATGCCATATAAAAATTGGAGATATGGTAATTGCAGTCCAACAAAACAGAGAATCCATTATGCACATTATGACATCAAGAAAATGCTATATGGAAGTATCGACCTTAGGTGATTTTTTTTTTCTTTTTTCCCTGTACTGCCAAAAATTAGACTTGAGGTGGTTTTGAGAATTAAATACAAGGTGGAGGCCTATTAGGATACAAAATGAAGAATACTCTCATAAATTAGGAGTACCAAAACCTTTTTAAAATATAGGTAAGAAAATCATAATATATGCAACTTGGTATTTCATTTAGGGAGTGACCCCATGAAAGATTTCAAGAAGCACAACAACATAGAAGAGTCATGTTAGAATACAAATGGTAGTACTTTATCCATCATTTACATTGCTGTCATCAAATTCAGCAAGAAAAGGCAAAGAAATACAAGAAAATTAATTTGAATAGACCCTAACCTCATTACATCAAGAAATCACACATTTGGGCTAAAAGATTGCTCAGTTGGTAAGGCTTCTTGCCTCCCTCCAAGATTGACCAATAGTTTCAATATGTGGAACCCACATGGTGAAAAGAGAACCAACTCCTGTAAGATGTTCTCTTATTTCAATATGAATGCCATAGCTGTTGAAATAAACACACACACACACACACACACACACACACACACACACACACACACACCCCACATATTCTCATACACATAAAATGTTTTAAATAATCATACATTAAAATATCAATTAATAATTAATCTCGGGTTTTGTTGTTGTTGTTGTTTTGTTGGTTTTTTGTTTTGGGTTTTTTTGTTTTGTTTTGTTTTGTTTTTTTGCCCCCAGTAGAAGAGTCAACATCAAAATGTAAAATTATTTAAAAACTGAGTGAGGGATGGAAGTTAGAACAGGCATGCTGTAAACATGAGAACATCTTTTGAGAGTGTTTTGCAGACTCTAACAGAAGAGTTCAACTGCTCATCTGCCCTTCACCTAAGACTGTCCTCCATCACTGGAAAGAGAGGCCCATTGGACAGGCAAACTTTATATGCCCCAGTACAGGGGAACGCCAGGGCCAAGAAATGGGAATGGGTGGGTAGGGGAGTGGGGGGGTGTGGGGGACTTTTGGGATAGCATTGGAAATGTAATTGAGGAAAGTACATAATAATAAAAAAAAAAGACTGTCCTCCTCTGTGGGGAAAATTCATCCTTATCAACTGATCATGCAGCTTTGGAACTGAAGTACCTGGAGCAGTGAGGGAGAAAGGAGACACCACTTAGCCACATCAGCTAAATCTGCCTGGCAGGTGATGGAGTGACAGATGTCACAGACAAATAACCCTCACTTTCCAGAATAAGACTTAAGTCTTATTCACTAGCAATACTTGATGCCTTTATCTGTCCATCAGCTTATGAACAGGGCATATAGCACATCTTCATTTGGACAATATTAAAACATATAACATCTTACAATGGAAAATGAATAGAGGACATATATCTATTCTATTCCAGTGAGTGTGTATAATGAATAGAAGCAGGTGAAAGAAAGAAGAAAGTGGAGGGAAAGGAAGGGTTAGACAAAAGGAGAGAAGAAAGGAGAAGAGAGGAGAGGAGAGCAAAGGAGGGAGGAAGGGTAGGATAGTGTAAGTTAGGCTAAGGGAGGAGTTGGAAGGGAAGAGAAGAGAAGAGAAGAGAAGAGAAGAGAAGAGAAGAGAAGAGAAGAGAGGAAGAGGGGGGAAGGGGCAGGGAAATGAAAAGGAAGGGGAAGGGGGACAGGGGAAGATAAGGGGAAGAAGGAAGGTGAGGGGGAGGGGAAGGGGAAGGGAAGAGAAATGGGGAAAGGAAGGGTAAGAGGAATGGGGAAGGGAAGGGGAACGGAAGGGGAAGGGGAATGGAAGGAGAAGGGGAGGGGAAGGGGAGGGAAGGGGAAGGGAAGGGAAAGAGGGAAGGGGAGGGAAGGGGAAGGGAAGGGAAAGAGGGAAGGGGAGGGAAGGGGGGAGGGAAGGGAAAGAGGAAAGTAGAGGGAAGGGGGAAGGGGAGGGGAAAGGGAAGGGGAAGGAGGAAGAGGAAGGGCAGGGGAAGGGAAGGGAATTGAGGGGAAGGGAAGAGGAAGGGAAAGTGCCACACCCACTCCAGTGAAGTCTGTGTGACAGGCCTAAAGGCTTGGTCGCAGTCCTGAGGCAAAGAGTTTCATGAAAATTCAGTCTCCTGGAACCTTGGCACGAATGTTCCCAACCTGTCCCTGCATTAGTAAGTGTATGGATCTGTGTGCTCTCTTTCAGTATTGTTTTATTATAGGTGCCTCCAAGAAATGATTTTACTAATACCTAAATCAGGTTAAGCTCTACTGTCTGGCCTTCACCGATGTCCTAGGCAGTCCTTGAGCTGACACTGGGCTTGAGATCTGTAAGAATGTTATTCATCCAGACGAAATTCCCCAGTGTTGACAGTTAGTAATCAGGCATCTCAGTTTGCTGATAGGAGCTAGTATTCTCAGGGATAGTTCAAAATAGTAAACTTAGAATTCTCATTATAGTCAGGTATGGAAGACTACATTGCATATTAGAAGAAAGTTGCTGAGTTCTTCTGACAAATGGAGATTCCCTACAGATACTTAAAAGAGCAGCCAAGTTACTCCCATATGCAAGAATTTACCATGGCCTAGGAAAAAAGAGGGTTGTGGTTTAAGGAAGAACTACAGTATTGCATTATTCATGAAAAGGTCTGCTAGAGCAGAACCCCCTGGTGCAAGTTTTCACAAGGCTCAGAAGAATACCATAAATTGTGACTAGGGTGTGAAATCCTCACCTGGCCCCTGTCATTAGCTGACTCTAGGCAGGGCTGTTCTTATTCTCAACTGTAAACTTTGCCTGGTTCTTGCCAGTCTTTGGAATACATTTCTCTGTTTTGTGTCAGATAACTTCAATGTACCTTGGCTGTTGTTTCACCTAACTTCTTTGTTATCTTCTGTAATATATAAGTCTAATACTCGCTTTGACAAATTACATTCAGATACAACACTCCCTTGTGTTTGTCTGTTTGTCCCCCTTTTTGCCGACTCCTTGCCCACCTGTACCGGGACTCTGATTCTCCTGAGGAGGGGCCCACTGAGGCCAGTCCTCGATAGGGAAGGGGAGAAGGAGGGGAAGGGGAAAGGGAGGGGAATGGAAAGGAGGGGGAAGGGGAGGAGGAGGGAAGGAGAAGGGAGAAAGGAAGGGGGAGGGGAAGGGAAGGGGAGGGGAAGGGAAGGAGAAGGGGAGGGGGAGGGAAGGGGATGGGGGAGGGGAAGGGACAAGGGAAGGGGAGGGGAAGGGAAGGGAAAGTAAGAAAAGAGAAGAAAGCAGAAGAGAACAGAGATGTGAGGGGAGAAGAAGACAGAAGCAATGGAGAAGGAAAGGAGAAAGAGATTTGGATAAGGACAAGTAATGGGGACACAAAGGAAATGTGGACATGGGAATGGAAAAGCCCAGGGGAAAGAGGTAAAGAAGGGAGAAATGACATCTTCGTTCACTCTTAAAGGATAACACACCATGGTTAATTCAACATTGCTTCTGAATTCCAATGAGACAGGAAAGGTGGAGTTGAACTATTTTCCATTGCTAGTGGGTGTGAAGTTTGATAGACTGGAAAAAACACCTGCTTATTTATAATATAAAAATTTGAAATTGGCTATGCAACTTGCTTAGTTTGTGTGAGTATCATAGCACTCATGTACCTACTGGTTAAAGAATATCTATTACTGCATTCGTGGATTTTGTTAAAGACAGATTGGGCTCAGAATGCCAAGGAGGACTGGGCCGTTTTACACAGAGAACTTCATACTCTGCAGCTCAGTTAGCTGAGCTGTAGAAAATGAGTGGTAGGCAATTACTCTCAATTGCCAAAACAAGAAGTCTCTTCATTTAGGCTTAATAAGGGAAGAAGATAGGAAAGGACTTGAAAATTTTTTCAGAAAACTTAAAATTATTGTTATATTTAGAAGTCCTTAATGTAACTGTCTTGATAAAGGAATCTTACTTAGAACATTGAGGTTCTTGGAACCATGACTCCTAGGGTGTTTCTTCAGAAAAAAAAATAATAGTGGACAAAAATACACCTAGATGGCAGGAGTTGCATGGGACAGTGGGTAAACATGCTTGCCTCAAAGGTTTGATGATCCAAGTTCAGGCTCTAGAGTCCAGGAATATATGTAAAAAAATTAAATTAAATTAAAAGCCCAATTCAGTAGTATGCGTCTCTAATTCCTCCAGTGAAATAATAGGAGAAAACAACATTTCTTGCAACCTTAGGCAGGTCAGCTGGAGTACACAGGCAGCTCAGCAGCAGACATAATAAGAAAGTCCATACCTCAATTAGAAGTGAAAGGAGAGAACAGATTCACCAACATTCTGACCTGCCTGCATTCTTGGAAGCACATAGGAGCCCACACCATGCACACATGTGCATACATATCATACACTCACTATGCACATACTACTAAGAAAGAAAGAGAGAAACTAAATGAAGGGTTTACTTAATACCTCAGAAGAACCATGTATCCAGGGATGGCTGCGAGTGAGAAGATGAAACTGGAAAATACTGACTTGATTAAAAAGTACTGCAGCTTGTTGTCACACTCAGGGCCTTTCTTACACAGCCCCAGGACTGCAGATGAGTTTCCTGATGACCCAATGCAGCTGCAATTTTGAAACACCTGTCAAAGAAGAAAGATATTGGGCTTAAACCTTCAGTATTATCTGCACAGCCAGTTGGATCAAAATGGAGAGTGTTGGATCAATGATATGACTCAGAGAAAGAGCACCCATCTAGTTTGAATGAGGACCCAAGTTTGAGCAGAAATGCCATTAAATTAAAAAAAACTCTAAATAATTAAAATGCAGGTTAATTGTCCCTTTTATTTCCATCTCTCTCTCTCTCTCTCTCTCTCTTTGGTATCTCATATTTATCATTAAAATATAAAAGGTAGATTTTAAAATTTGGTATATTTAAACACACTGAGTAAATTTGTAAAAATTCAATTATTTTGAATTCAAACTTTATCTTTCTCTTATTTTATTTGTTTGTTTGGTTTTACTTGTATATGTGTGTGCACATGTGTGTATGTGTGTCTATGGTGGGCATGCATGTGTATGTATGTGTCTATGTGTGTGCATTTTTGCATCATGGCACGCATGTAGAAGTCAGGAAAAAATGTATGGGATATAGCCCTCCCTTTCCATCACGGGGAAGCAGATTATGATTCTGGTAGTAAGTGGCAAATGCCTATACCCAGTGAGCCAATTGTCTAGCCTGCAGATTTTTTCTTTTTTTTTTAAATTGGATATTTTCGTCATTTACATTTCAAAAGCCATCCCAGAAGTCCCCCATACCCTTCCCCCCCCCCGTGCTCACCTACCCACCCACTCCCACTTCTTGGCCCTGGTATTACCCTGTACTAAGGCATATAAAGTTTGCAAGACCAAGGGGCCTCTCTTCCCAATGATGGCCAATTAGGCCATCTTCTGCTACATATGCAGCTAGAGACATGAGCTCTGGGGGTACTGGTTAGTTCATATTGTTGTTCCACCTATAGGGTTGCAGACCCCTTCAGCTCCTTGGGTGCTTTCTCTAGCTCCTCCATTGGGGGCCCTGTGTTCCATCCTATAGATGACTGTGAGCATCCACTTCTGTATTTGCCAGGCACTGGCAAAGATAATTTTTAACAATGAACTAAAAATGGCTTTCTTTGTTTCTGCCTACTGCTAAGTACTAAAATATCACGTGTGTCAAAATGTTGATGGAGTAGTCAGGTACTTACTGATAAAATTATGTTCTCACCAAAAAAAAAAAAAGTGTTTACTTAACAAATAAAGCCAAGTTTTTTTTTTTTAATTGTTATGTTTCCAAGTCTGATTACCAACCACCAAACATGTATTCTAACATGTATTCTAACATGTTTAAGGAAAGGAAAAATGCTTGATTGTTTATCATGATTGGGGGCTGGGGAGATGGAACAGTCAGGAATGTCCTGTCCAAGCATGAGAATGTAAGTTCACATCCGCAGCAGGCATGTGAAAAATGCATGAATAGAGGATGTGCTTGCAGCACGGATGCTCTGAAGGTGGGAACAGGTGACTCTCTGCAGGGTGGTGGACAATGAGAGAAAAGTGTGGTAAGGTCCTGCTAAAAGCTAGAAGCCCCAGAGACTTTGAAGGTACAGGAGTAGCAGTGCCTTCTCTCAGCACCAGGCCCCTGCCATGTAGTCACAGCCCCCATCAGTCCCACAAGGCCAGTGCCCTCAAGCCCTTCCACATGTAGGCATCCCTAACATCCCAGACCAAGATAACAGGAAAAGAGATGTGACCACAGTCAAGTAGGCTCAAAACAGAGTTCTCCGTTCTAACGAGATATCTGGAGACCAGGAGAGTGTTACCAATAAGCTTCCCTTCCCACACAATCCTCCCTGCATAAGGTATTTAATCTCAGGCCCACCCTGATAAGTGGGGCATGATTTTATGCATCCACTTTCCGCCATGACAATAAGCTGTTTGGAACCATGGAGTGACTCTTTATCCAGATCTGCTGTTAGGGGCAGTGCTTTAGTCTCCAGTAGAAGGCCTCTCTGTGCTCCCAGACACAACTGCCATCAAGCTAAGGATAATCTCTCTGCCAAGAGAGGCCACACAGAGATCCCCTTACCCCCACACTCCCTTTACCCCCACACCCCGGGCTAGACACTTCCCCAAACACATGGGCCCCTGACTCCCATTCTTGGCTCTTTAGCAACTACTAGAGGTGCTTGGGTGTCCAAGAGCATAAGAACCCCATAGCCCTGGCCTCATCCCAGGCCCGGGGAACCCCAAGCCAGCTCCAGCTTGCCCATATCTCAGACTGTGCTTTCTTGCCCATGGATTAGTGTCTTGGTGCTTTCCTACAGCCCTTTACCCACTCCAGCAGAGACATAAGGTAAATACAGTCAAACTCCCCATGTTCCATACCACCAAGTGGCTGTGCTCAGTGGCCGTCATGGGCCAACAACCCTACAACTTCCTGGGTTTACTTGCCAGGCAGCTTAAAAGAACCAGAAAATTCTTGAACACTGAGATCCTGTCTCAGAAGTACAAAGTACATGGGACCTGAGAATTAAGAGGTACCCACCTTCTGCACATGCTCATAGATAACACACACACACACACACACACACACACACCCTAATAAATAAATAAATAAATAAATAAATAAACAAATAAATAAATAAAGATAAAGAGGTAGGGAGATAGATAAATGATAGATAGAGGACAGCAAGTTCATGATATGAAAAGTTTTCTGTCAGTCTCAACTATACATCAAGTCTGAGGCCATCCTGGGATTCATGAAACCCTATTTCAACAAAGGGGAAATTCTGTGCAGAGTAATTTATTAGTTCTAATGTTGATTTTTATGTATTCTTCTGTATATGTGTTAATACAAACAGGTTCATGCTGGTGCCTGGGAAAGTCAGAAGAGTGTCAGACGGCCTGGAGTTGGAGTTTTGAGCTACAGCAAATGCTCTTTATATCTGAGCTATCTCTCCAACCACCCATAGCATTTAACTCAGATCATTTGAATAATGATTTGAACCCTTTGTAATTACAAAATAATGCTCAGACTCTGTCAAGGTTTTATATAATCACCAGGAATTGTAACATCAAGTATGCATGTACAGAGTAAATTGAGTTGTTCACAAAAAAAATATTAATCTATTTTAAGCAAGGACTACTATGCTTTTAAGCAGATGAAGGCTTAAGTCATAGCACATGTTAACTCAGGACACAAAACATCAGCCTAAACTCCGCAAGGATTCTTACCATGTTGGTTCCAGTTCCAACAGACTTCTCACAGCCTGCGAGGCAGGCTGACATGTAAGCTAGGCCATTGTCCCCACACACTGGATCCCATGTGTCCGTTAAGCAGCTGCACCTTGTGTTGCAGTCAGCAAGGACATTTTTCTCCCCATATAGAGGGTGCTGAACTCTGAAATGATTTGAAATAATGTTATGAATGCTGAAATATCTACCCAAGCACTTTGTTTTCTTCTTTTCATCTCAGCATGTATACACGTATGAGGAGAGAGAGAGAGAGAGAGAGAGAGAGAGAGAGAGAGAGAGAGAGAGAGAGAGAGAGAGAGAGAGAATGAGAATCATCTTCTCCCCCAGAACAGAAATAGAAATCATTCATATATCAACCTGTGGTCCCTCTATTATGATTTTGGCCTATAAGTTATTTGCTCCAGTAGTCTCATGAATGAGTTTTTAGTTACATCAAAACCAAAACTAAAGTGCCTACTTTATGGGAAAATATTCTGCTGTCAGAGCTAAATTGAAGAGAGCTAATCTCTTATAGATCTGCATGAGGTAAAGTAATGAAAGAGGGCTGATTTGAGCAAAATCTGCAATTTCTGTTTATAAGATAGTTGGTTCATTTAGCTCCCAAAATGGAGTGTTTGACTGACCACACATGCTCTTCAGAGATAGAAAATGCCCAGCACTGACAAGGAGATTTAAACAGGAAAATGTGGGAGTCTACAGGCTAAATTCAAATCCTGTTCTTCAAGCACATTGTGGAGTAAGCAGAACAGGAGATGGACTTGATGTGTACAACTCAACTCTGGAGGTCTGGAAGCCATTGTTTGTAAACACACTAGTCCTGAGTTTCAATTCATATGTCTCCAAATTGAATGGGAAATGTCCTATCTTTAAAAAAATAAAATCAGATTAAATATATATATCAGATTATATGTATGTATACACTTTAAAGTAGACTAGGATATCACCACCACCCATATGCATATGGAATAAACTTACACACTGATAGTTCTCAGGCCTCTTTAATAAGATCACACCTTGTATGGGATAGCATAAAATCGATGAATGGAAGAAAAATATAAAATAACCATGGATCACTGTCATTAAGTCATAATAAAATGATCTGGCCATGTGCAATCTTTTAAAAAAGTGAACCAGCAATTGTGAAAACATTTCGATCTTCATTAGGAAACAACATACCCTTTATAAGAGGTGGTTAATCCAGCAACTGGGAAATTATCACAGGTCAACAAATAGTTACAGAGAAAAATAAAATATTCAGATAAGGACAGGCCAAATGCTATGTATGCAGCTTTCTTGACAGTGATCTTAAACTTCTTCATAATAAAGCCACTGATTAAATATCCAAGGCATACTGGAGGCAAGCTATAAACACCTATAAACACAAGTAAGTAGTATTCATAAGAACATCAGAAAAATAAATATCTTATCAATTTGTCCAATATGTCTTACTTAAAAAAATTTATCTTAAATATACTGTGATTCTACCCCGATTCACGCATATATTACATAGAATGAGGTTTAGAAATACCCATAACACCACTTTAAAAACACAATTAGCATTTACTTAATGATTTGTAGCAAATTATAAAAATCTTATGAGCATTATACAAAACACACACACTTCTAAATATTTAATTTGTTTCTTTCCACTCTATGTATTTGGAATTTGACTTTTCTCTAGATGATTTTGAAGGTTGCTACTGAATTTGTGTTTAGCAAGTGTAAAACATTTTGTGCATCGCTGATGTCTAACACTTTTCCTCCCTGACTCTTTTTCCCTATACAAAATCAAAGAAAAAGAAGGAAGGAAGGAAGGAAGGAAGGAAGGAAGGAAGGAAGGAAGGAAGGAAGGAAGGAAAGAAGGAAGGAGGAAGGAAGGAGAGAAAGAGAGAAAGAGAGAAAGGAAGGAAGGAAGGAAGGAAGGAAGGAAGGAAGGAAAAAGAGAAAGAGAGAAAGAAAGGAAGGAAGGAAGGAAGGAAGAGAGAGAGAGAGAGAGAAAGAAAGAAAGAAAGAAAGAAAGAAAGAAAGAAAGAAAGAAAGAAAGAAAGAAAGAAAGAAAGAAAGAAAGGAAGGAAGGAAGAAAGAAAAGGGTTAAGTAGGGTCTCTAGGTTTAGTGTAACTAACAAGAAAAGCAGAGTGTGGCTGCGCAGACTCATCAGACCAAGAGGCGTCTGAGCCACTGAATTAAGGAGAAATATGGAGAGCAAGAACTGAAGCCCAGATGTAAAATGAGGGTGTAAGATACAGAAGCCCAGTGAGTTAACTCTTTATTAACAGATTAGTATTTGAAAACTGACTCATATGAGCTTCTCCTAAGATTTCTATAACTATGATGATTTCCATTCAGTTTGGAATGAAATCAGAGAGGGAATTTGGGGCTCCTTTCTGATTATATCATTTCTTGATTTCCTTGGAGATTGCAAGGAAGAAATTTGCAAGACTATCCTAAGAGATTTCATTTCCTTGTATTCTCCTAGTCACATTATCTTACTGTTAGACATGTCCTTGTGTGAGGGGGAGCTGCTACTAATAAAGAACGTACATACCTATGAGGAATACTGCCTCTGAAGTGGATTTTCCATATTGCTGCTCCAGGTATTTGGGCAAGAAGGTAAATGTACTGGCAAATCCATTTATCTGGAGCACACTCGTAAGACTGAACAGCATATAAATAGGATTGCAGCAGAGGCTCTTCATGAATGGCAAGAAATCTGCAACAATAGGTCATACAGACCACCAACTTAACATGGCCCTCCTTGCATTTTGTGTCCAGCATTCTCCTATCACTGATTTTTGCTGAAACACAAATGCATTTGATAAATCTTTACTCCTTGGGACTAAAGTTCTATATCGTTATTTAAGTCACATTGACATTAATGACACAACAGGCTTTATATGAATCAAAGCACAAACAAAACTATAAAAAGATGGGATTGTGTCTCTGTCCACACTTTCATTTGGTTGTCTCTCATTTCCTTCTATCATGCGTTCACTAGACAGTGACTAGACCATTTTCAAGAATCAGCGAGGAACCAGCTTTGAAGTTTCATTTCTGACAACACAGAAACCCAGGATATAACTCACTATTACCTTCATTTGACAGGGAAAGTACTGGCAGAGCATCTTCCAACTATACACTTTCAGAATTCTAGAGCCTAAGCCATACACCTTATGTACTTTAAGAATGGGCACTTTTGAATAACACTCCACTGTCCCACCGTAGCTTCTCACAGGAGCATCTCTACTCTGCATTGTCAGTTAGTAGCATTCCTGCTTATTTTAGGACAGTTTGTTCTAAGGAAACAATTCTCCTCCAAACTACCATGCATCTTCAAATATAGAGGATTGTGTCATCTATTGGCCTTGACTTCAAGGTTGCTCACAGCTAAAAATTTTTCTTATCAAAAGATTTTCTATCTTTGTCTTTATCTTTGATTTCTGGTTGCTTTTTTTTTAAACTTAGACTAATATTGTCTGCAAAATAGGACTACCAAAACAGATGGGAAAATATATTTGCTCATTGAGTGTGCAGATTGACTTAAACTCTTCATTAATCTAATCTAAAATAAGCCAGGTTCCCTATTATGTCAGTTATTTTCAAATGGTGACCGTGGAAAACATTTAACATATCTGAGTAGGGACATTTTGTGACAAACTGTCTTAACTCAGCACAAGTGACAGATGCCCACTAAACACAGACCCATCTAAACCAAATAGAGTTTAAAGTTTTCATGTTTGCCTTTAGTGATTCCAAGGTTTTCCTTTTTGGCTCTTTCTCTATGTTTTTCAACTTTCTCATATTTAGTCACATCCACATTATCCTGTAGTTCTTTCTTTGGCAGTGTCTTTGGAAAGAAGAAAAAGGGGATGCTGGTCAGGATATTCACTCCTGCACAGACCAAAAAGCCAATCCACCAAGCACCGACCCAGCGTGTATCAGTGGGAGTTATGGTCAGGTCATCTGTAAAGAAATGTAGATATTATATTAGCTTGCATAATTTTTTCCTTAGTAAACTATAGAAAAATTTTACAATTCACAAACTCATCTAAACATAATCTTTGCAAATCATTGTTCACCATTTGTACATTTGTTATCATTCTTGTTTGTGTCTTGAACTTGTGGTCATCTTTATCTTTTCCCATGTGCTGGGATTACAGGCATCCACCACCTCACGGGGGTAATTCAGACCTTTAGAAAAAGTATCTGAGGTTGACTCATTCTGTGAAGTTGAAGTAAGTAAGAAGAAAAAGGTCTGAAGTAGTACATGTAGTAATAGTTAAAGGTTTATCTCAAAAAGACAGAAACAAGATTTGAGACATATTCTTGCAAACTTTATATGCCTCAGTACAGGGAACGCCAGGGCCAAGAAGTGGGAGTGGGAGGGGAGTGGAGGGGGGAACATATGAGAGACTTTTGGGATAGCATTGGAAATGTAAATGAGGAAAATACCTAATTAAAAAATTTTTAAATAGTTAAAAAAGATTTGAGACATATTAAAGGAACTAAGTTTATCCTGATGTAGTCATGTCTTAAAATACCATAATAGGTGAGGAAAGGGCCAGAAAGACAGTTCAGTGGTCAAGAGTTATTTATACTTTTGCCTGTAACGCTAATTTCAGGAGATCTGACACTCTCTCTGACTTCAGCATGCACCCCACAAGCACACATAGACATGCACATATACATACAAATAATAAAACAAAATACAATTATTTTTATGTTTTGTGCATTCATTAAAAATTAACTATTTTGGGAAGAAGTGGAGATGGGAACAGGAGGGATGATGTTGGGGGAGGAGACAGGAAGAAAGGGAGAGAGGTCTAGTAGAGACACCTGGAATTGGGAGTCATCTCTGGGAGGAGCTAGAAACCTAGGACAATGAAAATTCCCAGGAATTAATGAGGGTGACCTTAGCTAAGACTCCTAGAAATGGGGGATATGAAGCCTGAATTAGACATCTCCTATAATATGCAAAGACTTCCATTGGAGGGGTTGGGACATCAACCCACTCACAAATGCTTAGACCCACAATTTGTTCTGTCTATAAGATATGCACTGGTCAGACATGGAGCAGAATTTGAGGGAAAAGTCAACTAATGATTGGTCCGGGTTGAGGCCCATGCCAAGAGAGGGAGCCTACCCATGACACTATCAATTATATTCTGGTATAGTAGCAGACAGGAACCTAACATATTTGTAATAGAATGGCATATCCATCAAATGATCAAAACAGATTCAGAGAGCCACAGCCAAAGATTAAATGGAGTTTGGGAAATTCTGTAGAAGAGGGGGAGGAAGGATTGAATGAGCCAGATGGGTTGATACAACATAAAAACTACAGAATAAACTAAGCTGGGTCCATAGGTGCTCACAGATACTGAACTGCCAACAAGTGTACATGCATGAGACAAATCTATGCCCTCTGGACATATGTTAACAGTTGTACAGGTTGATCTTTATGTGGCCTCTTAAGCCACGAGCCAGGGCTGTCTCTGACTAACTACATTGCCTGCTTTTGATCCCTTTCCTCTAACTGGGCTCAGTAGAAGAAGGTGCACCTATTCATACTGCACCTGTGCCAAGGTATATCTTTGGGATGGATGGAGGGGTAAGTAGATGGAGGGAGGAAGGTAAGAGGGAGGAACTGGGAAGAGTGGAGGGAGGGAAACCTGTGATAGGGATGTAAAGTAAATAAATATCATAATTAATAAAAAGATTAAAAATAAGGAAAAATAACTAACTTTATCAAGCACTTTGTGGTGATATATTTTCCATCAGTAAGTGAGCTTTTCTGTTTGTTATGTGAAAATTTACTAAATTGATGGTCATCACATAACTGAAATACTTGTTTTGTTATCTACTGTGACTGCCTCATTGAAAAAAAAGAAAACTATGTAAGTAAAAGTTTTAAAACGAATATATGGCTGAAATGTGGTAGGAGAACGGTGGTTTTGAATCAGAATTTGACATTTTACCCTTAGCTCTGTTCCCCTTAGGTCTGCCATCTGTAAGCAGTGTTTACATTAATTATGATCAAGAGAGGCAGTGGGATACCATTCCTGAGCTCTCTCACACACTTTAGGGACTGTACTCCGTAGAAAAAATATCTTATGGCACCTGCGAATAATAAATTTGATGGCCTATGGCTTTGGTAGGAAATAGGAAGACGCACATCTGGGAGTCAGGAAGGGTTCTGGGATAATGCCAGGGACGGGAGATTTGCCTGAGAAGATGTGACAAGATGAATGCACGTACCTGATCACAGGTAACCAGCCAAGTAGCAGAATGTAGATTAGAATAAATGGATTAATTTAAGTTATGAGACGGTCAAAGAAGAGCCTAACGATATGGCCAAGGTATTTATAAACATGTTTCGAGTCTGAGTCTCTTTTCTGGGAGCACAGGGCTGGGAGGCAGTACCAGACTTAACTTCTACAAATGTTGCCCAACCACAGCATAGATCCAAACCAACTTGAGATAACTTTCTGTGTAGAGGGATTAATTCTCCATGAAACAAAACAGTTTTAAAGCGCTGTCTTTTAAGAAAAGAGTAAAAAATTAAGCAGTGTTTTAAAAAGTTTCTAAAAGAAAGACCCTGTGTATAGAAAGGCTACAGCTAGGGAGAATGGAGGCCTATAAAGAGCAGGTAGTGAGTAGGAATGTACACAACCTTCCATGGGCCCAACAGCTCAGTTTGGGTCACACAACTAAGGCCTAAAGATGTACACAAGCAGCAACCAGAGTGTCCCTCAAGAGAGGAGCACATGAGCTGTTGCTGGGCTCCAGGCAGAGGTTTGAGAAGAAAGGTGAAGGCCCCAGCCCTATCCTACCATGGAACCACTACATTCATGGAGTAGGCAAAGACCAGAGGCTCTGGCCTGGCCAAACATGGTTCATGTCAATGGACAGGAACCCCTACAGGGGCATCCAGGACTGGTCAGAGCCTTGAGAGCAGAATGGATCACAGAAAACAGTGAAGTCAGGATGGGGACCCCTGCTGATAGATAAAGCTGCTTGCAAATGACAGTCTAAAATCCACACTGACACATTTTTTTTTCTTAAAGGTATTATGCAATTTTTTGCTTAATAGTAGGTAAGAATGTCCTTAGTAATTTAAAAATAAATACATATCAACCTTAAATTTATATAAAGAAAGGGAATATAGGTATATATACACACATGAGGTATGTTTGATTTCAATTTGAAAGATAATGATTCTTTTCTGTTACCAAATAGCATTTTGCCCAGGAAAGGTATATCTTATTACTTAATGTAAGAACCAAGAGTTAGGGTTGGGGCAGGGTTTATTGTTTTTATCTTTCCAGGAAAAGAAATCATCCAAGTAAGGAATTCAAAGACCTCTGGATAAGAGAAACATCTAAAGAAAAATGATGGATCAGTAAGATCCAAGAAAAGGAGTAAACAAGTGACATATAGAAAGTAATAGTGTTAGGATTATTAAATGTACTTGTTACTTAACATCTTGGCAATGCAGAAAATAAATGGCTTTTGTTAGAGGAGATAAATAAGTCAAATAAACACATGCCATAGAGACAATGCAATATTGTCTTACAATATGTTTGAATGTGTGCTTAAGCACTGAAATGGAAAGGAATTTCATAAAGTTGGATACAGTGAAGAATGTTAAAGTAAGAGAAAAAAAAAAGAATGATAGATATATCTACATAAAAAGTAAATCTCCAAAACAGGAAGATAGAGATAAAAATTGACACAAATGTTTTAAGAGTACATAGATGCCAAATAAATAAACTCATGCCTTTGATCCCAATACTTGGGTGACAAATCAGTAACAGATAGGTTCCTTTTAACCTCAAGGCCAACCCTATATATAGAGAAAATCCGGAACAGCCTGGGCTGACAAAGGAACCCTGTCTCAGTAATATTGGTAAATATATTTCATTATAGAGGGGTATATTTGGACACTGTAAGTCTCATTTTGATTTGGCAATATGAACATGGTTACATGGTCAATGCTAGTGGTGATATTATATATTCTCTTTGAGAGTAGTCAAAATGGAGCAGACCTGGATAGAAAAGAGACTATTATTGGATCAGTCTATACTGATAATGACTTAAAACTGCTGGAAAAAAGTATGTTATGGTGGAGGAGAGACTGTGTATGTGTCAACAGGAAAGAAGAAAAGGTTTTAGATTCCACCCAAAATAATAAGGATCAGATTTGATAGAGGACAACCCCCTGAAGATCTTGGCTGCAAACAGGAAGAAAGAAATCAAGAAAACCAAACAGAACAGGTAACATGATTTGCTGATCCCTGTATATGGAGCAGCCCTGAGACTGGTTGAGACATAAAAATGTCTCTAGCCAGAACTTCAGCTATATATAGCCAATAGATTTTATTGGCTAAAGAGTCTTCAAGATTCATCATGCCATCCTTTCATTTGACTTGGATGAAGGTTTATGTTGTAGTTTGGATATGCAGTCCAAACTAACTTAAGAAAAACAGATGTGTTTCACTTGCTTAAAAAAAATGAAGAATTTTCATTAACTGATCAGTGCACATTGCACATTTCATACATTGTGTTAATAGAAAAATATATGTTATCTCTGAAAGCTTTATGGTCACAGAAAAACAATAAACAAAGAGATAGCCTTGACAAAATTTGCCTTTTGGAATGTTGAGATACTGAGGCTTAATGTACCAGCATCCTGCCTGATCCTACCTCTGACTACATCGATGCTCTTTCTTCTAAAGATTTGTTTCTAGGAAAACTTCAAAACATCTATCTCATTTGGTCCAAGTCTTCATGTGGATCCCAAACAACTAGAATGGGGCTATCCCAAAATCTGTTGCTTGTCCATAGGATATGTTCTTCTACCTGGACTGCCTTGTCTGGCCTCAGTGTGAAAGGATGTGCCTAGCCCTGCAATGACTTGATGTGCTAGGGTGGGGGGTGGGATAGTCAGTAGTACCCCACCCAATCACAGGAGAAGGAGAGAAGGAGAGAAGGGAGGAGTTGTGGGAGGATGTAACCAGGATGTAAAGTGAATAACAAAAGAAAGAAAGAAAGAAAGAAAGAAAGAAAGAAAGAGGAAGGAAGGAAGAGAGAGAGAGAGAAAGGAAGAAAGAAAAGACAGAAAGAAAGGAAAGAAGGAAGGAAGGAAGGAAGGAGGGAGGGAGGGAGGGAGGGAGGGAGGGAGGGAGGGAGGGAGGGAGGGAGGAAGGAAGGAAGGAAAGAAAGAAAGAAAGAAAGAAAGAAAGAAAGAAAGAAAGAAAGAAAGAAAGAAAGAAAGAAAGGAAGGAAGGAAGGAAGAGAGAGAGAAAGGAAGAAAGAAAGAGAGAAAGAAAGAAAGAAAGAGAGAGAAAGGAAGGAAGGAAGAAAGAAAGGAAGGAAGAAAGAAAGAAAGAGAGAAAGGGAGAAAGGAGAGAGAGAGAGAGAGAGAGAGAGAGAGAGAGAGAGAGAGAGAGAGAGAGAGAGAGAGAGAGGAGGAGGAGGAGAGAGAGAGAAAGGAAGGAAGGGGCTGGAGAGATGGATCAGTAGTTAAGAGCACTGACTGCTCTTCCAGAGGTCCTGAGTTCAATTCCAAGCAACCACATGGTGGCTCCTGACCATCGGAATACGATCTGATGCACTCTTCTCGTGTGTGTCTGAAGACAGCTGCAGTGAACTCATATAAATAAAAACAAATACATCTTTTTTTTTCAAAAGAAAAAAGAAAAAAATCTATCCAGAAAGAATAAATGGGTGCAGGGAAGTCAACTGCCAACTCTGCAAATATAGGGTAAGCAAGTCCTTCATAGCTCTTGCTTCACAAATATGTCTGTCAGATATACTTGGCCAGAAGACTGAAGATGGATGCCCTAATGTTATAGAGACAATTCTGGGGATCTGTTAAGGTAGCCAACTATGTCTCTCTTATATATATTATTATAACCTGCTTGTCTACATTTCTTACTCAGTCAGGTAATATTTATTTCTTCTCATTTCTCTGATGTGATTGAAGACTAGATAGTTAAAACCTCACAACTTTTTAGGTTCATAATATAAGTTAGGATTGATATTGAATGAAGTACACAACTTTAACATAACAAGATAGAATAGATCATAAAATAGTATCAAAAGTTGACAAATTCTAGAGGCTGATCATTTTAAACATAAATATTCCCTTATAGATTTTGTTTCATAATTATTATATTTGTATACAATTTTATTTAAAAGAAGATTCTTTTATTAGACTCAAACAGGGAATTGTATAGGAAACATCTTGTGTATGTATGGATGTGGCACCTGTCAATAATAAATTGATGACCTATATCATAGATATAGATAGCCTATATCATAGAAATTGGGGGTAGGATATCTGAAAGGAAGAATGGATTCTTGGATAGTGCCAGGTGCAGAAAATTCATCCTGGAAGATGTGACAAAATAAAATCATGGTACCTGAGTATAGGGAACCAGATATATGACAGAATGTAGATTAGAATTAATGGATTAATTTAAGTTATGAGCTAGTCAGAGAAGAGCTAGCTATATGGCCATGGTATTTGTAAATATATTTTGAATCTTGTTCTTATTTCTGGAAGCATGGGTCTGGGAGGAATAACCAGACTTAACTTATACAGGGCTTTATAAATAAAATGCATTGTGTTACCTGTATTCACAGACCCAATGTCTACATAAACACGTGCAAAGAAAGATCCCAACAAAAGTCCAATAATCGGGCCAACAATCTTCCCCATTTCTAAAATCCCTGGAAGTAAACAAAGATAGGGATATAGATAAGCACATATGAATTTTCTTGCACACAAAAAGCCATGAGATTGAATTGTTGATAATCTTAATTTCTTTTCTTTCCTTTGCAGAGCTGCAGATAAAATGCAATAGGGTAGACAAGAGCTCTACCTCCAAGCTATATGCTTTATAACTGGAGATATTCTTTATATATTCAACATATAAAGAAATTATGCTTGGTATCTATGTTACATGTACATAAATATGTATATATAACATACATATCAACATGTATCATATGTATGTTATATGTACCTGTATTGGTGTTTATAAATATTGAGAAAGAATTTTTCATTGTTTCAGTATTGAACATTCTCAGAAGATCATGTGTTACAGAATTATTTCCCAGCAGGGCACCAGTGGATTCTGATGGAACCTTCCCATGCAGGGCATGGTGATAAGTCTTCAGGTCATCTGGAGTACAACCATAGTCTCTTTCATATTGTGTTGTATTTGCCCATCACAAGATGATGGTTTTGCCACACTCATTCTTCTGCCATAATTAGCTTCTTCATGACCAAACCACATAGTCTAGCAATATAGATCAAAACATCCAAAGAAGTGAGCCAACAATTATCTCAGTTATATATTAAAGTGAAAAGAAGTTGACTGACCCAGAAGCTTCATTACTTAAAGCAATCTTCCAAATTCTCTTTTATGTTAAGATGAAGGCAAGGGTGTCACTATCAGTCCCCCTGAAACCCTGATGTGAACAAGGTCCTCTTATGTTTCCATAGCCATGTTTTAAAAGGGCATCAGTAAGACTAGCTTTCATTGTCAACTTGGTATAACATAGAATTACCTGAGAGGAAAGCCTTCATGGTGTTCTGTCTACATTGAATTTACCTTTGGACATGCCAGTAGGAAACTGTCTTAATTAAACTAAATGATGTGAAAAGGCCAAGCCCACTGTAGGCAGCCATTCCCTAGGAAGGGAGTTCAGAACTGAGTAAGAGTAAAGAAACAGCAGAGCATAACCATGTAAGCAAAGACATAGCATGCATACATTTACTCTGCTTTTAAAGATGTGACCAGTTGATTCGACTCCTGCTATTGTGGTTTAGTTGTGCTGGAATTGTAAGCCATATGAACTCCTTTCTCCAAATGAACCTCTTTCTCTTCAAATTTGAATTTTTTTCACAGGAACAGAAATTAAATTAGAATGGTTTCTAAATGAGTGTGTGTTGTAATGAATGTACAGCTTCATCAAAGCTCCATTCTGGAAACTTCCTTCCACACAAAGAATGTATCATTATAACAGCACTTCTCTTTTATGTTATACTAATCACCTTTCTTATTTCATAGCTATTTTCACTTCCTTGCTCCTTTCCAACCACACCTGGCTTCTTTGAAACCACCTCAGTTTCTCCCAATGTATCTGCAGTTCAGAACCTCTCCTTAGCCACCCCTACCCACAGAAAACTCATATCTGAGCAAAGTCAACTTCTTTCCTTCCTTTTCTTTACTTTACATCCTGTCTTTTCCTCCTTCTCTGTGGTTCTATGGGTTAGTCTACCTCTGTGTGCCTGACTTCTCAATACCAAGCCCTTCTATCTTCCTTGTTCTCTCAGACACTTCCTTCTGCTTGACGTCCTCTATGCAAAGATTCCTACAAGATCTCCAACCTCTACTGAGTTCTTTCCTGCCCTGCACTGTCTGCCTGTCATTCTGCTCAGATGGTTTGTGGTTCTAAGGTGCTCTCTGAGTACCAAAGTGACCTCTACCATGGATCACATTCTCCACCATTGTTCTTTATTCTCTTAACTTACTTGACAATATTGGCCAACTCCTCATCTATCTGCTTCCTCCTAATACCTTCTCCAAATTGTACATTTATTTCTAGCGTTGTTTTCACGGATAGTACCTGTTAAATTTCCTCTTCTCAGCCTACCTACTAAGTAGAAGAGTCCTGAGTGTGGATTCTTCTGAATACATTTATGAGCTCTCAAGAACATTTCATTTCTTCTTGATTTAACTTACTGCCTACATAGATAGCTACCAGGTTTTTTTATATTCGACTTCTATATCTGTGCAGCTACAGAGCTGTATATCAAATTCTATTAGTTTATTTGCCTTGTATTTATTTCATTAAAACACATATATAATTATACAGCTGTTCATTTAAGAAACTTAATAAGCTACATATGTACTAAATATAAGGTTCACAAATTATGTATCTTATTCACTTACTGTAGTTATTATTGTAGCTTATATATTTATCTATATAATTTGTCTCAAATTTTGATAATTAGATCTATTTATCATTGTAGGATGTACTTGTGTTTTTTCTTAGATGAATGTGAAGAGATCTAAAGTGAATGACTAAATTAACACTAGAAAATATTACTGTCAAATTAATAAGTCTCCACAAATGAGCAAAAGTTATTTTTAAATTTAATTCATCTTCATTAATCCTACATTTCTTCCTGTCATTTTTTACCCTATTTGGTTCTTATTGTTTGTTTGATTGATTTTTAAAATTATGTCTATATAGAAGTGGTTCTCAACCTTCCTAATGCTGTAATCTTTCAATAAAGTTCTCCATAAAATAATTTTCTTGCTACTTAATAATGGTGATTTAGCTACTATTATGAATCACAATGTAAATATCTGTGTTTTATCATGTGTTAGACGACCCCTTTGAAAGGGTCATTCCATCTCTAAAGTGGTAGACAATGATAGGTTGAGAACCACTGCTATATATAAAGTTATGGGTTTACAAATCAATTACAGATAAATTAACTCAAGAATATAAACAAATTATTCATATTAGAGATCATTTCGTAGACAACATAAGAAGATGGAAACTAGATTTACTCTTGCCTGGGAAATCATACATTTTAAAAAAGATCACTTCATGCAATACAGCAAAGTAGGCATCCAGATATTTGGCCAACAATGGAATTGGAATAGCTTATAAACAAAGGATTAGAACCTGAAAGCTACAAAAATCGAAAAACAAAACATAACAGTTGAATCTAAGAAATATTTTCCAAGAATTGTTGGCAATTCTATTACTGGTTTACAGATACTGTGGCAGCATCAGAGGACTATTCGCGGGCAGATCGGGGGGCTCCCCAACAATGGGAAGTTGTCTGATGAACTGGTATATCTGCAGCTAGGGGTTCTCCCCATTTGAACAATCTTCTGACCAATGACACTGTAGCACATTGCTCTCTGTGCAGAAAACCACAAAGCATTGAAATCAATAATCACTTTCTACCTTCCTAAGGCTGGTTGTCAAACTTACCAATATATAAAGGAGAGTTTTCTGATTTGGCAAAGTCTTCGATGTAAGAAATACCCAAGGGCATTATGGGAGTTTCACCAATTCCACGCATAGTATTTCCTATTAGTACATATATCCACATTAATGATTTTATTTCTTTTACACACTCTGCATTAAAACAAGAGAAAACCACATAAGTAGTTCATGGTTAAGTGTTACTAACAGTTAATTCAAAGTTTTCTGTAAATATTTCCCAGGTCAGAGTTTTATTATAGCAACAGAAAGTAAACTAGACCAAACACATAGATCACATTGTTTGTCTAAATTCATCTTTCTAATTCATTTTCTTTTGTGAGACTAATAGTGCTGGAGTAGAAATCAATGGCTTTTTTTAAAATACACACTTTAAGAAATAAAAACATCTTAAGTATTCCCAAACACAAGAGGGAGAGTATCCTAGGTTATTAGATATCTCCTGTCCCTGAAAATGGAAATAAATATTCCTTTGTCTTACGTGTCTAATAAACCTAGTTTCATATCTAATAATAAAAAAGCATTCTGTGGCCAAGTGTCTTATCAGAAAGCAATGAGAAGCAGAAGTCAACCTGTTGGATCTTGCGTTGGCTTTAAGGTCTGTGTTCTGTTTTCTATACACAAGAAGCTGTTTGAGGACAAGTTGCTTGTAGGTGATATTGTTGTTTCATATTTGTATCTGTGTAGACACAGGAAACATTCACTGTGAGTAGTTGAGTGCAAGAAGGGCATCTGCAGAATAGTGATTTCTATTTCCCTGAGAACAGGGTTTCCAGAGCCAGAAAAGATTGAAGATGATTCATAAACAATTTCCTCAAGCTATTATTTATCAGCATATGGATGATATCCTATTGGCTGATTCAGATATAAGTATTTTGGAAAGAATGTTTAATAAAGTTAAAAAATAAAATAACCTTCCCTTCCTGGAGATTATAAATTGCCCATGAAAAAATACAAAGAGAGGATTCGTTGAAATATCTAGGATATAGAATAAGTCTACAAGAGTTTAGGCCACAAAATGTACAAATCATAAGAAACCAATTAAGGACTTTGAATGATTATCAGAAGCTACCAGGAGGGATTAACTAGCTGAGGCCTGCAATTGGCTTGGCTACTCAAGAGCTATCAATGTATTTCAAATCTAACAAGGTGGTAGATTTAAATAGCCTGAGGCTGAGAAAGAGTTAGCTTTGGTAGAAAAGAAATTACAGGATACACATCTAGATTGTATTAATCCAAAGATGGCCTGGATCTTAGTTATCTTTCCTTCTACTCATTTCCCTTCTAGGAATTCTTATGCAGAGGGAAGATTATATCTTGTAATGGATACTTTTAGCACACAAACAGTAAGAACTTAAAAACCTACGTAGAAGAGGTTTCTGAATTGATACTAGAATGAAAATTAGACTTTGATAATTAGCTAGAATGAATCTAGCTGAAATCGTGGTAACTTTTACTAATGCTAAAATTGCCTCGTTATAGACACAAGATGAACATTGGCAAATAACGTGTAGTAATTTCTTGGGAGAGACTAGCAACAAATACCCTAAAAGCAAGTGACTTCAGTTCATTAAAAGAACTAATTTGATTCTTCCTTGTATGATAAAAGAACTCCAATTTCTGGAGCCCCTACATTTTACACTGTGTTAATAAATCAGGAAAGGTAGAATATAAAGTAGAAGATGTAAATAAGTTATTTGAGAATCCCTATAAATCGGTTAAAAAATCAGAATTATATGTAATATTTATGGTGGTATCAGATTTTCAAGAGTCTCTTCATATAGTAACTGACTCTCATATGCAGAGAGGGTTGTTTTACCATAGAGACTGCTGAACTTATTCAGGATGATTCTTGATTGACTTCACTGTTTATTCGGCTACAACAAATGATCAAGAATAGAAGTCGTCCACTGAATATAATATACATAAGATCCCATACAGGTTTGCCAGGCCCTCTGACTCAAGGTAATCATAAAACTGATTAGCTCTTGATAAGCAGTGTATTAGAGAATTCAGAATGCCACTTAAAACACCATGTTAGCAGCAAAGATAAAGGAAGAATTCTCTGTCGTTTGGCAACAACAAGCCAAGGAAATTGTGAGGCAATGTCCTACTTGCTCATTATAAACCAAACTCCATTGCCTACAGGAACCAACCCTAAAGGCACCCAAAGAAATGAAATTTGGTAAATGGATGTGTTCCATTTTACAGAGTGTGGTAAACTAAAATATGTGCATCATACAATAGACACATATTGTGGATCTCAGTGGACAACTGCCTTAGCTTCAGAAAAAGCTGATTTTGTGATTATGCACTTGTTAGAAGTTATGGTTATGTACATTATTGGAATACCCATACAAATTAAAATGACCAGTGGTCTAGCATGTGTATCTAGTAAGATGAAGCAGTTTTTTACATATTATAATATAAAACATGTTACAGGCATACCACATAAATATACAGGACAAGCAATTGTGGAAAGATCTAATAGTACTTTTTAAAAGATGCTTAATAGACAAATGGGGACAACAAAAACCCCCAGAAATAGATTGCATAGTGCTTTACTAACCTTAAGTTTTTCAAATATGCTAATGAACAAAAAGCTATGGTTGTTGGAATACATTGGATTGTGAAAAAAAAACTGATGCCTGTAAGATTTGTATATTGAAGAGTGGAAGAAGAGAAAGACAGGTTTTACAGGATTCACACTCTGGGATGCTGATATTCTGGAACCTTCCAGTCCAGCTCCCTCATTTATCCTACCTAACCTGCATCAAAGCAATTTCCTCTAAATATTTTCTTCCAGGACATTTCTGAAAAGCTAGCTCATCCATCCAGCCTTTAAGATTACTACAGTCAGGACTTAAGGAAAGACATGAACTTTTTCAGCACATAGAGACTGGATGGCAAATGATGTCAGCTAGCTTTCGTTTGACAAAACCAAGTTTCCTATTTCTCTTTGGGTCCCCAGAAGGGAATTCTTCACCACAATTCAGCAAGAAGCAAGCAAGCAAGCAAGCAAGCAAGCAAGCAAGCAAGCAAGCAAGCAAGCAAGCAAATGATTGTTATACCAGTCCCTTAGGTTGTGGTGGATGGTTATTTTATGAATTATAGAAATCATCAAAAGTTTGAGGCCAGCCTGAGCTACATATTAAATTTCAGACCAGCCTGGGCTACTTATCAACCCCTTACTGCAAAAAACAAAGCAAAGCAGGACTGGAAAGGTGCCTTGGTGGTTAAGAGTATTTGCTGCTCTTATAGTGGACCTGGGTTCATTTTCCAGCAATCACATGGTAACTAACAACCATCTGTAACTCCAAATACAGGGAATTAGATACCTTATTCTTATCTCTGTATGCACCAGACATGCAAGGTGCTTACACACACACACACCTAAAATATATAAAACACATTTTAAGAAAAGAAAGGAAAGAAACAAAAAAGAAATAATGAAAAAGAGAAGGGAGAGGCAAGAGGAAGAGGAAGATGAGGGAAGGAAGTTAAACAAATTCATAAGGAAAAGAATGATGGAGAATTCCAAGGAAATGGCACTTACATAAAGAAGAGAACATTCTTTATGGTGTGATAATGAAAATAGTAAATTTTGTATGTGTTTTACAACTAACAAGACATTTGAAGACATTCAAGCAAACAAACAAATGAGCAAAACCTGAAAACTGTCCCCAAAATGTAGGAAAGGGGTAAGCGATAACTGAACATAATTATACTTTTACAATTTTCTCTGTAAATTACTTTAGTAAACATGAAAATAAAATCAGCCTTGACATTCTTCTATTCCTTGATGACCCATGACTATGTCACATTATAGACCCCATGTAATCAAAGAATCTAAATAATCTTGATGAAGGATTCAGCACAAGAGTTACCAGACTCAGAGAATCTGGTCATGTATCTCAACTTCATGAAAGAGATGTCTCAAATACCCATGTCACAAATGGACTGGATGGGAACTCAAATGGACCTGAGGCCACAAGGTTCACAGATCATACTGGCAGATCAGAAACCACATATAATTAACATACTAGCATTCTGTACATTGGGGAAACTATTATGAGCCTCATTTCCTGTAGGTTAAAGTTGAACCTAAAATATCATCAAGGATTGGAATACTCACCTGCCCATGAGGAAATGAGGTGATGCCATTAAGAAACACCCCAGGCCCATAACCACACATCCAACACCAATAATGATAGGTCTGTGCAGTTTCCTTCCAAAATAACTCACGAATACAATCAACAAAAGGTTTCCTGAAAGAGGGAAATGAGAATGCATGTTTTAGTAAAGTCTTAGTAGCTCTTAGACAACAGCCTCTAAAACATTTGGACTCTAGAGTTCATTGCTTATCAACCACCTTAAGAATTCAAGGATTGGTGCTTATGAGGTTTTTCACACTGTTTTAATGGGTAAAGCAATTATGACCCAGAAGGAAAGTTCTCTTCCATTTTGGAGAATATTAAAGGCTCTATCCAGTATAATCCTGCTTTTGGCATTGGCTACAAATCAGGTGTCAGCCTTCATGTAACCATAAACATTATTCTAAGAGTTTTTATTGCTCAACATGGACAAGTTGGATGTCTGCTTTGATTTTCAATTCTTTTATTTTTTTTTTTTTTTGACCAGTTAATACTGTTAAGCAGAGAGATGGTAAGAGTCCTAGTCCTCCAAATGGGTCTTAGGTCTAGGTTGGAGAAATCAAACCAAGAGTTCTTCTTTGTGGTTTAGAAGAAAGCTTTGGGGTAAAACATTCACTGGAAAGCCCTGTTCTGACAGAGGCCTTTGACACACAGGTTACAGAGTGGAAAGAACAAGTAGAACCTTGTGGCACAGAACTTTCATCCCCAGCTACAGGATGCCAAGAGAGAACAATTACAAGGTGCAAATTTGCCTGGGCTACAAAGTGAGTTCAAGACCACTTTGGGAAACTTAGTAAAACTTCCTTTAAAAAGAAATAAAAGCGGGATCAAGTAGCCAAAAGTTTCCTTAATGTGCCTAAGTATTTGTCACACAGAAAAGGAGTTGAAAAGAACCAAATACATAAGTAATTTCTCTGCAAACCACATCCTTCAGTTTGGTGAGAACATTTACCTTGTTCCTATTATACATAAGGGAAATATCAGAAAAATCAAACACTCTTCTTTGATGACTTAGAAAATCTTTAAGTGGTCTGAACTGTTTGAAAGATATTTGAAGACTGTTTTTCTCTCAATTTTATTTCTCTCTAGTCTGCTATCTAAGAAGAAGAGATGTGGTGTTGTTTTTGAATGGCTTGTTTCTCCACTTCTATATTTTTATTTTCCTTATTACAGCCTGTCTGTTTCCAAAGACCCCATCAATGAAATCATCATCTATCAGGTAATGTCCCAAGATACTCAGTGTTTGAACTCTCTACGGCTGTGTCTAACCTATGGCTGTGCTCCTCTGCATGCAGAAGCAACTGTCTGAAATCTTTATTGATTGAAAGGAAAAACACTCCTGCCTCACAAGAGGCTGAATTCACCTTTTACATTGCCTTGTGTCCTTCTAATAAGCAATGGGACAAGCTGGGGAGAGAGCTAAAGTGTTATGTAGGCTAACAGGAGGTTGCTTCCAAAACTGTTTGGGAAATGTACACCAAATCCTTTTTTCACTGGTCAGTGTGAATCGCTTCTGTTCACAACTATTTCTAATGAATTCCCATGAAGTCACCTGACACAACCAATGGTGATAGAAAGACTTAACATTTTCAACATTAAACAGGGATTTTTAACCTTTAGTCTAGAAGGTATAGAGTTCAAAGAAATTAGAGCATTTTTGTGGACTTGCATAATAAGTATTGAAAACAATTATTATTGAATATAAATAATTATAGAATAATAATTATCATTAACTGAATTTATCACAGTTACTTCCATCAAGGTTACATTGTCTTTAATGCACTTAATGAAAACATCAAAGCAAAGTGGAATTAAGCAGAAGCTCACCAACACTGAAGATGCACTGTTCTGTCTCCCAGGGTCAAGCTCCTTAGCTCTTCCTATTTCACTATAGAATAATGAAATTGTCCAATAATTTCATTAAATGCACATTAGATTTTCTGTTCCTCATAAAGTAGAAAGCAGTAGTGACATGAACAGCAATGATTCCTCTACCAATAGAAGTATAAATAGTGGCTTATGATAGTGTGGTCGTTGTAAATACTGCAAAATGTCATGGAGTCAATACTTACTTGAAAATAAGACCTAGTTAATATTTACCTTGCTGTTAAAAAGCACAGATATTTCTGCCTCTAGGCAGTCGAGATATTCTGGTAATTTTACTCCAGTGTAACTGGTTTCCTCTTTGCTTATATACTTTAATTTTTTGCAAGAAAAATTTTATCTTGAAATCAAATATCACTGGGTTTTAAATGTGAGCATAGAAAAAAATCAATATTTACTTTTCACTCTTTACTGGTGCTCTGCTGCCTGGGAAATAAAAGGCATACTCCATAGGAAGCCACAGTCTCTACCTATTTCTCATTCCTGCACATTTGCATGCTCATGCTCTAACAACTTCCAACTTAGCATAAAATTGGGCCGACTCTATCTCCTCACAGTTTGATGCTTTGCCCTCTGCACAAATCTCTTCTTCACATGAACTTGCCCATTTCTTTGTGTGTGAAACCTTTACTCCTTCAGGAGGCTTTCTTCCATAGCACAAATGTGTCACGCAGGATCTTAGGTAACTGGTGGACTGCACTTGCTGCATCTGACACATAGAACACTAGCAGTCTGTATAAGGTCTATGTAAGGCATCAATCCTGAAACCACCACAGGTGTAGGACACGTGTGAAATAGTAAGCACTAAGGAGCTTGACCCTGGGAGTCAGAAGGGTGCATCTTCAGTATTGGTGAGTTTCTGCTCAATCCCATTTTGCTTTGATGTTTTCATTATATGCATTAAAGACAATTTCACCTTGAAGGAAGTAAAAACTATGATTAAATTGGAGAAGAGAGGTACCAATGCTTCTAGTTCACTTTGTTTATAAAGAGAATCTTTTTGTCTTTCAGCCTTGGTACTCTTATATCCCACTTCATCACCACAAATCAGGTGTTAAAGTTAGTCTACTCTTCTATGGAATTGTGTGTGACAGTTTTCCTCAAACACAGGAAAACTTCCTAGTCGTCTCTAGTGAGTAGGGGAGGGGAGCCATCAACTTCACAGACACAGTAGAGAAAAAGAAATAGTTTCCTTTCAGACACAAGTTTCTCCTATATCAAACTTCTAAAATGCCAAGGAAAAACCCTTCACTTGTCTTTGGGTTATCAAGTGGTAGAATTAAAGGTTAATACTTTAAATCTTCTGCTATTCTTTGTAGAAAAGGGACTGTCTCATGCTATATGGCAATACTTGGGGGCTGTAATGAGGCTATTTAAATAAATGGTTTGTTCACATCAAACCAGGCTTTTCAGTCAACATCAGGAAGTATGTAACTCAGTCAGATTAAGTAAGCTACTGTAATAAATAAGGAGAAAATATCAATATATAAAAATAGGTAATTATAAAAATAACTCACCTATCTCAAAGCTCCCAGTGATAAATCCAACTACAGATGTAGGGATACCAAATTGTCTCTCTATTTGTGTGAGCATGGAATTCATATAAACTCCTGATAGTGATTTGGCTAGGTATGCACATGTTAATGACATCAGAAACACCTAGGAAGAAAAATGTTTAAGAAAAAAAAATGAAGACTTTTAGTTTTGTTGTGTATTTGTTGTCTACTGATAGAACAGCTTCCACCATGAGGGAAATGATTATATCCATCATAAACAGTCCTCGAACATGCAACAAACTTTAAAGTGTAATATCTTCTGTATGCCACTATGTCCTCATTCTGTAAAAACATAGAACAGTTGGTTAGCAGTGGTGAATTTTGTAGATACTTATGGATTTCCTATCTTATCAGTGTACCTTATTCATAAAGGAAGACAGGGAGTTGTTCTATGTAAGACACAGCTGCTGATGGGTCACCAGCACTGTACTGCTATCTGCAGGTCACATGTTGTTCACTTTATGAAGGAGAAAGAAGAGAACACAGAATTATACCAAGGCACGTGTCGGCAGCAAGCCTACTGTGTTCTCTGTAGGAATGACAAGTCTCTGGATTTCATTGTTCAGTTTAACACTTTGTCCTTTTTTCTGCATTCTTGAACACAACTTTACTGATCAAGGTATCTGTCCCAACCCCCGTCTTTTCTTTAGTAAATTTTATTGACTAAATTTACTGTTGGTTGATTTCATACACACGTGGTATATTTGCTTTTTCTCTCGCCCACGAACATCATTTTGTTAATATCAGTCTTTTTCCAAGCTTAATGATTTTTGGTTTTGTTTTGTTGACTCATTTAACTAAACCAGGGCCATCTGTCTGGCCACTGAGTTAGAACTAAACATTGGTACCTGGTGAGGTCAGTAATGCATGCTTGATTTCCCTGTCCTGGCTTTTCCTAATGATGAAGCTTGAGTTTACCAAGAAGCAGAAGCTTCAGTCTGGCATAGTAGACATTTTGACCACCCCAACTTTCTAGATCGTTCTAAAGTTAGAGAAGGAAAGGAGTCTAATTTATTTTTAAACAAGTTACCTCTAAAATTTGCCTTATATACTAGTGGTTTGAACATTTTCCCATAACATTTGTACAAATATCTACAGTTATTATACTCTAAAGTAACTGTGGTGGTTTGAATAGAATCGGACCCCATAAGATCATAGATTTGAATGCTTGGCCACCAGGAACTGGCATTATTAGAGTAGATGTGGCCTTTTGGATAAAGTGTGTCAGTAGGGATGGAGTTTGAGGTTTCAGAAGCTCCTGTCAATCTTGATGTAGAATTCTTAGCTCATTTTCTAGCACCACATCTGCCTACATGCCACCATTATTCTGGCCATGATGTACTAAAACGGAACCTGTAAGGCCCAATTAAATTTTTTTAATAAGAGTTGCAGCTATCATTGTGACACTTCACAGCCATAGAAACCTTAACTAAAACAGTTAACAAATATAAACATTGATCATTACTGTTTATAATGATACCTGATGACTTCTATCTACAAATACAGTCTACTAATCACAATACTTATCATTATCTTAAGATTTGAAGCTAGAGATGTGGCTCAGTGGTTTAACGCACTGGCTGTTCTTGTTGAAAACTGAGTTATGTTTGGAGCACCCACATGGTGATTCAAAACCACCTGCAACTCTAGTTTCAGGTAATCCAGCAACTTCTGTCCTTCAAAGATACAAGATACGAAAATGGTATACCAATATACATGAGAGCAAAGCATCCATATGCATAAAATAAAAGATAAATGTAAAGAAATTAACGCATCTTAAAGGTGGTTTAAACCTTTCTAAGATACTTTAGACATCTTAAAGGAGGTACAGATCAGGAAAAGAGAAGTTGCCTAGTATGTGTGAGTGCCTGCATTTAATCCTTCATATCAGTAGTGTAGGTTAACCCTGAAAGATGAGCACACACATATACAGTGACAGAGAAAGACACATATATAGCAAGGACACACAAAGATTCTTTAAAAATATTAAAATGTAGGACTACCACTCCCCTTTTCAAATGAACAACACTGATGTATAAACAGGTTGCATAAATTGTCCAAAATGACCCATCTAGTAAACATCTGGCAAGGATTAGGAGCCAAGAGACCTGGGCTCCTCAGAAGCTTGTAAGAACTTAAGGGTGGTTGGCTTCCAATAAGTGATATACATTCTTGCAAGTGAAAACACATTCCAGGGGCTGTCTGATGCCTCTTTTACAATAATATGCAGATTCAACTATGTGTGAATAAAGACAAAATTAACTTTTAATAGGATGATTTAAGAGACAACATCTTAGAGAGGAACATTTTGTGGAACTCTATAGAAACTAAGCCAATGCTCAAATTTCATGGGTTAATATATGCTCACATTCTATGATGCAAAGATGCCTCTGGAACTATGAGAACAATAATTGTTTCTAAAATATCAAACCCCACCAAAGCATCTAACAGAATGGACTATTTTCTTACAAACAATGATTATTATGTTGCCAAAGCTTGAAGGAAACATTTTTCTAGCCAGGTCATGAAGTCGTCTTTACATATTAATGAACAAAGCGCTTATGTTATGGAGCCGGTTTCTAGCTATGACCCTTCACCTTCTGTCAGGATTCTGAAGCTGAGCACTGGATTAACCCCTGACTTCAGACTAAATTCTATCACAACATAATACATACCTAAAACATTCAAAACCCCATTCTTCTGTAAGAAACTCTAGAGTAGTGTTTCTCAGCTTTCCTGATGCCATGACCATGTAATATCGTTCTTCCTCTTGTATTGACTCAAACCATAAATTTATTTTCATTACTACTTTGTAACTTTCATTTTGCTACTGTTATGAACTGTAATTTAAATATCTGATATGCAGAATAATGGATATGTGACCCCTGTGAAAGGGCCATCTGACCCATATGTTGAGAACTCATCAGTTGAGAACCACTGCCCTAAATTATTCTGTTTCCTGAATGAATAATACTGGTCTGACATCCCTCATTATAAAACCAACAGTTTCTAAGGCAAATAACTGACAACACATTGGGTAAAAAAGCATTTGTGCTGGAAATTTTTGTGTGAGCTGAGCAATGTTACAAGCACTTTCAATGCTTATTTGAGAAGACTCTCATGAGTATGTGCATGCACACATAGAAACAATCCTTACCTTCATCTTGGAGAAGAATCTGCCTTCTTGTGTTGCAACCTTTTTCTCTGTTTCTTCCATGGTGTTCTTCAAATGTTTCCAGTTTCTTTGCTTTAAAAGTCCTACTGCTGTCTTTCTCAGAGAAAGCTGTTAAATAAATTATTTTCTGAACTGTAACGAGTCATCCCCCCAAAAAATCTCTCTTAAGGATAGAGTGCCTTAGTCAGAGTTTCTATTGTTGTGACAAAATACCAGGACCAAAGAGAAATGAAATGGAAAGGGTTTATTTTAGCTCACAGTTGTTTATTAACTTCATTGCTGAGGAAAGTCAGGACAGGAGCCCAAAGCAGCAACCTGGATGCTGGAGTCAATGCAAAAACCAAGGAGGAATGCTGCTTCCAGCTCTGCTCCTCAAGACTTGCTTGACCTTCTTATACAACCCAGGACTACCTACCAAACAAGACCCACCTACCATGTGCTAGACCTTCACATGTCAATTATAAATAAAGAAAATGCACTACATGCTAGATCATAGGTCAATCTCATTTGGACATTTTTCTCAACAGAAGGCCACTCTTCCCAAATTACTCTAGTGAATGTCAAATTCATATAAAACTGTCCAGCACAGATAGGGAGGTGGTGGTTCAGTGGTAAAGTGTTTGATTTTTTTTAAGCTTGAGGCCCTGACTTTTAATTATTACCAGGCAAGTAAAAGAGCTAGGCTTCTCTTCACATGCCTGTAAGCCCATCACTGGGAAGACCCAAAGAACAGGATCACTGCAGTGCGCCAATCTGGCATTCTAATCACGTTAACCACCAAGAAACTGAATGAAGAGACCCCATCATAGAACATCAAAAAGAACATCCTACAGGAAGACATTCAGCATTGACTCCTGGCTTCTGTAATATGCACATGTATACATGTACACCTGCACACATACTTATGGACAGACAAATCCATACACACACACACACACACACACACACACACACACACACACACACACACACACACACACAAATAGGAGTAATTTAACCAGTTACTGAAATGTTATAAAAATATCTAGGCAGTTTTTGTTTTGAGGTTTTTTTTTCTGTTTTTTTTTCTTTTTGTTTTTTATTTACTCTGACTAACCTTATAAATAACTGCATCAGGTAAGATTGGATTTGTTTGATTTCTATTGAAAAAGCAAACACAAAAATCTATGCTGATTCTTTGGCAATGTTAAAGATATTCTTAGAATTTATTAAACTCTGGCCTTAAGCTAATGACAACGTGGTTGAAACCAAGCTTCTCAATTCTTTTGCCAAAGCAAATGAGACCCAGGTGATGCCCTTTGAATTTACTTGAGGGCTCCTGCCTTTCCGAATGGGACAGTATTTGTTATGATTATACTGAACCTCTGCCTCACTGAAGCCAAAGCTTCCTTTGTGGGTTCTTTTCATTAC
Organism: Mus musculus; assembly: GCF_000001635.26. NCBI lineage: Eukaryota > Metazoa > Chordata > Mammalia > Rodentia > Muridae > Mus > Mus musculus. The sequence goes on from NC_000072.6 coordinate 141,948,007, forward strand.
AAGACTTCTCTGGAGTCTCAAGAAGAGAAACACTTTCTGGGGCACTGTTGATTCACAGAAACCTGGGGAGACAGTGAATCATTTTAAACATGAAAACAAAGTAAAAACAATAAATAAGTCTATGATCTGGGAAAGAATCTAGCACTGCAGGTTTGAAACTGTAGAAGTTAGGAAATGACCAGATACCTAAATAGAGAGGTCTACATGGTTATTTATGACATCCATATTGTGTATGGATAAACATGTCTCTCTGTGTATAGGTGATATGTTATTATAAGTATTTATATGCGATGGAGAAAGGGGGCAAGGTCTATTCAACCTCACTAAACTTTGTACTTTTCATCTTGAAAGTAGGATTTATTCGTATTTACTCTAGACGATTTATTTCAACATACCTGGATGACATCTCAGGTAGATCCACAGCATTAATTTATGAAAATCCTCTAACACATCCACTTAACAAGTGACCTGGAATGGCTCTAAGTTTATAGAACATTTTAAACATTTATCAGAGTTCCAAATCCCATGGGTCCCTCCATGTGTACTTTTTGGTTGGTGGTTTAGTCCCTGGGAGCTCTGGGAATACTGGCTGGTTCATATTGTTGTTCCTTTGTGACTGAGTCACCTCATTCAGGATGATATTCTCAAGTTCTATCCATTTGCCTGCGAATTTCATGAAGCCATTGTTTTTAATGGCTGAGTAGTGCCCCATTGTGTAAATGTATCACATTTCCTGTATCCATTCCTCTGTTGAGAGACATCTGGATTCTTTCTAGCTTCTGGCTATTATAAATAAGGCTGCTATGAACATATAGGAACATGTGTTTTTATTACATGTTGGAGCTTCTTCTGGGTGTATGCCATACTCACCTTCAGCCGTGTGCACAATCTTACCATTTCAAACTGATTCAAGTTGCTGATTTGATATCTAAACTTGCTCTCTCCTCCATTCTGTTTCTTCCCCTGTATAGGGTAGATCTTACATATGGATGTGTAATATCCAAGAGATTTCTGTCTCTCACCAACTACCTGTCATAATAAGTTCTAAAAATTCCTCTATATCAGGCTCTGTCAAAGGTCAACCAAGTCCCCTGCAATTCCCTATTTTTGTTATGAGCAAAAATAAACCTAAAAAAACGAAAACCAAAAACCAACCAACCAAACAAACAAACAAATAAAAACCTCTAAAAAGTGGCCACAAGTCCTTCTGGTCAGCACCAGCTCTGGGCTACCTTGGGCGCAAACTCAGTGGACGGTCCCATGGTGCCCAGAAGACTCTCTACCCCTCAGGCACCCTAGCATGCCCAGGATCCCAGGATCACTAGTGAGTGGAACACAAAATCTGGTCCAACACAACTAGAAGTGCCTGGGGCCAGCACGTTCAGGGACACAGGAGCCCCGCCTGAACAGCTGCTTGGTTCCTTCAGGTCGGCTCTGGTCTACCCTGGTTTTGAACTCAGAGGACAGCATCACGGTCCCCAGAGGAGGTACCACTTATGGGCTCTCTAACATGTCTAGGATCTTAGGATCCCAGGATCCCAGGAGCTTGAGCACACAAGGATCTTGGGGTCTCAGAGGAAGCTTGACAGCCAAGAACTCTGACACACCCAGAATCTCAGGATCACAGGATGCTGAAATCACAGGATCACAGAGAAAGCTGGACTCTGAGGAATTCTGTCTCAACCAGGATTACAGGAAGGACAGACTCCAATCAGATATATTGAGGGCAGGGGGCACTTGAGATAATCAGATGTTGGGAGGCAATCATAAAAACAGAAGCCACAGAAAGCAAGGATATGTGGCATCATCAGAACCCAACTCTCCCACCATAGCAAATCCTGAATACACCATTACACCAGAAGAGCAAGATGTGGATCCAAAGTCACTTCTCATGATGATGATGGAGGACTATAAAAAGGGCATAAATAACTCCCTTAAAGAAATCACAAAGGGAGACAACTATGGAGATAGAAAATCTAGGAAAGAGATCAGGAGTCATAGATGCAAGCATCAACAACAGAATAGAAGAGATAGAAGAGGGAATCTCAGCTTCAGAAGATACCATAGAAAACATTGACAATCAAAGAAAATATGAAATGCAAAAAGATCCTAAACCAAAAACATCCAGGAAATCTAGGGCCCAATGAGAAGATCAAACCTAAGGATAATAAGTATAGATGAGAAGGAAGATTTCCAGCTTAAAGGGACAGTAAATATCTTCAACAAAATTATAGAGGAAAACTTCCCCAACCTAAAGAAAGAGATGCCCATGAATATACAAGAAGACAGCAGAACTCAAAAGAGTCTGGACCAAAAAAGAAATTCCTTCCATCACATAATAATCAAAACACCAAATGCACAAAACAAAGAATATTAAAAGCAGTAAGGGAAAAAGGTCAAGTAACATATAAAGACAGACCTATCAGAATTACACATGAATTCTCCCCAGAGATTATAAAAGCCCGAGGATCTTGGGCGATGTCATATAGACCCTAAAAAACCAAAATGCCAGCCCAGGCTAATAAAGAGCAAAACTCTCAATTACCATAGAGGGAGAAAGCAAACTATTCCATGACAAAACCAAATCTACACAATATCTTTCCGCAAATCCAGCCCTTCAAAGGATAATAAAGGGAAAACTCCAACACAAAGAGGGAAACTATGCTCTGGAAAAAGCAAGAAAGTAATCTTTCAACAAACTTAAAGAAGATAGCAACATGAACAGAATTCCAACTCTGCTTGTTTGTTTGTTTGTTTGTTTATTTTTGAGACAGGATTTCTCTGTATTGCCCTGGCTGTCCTGGAACTTACTCTGTAGACCAGGCTGGCCTTGAACTCAGAAATCTGCCTGCCTCTGCCTCCAAAGTGCTGGGATTAAAGGCGTGAACTACCACACCTGGCAGAATTCCAACTTTTTTTTTTTTTTTTACTTTTAAGTATTTATTTTTTTAAAGATTTTCATTTGCTAAAGATAAAGATTGTTTTATATAAGTACACTGTCACTGTCTTCAGACACACCAGAAGAGGGCATGGAATCCCATTACAGATGGTTTGAGCCACCATGTGGTTGCTGGGAATTGAACTCAGGACCTCTAGAGAACAGTCAGTACTCTTAAATACTGAGCCATCTCTCCAGCCCTTATTATTTTAGATATGGTATTTTATTACATATTAATGTTGCATTTTCATTCTTTTTTTAATTAGGTATTTCCTTCATTAACATTTCCAGTGCTATCCCAAAAGTCCCCCATACCCTCCCCAACCCACTCCCCTACCCACCCACTCCCACTTCTTGGCCCTGACCTTCCCCTATACTGAGGGATATAAAGTTTGCACAACCAATGAGACTCTCTTTCCACTTATGATCGACTAGGCCATCTTCTGATACATATGCAGCTAGAGACATGAGCTCTGGGGGGTACTGGTTAGTTCATATTGTTGTTCCACCTATAGGGTTGCAGATCCCTTTACCTCATTGGGTACTTTCTCTACCTCCTCCAATGGGGGCCCTGTGATCCATTCAATAGCTAACTGTGAGCATCCAGTTCTGTGTTTGCTAGGCCCCATCATAGTCTCACAAGAGACAGCTATATCAGGGTACTTTCAGCAAAATCTTGCTAGTGTATGCAATGGTGTCAGTGTTTGGAGGCTGATTATGGGATGGATACCCGGATATGGCAGTCTCTAGATGGTCCATCCTTTCCTCTCAGCTCCAGACTTTGTCTCTGTAACTCCTTCCATGGGTGTTTTGTTCCCAATTCTAAGAAGGGGCAAAGTGTCCACACTTTGGTCTTTGTTCTTGAGTTTTATGCGTTTAGCAAATTGTATCTTATATCTTGGGTATTCTAAGTTTCTGGGCTAATATCCACTTATCAGTGAGTACATACCATGTGAGTTCTTTTGTGATTGGGTTACCTCACTCAGGATGATGCCCTCCAGGTCCATCCATTTGCCTAGGAATTTCATAAATTCATTCTTTTTAATAGCTGAGTAGTACTCCATTGTGTAAATGTACCACATTTTCTGTGTCCACTCCTCTGTTGAGGGGCACCTGGGTTCTTTCCAGCTTCTGGCTATTATAAATAAGGCCGCTATGAACATAGTGGACCATGTGTCCTTCTTACCAGTTGGAAAATCTTCTGGATATATGCCCAGGGGAGGTATTGCAGGATCCTCCGGTAGTACTATGTCTAATTTTCTGAGGAACCGCCAGACTGATTTCCAGAGTGGTTGTACAAGCTTGCAATCCCACCAACAATGGAAGAGCGTTCCTCTTTCTCCACATCCTCTACAGCATCTGCTGTCACCTGAGTATTTAATCTTAGCCATTCTGATTGGTGGAAGGTGGAATCTCAGGGTTGTTTTGATTTGCATTTCCCTGATGAATAATAATGCTGAACAATTTTCAGGTGTTTCTCAGCCATTCGGTATTCCTCAGGTGAGAATTCTTTGTTAAGCTCTGCACCCCATTTTTTAATGTGGTTATTTGCTATTTTGAAGTCCACCTTCTTGAGTTCTTTATGTATATTGGATATTAGTCCCCTATCTGATTTAGGATAGGTAAAGATCCTTTCCCAATCTGTTGGTAGCTTTTTTGTCTCATTGACAGTGTCTTTTGCCTTACAGAAGCTTTCCAATTTTATGAGGTCCCATTTGTCGATTCTTGATCTTACAGTAGAAGCCATTGCTGTTCTATTCAGGAATTTTTCCCCTGTGACTATATCTTTGAGGCTTTTCACCACTTTCTCCTCTATAAGTTTCACTGTCTCTGGTTTTATGTGGAGTTCCTTGATCTACTTAGATTTGACCTCAGTACAATGAGATAGGAATGGATCAATTCGCATTCTTCTACATGATAACCGCCAGTTGTGCCAGCATCACTTGTTGAAAATGCTGTCTTTTTTCCACTGGATGGTTTTAGCTACCTTGTAAAAGATCAAGTGACCATAGGTGTGTGGGTTCATTTCTGGGTCTTCAATTCTGTTCCATTGGTCTACTTGTCTGTCAGTATACCAGTACCATGCAGTTTTTATCACAATTGCTCTGTAGTACAGCTGTAGGTCAGGCATGGTGATTCCACCAGAGGTACTTTTATCCTTGAGCAGAGTTTTTGCTATCCTAGGATTTTGTTATTCCAGATGAATTTGCAGATTGCCCTTTCTAATTTATTGAAGAATTGACTTGGAATTTTGATGGGGATTTCATTGAATCTGTCGATTGCTTTTGGCAAGATTGCTATTTTTACTATATTGATCCTGCCAAACTATGAGAATTGGAGATCTTTCCACCTTCAAAGATCTTTTATTTCTTTCTTCAGAGACTTGAAGTTCTTATCATATAGATCTTTGACTTCCTTAGTTAGAGTCACTCCAAGGTATTTTATATTATTTGTGACTATTGAGAAGGGTGTTGTTTCCCTAATTTCTTTCTCAGCCTGTTTATCCTTTATGTAGAGAAAGGCCATTCACTTGTATCAGTTAATTTTATATCCAGCTACTTCACTGAAGCTGTTTATCATGTTTAAGAGTTCTCTGGTGGAATTTCTGGGGTCACTTATATATACTATCATATCATCTGCAAAAAGTGATATTTTGACTTTTTCCTTTCCAATTTGTATTCCCTTGATCCTCTTTTCTGGTGAATTGCTCTGGCTAGGACTTCAAGTACAATGTTAAATAGGTAGGAAGAAAGTGGGCAGCCTTATCTATTCCCTGATTTTAGTGGGAATGCTTCCAACATCTCGCCATTTACTTTGATGTTGGCTACTGGTCTGCTGTAGATTGTTTATCATGTTTAGGTATGGGCCTTGAATTCCTGATCTTTCCAAGACTTTTATCATGAATGGGTGTTAGATTTTGTCAAATGCTTTCTCCACATCTAACGAGATGATCATGTGGTTTTTGTCTTTGAGTTTGTTTATATAGTGGATTACATTGATGGATTTCCGTATATTAAACCATCCCTGCATCCCTGGAATCAAACCTACTTGGTCAGGATGGATGATTGTTTTGATGTGTACTTGGGTTCAGTCAGCGAAAATTTTATTGAGGTTTTTTGCATCGATATTCACCAGGGAAATTAGTCTGAAGTTCTCTATCTTTGTTGGGTCTTTGTGGTTTAGGTATCAGAGTAATTTTGGCTTCATAGAATGAATTGGGTAGAGTACCTTTGCTTCTATTTTGTGGAATAGTTTGTGAAGAACTGGAATTAGATCTTCTTTGAAGATCTGATAGAACTCTGCACTAAACCCATCTGGTCCTGGGCTTTTTTTGGTTGGGAGACTATTAATGACTGCTTCTATTTCTTTAGGGGATATAGGACTGTTTAGATCATTAACCTGATCCTGATTTAACTTTAGTACCTGGTCTAGAAATTTGTCCATTTCTTCCAGGTTTTCCAGTTTTGTTGAGTATAGCCTTTTGTAGAAGAATCTGATGGTGTTTTGGATTTCTTCAGGATCTGTTGTTATGTCTCCCCTTTCATTTCTGATTTTGTCCATTAGGATGCTGTCCCTGTGCCCTCTAGTGAGTCTGGCTAAGGGTTTATCTATCTTGTTGTTTTTTTCAAAGTACCAGCTCCTCATTTGGTTGATTCTTTGAATAGTTCTTCTTGTTTCCACTTGGTTTATTTCACCCCTAAGTTTGATTATTTCCTGCCCTCTACTCCTCTTGGGTGAATTTGCTTCCTTTTGTACTAGAGCTTTTAGGTGTGTTGTCAAGCTGCTTGTGCATACTCTCTCTAGTTTCTTTTTGGAGGCACTCAGAGCTATGAGTTTTCCTCTTAGAAATCCTTTCATTGTGTCCCATAAGTTTGTGTATGTTGTGGCTTCATTTTCATTAAACTAAAAAAAAAGTCTTTAATTTTTTTCTTTATTTCTTCCTTAATCATGTTATCATTGTGTAGAGTGTTGTTCAGCTTCCATATGTATGTGGGCTTTCTATTATTTATGGTGTTATTGAAGATCAGCCTTAGTCCATGGTGATCTGATTGGATGCATGGGATAATTTCAATATTTTTATATGTGTAGAGGCTTGTTTTGTGACCAACAATATGGTCTATTTCAGAGAAGGTACCATGAGGTGCTGAGAAGAAGATCTATCCTTTTCTTTTAGGGTAAAATGTTCTGTAGATATCTGTTAAATCCATTTGTTTCATAACTTCTATTAGTTTCACTGTATCCCTGTTTAGTTTCTGTTTCCACGATCAGTCCATTGGTGATCAGTCCAATGGATTACAGTCCATTTCCTGTAAGCAGCAAAATGTTGGTTCCTGTTTCTGAAGCCAGTCTGTTAGTCTATGTCTTTTTATTGGGGAATTGAGTCCATTGATATTTAGAGATATTAAGGAAAAGTAATTGTTGCTTCCTATTATTTTTGTTGTTAGAGTTGGCATTCTGTTCTTGTGGTTGTCTTCTTTTAGGTTTGTTGAAGGATTACTTTCTTGCTTTTTCTAGGGCATGGTTTCTGTCCTTGTATTTTTCGGGGTTTTTTTTTCTGTTATTATCATTTGAAGGGCTGGATTCGTGGAAATATAATGTGTAAATTTGCTTTTGTCGTGGAATACTTTGTTTTCTCCATCTATGGTAATTGAAAGTTTGGCTGGGTATAGTAGCCTAGGCAGACATTTGTGTTCTCTCATTTGTGTTCATCTATAATATCTGTCCAGGTTCTTCTGGCTTTCATAGTCTCTGGTGAAAAGTCTGGTGTAATTCTGATAGGCCTGCCTTTATATGTTACTTGACCCTTTTCTCTTACTGCTCTTAATATTCTATCTTTATTTAGTGCATTTGCTGTTCTGATTATTATGTGTCAGGAGGAATTTTTTTTTTGGTCCAGTCTATTTGGAGTTCTGTAGGCTTCTTGTATGTTCATGGACATCTCTTTCTTTAGGTTTGGGAAGTTTTCTTCTATAATTTTGTTGAAGATATTTGCTGGCCTTTTAAGTTGAAAATCTTCATTCTCATCTACTCCTATTATCGGTAGGTTTGGTCTTCTCATTGTGTCATGAATTTCCTGGATGTTTTTAGTTAGGATCTTTTTGCATTTTGCATTGTCTTTGATTGTTGTGCTGATGTTCTCTGTGGAATCTTCTGCACCTGAGATTCTCTCTTCCATCTCTTGTATTCTGTTGCTGATGCTCGCATCTATGGTTCAAGACTTCTTTCCTAAGGTTGCTTTCTCCAGCTTTGCCTCACTTTGGGTTTTCTTTATTGTGTCCACTTCCCTTTTTAGGTCTAGCATGGTTTTGTTCATTTCCATCACCTGTTTGGATGTGTTTTCCTCTTTTTCTTTGAGGACTTGTAACTCTTTAGCAGTATTCTCCTGTATTTCTTTAAATGAGTTATTAAAGTCCTTCTTGATGTCCTCTACCATCATCATGAGATATGTCTTTAAATCCGGGTCTAGCTTTTTGGGTGTGTTGGGGTGCCCAGGACTGGGCGAGGTGGGAGTGTTGTATTCTGATGATGGTGAGTGGTCTTGGTTTCTGTTAGTAAGATTCTTAAATTTGCCTTTTGCCATCGGTAATCTCTGTGGTTAGTTGTTATAGTTGTCTCTGGTTAGAGATTGTTCCTCTCGTTATTCTGTTAGCCTCTATTAGCAGACCTGGGAGACTAGATCTCTCTTCCAGTTTCAGTGGTCAGAGCACACTCTGCAGGCAAGCTCTCTTCTTACAGGGAAGGTGCACAGATATCTGGCATTCAGACCTCCCTCCTGGCAGAAGATGAAGGCCCGAAACAGGACCAGTCACAGAAGCTGTTAGTTTCTGTAGTTCACACTCTCACCTGCACAGACTAGTCTCAGAGGGATCCAGGAACCAAGATGGCTTCCCCAGGTGCTCCAGCAAAGCTCTCCTGGGCAGGGTGGACACCTCTCCTCTGGCAGGGTAGGTGCCCGGATGTCCGGAGCCCAAAACGGTGTCTGTCTCAGAAGCTGTCCTCTAGGGACATTGGGGGTTTCCACCAACTCTGCACCCAGGTGACCAAGTGCTGGTGCTGACCAGAAGGGATTTGTGACCCTGGTCAAGCCGGGTTTCCTGCTTCCCTAATGCAGTCTTAGATCCCGTGCGATTGGATTAGAACAGAAGTTGTATTTCACTCACGGGTGGTCCTAAGATCTTGTGGAGAGTCCTCTAGGGGACCTTGCGAGTGTAGAATTCCCACTTTTAACAACAAATAATAACAGGAAGCAACAATTACTTTTCCTTAACATCTCTTAATATAAATGGACTCAATTCCCCAATAAAAAGACATAGACAAACAGACTGGTTACATAAACAGGACCCAACATTTTGCTGCATACAGGAAACCCACCTGAGGGACAAAGACAGACAATACCTTAGAGTAAAAGGCTGGAAAATAATTTTCCAAGCAATAGGTCACAACAAACAAGCTGGAGTAGCATTCTAATATCGAATAAAATCAAATTTCAACCTAAAGTTATCAAAAAAGATAAGGAGGGACACTTCTTACTCATTAAAGGTAAACTATTCCAAGATGAAGTCTCAATGTTGAACATCTATGCTCCCAATGCAAGGGCATCCACATTCATTAAAGAAACTGCGGAAACTAAAAGCACACATTGCACCTCACACAATAATAGTGGGAGACTTCAACACTCCACTCTCATCAGTGGGAGATCCTGGAAAGAGAAACTAAACAGAGACACAGTGAATCTAACAAAAGTTATGAAACAAATGGATTTAACAGATATCTACAGAACATGTTATCCTAAGACAAAAGAATAGATCTTCTTCTCAGCACCTCATGGTACCTTCTCTGAAATAGACCATATTATTGGTCACAAAACAACCCTCCACACATACAAAAATATTGAAATTATCCCATGCATCCAATCAGATCACCATGGACTAAGGCTGATCTTCAATAACATCATAAATAATAGAAAGCCCACATATATATGGGAAGCTGAACAACACTCTACACAATGATAACATGGTTAAGGAAGAAAGAAAGAAAGAAATTAAAGACTTTTTAGAGTTTAGTGAAAATGAAGCCACAACATACACATACTTATGAAACATAATAAAAGAGATCCTAAGAGAAAAACTTGTAGCTCTGAATGCCTCCAAAAAGAAACTAGAGAGAGCACACACTAGCAGCTTGATAGCATACCTAAAAGTTCTAGAACAATAGGAAGCAAATTCACCCAAGGGGAATAGAAGGCAGGAAATAATCAAACTAAGGGCTGAAATCAACCAAGTGGAAACAAAAAGAACTATACAAACAATCAATCAAACCAGGAGCTGGTTCTTTGAGAAAAACAACAAGATAGACAAACCCTTAGCCAGACTAACTAGAGGGCACAGGGACAGTATCCTAATTAACAAAATCAGAAAGGACAAGGAGGATATAACAACAGAAACTGAGGAAATAAAAAAAAATCATCAGATTCTACTACAAAAGCCTATACTCAACAAAACTGGAAAACCTGGATAAAATGGACAATTTTTCTAGACTGATGTCAAGTACCAAAGTTAAATCAGGCTCAGATTAATAATATAATAATATAATAATAATATCAATAATATAAAAAGTCCCATACTCCCTAAAGAAATACAAATAGTCATTAATAGTCTCCCAACCAAAACAAAAGCCCAGGACCAGATGGTTTTAGTGCAGAGTTCTATCAGACCTTCAAAGAGGACCTAATTCCAATACTCCTTAAACTATTCCACTAGATAGAAACAGAAGGTACACTACCCAATTAATTCTATGAAGCCGCAATTACTCTGATACCTAAACCACACGAAGACCCAACATAGAAAAAGAAATTCAGACAGATTTCCTTTATGAATATCGATGCAAAAATACTCAATAAAATTCTCTCAAACAGAATCCAAGAACACATCAAAACAATCATCCATCAGAATCAAGTAGACTTCATCCAGGGATGCAGAGATGGTTCAATACGCTGAAATCCATCAACGTAATTCACTATGTAAGCAAACTCAAAGACAAAACCCACATGATCATCGCATTAGATGCTGAGAAAGCATTTGACAAAATCCAATACTCATTCAGTTAGTATGAGCCCAAGCAGAGTCACTCAGGAGAGGCAGAAAGATGTAGAACTCAGATTGCATTAGTCAGTTTATAGAGGAGTTTTGACCGGAACAGCTGAGTTGAACCAATCAGTAAGAGCACAGAAAGAACTAGGAAGGTGTTCAGCAGCAAGTCACAAAGGCAGAAAACATACTAGGCCTAGATTAGACTGTACAGAAGCTAGAAGCTTCCAGGGATAGGCCTAGGTTTGCAGATAGAGCAAGAACCTTCAGAGAAGACAATTACATGAGGAAAATAAAAGTTTCTGTTATTTCCTGAGTCAAACTCATGACCACAATTTATAGCCCCATCCACTGGACTACTAGACTCTTTTATCTCACTGCTCATTGCCATCAGCTTTCATAAAAGTTCATGTGGGATCTCCAATCTGTGGCTCAGATCATCCTTACACTCCAGGGCAAAATAGAGCCATTGGTCACTGTTGTACTACAAAATCTGTGAGGAATAGACTTACAGTAGACACAGGTAGTTTTGTTTGTTCTTTAGGGAGGACTATTGCTTCAATGTTAACTAATATGTTATAGTAAGACAAGATCTGACAACTCCAAACAGATCTCCAACAAATGTTTCTGAAACAGCTCCTTGGTGCCTCTAGCCAGTGGATCATTGTCAATCCAATATGTATTTGGATATTACCCTTCTTAACCTCCCTTCTCCTTCTTTCTTAATCTAGCCATACCCTGTCATATATACTTATCTAGATTTCTTTAATAACCAATCTAAAACATTTCTAACCAGACTTTTAAGTAGTTACTATTACAGGTTCGCCAGTACCTAGATATGAATCCAAATTCAGGGAACTGTGAATAAAACACCAATGGTAAAAATCAAGTTTGTCCCAAGGACTTTGATGCCTCAATTCAACATGAAGTACTCTATTGGTAACTTATTCATGCCCCATCCTGATCCCTGGGTTTTTAATTACAGTAAACACAAAACAATGTGTAAGCATTAATAAGTTCATTTGTAAAGTTTGTTGTGCAGTATGATTTTGTGGAAGTCCTTGACTCTTGACTGCCAAGATACCATTTTTTCCAAAGATGGAACACTTACATACCCTGCCCATCAGTAAGAGAGAAGTTACTCTCATTTAAAGCATGTCTTCATTTTCTTTAGTAGCTTAAAATATAACCATTCTAAATATCTAATTTTTTTTATATTTTATCCAAGAGAAATTCAAATCAACTCCCCCCAGAAGCTCACTGGATGGTTCTTTCCATGTGCATTACGCAATCATCTCAGCAGTTTTTATCACCATCTTCAAGATTACTTTCAAAACACTTTTGCTATGTTAGAGAAGTTTTGCAAACAAGTCTCTAGACCGTGAATCAAGCATGCAAAACCAAGCACAGGAAAACAGATTAAATGTTAACAAATTAATTCCTGCCTTTCCTCTAATGTGACAACCGTTTACGTCAAAAACATTATATCTTTCAGATGTGCTTTAAAGATGTCTATAGAGAAAAAGAGGCAAAATGGCATGTTTCATTGATTCAACAAAATCAGTGTTTTTGAATCATGCCACATTTCCCTGTTGAGCACTTTGAACCTAAATGAGAAATGTACACAGAGTAAGTGACAGCCTCGTGTCATTTGGTTAGCACAGAGTTGTTTAAACAATTGCGTCAGCTCCCAAGATCACAGAGCATACAAATAAATCCATATCAACCATCAATGCTTATGAAAACAGCACGTTGTACTTTTAATTAAGCAGAGAAAAAAATGTGATATCTGCCCCTCTTTAGCATCCACATGATGAATGGGAGCATACCACACTCATTCTTAGGCAAACTTGGCCACAACTGTGAACCATTTCATTGTTTGTTTTATTTTAAAGACATATGATGGAAAGTCTGCTCTCAAACTTTTTAAGAATACAGCACAGAATTGCTAAGTAGGTGGGTAAGCAAACTACAAAGCAGATCTCTGGAATCATAACTACCTTATCACATTAAGCAGAAATGTTAAGTAGGGGCCACCCTTCAGTTGGTAGTCCTTAATAACATCTCAAACATGGGAGGATATAGCTCTATACAAAGTGAATAAAGACACTCACACACACTCAATATCCACATAGTTTGTCCTTAGAAGGGGTAGCAAAATGCCCATGGAAGGAGTTACAGAGACAAAGTTTGGAGCAGAGACTGAAGGAATTACCATCCAGAGACTGCCCCACTTGGGGATCCATCCCATATACAGTCATCAAACCCAGACAATTTTGTGGATGCCAACAAGTGCTTACTGACAGAAGCCTACTATAACTGTTTTCTGAGAGACTCCACTAGTGCCTGACAAATACAGAGGTAGATGTTCACAGCCTACCATTGAACTGAACACAGGATCCCCAATGAAGAACCCAAGGAGCTGAAGAGGTTTGCAGCCCCCTAGGAAGAACATCAATATGAACTAACCAGTACCCCCGGAGCTCCTTGGGACTAAACCACCAACCAAAGCATACACATGGTGGGATTCATGGCTCCAACTCCATATGTAGCAGAGGGTGGCCTAGTTGGTCATCAATGGGAGGAGAGGCCCTTGGTCCTGTGAAGGTTTTATTCCCCAGTGTATAGGAATGCCAGGGCCAACAATGGGAGTGGTTGGGTTGGTGAACAGGGGAGGGGGGATGGGATAAGGGGTTTTTGGAGGGGAAACCAGGAAAGGGGATAACATTTGAAATATAAATAAAGAAAATATCTAATTTTTAAAAAGATATTTTAAAAAGGAATATGCATGTTGTTCATTCCATCTACTCTGTTCTACTGGATTAAGGAAACAAAAGCTTTGCTTTACTATGGCCAGTTGAGCAGTATATATATGAAGAAGCCTTAGGAAGTGGTCCTCTTACAGGTGCAGGTAAATGAAACCACAGCAGCAAGTCTTATGTAAAGCACCTACTTCCAGAATCCTCAAATCACCACTAGCTATGAGAGACAACCTATTGGATGACTTCGAGCTGGAATAATTTCAGCCAATAGCAATCCAAGAAAGAAGGTGGAGAATCTACAATGGCTTGCTTGATTTCTAGCAAATCATTTACTTTGGTTTGCTTCTTTCAATCAGAAATCATAGGAGACCGTTCTAAACTCCACCCGTTATGTCTGACATTTACAGATACACTTTTATTTCCTACCTTGAAGGTACATGGAATGTGCCCCTCTGGGAAAATTTATCTGGCCATCTACATTACTCATTCATGTGGTTGTACCATGCAAAACAAGTTTGGAACATGGGAAAACCCTTCACCAGCAATATAGCCAGCTTGTGAGTTTAAATGTATTGTAAAAGCCTAGACTCAGAAGAACAGGAAATTCAAAACATGAGTTCTCTCTTTAACAGAGGCAGCTGTGAGTGGCACTAGTGTCACTTTCTGTACCAATCATATGTAGAGAATGAGGAGATGGTTGTAGGAAAAGCTAGTTTTCCACAACTGAGACATTTGCTTTGACCTAAGGCTTACCCAGAAGATTTAAGCTCTGTAACACACAGTTCTCTTGAACCCATTTCATCCTGCTTATCTCCTCTGTGCGTGCACTTTGTCCTCTGGCTACTTGTTTCTGTGTCCACTAGTCTATAGCAAAGAAAAAATATCCTTTTAACTTATTGATTGATGCTTTTAGTTTGTTTTTTTTTCTCCTGCTTTCCTCTTTCTTTTGGCCAGAACATTAGCTATATTGGTTTCAATGAAACACTGTCCTTCCATTTACTGGAAACTGGAAACATAAAGATCCTTATATTCTTCCCCAGCTATTTAAACTATCTCTGGGGCTGGTGAGATGGCTCAGTGGGTAGGAGCACCCGACTGCTCTTCCAAAGGTCAGGAGTTCAAATCCCAGCAACCACATGGTGGCTCACAACCATCTGTAAGGAGATCTGACTCCCTCTTCTGGAGTGTCTGAAGACAGCTACAGTGTACTTACATATAATGAATAAATAAATCTTTAAAAAAAAACTATCTCTGGGAACACACATGGATAGTTTTCTGTTTAATTCTTTCACATCTTAGTAAGATAAACTATACTTACAGCTATGTATATGTTCCCATGTGTAGTTCTTGTATAAGAAGGGGTACTGGGCTCTGTCAGAGAAAGGATAACTAATGTCAGATAGCTGTCTCAGTTAGTAAAAACATAGCAGTGCTTGCAAAGGACACCTGTTCAATTCCCAACACACCCTCTCATAACCACCTATAACTCTTGTTCCAGGGGACCCCACACCCTCTTCTGACCTCGGACATGACACACAGATATAAATGCAGACAAAATACTTATACATATAAAGTAAGTAATAATTTAAAAATAACAATAAGGGGGAACAGAAGAAACTTTGAGTAAAGAGATGTAGGAGAACAACTGTGTATGCACATCATTCTCACGGCTGAAGAGAACAAGTAACCTGCAGAACTCAAGACAACCAAAGCACCACAGACTTCCCAAGAAGAAGAAAAAATCAACTATAGTCACCATGAAGATTAAAAACAGAAAAAGTGAGTGAGAAATTGGTGAATCCAGTTGACCCTTGAGTCTGAGAATATGAATGGGAGATGCTTTGCAAAGAAATTAACCAAGAAAATAAATAAAATGCTGCAAGCCTTAGGTCCTGGACTATATCTGGGTGCAGAGACAGCCCTGCTGTACCTCACCACTGTGAGCACACACTGCAATCCAACAAATGTTCGCTGTTGCTGTTCCCGATGACTGTTTTGAAACACAATGTGCTGAGCATCCTTAATGTATGCTTTCTTTCTACCTCTAGAAAAGGAGGAATGGGGCCTTCAATGGCAGCAGCAGCAAACAAGAAAAGCAAGAGAGCAAGAGAAGGTATTTCTGCAGGATTGGGTTTTTAAAGAGAAGCCTAGGGGGAGAGGAGTGTGTGCTAGGATGAGTTGGCAAATCCTGATTGGACGTATTGGGCAAATAATTGTGATTGGTGTTTTCTTCAGGAATGAGACAGTGGCCAAATAAGGGAATAGACCTTGTGAGCTAGCTTTCAAAATGCAACATTTTTACCAAGGGAGATCAAAAGTGGTAAAAGGACAAAATCAGTCTGTAATATTTACCATGTTCAGGCTTGGGTTTGCCATGCTTGGGCACGCTAGAGCCCCTTCATTCCCATCTTTTTGTTTTATTATTGGGTTGTTGTGTGTTAGGCAAGTGGGCATCCTTTTCCCTGTGTGATTCCTGCTGATGCTGGGGACATCATTGTTAGGGAACCCCAAAAAACTGGAATATTGGTCAATTTTGGAAGGGCAGACTGGGACATTCAATGTCCAGGTTCTGTGGAACTGCCTGAGACTAGGGAAGTGTAGTTTGTGAAGCTGGACCAGGACGTAAATTCAGAGGAAACAGTTGCAACTGGGGTTGAAGTTTCTGGAGCAGTCTGTAACTAATTTATAATCTGTTAAAGAAGGACTAGAGACAAAGATAGTCTTAAGGAGTTTAGGGAAAAATTATCTTACATTGCACATTTGAACTTTTATTCTCTCGGTACCAGTAGTGGGCAGACAGAAGTCTCAAGACCAGGGCAGGGGGTGAAAATCCCACCATGGGGATACTCAGGTGGGGAAACTAAGGTTGTTGGTAGATAGAAGTACTTATCTGGAGTCAGATTTAAGTTGATTTCCTGAAAAAATTATAAAAAATTATAGGTTTTTGAAAGGAGTTAAAAGTGTGAAAAAGTTAGCATTATACTTGTTCGTTATCTGTAATAAAATTCACATTGTGGAACGAGCGGAAGGTTTATGTTTTTGAGTCAGTAAAAGTTTGCCCTCCCAAACAATAGCATGGAGAGAAGGGAAGAAATCTGAAACAAGTTTTATACATCTTGAATTACTTTCTCTGACCCCAAACCCTCATAACTTTTTTAAGTTTTTCTTTTTTAAAAAATATTTCTTAGGTATTTATTTATTTATTTATTATATTTACTTCCGTCAAAAATATTGCCCCCCTTCCTAGTCCCCCTCACCGAGTTCTTCCCCTACTGTTCTTCTCTCCTCTCTGCCTCTGAGAGGGTGCTCCCTCCCTGAGTATTTCCCCACCCTGGGCATTATGCTTCTACAGGATTAGGCACATCATCTCTCATTGAGGTCAGACAAGGCAGCCCTCTGCTCCATATGTGCAGGGCCACTCAGCCTCAGGGAGCTCCCAGGGATCCAGGTTAGTTGACACTGTTGTCTTCCTGTAGGGTTGCCATCCCCTTCAGTTTCTTCAATCCTTCCTCTAACTCTCCCCTAGGGGTCCCCAACCTCTGTCCAATGCTTAGCTATGAGTATCTGTCTCTGTCTCAGTCAGCTGACGATAGAGCTTCTCAGAGGATGACCATACGAGGCTCCTGTCTGCAAGCACAACCCAGCATAGTCTCAGGGACTGGTGCCTGCCCCTGGGAGAGATCCCAAGTTGGATCTGTGACTAGTCAGCATTCCTTCAATCTCTGCTCCATTTTTTTTCCTTGAATTTCTTTCAGACAGGAACAATTCTGAGTGAAAACTTTTATAGTTGAGTTGATGTCCCTCCACTGTGGGTTCTGTCGGACTACTAGAAATGGTCTCTTCAGGTTCCATATCCCCACTATTGGGCATTTCGGTTAAGGTCACCTACATTGAGTCCTGGGAGACTCCCAGGTCTCTGAGACTTTCTAGGTATTCCCTCTATGCCCTGCAGCTGCATATTTCCATCCAAACTCCTGATCTTCTGGGCCTTTCTCCTATCTCACTGAATATCAGATCTTGCCCTCTTCTTCCCCTTCTTCTCCCCTTCCCACCAAAGTATCTCTCTCCCACTGTGTCCCATGACTAATTTGTTCGCCCTTCTGAGTGGAATTTGATCATCCTCACTTACTTTCCTTCTTGATTAACTTTGTTGGGTCTTTGGACTATCATGGGTATTCTGAACTTTTTGGCTAATATTTACTTATCAATGAGTACATAACATATATGTCCTTTTGGGTCTAGGTTACCTCACCCAGGAAGATATTTTCTAGTTAGATCCATTTACCAACAACATTCATGATGTCCTAGTTTTAATAGCTGAATAGTATTCCATTGTGTAAATTAATCACATTTTCTGTAACCATTCTTCAGGTGAGGGACACATGGGTTGCTTCCAGTTTCTGGCTATTATGAAGAAGGTCACTATGAACATGGTAGAGTATGTTTCTTTGTGATATGGTAGACCATTTTTGGGTATATGCCCAAGAGTGGTTACAGCTGAGTCTTCAGGTCCAAGTACTTCTAATTTTCTGAGAAACCTCCAGATTGATTTTCAGACTGGTTGTACAAGTTTGCAATCATACCTGCAGTGAAGAAGTGTTCCTTTTCTCCACATCCTCACCAGCGTGTGCTTTCACTTGAGTTTTTGATCTTGGTATAAGATGGAATCTCAGGGTTGTTTTGCTTTGTTTTTCTGTAATGACTAAGGACTTTGAACTCTTTTTTAGGTGCTTTTGCGCCATTTGAAAGTCCTCCTTTGAGAATTCTATTTAGGTCTGTACCCCATTTTTAATGGGTTATTTAGGGTATTTTGTATTGTTTTGGTTTTGGTTTTGGTTTTTTGCTCTTTTGTTTTTTTGTTTTGTTTTTGGTATTTTTTCTTTGGAGTCTCAACTTCTTGAGTCCTTTATAAATTTTGGATATTAACCATCTGTCAGATGTGGGGTTGGTGAAGATCCTTTCTCAACCTCTAGGCTGCTGTTTTGTCCTATTGACTATGTCCTTTGCCTTACACAAGTTTTTCAGTTTCAAGAGGTCCTATTCAACTGGTGATCTTAGAGCTTGAGTCACTGGTGTTCTGTTAAGGAAATTTTCCCCTGTGCCAATGCATTTGAGTCTATTTCTCACTTTTCTTCCTTTAAGTTTAGTATATCTCGTTTTATGTTCAGGTCCTTGATCCACTTGTACTTGATCTTTGTGCACAGTGATAAATAAGAATCAATTTACATTCTTCTGTATGCAGATCATCAGTTAGACCAACACCATTTCTTAAAGATGCTCCCCCCCCCCTGCATGGTTTTTGCTTCTTTGTCAAAAATCAAGTGTCTGTGGGTGTGCAAGTTTATTTCTGCATCTTTGATTCTATTCCACTGATCAACCAGTCAGTTTCTGTACCAATACCATGTAGTTTTTATCACTATTGCTCTGTAGTACAGTTTGCTATCAGGAATGGCGATTGCCCCAGAAATTCTTTGATGGAACACAGGGCCCCCAGTGGAGGAGCTAGAGAAAGTACCCAAGGATCTGCAACGCTATAGGTAGAACAACAATATGAACTAACCAGTACCCTCAGAGCTCCTGTCTCTAGTGGCATATGTAGCAGAAGATGGCCTAGTCAGCCATCACTGGGAAGAGAGGCCCCTTGGTCTTGCAAACTTTATATACCCCAGTACAGGGGAATGTCAGGGCCAATAAGTGGGAGTGAGTGAGTAGGGGAGCAGGGCAGGGGGAGGGTATAGTGGACTTTCAGGATAGCATTTGAAATGTAAATGAAGAAAATATCTAATAAAAATTGAAAAAAAAAAAGAATTCTTTGGGCTATCCTGAGATTTTTGTTTTTCCATATAAAGTTGAGAATTGTTCTCTCAGTGTTTGTAAATTATTGTGATAGAATTTTGATGGGATTTACATTGAATGTGTAGCTTGGTTTTGGTAAGATGGCCATTTTCAGTATGGCAATCCTACTGATCCATGAGCATGGAAGATCTTGCCATCTTCTGAGGTTTTCTTGGATTTCTTTCTTCGGGGACTACAACTTCTTGTCATACAAATCATTCACTTGCCTGGTTTGAGTTACAATGAGATCATTTATAATTTTTGTGGCTATTGTGAAGAGTGTTGTTTCCTAATTGTATTCTCAGGCCATTTATCATTTGTATAAAGGAGGGCTACTGATTTCTTTGAGTGAAATTTATATCCATTCACTTGGCTGAGGTTGTTTATCAGCCATAGAAATTCTCTGGTAGAATTTTGGGGGGTCATTTATGTATACTGTCATATCATCTGCAAATAATCAACTCTTTGACTTTTTCCTTTCCAAGTTTTATGCCCTTGATCTCCTTTTACTGTCTTATTGCTTTAACCAGGTATGTGAATACTGTGTTGAATAGATATGGAGAACATGAACAGCCTTGTATTGTGTGTGATTTTAGTGGGATTGCATCAAGTTTCTCACCATTTAATTTGATGCTGGCTGTTGTCTTGCTGAATATTGCCATTATTATGTTTATGTATGTGCCATGAACTCCTTATCTCACCAAGACATTTACCATGAAATAGTGTTAGATTTTTGTCAAAGCCTTTTTCTGCATCTAATGAAATGTTCATGTGACTTTTTCCTTTGAGTTTGTTTATATAATGGATTACATTGATGAATTTTTGTATATGTGAACCATTCCTATACCTCTGGGATAAAGCCTACTTGATTGTGGTGAATGATGCTGTTGTTGTGCTCTTGGATTGAATTTTTAAGAATTTTATTGAGTATTTTTATGTCACTATTCATAAGTGAAATTCTATTTCTTTGTTGGGTCTTTGTGTTGTTTAGGTATCAAATTAACTGTGGCTTCATAGAATGAAGTAGGTAGTACTCTTTATGTTTCTATTTTGTGAAATAGTTTGAGGAGTATTGGTATTAGCTCTTGTTTTCTCTGTTTTTAATTGATTGATTTCAGTCTTGATTTTGATTTTTCCCTGCCTTCTACTTCTCTTCATTGTGTTTGCTGCTTTTTTTTCAGGTGTTCTTTTAAATTGCTGGTATGAGAACTTTCTAATTTCTTTATATAGGCATTTAGTGCAATGACCTTTCCTCTTAGCAAAGTTTTTATTGTATCCCATAAATTTGAGTATGTTATGACTTTTTTCTCATTAAATTCTAGAAAGTCTTTAATTTCTTTATTTCATCCCTAACCCAGAGATCATTGAGTAGAGAGTTATTCAGTTTTCATGAGTGTGTAGACTTTCTGGTGTTCCTATTGTTGGAGTCCAGCTTTAATCTATGGTGGTCTGATAAGATACAAGGCATTATTTCACTTTCTTGTATCTTTGGAGGCTTGCTTTGAGACTGACTATATGGTCAAATTTCATGGGAATGAATGTATTATGAGGTACTGAGAAGGTATATTCTTTTCTGTTTGGGTAAAATGTTCTGAAGATATTTGTTAAGTCTGTATGATTCATAACAACAGTTATTTTCATTATTTCTATGTTTATTTTTTTGTTTGGGTGACTTGTCAATTAGTGAGAATGGGGTGTTAAACTGTCCCATTATAAATGTGTGGGGTTTAATGTGTCATTTAAGCTTTAGCAGTGTTTCTTGTATGAATGTGACTACCCTCGTGTTTATGGCATAGATGTTCAGAATAGAGATATCATCTTGGTACATTTTTCCTTTGATGAGTAAGAAGTGACCTATCCTGTCTCTTTTGATTAATTTTGGTTGTAAGACCATTTTATTAGATCTTAAGATGGCTACTCCAGTTTTCTTCTTGTGTCCATATGCTTGGAAAACCTTTTTCTAGCCCTTTACTCTGAGGTAATGTCTATCTTTATTGCTAAGGTATGTTTTTTATATGCATCAGAATGATAGGTCCTCTTTTTGCATCCATTTTGTTAGCCTGTGTCTTCTATTGGGGAATTGAGTCCATGGATGTCAAGAAATATTTATGACCAGTGGTTATTAATTCCTGATATTTTGATGTTGTTGGTGTTAGAGTGCATGTAGAGAAGCAAGAGAAGTTCACCCAACACTAGTGTCACAAGTAGTTATGAAACTTGATGTGGGTGATGGAAACCAAACTCAGATTCTGAGCAAGGCCAGAGCATACTCATAACTCTTGATCTATCTCTCCTTCACCATGAAACTTTTCTTTTGCTATACACACTAACGAATTCAGGAATAAAAATTGGAAGATAACTCTAGAATGCTCTGCTGTTAGGCTGTCTACTTTCTCTTTGCTGTGGTTTTGGGTTTGGACCACCTGCATTGGCCCATATGTTAAAATCTCAGTCTTCAGCAAGGTGCTACTGAACACTGGTGGAAACATTAAGAGATGGGGCCTGTGGGGGGGGGGAATTTGGGCCCAAATAATAAGCCCTTGGAAGAGATACTAGGTCCTTGGCCCCTTCTATCTCTCTCTTCCTACTTCCTAGCCAGCATGACGTTAGCAGATTACTTCCTGTGGGCTTCTTCCCCAGTGTGCTCTGGGGACACATGAATAAAGTAAACTCTGGTCCAAAAATTCCCCCAAAATATAAGATGGTAGCCTTTAAATAACATATTATATTTCATCTACCCATGATTTATTTTTACTTTACTTTATTTTATTTTATCTGTATTTTACTGTACTTTGGATCTTAACCCAAGGTCTCACATGTATTAGGCAAACATTGTAACCCTGAGTACAATCTAATTTCCACAAAGGGCCTTTGAAAGGAATAGCTTTCTCAGATACATTCTTTTAAGAAATAGTTTCATGACCAGATTTGAATTTCTAAAAAAAAAATAGGTCCACCAATCATTGCAATGTGATTTTTAATAATCAGATTAAGTTTGCCAGTAATGTAAACTAAATGATCAAATGTGTGACAGGAATAAAGAAAGAAGGCACTAAAATCAGGAGATGATAGATGAGGGAGAAGTCTAATCTCATAAGCATCATAACTGAAATAAAAAGTTAATAACTCCTAGATATAGACATATGCACATATCTTGTGCATAGATAGAATAATTATTTCAATGTGGCACAATCACAATGCATATTTTCATCTCTAAATACCCCCAACATCAAAACAGAAATTCAACAGAATTAAATAGTGTTTAAGAAATAGGTTTAAATTGCTTCTCAGCCTTTTGGCTAAGATCAAGTGTATGAATAGGTTTTAAAGTTATTTGAAGATATACAGGAAACACATACTTCCCTTGATATAAAAGAAAAATGCTGTTTGCAAATGAAGAAAGCTTTAATGTTCAGTGCAGGGGTCTCTATAGAAATTTATCCTGGGAAAAACTTAAGTCCTACTCTAACCTCCTGAAAATTCTATCAATAATTATTTTTATTATGAGTAAAAGCAATTGTTGAGGTTCTTAAAGATAAGGGTTCCTGGTTAGTTCATAATGTTGTTCCACCTATAGGGTTGCAGATCCCTTTAGCTCTGTGGGTACTTTCTCTAGCTCCTCCATTGGGAGCCCTGTGATCCATCCATTAGCTGACTGTGAGCATCCACTTCTGTGTTTGCTAGGCCCCGGCATAGTCTCACAAGAGACAGCTACACCTGGGTCCTTTCGATAAAATCTTGCTAGTGTATGCAATGGTGTCAGCGTTTGGAAGCTGATTATGGGGTGGATCCCTGGATATGGCAGTCTCTAGATGGTCCATCCTTTCGTCTCAGCTCCAAACTTTGTCTCTGTAACTCCTTCCATGGGTGTTTTGTTCCCAATTCTAAGGAGGGGCATAGTGTCCACACTTCAGTCTTCATTCTTCTTGAGTTTCATCTTGACTCTAGCTGCATATGTATCAAAAGATGGCCTAGTCAGTCATCACTGGAAAGAGAGGCCCATTGGACACGCAAACTGTATATGCCCCAGTACAGGGGAACGCCAGGGCCAAAAAAAAATGGGAATGGGTGGGTAGGGAAGTGGGGGGGAGGGTATGAGGGACTTTTGGGATAGCATTGGGAATGTAATTGAGGAAAATATGTAATAAAAAAATATTAAAAAATAAAAAAATAATAAAATAAAATACAGGCAGGACTTGCTGTAAAATCAGCTTTTTAATTCTCAAGGCTCTTAACTAATAAGTTAGGCTTAGATAGTTGTGTATCACTCTTGGAACCCCAAGCATGGCAATTAATTATTAACCCAGTTCACATTTATATGTACAACTTATAGCCCTGTGCAGACTGAGCCATATAGTGGAAATACATTTTTATTCTTTCAGCCAATTTTATGGTAAGTGTCCACATATACAAGTTGACTAAGGGACACGTCTTGTGTGATCAAAATAATAAAATATGTGTTGATAATTTAAAAAAAAGATAAGGGTTCCTATTGTATGCCTGATGATTCAAAACTCATCAACTGTTCATTCTGTTCATGGCCTTGCACAGGGCAGTAGAAAACTCTTTACAACTTAGTTTTCAGTTCTCCATCACTCTTGAACTTATGACTTCTGTGAGCATCTGTGCACTCACTTTCCATCTCAGCGAGCTTCATCTCTGCAATTTCCATTTCTGAAGAGTTGATTTCTCCAGGGAGACAGAACTTCCTTATAAGTATTACAATAATGAATGCAGGAAGATAGCTTATTCCTCTTAGTGCTGCAGGTAGTCCAAGGTAAATGCTCCTATTGAAAAGAAGTAATTTGTATTAAATCTTAATGTGTTGAAGGATGAAATTTGTATATTACTAAAGATCACTTATGCTTTAAAGAAAAATGTCAGGTGATTATTTTCTCATGTTCTTTATGTAATCTACTTTGCCAATTTATTCATTTTGTTTGTTAAAATGTAGAAATTTTCTCACTATAGAAATTTAAATATATTTTCTCCATGTTGCTAATGGCTCGTTTTCCATTGTCAACTTGAATGAAGTTATGATCATTTTTGAAATATGTACCTGGGTGGATCTATGAGGATGTTTTCAGAAAGTTGTTTCTGATGATGAATTCCCACCATGAATGGGAACACCATACTCTGCATGTCTAGCACTTGGTGACAGAGCATGCAACAGGATCAGCCTCATACCGGGTTAAGAAAACTTCTCCTTTCTTTTCTGTTTGCTTAACTTTTGATCACACGTGTATAAAGCATCATGAGGTCACTTTTCAAGTTTTTCTCCTACTCAACAATTGTATGCTTTGTACCACTAGTAGATTTTTGAGATATGGAACTCCTGTAATGTCTAAAATAATTCGTATTAATCAGTTTTGTATATAAGAACATTCAATTTGTTCATTTTTCGTGCATAATTTTACATATAAAGTGATCAACTTATTTTAAATTTTTATCACTTTTTAACAATATATATATGTGTTGCATCTCTGTGTTAGTATGTGTTCATAAGCCCTAGATACCTGTGAGTTTGAGTAACAAGATTTTGTGTTCTGCCCAGTGTAAGATATGGGAATGGAACTCATGATCACTGCAATGGTTGATATGTGTTCTTAAGCCTTGAGTCATCTTTTTAGACCCAGATTCTTTTCTTTTGCTGAATTTGTCCAGATAAGCATGAAGACTGTACAAGCTTCCTGAAACGAATTAGGTAATTTTCCTTTTAACTATTTCTTACAATAACTTGTATACTGTTGTAAACATCTATTATTTATAAATTTGATAAGCTATGCCTTAAAGTTTTTGAACTTTATAGGCTTAGGAAATATATTTTTAATATATATACATTTCTAAATAACTATGAAAGTGCTATTTCATGTTCTCAACATACTGAAATCTGGTGTGATGGATTGTTTTGTCAACTACATACCATCTAGAACCTCCTGAGCAAGCAATTTCAGTGAAAGCCTATGTGGATTATGCTGGCCTGTCAACATATTCATCGGATATTATTATGATTGAAGTAATTGAAGTGAGAAAACACAGACTCCTATGGGTGACACCATGACTTTGGCAAGAAATCCTGGACAATATAAGTGTCAGGAACCATCAAGGAGAAGTTAAAAACTGGCAGGTGATCTTCCTGAGATGGGTTTACCTTGTGTTAAATTCTACTTTGAATTTGCTCCTGTAGACAAGGCCCAGAATTTCATTTTAGGAAAGATTCCTGCTATTAGTAAGCTTTTCCTGTATATATTTATGTATATACATAAACAATTAACCAAAGGTCATTAAAAGGGAACTAACAATTTATTATAGGTGTTAGGATAGAAGACAAAATATCAACTGGGTTCATCTATACAAAACTTCACTAATAACTTAGTTATGTTTTAAACCTTCAGTGAACCTGTGGAGCTGAGACAGGTGATGGATGGTTAGCTAGATAATTACTCCTAATGGATACACATGTAAATATTTGCTGTTGTAAACTTATATTCCAATTTATAATTTGATTTTGTGTGTGTGTGTGAACTTGTGATGAACTTTGTAACATGTGATCATGTATTCTGAAAGATGTATAAGTACTGAGGACAAAGAGATGAAAGGAGATCTATAGAGGAGATATTTTTTGCCTTTCCCTACTTAGAATTCTTAGAATTCTTTTCCCTTTCCCCACTTAGAGAATTTTTCCCTTTCCCCATTTAGGATCTTTCTGCTTTCCCCTTAGATAGCTTTCATAGGAAACTTTTTACAACTTAGTAATAAACTCTATAATCACTTTTCTAAGTGTCTTCTCTTCTTTCGACTTGACTTCTGACTAGCAGACTGAAAGTTAGAGCCCAGCAGTTCCTGCTGAGATAGAACAAAGGCCGCATCGCTTAATCCTCCGCTGTTAGGCTACAGATATTAATAGCCTAAGCCAGCAATCTTTTACCCTCAGAAAGAGCAAGAAAGTTTTTAGGACGTTTTGGATGTTATCATCAGCATTTCAGTATAATTAGAGAACTATAAAGTCCCAGACCCTCAGACTTTAAAGCCATCACCAGAGTCCTACTCTGTGATTCCACTGCTACCCTGGCCCCGGGCCAGGAGGCTCCTAGCATACACACACACACACACACACACACACACACACACACACACACACACACACACATACACACACACACACACACATACACATACACACACTAGGTATTAGTCTACCCTTTTGAGCAGATCTCTGCAGAACTATAAAGATGTACTGTCTTGTAGTGATGCTATACAGACAAATGGATGATTTCTTAATCCTATAAGAATTTCTAGAATTATACTAGTAATTATTAAGTTCTTTTATAATAGGATGTTGTTAATGTTATTTCTGATGTCAAAACTGCATTAACTCTTCCAGTTTTTAAGTGTCAGGAGTTAATTACTTCCGAGTCACAAAGAAGGCATCTGCACCTTAGAGAGCATATTCCAAGAGGTTATAAAACTATCAAAGGCCATAAAAAGGGAACTAAGAATTTACTATAAGTACACAGAAGATTAAAATATTGACTGGGTTTATCTAAACAAAACATCATTAATAGCTAAGTCATGAATGTGCAGAGCTGGTGACAAATGCTGAATGTTTAGCCAGATAATTACTCCTCATAAGTATGCATGTAAACATTCTCTGTTGTAAACCCCTTGTTCACTTTTTGATTTGAATTTATGTGTAAGCTTGTGGTGAACTTTTTACCATATGACCATGTCTTCTGCAAGATGTATAAGTGCTAAAGACAAAAAGAGGAGACAGAAATGGAGATAAATTTTTAGATAGAACTGAACTCAAGAAGAACTTAGAAAAGAAGGCATTGCGAGTAAGAGTAAGTAAATTACTATGATGGTTTGTATATGCTCAGCCCAGGAAGTGGCACTACTGGAGTAGGCGTGTCACTGTGGGTTTAGGCTTTAAGTTTCTCATCCTGGCTGTCTGGAAGCCAATATTCTGCAAGCAGCCTTCAGAGGAAGATGAAGAACTTTAAGTTCCTCCTATACACCTCCCCCCCACCGGCCTGGATGTTGCCATGTTCCCACCTTGATGATAATGGACTGAACTTTTGAACCCATAAGCCAGTCCCAAATAAATGACGTCGTTAGAAGAGTTGCCTTGGTCATAGTGTCTGTTCACAGCAGTAAAGCCAACAGAAGTTGGCACCAAGGATTAGGTTATTGCTGTAATAGGCCTGACCAAGCTTTTGTTTGGAAGAATGAGGATTTTGGAACTTTGTATTTGGAAAGCAGTGGAATGCTTTAAATGGGGCTTAATGGGCTATACTAGTAGGAATACAGAAGACTTTGTTGCTGAGAGTAATTTAAATTGTGTGGACTTGGCCCAAGAAGGTTCAGTGAAGAATTTTAATATGGGGCCTAGAGACTGTTTTGTGGTATTTTTGGTGATGAATTTGGCTACTTTTTGCCATTGTTTGAAGAGTCTACCTGAGGCTAAAGTAAAGAGATTCAGATTAATTGCATTGACAAGGGAAGTCTCAGAAACACCCATCATAAACTTTGTTCTCTGGTCTAGTCTCATGAAGAACATTTTAAACAAGCATAGCAAGCTGAGAAAGGAAAAATATAAAATATATGGTTTGATTTTTTAATGGAGCACCAGGGAGTGAAATGGAGCTGAATCCTTGTTTGAGGATATTAAATTGAATTAAGGGAGTAGTAACTTTGGGGTAAGATCCCACCCAGCCAAAATTAGGTCCAAGCATGGTAGTACAAGCCTTTAATTCCAGAAGTCAAAGACTAGCAGATCCCTGAGTTCAAGGCCAACCTAGAAAAGAGCAAGTTCTAGGTGAAAAGAACCTTAAAATCCAGGTTTGGTGGACCACACCTTTAATCCCATTGCTCAGGAGAAAGGTATGCAGATCTCTGAGTTCAAAGTCAGTCTACAGAGCAAGTTCCAGGGCAGCCACACTTAGGCAATGAAGGATTTGGAAAACAGAAAGCTGGTGATAATGTAATAGAGCAATGTTCCAGCCCCAGCAAACAGCAGATCTCCACAGCTTTGGCCACGTGTCTCTGGCTTTAGAGTCCAGAATAAAAGGGACTACTGGGATAATTGCTGCTGGTTAGCTGGAGCTAAAAAAAATTAGTGGTGATTAAGAAGAGACCAGCAACATTGAGGTGAAATCCCTAGGAAGTGTTTTTCTGAGAGTACAAAGGAAGCTGTGTTCCAGAGATGGCCAAGGTTGTACCTCATGCTTCAGCTCAACTTGTTAATGTGTAAGAGTCACCCAGGTCGTACTGGTTTTGAAGGCATGAAGGGGTCATTAAGAGCAGCTGATGCTTGGTACTGTGAGAGGCCATGGAAGGCCATTGGTGAAGATGCAGCTTCAGTTAGAGTTGATGACCAAGGACTGAAGGGGTCATGTAAAGGATCTGAGGCTTGGCACCATGAAGAGAGTCTAGGTTAGGCTATTTGTAAAGCCTAGTTGAGTAGAAGACACCAGTCCAGTGCATTGGAGATGCCAGAACTTTATGGTAGCCAACAGAATGAAAATGGAGTTGGAGATCTGAAGACAACTTTGACAGCAAACATGGAAATGCAGAGTTTGGAGTTTGCCCAGCTGGTTTCCTGTCTTGCTTTGGGAATTACAGTTAAGTGATTGGATGAATGTCAGAAGAGTCTTTGAACTTTGGACTTTTAACATCGTTGAGAGTGCTATAGACTATGGGGACTTTTAAAGTTGGACAAAATGTGTTTATTATAGGTTTAAGTATGGCCTCTACAGATTCGTATGTTTGAACAAGCTTATGGTAGCCAGGGAGTGGAATATGATAGTTTGTATATGTTCTTTCTAGGGAGTGGCACTTTTAGAGTAGGTGTAGACTTGTTGGAGTAGGTGCATCACTGTGGGTGTGGGCTTTAAGACTGTCATCCTAGCTGTCTGGAAGTCAGTATTCTGCTAGCAGTCTCCAGATGAAGATGTAGAACTCTCATCTCCTCCTGCACCATGACTTTCTGGATGCTGCCATGTTCCCACCTTGGTGATAATGGACTGAACCTCTGAACCTCTAAGCCAGCCCAAATTAAATATTGTCCTTATAAGAGTTGTCTTGGCCATGGTATCTGTTCATAGCAGTCAAACCCGAACTAAGACAATTACATCAGAGCAGGAGGAAAGAGCAAGATTAAAGGAAAATACAGAGTAGAATAACTTAGAAACTATAAGGCAACTGTACTGGCTAGTTTTGTGTCAACTTGACACAGCTGGAGTTATCAGTTGAGGAAATGCCTCCATGAGATCCAACTGTAAGGCATTTTCTCAATTAGTGATCAAGGGGGAAAGACCCCTTTTGGGTGGGACCATCTCTGGGCTGGTAGTCTTGTGTTCTATAAGAGCAGGCTGAGCAAGCCAGGGGAAGCAAGCCAGTAAAGAACATCCTTCCATGGATGGTCTCTGCATCAGCTCCTGCTGTTTGACCTGCTTGAGTTCCAGTCCTGACTTCCTTTGGTGATGAACAGCAGTATGGAAGTGGAAGCTGAATAAATCCTTTCCTCCCCAACTTGCTTCTTGTTCATGATGTTTGTGCAGGAATAGAAACCCTGACTAAGACAGCAACTTAAAAAATTAAGAGAGCACTATGCAGAATAAAGAAAGAAAAGGGAAAAGGAAGTTGCAGAGAGAGTAGGAGGAAGCAGGCTTCTCCTTACCATGGGACAGAACAGGTCTTTTCTTAATAGCAAGACAGGCTTAGTTTTACTAAAGAGAACAAAGCTTTCTTCTTACAGTAGACTGTTTTAATTCATTTAGCAATAAAATGGTAAAAGTTTCTTCTTTCACTATGCAATAAAATTTGGAGCTCATTTTTCCTCCATAATGAGTGAGTTCTTTCTACACGGGTGCTTGATCTTCTGCTCCATATACATATGTAAATATGGATGTGTATGTAAGTATATAATTATGAGATAGTATAAAATCTGAACCCAACTGGTTTGAATGGAGATTTAAAAATGTGTATGCATGAATCTGTATGTGAATTTATGTGAGTTTAATCCATATTTGCTTGTGTAAAAGTTTTTCCTTCTGTGAGTGTGACTCTCTTCTCCTGGTTTATTAACAGAAGTTTATTGCTCCAAACATTCCCCTAGCCTGACATCTGGAAAAGAGAAAAGGCTCTAGCAATTAATCCATTACTTAATTTCCTGCTGAGGTGCTAATGCCAGAGACTATAGCTTTAGGTCTCAGAGGAACTCAAACAGGCAGGTCAGCTACTGCAGCAAAGTAACTTAGACTTAAGATAGGTAAACACTTTATTATTTATTATACAGCAACCCTAAATATCTCATAAGACCGA
This sequence comes from Mus musculus, assembly GCF_000001635.26. NCBI lineage: Eukaryota > Metazoa > Chordata > Mammalia > Rodentia > Muridae > Mus > Mus musculus. Next base: position 141,978,954 of record NC_000072.6, read on the forward strand.
GTCTTACCCCTGCCATCTCTCTATCCCCTATGCTGCCTCAAAAGGAACCAAGAAGAAAGAAGAGCCACTGGGGCTTGTCCTCAGCACATAAAAATAGAGAAAATGAAGCCAGGAGTTTATGGTCCACACTCTTAATCCCAACACTTGTGAGGCAGAGGCAGACATATCTCTTCTAGTGCAAGGCCAGCCTGGTCTATAAAATGAATTCCAGGACAGCAGGGGCTGTACAAAGAGAAGCCCTGTTTTGAAAAGCAAAATGAAAAACAAACAAAAGGAATAGAGAAAATGATCACAGCTACTATAGATGCTTAAAACGTCAGATATAACAGTGTAGACATATGATTGAAGCTTTTGTTCTAAGTGGATAATAGATTTAAAAATATCTTTCTGCCACTGTTATAAAAGACCTTGACAAATCAAGGTAAGGAAGAAGAGTTACTCTGCTCACAATTCCGGGACACAGTCCACCATCCTGTGGATATCAAGGCCACTAGAAATTTGATGCACATAGTAGATATGTAGACAAAACTAGTCCTGTCCTTTCACACTGTTAGTGAGTATAGCAGGCAGGGATGGGATCTCAGCCACCCCTAGCCATAAACACTTAAGACAGGGCAATAGCTAGTACTTTTCCTTCCCAGAATTTTCCAGTACAATGCCCACCCAGAAACAGAGGAGAAGGATTAGTTCTCACCTAGAGACAGGCAAAATTACTTTTGGCTGAAAAAGTTTAAGGAACAAGGAGGAGTTTTTGCTGTAGCAAATAAGATTTCTCCCTAGGTTACAGGGCAAGCAAGGGAGCCAGAGTTTAAGATTAACCTGGCATGACTCCTGGTGGTGGGTGGTGAAAGAACCTATAGTTCTTTCACTGGAGTGTTAGTGACAAGTGCCTGCATAAAACTGAGAGTGGTGGAATCCATGTAAGTAACTGCTTTTTGTCCAAGCAGCAGCATGAACCTACACACAACTAACTAGATGCACCCTGATCTCAAAGGGTGAGCTTCCTGGGTCTCGAGGGTAAATGGCTCTGGTTATTACAGCATCCCTCTTGTGACACTCTCAACAGGCTTGTAGCATAATCACCTTACTGAGCCAAATTGTGTTAATGAGGCTACTAACCAATAAATCTAGCGGTTTCCCAGAGATGTGGCCAACAGTGAAATGTAGATAACAGGACCTGTTTCAAGATAGTCTTAGACTACAGCATCTGGCACATTTTGTTAAACTGCATGGTACTACATAGATTTGTTTTCATTGAGTCAGGTTGCAAGCATGAGAGGTCTGTGAACTTTTCTGGAGCTACATTGCCAGACTCCATGCTGACTGGATATTCTAGGACTCTGTCATCCCCACCTCTGCAGAAGGGAGACCTTTTGCAGAAGGGTGGTAAGAAATGAGAGATTTTTGTGGTCCCCACCCCCCCAAGCACCCTTGTGCTAGGTCTCTGAACCTTGTTGTCTTGTTTATCTTTAGTCTTCAGCCATGCTAGTTCCACTCAAGATACAGCTCTCCTCCGCTACTCCCCAACCTCTGTGCAGATACCTGCTCACTTTCTAAAATATTTTGAAGGTTTTTTAAGGACAATTACTCAGGTGTATATGTATCAAGCACATTAGAAATAATGAAGAAGTATTAAAATATATAAATAAGGAAGTTATACCATATAGCATTCTGAAAATGAAGTCATATGTAATCTTATCACTCAAGACAAGGCTTTATATGAAAGGGGATGCCTCAGTACAGGGGAACGCCAGGGCCAAAAAGCGGGAGTGGGTGGGTAGGGGAGTGGGGGGGGTATGGGGGGCTTTTGGGATAGCATTTGAAATGTAAATGAAGAAAATGCCTAATAAATTTTAAAAAATTAAAAAAAAGAATTTTATGCTACAAAAGCAAGTCTCAAAGTTAATTTTACCTGAAACTATTAATATCATACATTCTGCATGCCCCTGGCTCACCACATTTCTGAGTTCCCCAGTGTAAACAGGTTCTGTCTAGCAAAGCTCCAATGTAAACAGGTGCAGGAATGCCACCTGCAATGGAGAGAAAGGAAAAACAAAAACAAATCAACAACAACCAAAACCCCAGCCCACCAATAGGGCAAAAGCAAAGAGAGAGATGTGTAATTGTATTTGGAAGTACTTCAATTCCACTATTTTTAAAATCAATATAAAATTATGAATCAAATGCTCACAGCTTACTTTTAGGAAATATCAGTTAATATAAAGATGATTCTAAATCACAACAAATGAAAGCTGTGCGTAAGATCCTACAAACAGCATTGCTTGACTTCATAATCTTGAATCTCATATATTTTTTAAAAAAATGTATTGGTTTTCTGTGCACCCAACTAGCAAAACCTTTTCCTTCTCATTTGTTCTTAAATCTACCAAAATATGAAAGGTATAATTATGTTTAGGTAAGATCTTTAAAGATAAGGAGAAACACTTTTCATCTCTACAGTTACTTCATTCTCAGACTAATTATAAGTAGCCCGTTCCAACCGCTTGTAACTGAAGTTTGGGTGAAGTGGGCAGCACACACCTATGTGAATAGTGTTAATGATGCTACAAGGTCATGACACTTTATGAATGTGGACATTTGGGATTTTGCTGATCCAGAGACAAGTTATCTTTACCTTTTTACTGATTATTCATTGTCCCATCCCTGTGTCTGACCTCATATCCATATGACTATCAGATGAAGCCTTTAGTGATATCTTGACTTAAGAGGTCTCTCGCTTCGACTTTGACATACTCAAACACTAAGAATGCCATCAGAGAGCATCTGAGCCTAGAGCACAGAACTCTTTGCTTTGCTGTAACCATTCTACCTGACATTCCCACAGATATATTTGAGAAGATCCTTGTTTGTGGATTCTTTTGTTCTCTAAGTATAAACATCATGAAATTGTCCTCATATTGTAACATAGTGTTTGAAAGAGGTGAATTTGCGTTCACTTCTAGAATAAACCCTTATATTCCATTAGTGGTGAGAGTTCTGTTTTGGATTGACAAAATATTTACTATCTCATTCAGAGTAAAGTAATTTGTCTACTAAGCACTTAATATGTATCTGATATGTTGGGAAAGTCTTCATACCAAATACTCTTGTACAAAATGTATGTATTCCAACCCCAGGTGACTTCTCTTCAGACTTCATCACCTGAAAAATAAATACATACATACAAATGTTCATCGTGCCAATCCATATCTGCCCTAGTGTCCTTCCAATGACAGAGGTAATTCATGATTCTAATGGTTAAACTTTTCATCCTGAAAAGTGTAAGAATGTGACATACTTACCTCTCTCAAGTCCATACAGAAGAGGAGCGTAAGGACTTCTGAAAGCTGTCCTCTGACCTCCACACATCTAAAGCACGGCTGAGCTCTTTAACAGTTAGAGACTGTCTGCTAATCTAGATGACTAGTTTTCTGGTTTCCTTGGTAACCACCATTCCATGCTCACCATCAAGGACCCAAACCTTTGAAACCACTAACCAATTAAATTATTCTTCCCTTAAGTTGTTTGCAAGCATTTTGTCATGCTAATTTTTAAAAAGCTAGTACATGTCATGTAAGCTATGACATTAAGAAAATTACTGTGATAGATGGGATTAGCAACTGGGGACACTTGTCTCTTCTTTTGATAATCACATGCAAAATTTCTACAAACAATTCAGGACAGTAACTAAAAAATACTTTTAGAAATACAGAAATCTTTTCAAAATGTGATATATTCCCACCAAATACTCAACTGTGTAAGAAAAGTATAATATAACCAACTGTTGGGGCTTCACTCTGGAAGTGATTCCATAAAGAGTTAAAGAAAAACACAGCAGACTAGAACAGTAATGATAGTCTGCCAACAGGAGCACTGAATTATCCATCATTACATTGCAGTCTTCAAATGCAGCAGGAAAGAGAAAAGACATACAAGAAAAATATCTTAAGCAGACCTTCCATGACATCAAGAAGTCACACGTTAAGGCCTACACGATGGCTCAGTTGGTAAAGTTGCTAGCCAACTGCTTGTCAAACTTCTGTCAATACCTGAAGCCCACATGGTGTAAACAGAACCAGCTCCCGTGAGCTGTCCTCTCATTTCACCTGCATGCCATAGCATGCACACACACAAACTCACGTACACACAAATGTTTCAAATAATAATACTTAAAAACATCAATGAACCATGTTTTTTTTTTTACACCTAGTAGAACATTCAACTTTCAGAAACTAAGACAATTAAGAACGTTAATAAAGGATGGAAATGGGAATGGGTGTACAGTAAACATGAGAGCATCTCAGAAGAGCATGCTGGGAGGCGAGGGGATTGTAACAGGAGAGTTCAGCTGGCCATTTGCCCTCATCTGTGACCATTCTCCTCCAAGAGGAAAAGTCCTTATCAACTGATCGCTCAGCTTGGGAACTGAGGCACCTGGAGTGGTGAGGGGAAAAAAAAAGGAGACACCACTTAATCACATCAGCTGAATCTGCCTGGCAAGTGATGGGTGACAGATGTGACAGCCAAATGTCTCTCACTTGCAAGAATAAGTCTGAAGAACTAGCAGTACCTGGTACCTTTATAGTTCTGTGAATGTATGAACTGAAACAAGGCACACACCACATCTTCCATACAACATCATGCAATTAAATGTGAATATAAAAGGGTACACAGGATGAAGGTGTATCTCTGTCCTTCCTTACCTCCATAAGGCATTCTCTGATTGGCTTTAACAAAGAGCTAACTGCCAATAGCTAAGCAGGAAAGGGGAGGTGAGACCTCTGGGCCGAGATTCGGTCTCTGGGAGAAGAACGAGAGAAGTGACAATTTGTTGGCAGGATCCGGAGATGGTGCAAAGTACTGGGACTAAGAATGATTTAAAGAACTAACCATGTGCAGGGCCATGAGCTAGAATAATAAGATTCCGTTAAATGAACAAACTGGGTAGTATCCCTAGCTAAAGGCCTAAGCTATAATAAAATAATTAATAAGTCGTGGTGTCATTATTTAACTGCTGGCAGGTCCAAAAGGTCCAGCAATATTTGGTATCCAATCTGGTAGCAAGAAATCCAAGCCTATGACACTAGATTCAGGTATTAGGCAAAAAAAAAAAAAAAAAGTCCCAGGTGATAGGCAGAGGGGAAAAGTTTTCCTATTAGTCACAAGCTGCTCTGTGGTAGTGACACCTCACTCAGACAGGAGGCACAGCCTCTTAACTGTGAGTAGAGCTCCAGAGACTCATAGCATGGCTGCTGCAGTTTCCTACACCTGGAGCTCACCCATGCAAAGGCAGGGCTGTGAGTTGAGGGAAGAGTTGAGGCATCTAGAGGGGATAGGAACTCAACAAGAAGACCAACAGAATCAATTAACCTGCACCCTTGGGAGCTCCCATTGACTGAACCACCAACCAAAGGGCATACAAGGACTAGACTTAGGCACCACTACATATGTAGCAGATGTGCAGCTTGGTCTTCATGCAGGTACCCCAACAACTGGAGCAGCGGCTTACCCTAACTCTGTTGCCAGCCTGTGAATCCTGGTACCCTAACTGGACTATCTTGAGTGGCCTCAGTGGGAAAGGTTGTGCCTATTCTGTGGTGATTTAAAGTAAATAAATTAATTAATGGGGGAAAAAAGAGCCCCAGCTATGTAGCAAAGCTGGACACCACACATTTGAATGGGGTCTGTGAACTGCAGGCAGAGACACATGAAGGGCTTCTGCCTCTGTGGTATGAATTATACATCATGGTTAGGTCAATACTGCCTCTGAATTCCAATGATACAAGGAAAAGGGTTCGAACTGTTTCCTACTGTTAATGAGTCTGAAGTGTACTAAACTGGAAAGAACACTTGCTAAGAAAATAAACTTTGGAACTTGACTCTGCAGCTACCTCAGTCTGTGTGAGAGTTTATCATTGCACTCACGTACCTCCTGGTTAGATAGTATCTAGTAGTGCATTCAGTTTTTGTTAATGGCAGATTGGACTCAGCATGCCAAGGAAGCCTAGTCCAGTTTACAGAGTTTCACTCTCTGTCAGTCAGTTAGCTGAGACATGGGAAGTAAGCGCTAGGCAACTACTCTCACATTCCAAACACGATATCCATTCATTTATCCTTAATTAGGGGAGAAAATAGGAGAAGACAGGAGGAAACATTCCCTCAAACTTTAAGTTACTATTAAACTTAGAAGGGCTTAGTACAAATGTCTTAATAGAAGTATCTTAGAGCACTGAGATTGTAGGAACCATGTCTCCAAGGGCCTTCCTTACCTGAGAAAAGAATTTTTTATAAATGACAAAAAAAAAACCTAAAAACTAAATAACATCAGTGAGGTGGCTCAATGCGTAAAAATGCATGACCCAGTTTCAGTCCCCAGAACCCAGGAACAAACATAGGATATTAAAATAAAGATGAACAAATCAGTGCCATGCATTCCTGCAGAGAAATCTGAGGTGAAAACAGAAAACACACACACACTCACTCACACTATCAAGAAACAAAGAGGGAAAACTAAATGAAGGAGTTTCTTATTACCTCAGAAGAACCGTGTAGCCAGGTGTGGCTGAGAGTGAGTAGATGACACTGAGAAATACTGACAGGATTAAAAGGTGCTGCAGCTTGTTAGCACACTCAGGACCTTTTTCACGCAGTCCAAGGACTGCAGATGGTTTTCCTGATGACCCAATGCAGCTGCAATTCTGAAACACCTGTCAAAACAAACAAACAAACAAAAACAAGAAACCAGTGTCCTAGTTAAAAGAGAAAACTATTGGGCTTAAACCTTCAGTATCTTCTGCACAGAAGGTTGGATCCACATGGGAAGCATTGGGTCAACTCTCCAACACAGAGGAGGAGCACTCACCTAGGTTAAATGAGGACCTGAGTTTGGGCACAAACACCATTGAATTAAAAAAAAAATCACCGAATAAATAAAATACATGCTACTTGCCCTCTTTATTTACATCTCTCCTTTTTCTTTGGTATCTCAGAATTCTACCATAAAACATAAAGAGATATATTTTAATGCTACCATTTTTTTCCAAATTCATCAAATAAATTTGTAAGATTTAAATTATTCTAAATATACCCTTTATTTTACTTTTGAGGTCTATTTGCTTATTTGTTTGGCATTTCTTGTATACGTATGTGTATGCTTGTGCATGTGAGCTCATTCGTGTGTCTAAACAGGAAGAGGAATGTGCCATGGATTCCATGTAGAACTCAGGAAATAGGTTATAAAAGTTAGTTTTCTCTTTGTACCATGTGGGTCCCAGGATATAATTCTGGTGTAAAGGACTGGTGAAAAATATCTTTCCCTACTCAGCCAACTTTATAGTATATACATAATAAACATTATACAAAAATAAATAAATAAATATGGCTTTTTTTTGTTTTGATGTTAGTACTAAGTGCTAAAACAAAATGTATTTCAGAATGTTAGTGGAAAAGTTAGGTGCTTACTAATAAAGTCATGTCCCCAAGAAAAGAGTTTACTTAAATATATATTTTATAATTTTATAAATATATAAAATTTTAAATGAATAAATTATGCTCCCAGCTCTGATTAAGAATGAAAATTTACATATATTCTGAATAGTTATTGTTTTCAGGTCTGATTAAGAATCAAGATTTATATTGATTATTTCATTTTGATTACCAATCAACTCTCTGCATTATAATATGTTTGAGGCAAGGAAAATGTGTGACAATTTAAGATGCTAAACTGTCATGATGAGGGTCTGGGAAGGTGGAACAGTCAGTCACGTCCTGCACAAGCATGAGGCCCTGAGTTCTCATCCCAGCACACACGGGAACAATGCATGCAAGAGGATGTGTTTGCAACACTGGATCTGAAGGTGGGTACAGGTGATTCCCTGGGCTTTATTTGCTAGGCAGCCTAACAGAACCAGAAAATTCCAGACCAGTGAGATCCTGTATCAGAAGCACAAAGTGCATGGTCCTGAGAGTCAACAGCTGAGGTTGCCTCTCGGTCTCCATATGCACAGGTATCTGCGCCTGTGCGCGCGCGCACACACATACACACACCCATACACACACACACACACACACCATATATACATACATACATGCATACATACATACACACATACATACTTACACAAACAATAACTAAATAAATAAGCAAACAGATAAATAATTGAAAGAAGTTTATGATATGAAAAGCTAAGTTTCTGTCCATCTCAACTACATGACACCCTATCACAACAAAGAGCCCATTCTATCCAGAGTAATTTGAAGTTTTAATTTTAGTGTTGATTTATGTATATGCTTCTGTATTTATGTGTATACAAACAGGTGCACATGGGTGCCTGGGGCAGGTAGGAGAGAGTGTCCGAAGGTCTAGACCTGCCTTATGTAGGTGCTGGGAACTAAGCATGCCTTCTGAGAGAACAGCAAGAGCTCCTAACAGCTGAGCTAGCTCTCCAACCCAGCCTGAGCATTGTAACTCAAGTCATTTGACTAATAATCTCTACTATCCTGCAATTGCAAAATAATGCTCAGACTCTGTCAAGATTTTACGTAATATCTAGGAGTTGTAAAGTCAAGTATGTATATACTGAGTAAATTTAATTGTCTTTAAAATATTAATTTATTAAATATATTAATCTATTTTAAGCAAGGATTATTTTTTTGTTGTTTTTAGCAGATGTAGGCTTAGGTCATAGCACATATTAATATCAGCCCAAACACTGAAAATATTCTTACCATGTTAATTCCAGTTCCTACAGACTTCTCACAGCCTGTGTGGCAGGCTGACATGAATGATAGACCATTGTCTCCGCACACTGGGTCCCATGTTTTTGTTAAGCAGCTACACCTTGTGTTGCAGTCAGCAAGGACATTATTCTCCACATATAGAGGGTGCTGGACTCTGAAATAATTTGAAATAATGTTATAAATACTGAAAGCCCACACAAGAATTTTATTTTCCTCTTCATCTCAGCATGTGCACACACTCAGAGAGAGAGAGAGAGAGAGAGAGAGAGAGAGAGAGAGAAACATTTGATCTCCTCTCTCAGAACAGAAAAAAGAAATTATACAAATATCGACATGCCATCTCTATACTATACTATATTCTTCACAAATAATTATCTGTTCCAGTGGTCACATGATCCAAATCAGATGACATATATAATTTCTTAGAATTTTATGTTTGAAATTATTTAAGTCTTATAATTCTTAAGGGTTTTGAAATAAATACTACTTTTAATATCTCTCTGTGTCTGTCTCTGCCTCTTTATGTCTCTCTGTCTCTGACTCCATCTCTGTCTCTGCCTCTCGTGTGTGTGTGGTGTGTGTGTGTCTGTGTGCACATGTATACAACAGCATGCATGTAGACACTAGTATTAATTTTCTACCTTGTTTGAGACAGAGTCCTGTTTTTTACTGCTGCAAAGCCTGCGTAGCAGGCCCATTAACTTTCAGGGTTTCCTGACTATGCTGGTCAACTCAAAGTATTAAGAATGTAGTTACAGATACACAACAATGCCAAGCTCTCCATGGGTTATGGGCATCTGAACTCGGAACTCCCTGCCTGCTCAGCAAGCACTTTCTTACTGAATCGTTTCCTTAGACCTTTGAAAAAAGCCTTCAAGTAAATGCTTTACTTAATTTTAACTGATTCATTGTCTAAATAACTAGGCCTTAAACAAAGTTTTAAATTCCCTATGCTGAATCAGAGTATGACCAGAAACCCCTTAAAATACAAAATATAAGACCACAGAATATATGAGATATGACTATACCAGTGACATATAAAATATATACATTATTTGACTTACCATGTATTAAATTCAATTATGCTAAATTTGAGCCTACTGTAAAACCCTGTGAAGGCTTGTTGACCTGTATAGTTAACTTTTAAAGCTATCTCACCTTGCGAGTCTAAAACACCTGGATATTTAAGCTAAAAGCTCCAGGTTAATTTCCTTTCTTACAATTTAAAGCTGACTAAGATATCACCATGACTACCATTACAGTATGTGGAATCAAAAACTGGCTCATTCCCCCAGTCCTCTTTTAATAAGCTTACACATAAGTAAGTAATCCTTGAAGAAAATTAACTAGAAATTGTGAAAAGCTTATGATCTTCATTTAAAAAAAAAAAGCATACCCTTCATAAGAGATAGTTAAGCCAGAAACTGGGACATTATCACAGGCAATCAGAAAGTTACAGAAACCAAAAAGATATTCACACAAGGACAGGCAGAATGCTAGGTATGCAGCTTTCTTGACAGTGATCTTGAATTTCTTCATAATAAAGCCAGCAATTAAATATCCAATGCATATTGTAGGTAAGGTATAAAGACCTATAAATGCAAGTAAAATGGTATTCATAAGGACAGCAGAAAAATGGATGTTATAAATTTTTCTAATACATCTCACTTAAGAAACTATTTAGTTCTATTTTAGTATACAGCAATTCTAATTCCCACTCACTCAAATGTCACATACAAAGGTGTTCTCAAATACCCCATAACATCAATTTTTAAAGATAGTTGGCATTTATTTAATCATTTGCAGCAGATTATAAACATCTTATGAGCCTCACATATGATATTAAATATTTCACCTATTTCTTTCCACTGTTTTTTTAGGAATTTGATTTAGTTTTGGGTGGCTTTGAAAGTTGTAACTGAGTCTGTGCTTTTCAAGTGTAGACTATTTTGTGCACAGTTGATACTGCCCAGCACTCTTCTCCCCAACTCTCCTTGAACAGCCAAAATTTAAGGGGAAAAAAGTGGGGGGGGGGAGAGAAAATTCCACCTAGGTTGCATTCACACAACAACCAGCACAAGGCTTAGAAGAATGAACCATCCTTTTCAGCTCCCTACAATTTAATGTTATATATCTGAGGGTGAGGGATGGGTTTGGATTTTCAGAAACTCTAGACAACATGGATACAGGCAGCCTGTGATCTTCAGTTTTCAAGAGTAAAGAAGGATCCTTGGCTTCAGTGTACTAACAAGAAAGGCAGACTATGTCTCCACACACTTCTCAGACCACGAGGGGACCAAAGGACTGAATGAGGAGGAGTGTGGAGAGCAAGAATTGAAGCCCAGATGTAAAATGTAGAAGTAAAATTCAGACTCTCGGTGATTCCTCCAAAATTACAATAACTATAATGATTTCCCATTTTGATTGAAGAGAGATCAGAAAGGGCTTTTTGGCCACTTCCTTCCCCTATTCTTTCTTGATTTCCCTGGAGTCTGGAAAGAAGAAATTTATAAGAGTATCCTAAGAGATTGCATTTCATTGTAATCTCACAGTCACATTATTTTACTGTTTATCATGCCCTTCGGTATAGTGTTTACCATGCTATCATGGAACGAGGAAGTGCTATGAAGGAAATAATGGAAGTACATACCTATGAAAAAGACTACCTCTGCAGTGGATTTTCCAAATTGCTGTTCCAGGTACTTAGACAGGAAGTTAAAAGTACTGGTAAAGGTACTGATCTGGAGCACACTTATAAGGATGAATAGCACGTAAATTGGGTCGCAGGAGAGACTCTTCATAAATGGAAAGAAATCTGAAACAAGAGAGTTTAGAAATCATCGAGCTAACTTGGCAATTTGTGTCCAGTATTCTCCTAAAAATTTCCTTTTCTCTCCTTTCCTTTTACTAATATCCAGCATCTGCTAGAGAGTGTCTAGTTTGTTCTTTGATAATTACAAAGGAGTCGGTTTGATGAAGTTTGATTTCGGAAACTGATGCTATTATCACTCTTTTAGGCAAAAATGGATAAGCTAAAGTTTAGGAATGCTCCAGGAATGATGCTGTAGCCCAGATGACCTCAGCATCTCAGCAGCAGGCCATGCATTAGAAGCACCTAGTGATAACCATAAACATCTCAACCTGAAGGTCTCACTGGAAGGAATGTTACTGACTCAGTTGGTGAAGACCAAAAACCTTCTAAGCAACTTAACCAAAGCTTTTCCGTGTTTAAAAAGCCGAGTCCAGTTTGTAGCCTGTTTCTGCTAAATGAATTGGATGTTACTCAAGATAATTTGGCTGAAATTCACTCTTATCAGTCTCTTCCCTTTTGATGTCTTCATGTCTCTGTCTTGATTTTCTCATTTTACACTATCCTTCATAAATTGCCTAGAATTTCATTGGGAGAAAACTATCAAGCAGAGGCAGAGAAGTTTAATGAGAAGAAATGGACTCTAATGGCAAAATTAATCTTTATGAGTGAGATGGTTGCAGACAGTATTCCCGGGAGCTTTAGAACTCACCCATGTTTGTTGACATCCCTGTCCTCTTAAACGAGTCTCCATGGTTCACAGTTATTTTCTACATGTCTTATTCTCTGATAAGTTCTTTCCTAGTTTTGAAGTTTAGGTTGATCTGATAGATTAAGGTCACGTAATAGAGTCAGTATTTCCCCTTTCAGGAGAATTGTTCACATGATCATAATTCTAAGAAGCCTCTGCACTGTCTTCCAGTGTGGCTTGGCTGCTCAGTCATGGTCTCTATTGTTTAATGCAGATATGTGACTATTCAGTGTGCATTAGTGTTAGAGGATATGAGTGATGGAGGAAACAGCAGTATCAGTAACATGCTCTCACAATATTCTGTAACAGAACATCACAGGCACCCAATATTATAGCACGTTCTTACCCTCATTTGATAGGTAAAGCATGGGACCCTCACATCTTCCTAATATATACTTTCAGAGTTCCAAAACCCAAGCCACACACCCTACGGTCTCTCTGTCTCTGATCTTTTGAGAACACTACACAGTTCTCAACACATACAAATGTGAAAGCAGTGTCAAGTTTTAAGAATGTGCAGTGCTGAACATTCCACTGTCCGAACTTAGTTTCTCACAGAAGCATCTCTACTCGACATCATTATTCCATAACATGCCTGCTTGATGTAAAACAGTCTGTTCTAAGGGAATAATTCTCCTGTAACCTATCACAAACCTTCAAATATAGAGGATTACATCACTGGTCATGTTTTCTCTTTAAGCCTTGACTTCAAGGCTCACAACTACACTAACATTTTCCTTATCAAACAGATTCTCCTCTACCACTGTCTATAGCTTAGATATCTGGTTATTCATGTTTTTTCCTTAACATGGACTAATAATTTCTGTAAAATAGGATTGTCAAAACAGATAAGAAAAAATATTTGATTAGTGGGTGTTCAGACTGACTTGAAATTTTCATAAAGAATAATCCAGGGCAAGTCAGGTTCCCTAATATGACAGTTATTTCCAAGTGGTGACTGTGGAAGACATTTAACACAATTAAATACTGATGATTACTGACAAGCTGTCTTATTTCAGCACAAGCGTCAAGTGCCCACTGACCACAGACCCATCTAAACCAAGCAGAGTTTAAAGTTTCCACGTTTGCCTTTAGTGATTCCTCGGTTTTCCTCCTTGGCCTTTTCTCTGTGCTTCTCCTCTTTGTCATTTTCAGTTCCATCCCCATTATCCTGTAATCCTTCCTCTGGGAGTGTTTTTGGAAAGAAGAAAAAGGGGATGCTGGTCAGGACATTCACTCCTGCACAGACCAAAAAGCCAATCCACCAAGCACCGACCCAGCGTGTATCAGTGGGAGTTATGGTCAGGTCATCTGTAAAGAAATACAGATATCGCATTAGCTTACATCATTCTTTCCTGTGTGAACTGTAGAAAATTATTGATATTCATAATCATTCATAAACTATTCACAATTTGTTCTTGTTCCTTTTTTTGTTTATTTGTTTTTTTGGACTTGTGCACTCTGCTCACTGTTCTGGAAACCATAAAGCATTCAAATCAATAATTGATTTCTACCCTGATTTTGAAACCACCCTGCTTGGCTAATTCAGACATTTAGAAAAAGTGTCTGAGGTTGATCAATAGGGTAAAGTTAAAATTAAATAAGAAAGTGCTACATTGGCTATTATTGAAACATACATTTCCAAAAGAAAGAAACAGTATTTATTTGAGACCTATTTAAGGAATAGCTTTACTCTGATGTAGTCATGTCTCAAAACATCAGAGCAGGTGAGGAAAGGACTGCAGAGACAGTTCAGTGGCTAAATGTTATTGTTGCTCTTGCAGAAATTATGAGTTTTATTCTCAGAACCCACATGGAAACTCACCACTGCCTATTACTCTGATGTTAGTAGGTCTGAGATCCTCTTCTGACCTCAGCAAACACCCCCTCATACAGTGAACCACCCAGTCACATCCGCACATACACATATACATAAATAAAGATAATGAAATGAAATACATGGTATCCACTTTTTAAATATATTTTGTGTATTTATTTTTGAAGATACTAATTTTATATAATGCTGTGTGATGACATATTTGAAAGCACTACATCTCTATTTCTGCCTGTCATGTGCAACCTTTATAGTTGGGTGTTCATCATATAGCTAAAAGGACTCTTATGTTATGAGCAGTGAGTCCTCATTGAGTAAAACTTATGTGAGTAAATCTTTTGAAATGAAAGATGTGGCTGAAATATAATGAAATAATGGAAACTCTCTAATCAGAAGGAGGCAATTCACCCTTATCTCTCCTCCTCTTATGTCTGCCATCTGTAAGTGGTGATAATTTACCTAACTGAGGATCAAAGGAGGCAGTGCTAAAACATTCCTGAGCATTCTCCCATATCCAGGACTGGTTGTATAAATAAAACACACTGTGTTACCTGTATTCACAGACCCTGTGTCTACATAAATGCTTGCACAGAAGGATCCCAACAAAAGTCCAATTACTGGGCCAAACATCTTTCCTGTTTCTAAAATCCCTGAAAGTGAACAAAGACAGGACATTACATAATCACACAAAGAATGTTGTTTGCACACACACACACACACACACACACACACACACACACACAGGCCTTGACATTGAACTGTTTTAAGTCTTAGATGACTTTTCCTTCACTTGCAGAGCTGTGTATCAAATCCAAGAGGCTAGGACAGTACTCTACCATTTAGCTACATACCCTCCTACCTCAAATATTTTTATATATTCGACATGTAAAAATGAACCTTGGTATCTATGAAGCATGTAGATATACATATACTTATGTATGTTATACAAACATACATTGGTTTCTTTAAACATTGAAAATGAAGCTTCCATTGTTTGAACAATTTTATAACCAACTGTGCCATAGCACTCTGCTCACTGTTCTGGAAACCATAAGGCATTCAAATCAATAATTGATTTCTACCCTGATTTTGAAACTTACCAATGTATAAAGGAGAGTTTTCAGATTTGGCAAAGTCTTCTATGTAGGAAACACCCAAGGGCAAAAGGGGAGTTTCACCAATTCCACGTATAATATTTCCTACCAGTACATATATCCACATTGATGATTTTATTTCTTTCACACACTCTGCATTAAAACAGCAGAAAGGTTCATGAGTATTTGACAACCAAATGTTATTGACATTTAGTTCAAGTTTATCTGTAGATAACTTTTTAGGTTACTGTTTCATTACAGCAACAGAAAACCACCTAAGACCAACCACATAGATCACAGCCTGGATCTAAATTCATCCTTTTAAGTCTTTTTCCTATGTGGGACTAACTCTACATGTTGGTTAAGAAACAAAGGACTCTAATAGGTATATTTAGACTCAGGAGGAAAAGTATTTTAGTTTATTAGATATCTCAGTTCCCTAATAAGGGAAATAAATTGTGTTCATTTGTCTTACATGTCTAATAAACACAGTGCCATATGAAAGTCCTTTGTAAAAGAGCATTCTGTGGTTAAGTCTCTGAGCAGAAGGCAATGAGAAGCATGAGTCAACCTGCTGGGTCTTGCGTTGGCTTTAAGGTCTGGGATCTGTTTTCCACACACAAAAAGCTGTTTGATGGTAAGTTGCTTGCAGGTGAAATCATTGTTTCATATTCATATCTGTGTGAACACAGGACACATTTTTTTTGTGAACAGGAGTTTTCTGGGAAGAACTAGTAAAGAAATTTCTACAGCAGTCAGTCTAATCATCATGAATCCTATGACAGGGCCAGTGAGATGATGCACAGGTTAAATACTTGCTGCACAATCCTGATGTTCTTATTTCAATTCCCATGAAAGTAAAAGGAGATGAATGGCTGCATAAAGTTGTACTCTGATATATCCATGTACACACACACACACACGAGAGAGAGAGAGAGAGAGAGAGAGAGAGAGAGAGAGAGAGAGAGAAAGGGAGATGCTCCTTTGCCACGAAACTCAAGAAGAATGAAGACCGAAGTGTGGATAGTTTGTTCCTTCTTAGAATGGGGGAAAAATACCCATAGAGGTATTTACAGAAAAAGTTTGGAGCTGAGACAGAAGGAAGGTTCATCCAGAGACTGCCCCACCCATGGATCCATCCCATAAACAGCCACCAAACCCAGAGTCTATTGCTTATGCCAGCAAGATTTTGCTGCCAGGACCCTGATATAGCTGTCTCTTGTGTGAGGCTATGTCAGTGCCTGGCAAATACAGAAGTGAATGCTCACAGTCATCTATTGGATGGGACACAAGGCTTTCAATGGAGGAGCTAGAGAAAGTACCCAACGAACTGAAAGGGTCTGCAACCTTATAGGAGGAACAAAAATATGAACTAACCAGTACTCCAAGAGTTCATTTCTCTAGCTGCATATGTAGCAGAAGATGGCCTAGTTGGCCATCATTGGGAGGAGAGGCCATTGGTCTTGCGAATATTATATGCCCCAGTACAGGGGAATGTCAGGGCTAGGAAGTAGGAGTGGGTCAGTTGGGGAGCAGGGCTGGGAGAAGGTATAGGCAACTTTCTGGGTAGCACTTGAAATATAAATGAAGAAAATATCTAATAAAAAAGATTTAATGAAAATTAAGATTAAAACATACCCAAATTTATGGAACACAATGAAAGCAGTGCTATGAGGAAAAGCAGTGCCTCCAGAAAGAAACTGGAGAGACCATACCCCAGCAGCTTAACAGCACATCTGAAAGCTCTAGAACAAAAAGAAACAAATACACCCAAGAGGAGTAAATGACAGGAAATAATCAAACTCAGGGTTGTAATCAACCAAGTAGAAACAAAAAGAACTATACAAAGAATCAACAAAACCAGGAGCAGGTTCTTTAAGAAAATCAACGAGATAAATAAACCAGTAGCCAGACTAACCAGAGGGCACAGAGAAATTATCCAAATGAACAAAATCAGAAACAAAAAGGGAGACATAGCAAGAGAAACTGAGGGAATTAAAAAAAAATCATATCCTACTACAAAAGGCTATACTCAACAAAACTGGAAAATCTATATGAAATGGAAAATTTTCTAGACAGAACAGGTACCAAAGTAAAATCAGGATAAAATAAAATATCTAAACAGTCCCGTAGCCCCTAAAGAAATAAAAGCAGTCATTAAATCTCCCAACCAAAAAAAAAAGCCCAGAACCAGATGGGTATAGTGTAAAATTCTATCAGACCTTCAAAGAAGACCTAATACCAATACTGCTCAAACTATTCCACAAAATAGAAACAGAAGAAGCACTACATAATTCATTCTATTAAGCCACAGTTATGCTGATACCAAACCCCACAAAGACCCAACAAAGAAAGAGAACTTCAGACCAATTTCCTTTATGAATATTAATGCAAAAATACTCAATAAAATTCTCACAAACCAAATCCAAGAATACATCAAAACAGTCTTACCATGATCAAGTAGACTTCATCCCAGGGATACAGGGATGGTTGAATATACAGAAATCCATCAATTTAATCCACTAAATAAACAAACTCAAAGAAAAAAATCCACATGATCATCTCATTATATGCTGAAAAAGCATTTGACAAAATCCAACACCCATTCATGTTAAAAGTCTTGGAAATAATAAGAATTCAAAGCCCATACCTAAACATAGTAAAAAGCAATATACAGCAAACTAGTAGCCATCATCAAACTAAATGGAGAGAAACTTGAAGCAATCTCACGAAAATCAGGGACTAGACAATGCTGCCACTCTCTTCCTATCTATTCAATATAGTATTCGAAGTCCTAGCCAGAGAAATTAGACAATAACAGGTTAAAGGGATACAAATTGGAAAGGAAGAAGTCAAACTATCACTATTTGCAGATAATATGATAGTATACTTTATGTGACCTCAAAAATTCTACCAGAGAACTTCTAAACCTCCTAAACAACTTCAGCAAAGTGACTAGATATAAAATTAACTCAAACAAATTAGTAGCCTTCCTCTACATAAAGGATAAATGTGATGAGAAATAAATTAGGGAAATAACACCCTTCACAATAGTCACAAATAATATGAAATATCTTGGTGTGATTCTAACCAAGCACATGAAAGATCTGTATGACAAGAACTTCAAGTCTCTGAAGAAAGAAAGTGAAGAACATCTCAGAAGATGGAAAGATCTCCCATGCTCATGGATTGGCAGGGTTAAAAGAGTAAAAATGGCCATCTTGCCAAAAGGAATCTACAGATTCAATGCAATCCCCATTAAAATTCCAGCTCAGTTCTTCATAGAGCTAGAAAGCAATTTACAAATTCACTTGGAACAACAAAAAACCCAGGATAGCAAAAACTAGTTTCAACAATAAAAGAACTTCTGGGGAATCAACATCCCTGAAATCAAGCTGTATTTTAGAGAAATGGTGATTTTTAAAAAACTATATGGTACTGGTACAGAGACAGGCAAGTAGATGAATGGAATAGAATTGAAGACCCAGAAATGAACCCACACACCTATGGTCACTTGATCTTTGACAAAGGAACTAAAATAACCCAGTGGGAAAATGAAAGCCTATTCAACAAATGGTGTTGACTTAAGTTGGGATTTCCATGTAGAAAAGTGCAAATTGATCCATTTCTATCTCCTTGTACAAAGTTCAGTTCGAAGTAGATCAAAGACCTTCACATAAAATCAGATTTACTGAATCTATTAGAAGAGAAATTGCAAAAGAACCTGCAATACATTGCCACAGGGGAAAGTTTTCTGAACAGAAAACCAATGGCCCAGGCTCTAAGATCCACTGACATATAGGATCATATAAAATTGAAAAGCAATTTCTGTAAGGGAAAGGACACTGTCATCAGGACAAAATGGCAACCTACAGATTAGGAAAAGAGTTTTACGAATCATACATCCAATAGAAGACTAATATCCAATATATACAAAGAACTCAAGAAGGTAGACTCCAGAGAACCAAATAACCCTATTAAAAATGAATACAGAGCTAAAGGAAAAATTCTCAACTGAGGAATCTCAAATGGCTGAGAAGCACTTAAAGAAAAGTTCAACATCCTTAGTCATCAGGGAAATGCAAATCAAAACGACCTTGCAATTCAACCTCACACCAGTCAGAATGGCTAAGATAAAAAACTCAGCTGACATCAGATGCTGGCAAGGATGTGGAGAAAAAGGAACACTCCTCCATTGCTGTTGGGATTGCAAGCTGGTACAACTACTCTGGAAATGAGTTTGGTGGTTCCTCAGAAAATTGGAAATGGTATTACCTGAGGACCCAGCAATATTACTCCTGGGCATATACCCAGAAGATGCTCCAACATGTAATAAGGACACATGCTTCACTTTATTTCTAGCAGTCTTATTTACAATAGCCAGAAGCTAGAAACAACCCAGATGTCTCTCAACAGAAGAATGGATACAGAAAATGTAGTACATTTACACAATGGAGTACTACTCAGCCATTAAAAACAATGCCTTCATGAAATTCACAAGCAAATGTACAGAAATAGAAAATATCATCCTGAGTGAAGTAAGACAGTCACAAAATTACACACATTGTATGTACTCTCTGATAAGTGGATATTAGGGAAAAAAACTCAGAATTCACATGATACAACTTACAGGTCATATGAAGCTCAAGAAGAAGGAAGATCAAAATGTGGATGATTCAGTCCTACTTAGAAGGGTGAACAAAATAATTATGGGAGATAGAGGGAGGGAGGGTCTTAAGAGGAAGAGAGGAGGGGGAGAAGAAAAAGGACTAACAGGATCAGGTGTGGGAGGAGATGGGGGGAGATTGCAAAGGGTCAGAAAATTGAACAGAGGTGTGTAGCAACGGGGGGTGGGAGTGGGAACTGAGAGGTAGCAACAAAAAGTTCCAGAATCCAGGAAAGCAAGATGCTCCCAGGACCCAGAGGGAATGACATTAGATGAAATACCCAACCAATGGGGAGAGGGAACCTGTGGAGATCATATCCAGAGGTTAGGCTCAATCCCTGGTTGAGGAATGGGGCCACCCACCCTTTCCAAAATTTTAATCCAAAATTTCTCCTATCTAAACGAACTATAGGGACGAAGAGTAGAGTAGAAACTAAAGGAAAATCCATCCAAAGACTACTCCACCTGGGGATCCATCCCATATGCAGCCACCAAACCCAGTCACTATCACTGATGCGAAGAAGTGCTTGCTGACAGGAGCCTGATGTGGATATCTCATTACAGGCTCTGCCAGAGCCTTATTGTTACATATGTGGATGCTTGAAGCTAACCATAAGACTGAGTTCAGGAACCCCAGTGGAGGAGTTAGAAGGATTGAAGGAACTGAAGGAGTTTGCAACCCCATAGGAAGAACAATATCAACCAACCATACCCCTCAGAGCTCCCAGGTACTAAACCACCAACCAATAAATACATATAGAGGGACCCAAGGCTCCGGCTATATATGTAGCAAAGGGTGGCCTTATCTGGCATCAGTAAGAGGGGAGGCTCTAGGTCCTGTGAAGGCTTGATGCCCCAGTATGGAGGAATGCTAGAGAAGTGAGGCAGGAGTGGGTGGGTGGGAGGAGAGCACCCTCATATAAGTAGGGGAAGGGCAGTAGGATAGGCAGTTTTGGAGGGGAAACTGGCAAGGAGGTAACATTTAAAATGTAAATAAATAAAATAGCCAATTTTTAAAAAATAAAAAACCCACATCTCTCTTAAATTAAAAGCCTAAATAAATAAACAAATAAACAAACCTGCAAGCCAAATCTGTGTCAATAGGCTGGACATGTAGCTCTAGTTTTAGACTCTAGAACTGCATGAAATGGGGGTGGTGTCTCAAGCCAGTTGCCCTAGCATATTAGAGGTCACCATTAACTCTGCAATTCAGGTGCCAATAAGTGAAAGTAAGCAATATTATCAAAACAAAAATAAAAACTTGATAATTACCAAAAAATTGTCACTTCTTTACAGTTATCTCTGAAGTACTTACACATGGGGGACACAACTTTCAGATTCTCTATTGCCAACTCACTGTGATTTCTAAATGACCATTTCCTAGAAAACAATTGTTGTGACATAAAGAACAAAGGCAAAACAGGAAGAAAAACTCAATATGTTCAATAACTTAAACAGAAGAAAAACTCTACACACCATGACAAGAAGTGACAGAAAACATCACCTGACTACACAGAGTCATGGAACTAAAAGTACTAACAAACAGTATTAATTTCACTTGAGCACATCACCAAGGAGCAGATTTCCAAGAAAGAAAATGACCAAATGCAAGAGAAGTAGAAAATGTATCCATTAAAGTCTCTGCATTAGAGAATATGCTGAATATATTTCTCACCTTTGTTAGATGAGAGACCACCAGAGGAAAGCATAAGCCTGGGCAGCTGAATTAGTCAATAGTAGAGAGCTGTACTTGCCAGCATTCTAATTTCTATTCTGCATGGTATAGCAAAGAACTCAAAATAACTCTTCCTTATAAAACCTCTCTGGATGTCCCCCAAAATGGTGGTCAGTGAAGTGTGGACAAGAGCCTGTATCTCTTTTCTCTCTACTCATGATGTTGGGAGGACAAGTCAGCTTCAAATAATTACCTCTTTTGGCAGAAGGGACAATAATTTTTACCTTACCTCTTTTGACAATAATTACCACTTTTGACACTAATTGCCAAATATTTCTTGACATTGATTTGAACAGAATATAAAGAAAAATAAAGAGATGAGAGATGATAGATAGATAATTGATAGATGTAAGAGAGAGAGAGAGAGAGAGAGAGAGAGAGAGAGAGAGAGAGAGAGAGAGAGAGAGAGAGAGAGAGGTAGATGATAGATTTCATTCACGGATTTTCTGCTTCCTTCACACTTGAGAAGATAAACACTTGAGAAGATAAAATAGCCTTCATTTGGTTCAATATCCACTTAAAACTCAGTTATCCATCCAAAGTCCATTCATTTTCCCAATTGACAATAAAGCAGTATAAAGTAGGTATCAATCAGACAAGGTCTCAAGTGGAGGAATAGGAACACCAACCTAGCCACACATCCTCCAACCTACAATTCGCCATGCCCATAGGATATACAGGGATTGGAATCTAACATAATCATCATCAGAGAGTCCAAAGCAACTTCATCCAGCAACTGATGGGAGCAGATGAGAGTCCTACAGCCAACTAATAAGAGCTCAGGGAGTCCTTTGGGGGATTGGGTGAGCCAGACGAGGTCAAGGAAAGGACAAAAACAACACCCACAGAATCAGCTGATTGGGACTCAAGTGGACACATAGAAATTAGAAAGCCTCAATGTGTTTAACCTAGAACTTCTGCATATATGTTAAGGTTGCATAGGTCGCTGTCCTTGTGGGGTTCCTAACAGTAGGAACAGAGGCTGTCTCTCACTCTTATGCTTGCCTTTGGGACTGCTTTCCTCCTCCTGAGTTGCCTTTTTCAGCCATGATGTGAGAATATGAACCTGTTCTTATTGTAGCTTGTTATGCTGTATTTGGCTAATGTCTCTGCAAGACTGGTCCTTTTCTGAAGAGAAGTTGGGGGAGTTGATCTGGGGGAAAAGTGGAGGTGGAGAAGAGGGGCAGAGGAGAGGGGGAGGGAACTAAAACTGCGGATGGGGTGTAATATCTGAGAGAAAAATAAATTAAAAAGTGGGTGAAAGGTTGGTTTAAAAATGAAAAAAAAATTGAAGGCCCATTTCCACAAAGAAAGAGAGATCTAGATATGGAGATGGAGTTCAGTGTCTAGTAATCACTAATCCTAGGTTTGATCCTGAGCACTCAATAAAACCAGACATAGTGGAAAAGGCCTATAATCCCATCAGTCAGGTGGTGTAAACAAGAGGATCAGAAGTTCATGATTATTCTTAACTCCAGAGAGAGACTGACAGCGCTATGAGCTACAGGAGGCTCTTTCTAGAAAGAAAGAAAGAAAGAAAGAAAGAAAGAAAGAAAGAAAGAAAGAAAGAAAGAAAGAGAGAGAGAGAGAGAGAGAGAGAGAGGGAGGGAGGGAGGGAGGGAGGGAGGGAGGGAGGGAGGGAGGGAGGGAGGGAGGGAGGGAGGGAGGGAGGGAGAGAAGGAAGGAGGGAGGGAGAGAAGGAAGGAATGAATCAGCTCTTGCATCCCTGGTAATTTATGTGTCAAGATGCTTGTGTGAAAGCTTCTATCCCAGGTCCCACCGGGCAGTCAGAGAGAACTGACTCCTGAAAGTGTTGCCTGACCTAACGTGAAAACAAACACACCAGCTTGACCAACAGAATATATACAAAAAAATAGCTAAAAATTAAAAAAAAACAAAACTGTGAAAAACAAAACAAAACTGTGAGTGAGAGATTGAATGTATGGTCAACTTAAGGTCCATGAAACTTTGTGATTGGGTTTTGGATATGTGAATGGCCACTGAGTCAGAAGGGAAAAGGGAAACATAGCAATCTTACTGCAGGGAACAACAAGGTGTCTTCCAAGCCTCCTTGGAATACAGCACGAAGAGACTCCCAATGCACAGCTCAGTTGAGTGCACAGCAAACTCTAAAGTGAGGGTTAAAGTGCACATAAGTAATAGCTTGCCATTCATCTCTCCAAGTGGAAATGCTCAGAGGCACAGAAGGATCCAAACAGATAAACTGAGGACACAGAGGCTGAAAAGAAAAGTCATTGTGCTTTTAAAACTATGAATACTAGAAGGTTATATTCCCATTTTTTTTCTGGCTTAGTCAAATCTCTACCTCTTTAACAAGATCAGAGAATTCCAGCCTAGGATAAAAAGTTAGTTATACACATTTTCAAAATAGCCCCAAATCAAGCAGTCCTTCTCAGTCATTAGCTAGTCCCTACTCAATCTTGACAGTAAAACTTTTAAAATGTGATGATATGAATTACAATCCCATTCAAGAGACTGGACGAAAAATTTAAATTCCCCAGGAATACCAAGGAGGTGAGAAGGCATGAAGTTAGAAATAGAAAATGACAAGATATGAATAAAATCTAAGATGCCAGTGCTCAAAGAGCCACAGCAGAAAGGGGAGGGGCAAGAGAAAGATATCAAGAAGAGAGTACCAGGAACTTTGCAAAATATCCTGATCAAAGGCCACTGATTGTGGTGGCAAAGGACTTACTCAAACAGTCATAAGCTATGAAGCTAGGAGAGCTTTCCTCCTCCCAGAAAGGAAATTCTGAGTCTCAAATACTCACATGCCCATGAGGAAATGAGGCAGTGAAATTAAGAAACACCCCAGGCCCATAGTTGCACATCCAACACCAATGATGATAGGTCTGTGCAGTTGCATTCCGAAATAATTCACGAATACAATCAACAAAAGGTTTCCTGAAAAAAAGGAGAATGAGAATGCTTGTTGCAGTAAAGTATCAGCAACTCTTAGTCAACAGCCTTTCCAGCATTTAGACTCTAGAGCCCATTGTTTAACAACCACCTTAAGAACACAGGGACTTGGGTGGTGGTGGGGATTCAGTGGGGAGTAGGATATTGTGTGCATTGTTTTAATATGTAAAGCAATTGTGATTCTGAGGGAAGGATCTTTTCCTCTCTGGAGAATACTAAAGCTCTATTCATGAACATCCATCCCTTGGGATTGTATAGAAAAGCTAGTATAGGCCTGCGTGTCACCTCTGACCTCTCCTCTCATACCTGCTCTATGCAAATTCAAAAGGGTTCATGTTTTTTAGCTTGCTATTTAAAAGCCACCTTCGTTGTTCAACATGGCCAAGCTGGATGCCTGCTTATATTGTCACTTCTTCCTTTAGACCAGATAATACTATTCTGAGTCCTAATGCTCCACCTAGGCCTTAAGTCTACACTGCAGTAGTCAAAGGGTCAAAGCAAAACTTCATTTTTGTGGTTTAGGAGAAAGCTTGGTTTAAAAAAAAAAAACAAAACAAAACAAAACAAAAAAAAAAAACCAACTTGTTTGGAAGCCCTGTGCTGACAGAGATGTCTTTGATAAGTATCTTTTGAGAGTTGAAAGAATAAGTGGGACCTGGTAGCACACACCTGCCATCTCCAGCTACTGGAAGGCCAGGAGAGGAAGACTGCAAGATCAAAGTCAGCCTGGGCTACAGAGTGAGTTCAAGCCTGCTGCCAGGACTTGGTCTACACTGAGGACAAACAGAGGATACCAAGAGGGTTAAATGTCTCATATTGGCTACGTCAAGGTGGGTCATTTTTCTCATGTAACAACTCCTCAGGAAAAAGAATTTTTTTTTCCTTCTGGGCCTGACAGCAAGACTGACTCTGCCCAAGTTACAATGAAGACCACAGGGACCTGGGAACAGTTTAAGTAGTGGACCTCTGTAATTTTATTTAATACATTAGGCCTAGATTATAATGTACTCTTCCCAGATTACTGACTACATTAACAGCTAAGCTAACTGTATCTTGACAGCTAGAAAACAGACCTAGTTCCTTACGCGAAGGTAAGTTATCACTATATTAGCTCATTAGTCAATTTGTTAACTATTTAAGACTACCAGATCTCTTATCCAGATGACACTTTTCCCTTGCTCATGGGCTTCACAACAAAGGATACACAAGTTCACATGTAAGCTTTTACAGAGGGAACCTTCTGTTACTTCCTGATCTAAACTCAGTTTCCAGTGACTAAATGGGTCATATTTCCTCTCCTTGCTATGCCGCCATCCTATTATTCACCAAGAAGAATTCATACAAATTAGCCTCATCCTAACAAAGCATCCCACTATACAATCCGCTTTCATAGTCACAAGTTCAGTTTCCTTTGGTTGTCTTTCCACTGTAAACTTAAAGTGTTTCTCATGATAAATCTATACTACAGCTATCATAGCTACAAAGATAAGTTTCCTTTGACTGTCTTTTAACTATAGACTTAAAGTGTTTCTCGTGCAAAATCTATATGATCAACTGTCATATTCACAAAGTCAGGATTTTGAGTTTCCTTTGCCTTTTAAATATAAACACCTTTTAAAGGTGTTTCTCATTACACTATTCAGTCTCCTAGACAGAAGACAAAAGCCCTCCTTACTTCTTCTGCTCTAAGAAAGGATTTGGGTTTGTTTCTTATTCTGTGGGATTTTTTGGTTTGTCTGGTTTTTGTTTTGTTTGGTTTGGTTTTTTCTTTTTGTTTGTTTGTTTCTTCCTAAACTCACCTTAAAAAATGTTCATGTTGTTAACAAATTTATCTCTTTTGTAAACTTATAAGCAATAAGAAACCACTTAGATCTCCCTCTCATGGGCCAAATAGACTCTCTCTAGATAAGTACACCTGCCAGTCAATAGCCTAAGTTCTATCTGCGGCCTATTCCAGAGGGTGAGATTCCTCTCCTGTTACTGGGATTTCCCTCATCCCAACCACCGAGACCTAAGGGTTTTGAATGTACACCTAAGAAATAATTTTTTCTCCCAAACATACTTAACTTTATTCCTTACCCCTTGCGTGTGTGTGTGTGTGTGTGTGTGTGTGTGTGTGTGTGTGTGTGTGTGTGTGTATGTGTTTCAGTATCTTGTCAAGTCCAGGCATTTACTCGAAATCTCTATCAAGGACAGGTCCAGAGAAACAACCCACAGATGATGTTCCAGTTCTCACAGACACAGATGCTTCTACTGGATCCGCTCCTTCTGTCTGTAGATGGCTCCACAGACCGTGGTCAGCAAGGAAATAGCCAACTCTCCTAAGACCAACAACTCTATACCCATTCTCTTAGGTTTCTCGAAGACCTGTAGCCCCAAAAGTCAGCAGGACATAGCGAAGATCAAGATGAGCCTATTCCTGCTTCACCATCACCTGTCTAGTTTTCCCTTTTTTAAATTAAATCAAAAGGGAGAAATGTTAGCATTCCTTCTAGGCTCCACTCCACAGTTACCTAGCAACAGCCAGGTATGCCTGACTCACTATAAAAGAGGTTGTTTGCCCCCTCTTCTTATCCTCTTATTCTCTTACTCTCTGCCCCTTCTCTCCCTGCCCCTTCTCCCTCTATTCATTTTCACCCACCCTACACCCCCTCCATGTGTTCCTAGCTGGCCTCTCATCCTCTTTACTCTTCTCTCTACCTTTCTATGTCTAAACTCCCCTTCCCATGCCCTAAAGAAACTCTGTTCCATACTATATTCATTTTATGGCTTGTACCTCAGGGAGAGGGAATGCCTCAGAATGGGCCCACGGAGCCCCCACCCTTCCACTTCACCATACTGTGCCTCTACCAAACATATCTTTGACTTTCTTTCTTTTTTACAAAACACAACAGCATGGGCAACTTATTGAGAGTTTTTTTAAAAAGTAAAGAAAGAGGCTGAGGACAGAGTGGGAGAATGCATGTCTTATGTGTGTGAGGACCCAGGTTCAATCACTAGTATTATTCACACAGAAAAGAGGTTGATGAGAACTCAATACACAAGTAAGTTCTCTACAAAGTGCATATTTTTCATTGATGAGAATGTTTACCCTGTTCATATAACACCTACAGGAAAGATCAGAAAATTTAAGCACTCTTCTTTGATGAGTTGGCAAATCTCTAATTGGTCTTACATATTTGAAAGATATTTGAAGACTTTGTTTCTCTTCCTATTCTATTTCTCTCTAGTGTGCTCTGTAGAATGTAGTGTGCTTTGGAATGGCATTTGCCCCAACTCCATACTATTATTATTTTTATTACAGTCTGTCTCTGTTTCTAAAGTATCCTGTCAATAGTTATCATTCAGAAGGTAATGTCCCATGATACTCACTGTTTGAACTCTCTATCTATCCTTCTAGTCTATGGCTACGCACCTCAGAATGTACAGAATCTTGTCTGAAATATCTATTGATTGAAAGGAAAAATATTCCCTCTTCACATTTGTCTGAGTTTACATTTTACATTGCCTTGCTATGTCATCAAGTAATGGTATGAAGGTGTGGACAGAGGTAAGTTATTGACCAAGCTAGGGTCAAGTTGCTTGCAAAACTGAGTGATGAATGCCCACCAAATGCTACGTTCACTAGCCAGTATGAATTACTTTCATAATTGCTTCTATGAAAGACTTCCCCTAAAATCACCTGTCATAGTGACTGGTGACGCAAATAGTTAATGTTTTTCTTTAAATGAGATTAACCCTTCTTTAGTCTATAATCTATTGAGTTCACAGAATTTAGTGCTTTCCAAGAAATTAAAGTTTTTCCATAAAATTGAGTGAGATTTTCAATAACCATTAAATTTGTGTTAGCATTTCCATTCATAGTAAAGTACAGAGCAACAGTCACATTAGCAGCCACAATTCTTTCACCACTAAAAGTATAAATAGTGGTATATGACACTGTGGTTGCTGTAAATATTGCAAAATGTCATGGAGATAATAACTACTTAAAAATCAGATCTAGATAATAATTCATCTTGTTTAAAAGCACAAATCTTCCTTTCTGACAGGCTGTTTAAATGTTCTGACAATTTTACTTAATGTAACTGGCTTCCTCTTTACCTACATAGTCTAATTCTGTGCAACTAAATATTATCCTGATATGTCAGTAAGCTTTCATGATGAGTCCTCAGCATAGGAAGATCAATAGCTACTTCCAACCCTATACTGGTGCTCTGCAACCTGAGTTATAAAAGACATACTCCACAACAAGCCACAGTCTCTGTTCATTTCTTTCCCTGCATAATATCCCTCTTGTCTGACAAGCAGAGGTGAGGCTTCTGGGCAAGAGAGAAAAAAGCCCTAGTAATTAGTTCTTTACTTAATTCCCCACTGTTAGGCTACAGGTGTTAAATGCCCAAGCCAGGAGGTTTTTAACCTCCAAATAAGCAAGATAGATATTAGGACTTTTTAAAAGCCAGCATCTCCAGCATTCATCATAGTTAGAGAATTTAAAGGTCAGAGACCATCAATCTTTAAATCTACCTCTAAGTCCAACTCTGTTTTTTTTCTTCAGCCCATTCCAGGCCAGGCAGGCTCCAGGCAAAGGAAATAAACACTATGATTAAACAAAGCTCACTTTATTTATAGATGGAATCTTTTTTGTTCTTCAGCCTTGTTACTCTCATCTCCCACTTCATCACCAAAAGTCCAGAGATGAAGTTCATCCACCCACTTTAGGAACCGTGTGTGACAGAACGTAAACACAGGGACACTTCCTCATCTTCTCTAGTGAGTAGGAGATGACAGCCATTAACCTCACAGGTACAGGAGGGGAAGAGAAAAATGTGCTCTCTCCTTTGGATCACAAGTTACTCAAGACTCCTATACCAACCATTTAAAATACCAAGGAAGCCTTTACCGTCCCTTTAGCTTATCACATGACAGAAGTAAATATTAACACTCTATCTTCCACTCATCATAAAAAGGGGCAATGTCAAGAGTATGTGCTACAAATTAGGTGTCATCATGAGAATATTTACAAAAGTGGCTATTTCACAACCAAACCACATATATATGTAAATAAATATAAATTTAACTCACCTATCCCAAAGCTCCCACTGATGAGTCCAGCTATAGATGCAGGGATATCAAATTGTCTCTCTATTTGTGTGAGCATGGAAACCATGTAAGTTCCTGATAGTGATTTGGATACATATGCCCATGTTAATGCCATCAGAAACATCTAGAAAGAAAATATGTTTAGGGGAAAAAAAGAGAAAACTTTGATTTCTGATTATGTATATGTCATCTACTGGCAAAACAGCCTTCTCCATGTGATGAATGACTGTATCCAACATAAATAGCCCTTGAACATCCAAGAAACTTTAAAGTTCTGCTATGCTGTCCTTGCTCTGCACATGCAGGTGGAATAGCTGGGTAGCAGTTGTGTTGTTGATAGGTATGGCTTTGCTCTTTTATCAGTGTACCTCATGGATACAGAAAGACGTGGAGTTGTTCTATGTAAGACACAGCTATTGATGGGACTTCAGCACTACACTGTTACCCTGCAGGATAAGTGCTATCCCATTAAGGAAGGGTAGGAAGAGAACACAAAATTACACCAAAGCAATGTGTCTGCAATAGGCCTGCTATGCTCTCTATGAACAAATAACATGTTTCTGGATGTCCTGGGCCTGTTCAACACTTTGTCTTCTTTTTCTGCATTCTTGTGCACAAGCCACATTCTCTCTATTGTGGACAAAGGTCAGAGGGAAGTTACCCACTTTTTTCTTTCTGGTTGAATACTATCTGTCCAAGTGATGCTCATGGCATAGAAATCCAGGGCAGAAACTTTTTGGTGTCCCTAGGGTGTTAAAGCATGGGTGTGTACAGTTAAGACTCCTCACTACCTGTCTATGACTGATAATTCACACTGAGTGATGAAACTAGTAACTAAAAATTCACCTATAGCTGACCTTGAGTGATGTAGTGAATTAGTTTACTGGTTTTCTCAACTTATCATCCATTTGTTATCAACCAGCTACTGGAATTTCTGTACTATCTCATCCAAAATAATAACCATATAATACTGTACTAGGTTACCATTTCTTACTTGTAAACTTATTGTCACGAGGACCAAGTAATTTGGATAAATTTGAGTAGAAACATGCAAAAAAATTGGGAAAAGTGAATACCAAGTTCACTATAGTTCAAAGTATACACTTTTGACTTCTAATTCCAAATTCCATTTGCAGTGATGTTCTTACCTCTCACTGTAAATCTTTAAGAGGACATGATTGACACAACAATTTCCATCTGAGCTTTATAATTCAGGTCCTATATTTAAAGCAAAATCTACCAAAATTAAACAAAGAAAAAAAACCAATCATACTTGAGAGATCATGTGTTTCACTAACATTTTGCAGAAGAAAGGGATCCCGTTATGCCTAAGGAAGTAAAAGACAGTGGCCATGCTCATTTAGATCTAGTCCAACATAAATAACATCAGTAGTTATAAGGCTAATCCTACTGGCTTTTTACCTCCGCACTCTAGAGCCTGCAGCAAACCACCTCACAGCAAACTTTTTAGGCTTACTAGATAACTTTTCTTTTCTCTCTTAATTTCCTTCACCCCCCAATCTTTGTGTGTACCTTTTAATTTTTATAAACAGGGCCTCTCACCAGCCTGGAATTCACGGAAGAGGCAAGGCTGACTCTTCAGTGAATCTCCAATATCTATCAGCCTGACTCCCATATCCTCCTGCTGGGATCAAAGTTATGTGACTTAACACATGGGCATAGTTTGTATGTAAGTTTTAGGGAATGAACTCAGGCCCTTCAACCTCAATTTCAAGGATGTTACTGATCGAGGTATCTCTCCAACTCCTTCAGAAATTTCCCTTCAATTTCTTTAGTAAGTTTTACTAGTTAAATTTGCTGTTTTCTGCTTTCTAATTTCATACATAGATGACATGATGTTTATCCATTGCCTCCTCTCTTCTCCTCCTTTCTTTCCTATCAACACACTTATTCCTAGATGTGTTTTTCCAAGGTTCATGAATTCTGGTTTACATTTTTTTAAACCCATGTAGTTTAACCAGAGCCTTCTCTGAATACATTGAGTTATAACTAAACATTTGTATCTTGTGTGGTCACCAGTATATGTATGACTGAAGGCATGATACTTCCTGTCCTGGGAGACTTTTCTTAGCTACTATATTTCTAAATGTAGGAAGCAGGAGTTTCAGTATGGTACTGTATATCTTTTGACCACCCTAACATTCTAGATAGTTCTAAATTCAGGGAAGGAGAGCAATCTGATTACTTTTAAGTAGTTACTTCTAACTTTGGTCTTTTAAAATAATTGTTTTAGCATTTTTCATAACAGCAATATAATAATATAAAATGAGCTTTAAATAGGTAAAATGTGTAATTGAGTAAAATGAACTTTTGATAGGATAACTTACGAGCCAGCATCTTAGAAAGAAATGTTTGCTGGACTCTGTAGAAACTAGGCCAGTACTCAAATTTCCTAGATTACTATAAGTTCACATTTTGTGATGTAAAAATGACTTTGGAGCAATAAGAATAATAATTGCATCTGAATTACTGAAAACCAACAGCACAGCTAAAAGAACAAGCAATTTTCTTAAAAAGAATGATTGTTATATTGCCAAAACTTGAAGAAAATATTTTTCTCACCCGATCATAATGTCTTTGTATATTAATAAACAGAGTTCCTCTGCAGGGAACTGTTTAATATATAATATTATATGTAATATAATCACTTTCAGTGCTTGCTTTAAAAGGCTTCCATGAGTATATGCATGCATACATAGAAACAATCCATACCTTAATCTTGGCAAAGCATCTGACCCCATGGGTTGCAATCTTTTTCTCAGGTTCTTCCATGTTATTCTTCTGCCTGCTTAAGGATATCTATACTTCAAAAATCCTACTGCTAACTTTTCAAGAAAATACAAAGTGGCTAAATTATTTACTGGAATGTAAATTATTTTTCATTTCTGACATTGAATTGTTTTTCTTATTTTTTTCTCATGTATTACATCCCAAAAACAGTGTTCACTCTATCCACTTGTCACAGTCCCTTTACTCAGCCTCCCTTCTCTGATAAATCAACTCCTCTTAATTTTCCTTCAAAAGAGAAGTGCTAGCCTCCCAGGGATATCAACATAACATGATGTAACAAGTTACAATGAAACTAGAAACGGAGCCTCATATCAAGGCTAAAGAAGGCAACTCAGTATGGGGACAGTTGTTAAATCATTTACAGAACTGTAACTACTAATTCGTTACAAAAACAAAACTCTCTTAAGGCTAAAGTTTAAGTCATGATTTCTATTGCTGTGATAAAACACAAGGACTGAGCCAGTCGATGGTGGCTCACGCCTTTAATCCCAGCAGTTGGGAGGCAGAGGCAGGTGGATTTCTGAGTTCGAGGCCAGCCTGGTCTACAAAGTGGGTTCCAGGACAGCCAGGGCTACACAGAGAAACCCTGTCTCGAAAAACTTAATTAAAAAAAGAAAAGAAAAGAAAAGAAAAGAAAAGAAAAGAAAAGAAAAGAAAAGAAAAGAAAAGAAAAGAAAAGAAAAGAAAACAACAACAACAAACAAGGACTGAAATCAACTTAGAGGGGAAAGGGTTTGTTTTACTTACAGTTCTATAGCATAGTTCATCACTGAGGGAAGTCTTGGTCAGGAATTCAAAGCAGGAAGCTGGATACAGGAGACTATGCAGAGACTGAAGAGGTCAGCTCAGAAACTTTGGGAAATTGCACAAGACACTCCTCCCCTCCTAGAGGAGAGGGGTCATAGAGCACATAGGCACCCCTCCCTTCCTGAAGCAAGAAGCTGATTATATTCCTCCGCAAGACCACAGTGGGGACCGACCATTGGCCACCCACAGATAAGAGAAGCCCTTCTACCTCATTCCCTAAGGACCAATCAGTTTAAAAGTCACACTGTTCTGTCAATCACGTTGTGCCTAGTTTCTGATGCTCTATTCCACCCCTGGAAACTGTATAAAACTTGGCTGAACAGGCCGCCTGGGGTCACTGCTTCTCCTTCAGGTGCAGGACAACACCAGTGCACTGGAACAATAAATTCCTCTTGCTTTGTGTGGCTCACTTCGGGGGGGGGAGGGTCCCCAGTAGCTGAGGCTCATCAGAGTCTTACAAGATCATGAAAGAATGCTGCATATTGCTTTGTTCCTAATGACTGTTGACCCTGCTTTCTTATAGATTCCAGGACTTCCTGCCTAGGGGTGGCCCCTCCACAGTGAGCTGGGCCCTCATATCAATCATCAATCAAGAAAATGCTGCATAGATTAAACTATTGGTCTGCAAATAAATCTAGCCTGGGACAAGTTGTTATAAAACTGTTTAGCACAACTGGGAAGGTGGTTCAATGGGCATGTTTGATTCCTGCTCTTGAAGAGCTGAGCTCAAACTTTTAGCATCCAAGTGAAAATCTGGGCTTCTCTGAGCATGCCTGTAACAACACTAGAAGGATGTGCCACCCCGTTTCTACTTTCTCCCTTGAGTTAGGCAGCCCTGTTGTGCACTGGGATGAACTAAAGGGAGGAATATTTAGCTGGTCATACGTGAAGGTATTACAGGATCTTGGGTGGCAATGAGCACCAAGGTAAAACCCAGAAACAGTTTTGGTAAACAGATTTATTGGGGTAGTGGGGTATTAATTTCCCTAGGGAGGTAGCCAGTATCTCTTGTGCAAGACTTGTATGGTCATGTACCGTTGGCCAGGGCAGAGGGTTGGAAGATGTTTCATCTGTATATTCAAGGTCTATAGGGTTTAGGGGGAAAACCTTGTTAAATAAAGATTAAAGCCTCAAAACTGTCAGGGCAGTAAACTCTTACAAGGGGTTGATGGTAGTGGGAACTGATTTTAGGGTGCCAGGTTGGGAGGCAGAGAGGTAGCCAACTCCAGCCATGCTCATGATTGAAGGATTGAAGCTCCCGGGGTTGGAGCTCCCTTGAACTTTTCTCAGGAATCTTGGGCCATTACAGTTCCACAAGCTTCCAGACAGCAGTATTATCGCAGTGTGTCAACCTGGCACTTTGACCGAGTGAACAATCAAAGTTTCAGTGAAGAGAGCCAATCAAAAAGCCTAAAATTGAGCATTGTAGAGAAAGACATTCAACATTGACTCCTGGCCTCTGTAATATGCATACTTATATATGTGCACCTGCACAGGCTTGCAAATTTATGCATATACACAAAACCATAAATAAATTTACATTGTACATGTACATACACACACACATAAACACATGATCACTTGAATAAGAACAATTTTATAGTACCTTGAATGTTTAAAAAATGGAATATTACTCAGCTATTACAAACAATGACATCATAAAATTTGCAGGCAAATGGATGGTACTAGAAAAAAAATGGTGAGTGAGGTAACCCAGATCTGGAAAGAAAACCATGGTATGTAGTCACTTATAAGTAGACATTAGCAGTTAAGTGAAGGATATCCATGCTGCAATCCATAGACCAGAAAAGCTAAGTAACAAAGAGGTCTCAATGGGGGATGACACAAATCTCCCTAGGAAGGGGAAATAGAATATATTTTAATAGAAAGTTTTTGTCTAAGTGTGGACAAGAGACTAAAGGAAAGACCATCCAGAGACTGCCCCACCTGAGGATCCATCCCATATACAATTACCAAACCCAAACATTATTGTGGATGCTCACAAGTGCTTGCTGGCAGGAGCCTGATATAGCTGTCTCCTGAGAGGCTCTACCAGTGCTTGATAAATACAGAGGTGCATGCTCTGAGCCAACCATTGGACTGAGCACAAAATCCCCAATGGAGAAGCTACAGAAAGGACCCAAGGAGTTGAAGGGGTTTGTAGCCCCATAGGAGGAACAACAATATCAACAAACCAGACCTCCCCAGAGCTCCCACGGACTAAACCACCAACCAAAGAGTACACATGGAGGGACCCTTGGCTCCAGGTCCATATGTAACAGAGGATAGCCTTGTTGGACATCAATGGAAAGAGAGGTCTTTGGACCTGTGAAGGCTCAATGTCCCAGTGTAGGTGAATGCCAGGGCGGGAAAGCTGGAGTGGGTGGGTTGGTGAGCAGGGTGAGGGAAGATTGGATAGGGGCTTTTCAGATGGGAAACCAGGAAAAGGGATAACACTTGGAATGTAAATAAAGAAAATATCTAATTAAAAAGAGAGAAAGGTTTTCTTTTTACTCTGACTGACCTTGTAAATAACTGCATAGGAGAATTGTAGGCATAATTTTTTCTCAATCTACTTTAATAAGGGTTCAACCTCTCCTGTAGCTCACCCACTAGAGGTAGTGGAAAAGAAAGGTTATTAGAACACAGGGAATTAGATCTGTTTAGAAATAATTTTTTAGGGGCAAGTCCAATCTTTGTTGTCAGGATATCAGCAGCTCAGTCCAGTAGCGAACACCAAATATGAATCAGCATCTGCCATCGTTCTCTCTGCAGACACCACACATGAACCAGCAAAAGCAGTTCAATCTAGAAGAAACTGCAAGGCTTAACAACATGCCACAGAAGCAGCGAGAAGCTGTAGGAACCTCATATGATGTTCTTTGGTGAGCTTTGCTCTATGACATCACCACAAGTGATGTGCAGCATGATGTAAGGTGAACCAATACATACATGTTGTCAGCAAAGAATAGCAAGGTGGAACAAATCAAAGCAATGCTCTAGTTCCAACTGTCTGTGGGGTCACATTTATATTCCTTCTGAACATTATGTGCCATTTCATGTGTTTGCTATAGCATATTGTCCTTTCACCTGTGTCTGTCTGCTTTGGCAAAAAATCCTTCCACTTATGTACCACAGAAAAACCTCATTTGACATAACTGACTTTCCAAGGAAACGAGAAGTTTCCACTTCAGAGAAGATTGTGTTTAATTTCTACTGAAAAATCCAATGCAAATAACTATGTTTATTCTTTAGTTGTATTAAATATAGCCTTGAAGCTTGTTAGACTCTGACCGTAAAGCTAAAGATGATGTGGTTAAAATAAAGCTTTTCAATTCTTTAGCCAAAGCAAATAAGACCCAGGCAATGCCCTTTGAACTCACTTGGAGGATGCTACCTCCAAGAACAAAAAGACCCGCTTGGAAATCAGTGTGTAGAAGAATGCAAATAGATCCATATCCAATACCCTGCACAAAACTCAAGTCCATGTGTATCAAAGACCTCAACATAAAAACTGGACACACTGTACCTAAAAAAATGAAAGTAGGGAATATCCCTAAATGTATTGGCACGGGAGAAGACTTCCTGAACAGAACAGTGATAGTTAAGACACTAAGAACAACAGTCAATAAATAAGACTGAAAACTGAAAAGCTTCCATAAGGCACAGAACACTGTAATAGGACAAAATGGCAGCCTGCAGAAGGGGGAAAACTTTCATGAACTTCATATCTGACAGAGTGCTAGTATCCAAAATATATAATGAACAAAAGAAACTATACATCAACAAACCAAATAATCCAATTCAAAAACAGGGTATAGATCTAAACAAAGAATTCCCAACAGGAATCTCAGACAGTCAAGAAACACTTAAATGTTGAGCATCCTTAGTCATTAGGGAAATGCATTTTCAGATTCTATCTACACCTGTCATACTGGCTAAGATCAATGACACAGTAACAGCTCATGTTGGCAATGATTTGGATAATACTCCTCCCTTGATGGTAGAAGTATAAACTTGTGTAGCCATTATGGAAATCAATATGGAGGTTCCTCAGAAAATTGGGAATTGATCTACATCAAGATACAGCTGTACCACTCCTGAGTATATATTCAAAAGATATTCCATCCTACCACAAAACACTTGCTCAACTATGTTCATATTTGCTTTATTCATAATAGCCAGAAAGTGGGAAAAACCCTAGATGTCCTTCAACCAAAAAAAAAAAAATGCATGAAGAAAATGTGACACATTTACAAAATGGGGGCATGGTGGCGCACACCTTTGATCCCAGCACTCAGGAGGCAGAGGCAGGCAGATTTCTGAGTTTGAGGCCAGCCTGGTCTACAGAGTGAGTTCCAGGACAGCCAGGGATATACAGAGAAACCCTGTCTTTATGTATATATATATATATATATATACATATACATATACATATATATATATATATATAATTTGCAGGAAAATGGATAGTACTTGAAGAAAATCATCGTGAATGAGGTAACCCAGATCTGGAAAGATAACCATGGTATGTAGTCACTTATAAGTAGACATTAGCAGTCAAGTGAAGGATATCCATGCTGCAATCCATGGACCAGAGAATTTAAGTAACAAAGAGGTCTCAATGGAGGACTCATGGATCTCCCTGGAAAAGAGAAATAGAATATATTTTGCAGATAGACTGAGGGCAGGTGGAGATAGGAACAAGAGGATTCAGGCAGGGGTGAAAAGAGATAGTGTTGCGGGAAATATTATAAAATGAACTGGCACACCCCCACACTTGTACCTCTGCCCTGTCAGCCTGGCCTGCCATGCACTGGTGGGCAATGGCTGACCTGTTTTTATCTCACAGAGTCTCTGATGCAGAACTCCCCAATCTCTCCACCTAGCTCCCTAGGTTCGCACTGATATGTCATTTCCATACCAGCCCCATGCTTTTTTTCTTTCTTCTTTGCAGATGATCCAGTGCATGAAGGAAAACACAACACAAACTTAGTTCAGAAACATTGTTAATTCAATCTCTGGGTGCAACAATTAAAACCTAATCTTGTGCTTTGTATATATTGGCTATTAGTCCCCTATCAGATTTAGGATTGGTAAAAATCGTTTTCCAATCTGTTGGTGGCCTTTTTGTCTTATTGACAGTTTCTTTTGCCTTACAGAAGCTTTGCAATTTCATGAGGTCCCATTTGTCAATTCTTGATCTTCCAGCACAAGCCATTGCTGTTCTGTTTAGGAATTTTTCCCCAGTGTCCATAGCTTCAAGGCTTTTCCCCACTTTCTCCTCTATAAATGTCAGTGTCTCTGCTTTTATGTGGAGTTCTTTGATCCACTTAAACTTGAGCTTTGTACAAGGAGATAAGAATGGATCAATTCCCATTCTTCTACATGATAACTGCCAGTTGTGCCAGCACCATTTGTTGAAAATGCTGTCTTTTTTCCACTGGATGGTTTTAGCTCCCTTGCAAGGATCAAGTGACCATAGGTATGTGGATTCATTTCTGGGGCTTCAATTCTATTCCATTGGTCTACCTGTCTGTCGTTGTACCAGTACCATGCAGTTTTTATCACAATTGCTCTGTAGTACAAAATACCCATGGAAGAAGTTACAGAGACAAAGTTTGGAGCTAAGACAAAAGGATGGACCATCCAGAGACTACCCCAACCGGGGATCCATCCCATAATCAGCCATCAAACCCAGACACTATTGCTTATGCCAGCAAGATTTTGCTGAAAGGACCCTGATAGAGCTGTCTCAACTGAAGCTATGCCAATGCCTAGCAAATACAGAAGTGGATGCTCACAGTCATTTATAGTATGGAACACAGGGCCCCCAATGGAGGAGCTAGAGAAAGTACCCAATGAGCTAAAGGGGTCTGTAACCCTATAGGTGGAACAACAATATGAACTAACCAGTACTCCCAGAGCTCATGTCTCTAGCTGCATAAGTAGCAGAAGATGGCCTATTCGGCCATCATTGGGAAGAGAGGCCCCTTGGTCTTGCAAACTTTTTATGCCCCATTACAGGGGAATGCCAGGGCCAAGAAGTGGGAGTGGGTGTGTAGGGGAGCAAGGCGGGGGGAGGGTATAGGGAGCTTTCAGGATAGCATTTGAAATGTAAATAAAGAAAATATCTAATAAAAAACCAACAAAAAACAAACAAACAAACCCCCTAATCTTGTAAGCCTTATTTAAATCTGATTACTCTGGTAGCAAAACCTTGCAAATCTGCCATGATACTAGGAAACTCTAGCAACTACAACTTAGCCCTCTGCTGTCATGTTCCAAAAGGGACCTAACTCTCCCCTGCTTCCTCTCTTCCTCCGTTCAAACCCGAAGTCACGCCTACTCACCTAGTGATTGGCTACTTTATTTATTAGGGGATTGGTTCACAAGAAGCCACCTGAGTACATGATTCATTCCTCACTCCAGACAGCCTCTCCCGAGAGACCAAGCAGCACAGAGCCATCCACAACAGGAGAGAGTAGTGGAAAAGATGATTGGAAAATTGGTCATGGCAGGCAGTGAGGTAGAAAGCTAGTGCAGTGGAAAGTTCATGGGAATCTAAGAGAGAGACCCTAATGAAGTCTCCAAAGTAATAGGGAGTATGGAACATGAACTGCCCATCTTCTATAATTAGGTAGAACTTCCAATAGTGGGCCTAGGACATCACCTATTACAAAACCTTCTACCTACAATATGTCCTTCCTGTAATATGTGCTTGGGAAATGGTGGCACATAACTTGTGGGAGTGGCCAACACATTACTGGTTCAACTTGAGGCCCACTCCATGAGGAGTCCATGCCTGACACTATGTGTATATATATGGACAGAATCCAGAGGCAGTCATCCCAAAGACCCAGGATAGAACCAAATACTACTGCTATAAAAAAAGGGGGGGGGGGTAAATGAGATTGGTGCCTAGCCTAAGTGTTATCAAAGAGCCATCAGCCATCAACTGAATGGAGCAGATACAGAGCCCCATAGCCAAATGGTAGGCAAAGCCAGGGAAACTCAGAAGAGAAAGAGGAAGGATTCTAGGAGCCAGAGGAATGGAGGACACCAGGAGAACAAAGCCCTCAGAACTGATCATACAGGGTCCACAGCAGCATCTAGAGAGTGGAACAATAATCATGGAGCTTGTGTGGGTCTCAGCTAGAACTTCTTTATATGCATTATATCTGTATAGCTTTGTATTCTTGTGGGACCCCCAAGAGCAGGAGCTGGAGGTGTCTTTGACTCTGCCTAAACTTGAGACACTTTTCAAATGATTGGTTCCAGCCTTGTTATGAGGATTTCTACCTAGCCTTATTGTTATTTGTAATTCTATGTTCCGTTGCTATCCCTGGAAGGCCTGTGAAGTAGAAACTTCTAGTTCTTTGGAAAGGTAGATGTATCAGATGATGTTTTGGTGGGGCAGACAGGTGAAAGGATGTCTTGCTAAAGCAAACAAGTGGAAGACTGTTTTCCTGAATCAGACACAGGTTAATGGATGTTTGGATATAACAATCACATGAAAGGACTCTTGATAAAGGAGTATAAATATGATCCCACAGACAATGGGACATGTGGGAGAGGAGCACTGAGCATTGGTTTGATTTGCTCTCCCTTGCTATTCTCCACTAAAGATATACATGTATTGGTTCACCTTATATAGTGTTGTTGAGCTCAACTTGTAATAACTCAGCCATTGAGAGAAACTTGAACAAGAACTGCTCGTGAGGTTCGTGTGACAGTTTGCCACTTCAGCGGCCTCACCTCAGTCTGGTTGGAGTACCTGGCAGTTTCCTCAGGATTGAACAACAGATGCCTGGTATCTGCTTGCTGAAAGACTACACTGTAGCTGCTGGGTCATCCCTGGTATCTATTTGCCTAGAGGACTTTTCTCCAGCTGCTAAGTTGTATTTAGTGTTTGCTTCAGAATGAACTGTTGCCCAAGAAGATCAAGCTTGCCTCTAAAGAACTATTGCTGAACTGTTCTACTTTCCCCCATCCTAATAACTTTTCTCTTTTACCACTTCTGTTGGGTGGTGGACTAGAGAAGAGTTTGAACTCTTATTAAATGTTATTTTCAAAAAAACTTATGCCTACAGGGCTTTTTTGTTTTGTTTTTTGCTTGTTTTGTTTTTGTTTGTTTGGTTTTTTTTAAGGGAATTAGAGGAGGAGTAGATCTTGAAAAGAGAAGTGAAAAGGATTGGGAGTAATGGAGGCAGGGGAAATTGTAGATAGGATCTAATGCATATAATAAATAAATAAACAAATAAATACATAAATATGAAAAAGTAAATAAATGAGTAAATGAATAAATAAGTAATAAGACATGAAGATAATCATTGTGTTTGTACTGAACTTCCACCTCACTGAGCCAACAAAGTCTATTTGACCAGACTTTTTTAAATAAGTTCTTTGCATTCTAAGACTTCCCTGGAGTCTCAAGAAGAGAAAAACTCTGGGACAATGTTGATTCATAGAACTTAGAGAGACACAGAATTTAAATCACAAGAACAACCTAAGGAAAAACAACAAACAAGTCCATGATAAGGGATCAAATCCAAAAATTCTAGATTTTTAAAACGTAGGGTATAGAGAAAAGACCAGATACGTAAGCAGAGATCTAAACATAGTATTTATGACATACTTATTATGTATGGACAAACATGCTCCCCTCTGTATAGGTGATAGATTCATATAAGTAGTGATATGCAAGGCAGAAAGGTTGGCTTTAGCTCTATTCAATTGTATCATTCTCATCAACCTATCTCTTTTGTGCTTTGAAAGTAGAATATTTTTCATTACCATCAAAGTATTTTAATTCCAGACTTCTTCTTCTTCTTTTTTTTTTTTAGAAAAATCTACCAGCTCAGGGTGGGGGCTGGGCGGTGGGGGGCAAGACCTGATACTATCACTGAGGATACAGAGTGCTCACAAAAAGGGTTCTTTCATGGCTGCCCTTTGAAAAACCCAACAAGCAGCTGCAGATATTTACACCCAACCAATGGACAGAAGCTGCTGACCCCTGTGGTTGAATTAAGGAAAAGCTTGAAGAAGATGAGCAGGAGAGCAACCCTGTTTGAGGACCAACAGTCTCAATTAACCTAGACCCCTGAGATCTCTCAGACACGGGACCACAAACCAGGCAGCACACAGCAGCTGAAATGAGGTCCCCAACACATATACAGCAGAGGAGTGCTGGGTCTGGACTCAGAGAAAATGTACCTACCCCTCAAGAGACTGGAGGCTCCAGGGAGTGGAGGGTATAGTGGGGAGGGGGCATTGTGCAGATAGGTGTTATGGGAGATGTATGAATGTGGAACAGTCAGAGAGTGGACTGGGAGGGGGATACAATGTGGATTGTAAAAAAAGATTAAGTAAAATATTTTTTAAAAAAAAGAAAAGAAAAGAAAAGAAAAGAAAAGAAAAGAAGAGAAAAGAAAAAGAAAATTTACTTCAACCTTCTAGTATGGTTGCCCAGGCATATCCACAGCAGTAATTTATGAAAATTCTCTGAACAATGTTCATTTAACACGTAATCCATCATTGTCCTAAGTTTATAAACATTACGAAATTTCCCAATCCCAGTCACAACTAAGCGATCATGTCTGACCTTAGTTCTCTTTATTGCCTTGCAGTTACAACAAAGTTACTGAACACCTAATGTTCCAGTTACAGCATGAAGCACCAAGGTTCAACTAAGAATAAGACAAGCTATGATGTTATAGAGAAAAGTGAAGTTGTTTGCAACAGCTCAGTTTCCTTGAGAAAATTGCTTTAATACAAATCCCTAGGAATCTACATTTCTCCTAGGAAAGGTAATTTTTTAGATAGATAGATGGAGATAGATAGATAGATAGATAGATAGATAGATAGATAGATAGATAGATAGATAGATAGATGATAGATAGATAAATTCTACTGGATAGAAAGATATCATGTAGGCTGAGATACTACCTACTTATAGTGAAGTAGTGAAGGAAATTCATAAGCGGTAAATAAAAAGTATTGGAACTACCTAAGATCTGCCAGCGATTATTGTTCTTTCATTCTATAAATATTTATTAAGGCTTTACTAAATTCCAAGACAGTAGCAGGTGTTAGGCATTCAAAGATGAATACTTTGTGCTTGTTCTCAGGGGGTCTCAGAAGCCACTGGGAAAGAAAATCATTGAGTAGTGATGGGTAGCTTTTGCCATTGTGCACTTAATTTC
Organism: Mus musculus; assembly: GCF_000001635.26. Taxonomy (NCBI): domain Eukaryota; kingdom Metazoa; phylum Chordata; class Mammalia; order Rodentia; family Muridae; genus Mus; species Mus musculus. The sequence continues at coordinate 142,022,445 of NC_000072.6, forward strand.
AGAGGGAAGAAAAGGACTGAGGAAAACCATTCTTAATTCCAGTTGTCACCCGCCCTGCACCACCTTGGGTGTGAACTCAGAGGACAGTCCCAAGTTCCCCAGCGAACTATCCATGCCGGAGGCACCCTGGCAAACCCAAAATCTCTGAGGAGAGTCAGCCTCCAGAAAAGGGCTCTGACCAAGGGACTCAGGTGAGAGCGCCATCTTGTATCACGGGTCTCTCAGAGACCAGTCCAGGCAGGAGAGCCCTTGGGCCGCAGAAGCAACTGAGCATTTTTGGACAGGGTCCCTTCAGGCCTTCATCTTTAGCCAAGAGGTGGATCTGAGCTCCAGACTGCTGTGCATATTCCCTGCAAGAGGAGAGCTTGCCTACAGAGAGTGTTCTGACCACTGGGACTCAGGAGAGAGTTAGATTCCCAGGAGTACCGACAGAGGCTAACAGAATCACAGGAGGAACAAGCCCCAGTCAGAGACAGCTAGAGCATTTAACACCAGAGATTACCAGATGGTGAAAGACAAACATAAGTATCTTACTAAAAGAAACCAAGACCATTTGGCATCATCAGAACCCAGTACACCCACCAAAGCAAGTCCTGGATACCCCAACATACCCTAAAAGCAAGATTCAGATTTAAAATCACATCTCATGATGCTGGTAGAGGATTTTAAGAAGGGCATTAATAACTCACTTAAGGAAATACAGGAGAACACTGCTAAAAAGGTAGAAGCCCTTAAAGAGGAAGCACAAAAATCCCTTAAGGAATTACAGGAAAACACAACCAAATGGGTGATGGAATTGAACATGATCTAAAAATGGAAGTAGAAACAATAAAGAAAACCCAAAGGGAGACAACTCTGAAGATGGAAATCCTAGAAAAGAAATCAGTAAACATGGATGTGAGCATCAGCAACAGAATACAAGAGATGGAAAAGAGAATCTCAGGTGCAGAAGATTCCATAGAAAACATGGAACAACAATCAAAAAATGCAAAATGCAAAAAGATCCTAACACAAAACATCCAGGAAATCCAGGACACAATGAGAAGACTAAAACTAAGGATAACAGGTATAGATGAAAATGAAGATTTTTTTCAACTTAAAGAGGCAGTAAATATCTTCAACAAAATTATAGAAAGAAACTTCCCTCACCTAAAGAAAGAGATGCCCATGAACATACAAAAAGCCTACAGAACTCCAAATAGACTGTACCAGAAAAGAAATTCCTCCTGACATATAATAATCAGAACAACAAATGCAGTAAATAAAGACAAAATATCAAATGCAGCAAGGGAAAAAGATCAAGTAACATATAAAGGCAGACATATTAGAATTACATCAGACTTCTCACCAGAGACTATGAAAGCCAGAAGATCCTAGACAGATGGTATACAGACACTAAGAGAACACAAATGCCAGCCCAAGCTACTATACCCAGCAAAACTCTCAATTAACATAGATAGAGAAACCAAATTATTCCATGACAAAACCAAATTCACTCAATATCTTTCACAAATCCAGCCCTTCAAAGGATAATAAATGGAAAACTCCAAAACAAGGAGGGAAGTTATGCCCTAGAAAAAGCAAGAAAGTAATCCGTCCACACACCTAAAAGAAGATAGCTGCAAGAACAGAATCCCAACTCTAACAACAAAAATGAAAGGAAGCAACAATTACTTTTCCTTAATATCTCTTAATATCAATGGATTCAATCCCCAAATAAAAAGACATAGACTAACAGACTGGCTACATAGACAGGACCCAACATTTTGCTGCATACAGGAAGATCACCTCAGGGAGAAAGACAGATACTACCTCAGAGTAAAAGGCTGGAAAACAATTTTCCAAGCTAATGGTCCATAGAAACAAGCTGGAGTAGCCATTGTAATATAAAATAATATAATATAAAATCGACTTCCAACCCAAACTTATAAAAAGAAAAAAAAAAAAAGAAAAGACAAGGAGAGGTACTTCATACTCATCAAAGGTAAAATCTTCCAAGATGAACACTCAATTCTGAATATCTATGCTCCAAATGCAAGGGCAGCCACATTCATTAAGGAAACTCTAGTAAAGCTCAAAGCACACATTGCACCTCACACAATAATAGTGGGAGACTTCTACACCCCACTCTCACCAATGGACAGATCCTGAAAACAGAAACTGAACAGAGACACATTGAAATTAACAGAAGTTATGAAACAAATGGATTTAACCGATATCTACAGAACATTTTATCCTAAAACAAAAGGATGTACCTTCTTCTCAGGAACTCATGGTACCTTCTCCAAAATTGACCATATAATTGGTCACAATACAGGCCTCAACAGACACAAAATTATTGAAATTATCCCATGCATCCTATCAGATCACCATGGACTAAGGCTGATCTTCAACAACATAAATAAATAATAGAAAGCTAACATTCATGTGGAGCTGAACAACACTCTACTCAATGATAACTTGGTCAAGGAAAAAATGAAAGAAGAAATTAATGACTTTTTAGAGTTTAATGAAAATGTAGCCACAACATACCGAAATTTATGGGGCACAATGAAAGCATTCCTAAGATAAAACGCATAGCTCTGAGTGCCTCCAAAAAAGAAACTAGAGAGAGCACACACTAGCAGCTTGACAGCACACCTAAAATCTCTAGAGCAAAAAGAAGTAAATTCATCCAAGAGGAGTAGATGGTAGTAAATAATCAAACTAAGGGCTAAAATCAAGCAAGTGGAAACAAAAAGCACTATATAAAGAATCAAGCAAACCAAGAGCTGGTTCTTTGAAAAAAAAAACACTAAGATAGATAAACCCTTAGCCAGACTAACTAGCGGACACAGGGACAGTATCCTAGTTAACAAAATCAGAAATGAAAAAGGAGACATAACAACAGAAACTGAGGAAATGCAAAACATCACCAGATTCTACTACAAAAGGCTATACTCAATAAACCTGGAAAACCTGGATGAAATGAATAATTTCTTAAACAGATACCAGGTACCAAAGTTAAGTCAGGATCAGAATACCAATCTAAACAGTCCAATTTCCCCTGAAGAAATAGAATCGGTCATTAATAGTCTCCCAACCAAAAAAAGCCCAGGACCAGATGGGTTTAGTGCAGAGTTCTATCAGACCTTCAAAGAAGACCTAATTCCAATTCTCCTCACACTATTCCACATAATAGAAGCAGAAGATACTCTACCCAGTTCATTCTATGAAGCCACAATTACTCTGATTCCTAAACCACATAAAGACCCAACAAAGAAAGAGAAGTTCAGACCAATTTACCTTATGAATATCGATGCAAAAATACTCAATTAAATTCTTTCAAACAGAATCCAAGAACACATCAAAATGATGATCCATCATGATCAAGTAGGATTCATTCCAGGGATGCAGGGATGGTTTAATATACAGAAATCCATAAATGTAATCCACTATATAAACAAACTCAAATACAAAAACCACATGATCATCTCATTAGATGCCAAGAAAGCATTTGACAAAATCTAACACCCATTCATGATAAAAGTCTTGGAAAGATCAGGAATTCAAGGCCCATACCTAAACATAATAAAAGCAATCTACAGCAATCCAGTAGCCAATATCAAACTGAATGGAAAGAAACTTGAAGCAATCCCACTAAAATCAGGGAGTAGACAAGGCTGCCCACTTTCTCCCTACCTATTCATTATAGTAATTAAGCTCCTAGCCAGAGTAATTAGATAACAAAAGGAGATCAATGGGATACAAATTGGAAAGGAAGAAATCAAAATATCACTATTTGCAGATGAAATGGTAGTATTTATAAGCAATCCTAAGAATTTCATCAGGGAACTCCTAGCCTGATAAACACCTTCAGTGAAGTAGGTGGATATAAAATTAACTCAAGCAAATCAGTGACCTTTCTATACACAAAGGATAAACAGGCTGAGAAAGAAATTATGGAAACAACACCCTTCACAATAGTCACAAATAAAATAAAATACCTTGGTGTGACTCTAACTAAGGAAGTGAAAGATCTGTATGATAAGAACTTCAAGCATCTGAAGAAAAAAATTGAAGAAGATCTCAGAAGATGGAAAGATCTCCCATGCTCATGGATTGGCAGGATTAATATAGTCAAAATGGCTGTCTTGCTGAAAGCAATCTACAGATTCAATGTAATCCCCATCAAAATTTTAACTCAGTTCTTCACAGAGTTAGAAAGGGAAATTTGCAAATTCATCTGGAAAAACAAAAAACCTAGATAGCAATAACTAGTCTCAGTAATTAAAGAATTTCTAGTGGAATCACCAAGCTATAGTACAGAGCAATTGTGATTAAAAAAAAAAACTGCATTATACTGGTACAACGACAGGCAAATAGATCAATAGAATAGAATTGAAGACCCAGAAATGAACCTACACACCTATGGTCAGTTGATCTTTGTCAAAGGAGCTAAAACCATCCAGTGGAAAAAAGACAGCATTTTCAACAAATGGTGCTGGCTCAACTGGTAATTATCATGTAGAAGAATGGGAATTGATCCATTCTTATCTCCTTGTACAAAGCTCAAGTCTAAGTGGATCAAAGAACTCCACATAAAACCAGAGACACTGAAACCTATAGAGGAGAAAGTGGATAAAAGACTTGAAGATATGGGCACAGGGGAAAAATTCCTAAACAGATCAGCAATGGCTTGTGCTGTAAGATCGAGAAACAACAAATGAGACCTCATAAAAATTCAAAGCTTCTGTAAGGCAAAAGACACTGTCAATAAGGCAAAAAGGCCACCAACAGATTGGGAAAGGATCTTTACCTATCCTAAATCTGTTAGGGGACTAATATTCAATATATACAAAGGACTCAAGAAGGTGGACTCCAGAAAATCAAATAACACCATTAAAAGTGGGGTACAGAGCTAAACAAAGAATTCTCAACTGAAGAATACTGACTGGCTGATAAGTGCCTGAAAAAAATGTTCAATGTCCTTAATCATCAGGGTAATGCAAATCAAAGCAACCCTGAATTCCCCCTCCCTCCAATCAGAATGGCTAAGGTTAAAATTTCAGGTGAAAGCAGATACTTGGTGAGGATGTGGTGAAAAAGGAACACTCTTCCATTTCTGGTGGGATTGCAAGCTGGTACACCCACTCTGGAAATCAGTCTGGTGGACCCTCAGAAAATTGGACCTAGTATGCTGTGAACTGGCCTCAGTAGGCCACCCTCAATCTGAGGAAGAAATCTCGGGGTTCCGGTTACGGGTGAGCAAAAAGTTGCTGCGGAGGGATGACAAACAGACACAGACACAAGGGAGTGTGTATCTGAATGTATTTTTTCCAAGCAAACACCAGAGTTTTAATACAGAAGAAAAACAAGAAAGCTAGGCAAATACAGCTTATATGCCCCATTACAGGGGAATGCCTGGGCCAGGAAGCGGGAGTGGGTGGTTTGGGGAGCATGGCAGGGGAAGGGTATAGGGGACTTTCAGGATTTGAAATGTAAATGAAGAAATATCTAAACAAAGAAAAAAGAAAAGAAAACCATTCTCATAAGCATAATTAGCAGTATCATTTGGGTACAGTATAATAGTTTAACCACTCATACTTTAAGCACAAATGTAAAGATTTCTTTGCTATCTAATTGCATGGGGTTTTTTAAGTGGGCCACTCAGTTTCTCTATCTACAACTGCAAACAACTTCTATCTTTCTCAAAATACTGATAAGAAAATAGAGTTTGTGACATATACTAAAAGGATTTAATGTGGGAAGAAAACTCACAAAGTCTTAAGGAGAATTAGAAAGCCAAACAGGTTCAAGGCTGTATCAGAAAGGGTAAGAGCTGAGATGCAGAAAGTCGATTCCTCAAGGACATAAAACCACCACTGGAAGCTAGGAAGAACCTGATATTTCTCCTCTTTTTCACAAAAAGAGTGTCACACAAATATTCCCAGTATCACAACCTAAGAGAATCTGATGATCATGGAACCTGGAAACCTAATTTGCAGATGTGAAACCAGATGAACATCAATGAAGACAACCATAATCCTCACTAAGAATTAAATATACCTAATAAATGTTATAAAATAGGTACACAAGCAACATTCAAGCAATGGTAGCTATGTGATGCTGTTTAATAGATTAAGTCCTCAGTGATGTTCGGACTCAGATCAGATGATAGCCCCTTGCATATTTCAGGAGCTCTGATCTCACTTAGATAAAACATTATTTGAATAAATTTGGACATCATGGGAGATTATAGATAATAAATAATAAACATCAACCTGACATATGCTTTACATATTTTGTGCATTATTCTGGGAACTTTTTTCCACACCAGTACATTAAATTCTCCTAAAGTCCTGTTGCATGAGTATTGTCACTCAACTTTAAATATAGAGGATTTAAAGCACAGAGAGGTCAAACAACTGTCTAAGGTAACATAGGTCCTAAGTGGCAAAGTCAATATTTACTCCTGTAGATTCTTATCAAGTGCAGCAATCTTGCCCATCTAAATAGCATGTGTCTGTGTGTAAGTGGTACGCCAGAATTTTCTGAATGAGTTTACAGTTTAATTATCTTAAATCTCTTTTAGTAATGTAGATACTGTTTACTGTGAGTATAATTGGGGATATTTTTTTCCTGTTATAAATAGTGGAGAAACTAGAGATCTGTTAGTTAAGAGTTTTTGCTGATTTGCTGGAGGACTACATATTGGACTCTACCACTCACATCAGGTAGCCCTGAAACTTATGGAACTCCAGCAATGGATGCTGAAACCCTGCTACTGGCTTCCATGGGTACCTGCACACAAGTTCACAGACATGGAGAGAAATAGAGGAGAAAGAAAGAAAGAGAGAGAGAGAGAGAGAGAGAGAGAGAGAGGGAGGGAGGGAGGGAGGGAGGGAGGGAGGGAGGGAGGGAGAGAGGGAGGGAGGGAGGGAAGGAGGGAGAAAGGGAGAAAGGGAGAAAGAAAAGAAAGGGAGAAAGAAAGAAAGAAAGAAAGAAAGAAAGAAAGAAAGAAAGAAAGAAAGAAAGAAAGAAAGAAAGAAAGAAAGAAAGAAAGCAAGCAAGCAAGCAAGCAAGCAAGCAAGCCTTTTTGGAAAAATTGATGAAGGGAGTATAAACCTATCCCAACTTTAGCACTACAGGGGGTAGGAGAACAGTTGTATGGCCAAAGTAAGCCTGGTCGTCCACAGCATCATAACAAGGTCCTATACACAGCAGGTGATTAATAAATGCCCATCTCTATTGCCTATAGTTGTATAGATATCTGTAAAAAATTCATTCCTTTTGGTGTTAAGAATCTTCTGATTCTCAATTTTGACATCTTACAAACTTCACACTACTTCAGGATTGACTTTGAAGTAAAATTAGGCACCCCTTGATCAGGGACTGCCTCCCACTGGGTATAGCATCTCACACCATTGCCTCCCACTCATTACAGGAAACAGAAGCACATATTTATTCTCATTTAAGGGGAATGACCATGGAGTTTATGAAGGTGAGATCCCGCTTAGAATTAAAGGTGGCAGTATTCCAGCTTGATGCATTGCTCATTCTAGTTGGTGTTGGAGGTTGAATTTCACATCTCGCTTTGCTTAAAACAACAACAACAACAACAACAACAACAACAACAAAAACAATCATGACTAAGAGTCAGAATGAACTACACTCTTCCTGATGGTTATCTTGGAAACTTTCTGTAACAAGGACTCTTACTGAATGGAGGATTTGAATTCCATTGTGTTTAGAATGCGTGAAGGTCATTCTCCTTAATATCATTGAAATTCTGGGATCTCTCTGGAATAATCACAGTTGTGGGTGTGGGGTATGTCAAAGATGAGCACACTTACAGACACAGGAGGTACAAATGATATTTCTTTGGGTTCTATAAGGGCAGCTGAATACTCTTTGCTGGACCTCCACAATTTCACTGGATAATGAATTTTTATTATCATGATATAAGGCCATGAAACTTATTATTAGATGCATCAATTGTATCTGTGTGTCTAATGAATCCTTGCCACCATTCCAGAAGCTACTTCTTCTGTTATATTTGCAGCATGGCACCAGGAATGTGATCCCCAAATACTGGGGACAAATGTAACTGCCACATGTTGTTCCACTCTGTGTGAATACCAAGTACTTGGCTGTGACTCCATTAGAATGTTCATTTGACATGTATATGAATCTATTTTCTTAATCTTTGAGTTTCGGTGCATGTGGGAGTGTGTGTGAGTGGACATGCATGCACACGTGTTTGTGTATGTGTTTGGGTGTTTGAAGATGTACATATGTGCAGAACAAAACCACATCGGGTATTGGTCCTCACCTTCCATTTGATTGAGGCAGGGTATTTTGCTGCTTCATACCCAGGATACTTCTGTCTCTGCCTCTTCTGCTACAAGCATTAATAACTTTAAGAAACTTCATTTTCAGTTTCCTTTAAACAAAAACACTTAGAAAATCAATGTAAAATGTACCCACAGTTTAGACATCATGTTTCTCTTTCTTTCCAATCTCCTCTTGCATAATTTCTTCCCACATTTCAGATGAAAAGCTTACCTCTCACCTCCCTTAAATGCTCATTCTCTCCTTCCTGTTCAAAGTATTCCCACTGCCTCTTCCCCAGGGAACATCCCATGAGGCCAGGTTTCCTCTAAGTGTCCTATGTAGTAGGAGCCAAATACTTCAGCTTTGTAGTTAATTTTCCAACTGAGGATTCCATTGCATTCTTAAAATCATAACATCTGTGTTTACAGAAGGAAGACAAAGGTTTTGAGAAGCCATTGAAGTGGCAACACCCTAAACCTTAGGAAAGCTGTTTCCTTTGTTTAAGATTGATGACTGCTGCTCCCAGAATGATAAGCTAGTTTTATTAAGCAGTGTTGAATCACAAACAAAATTCCTAATCAATCTAGATGGAAAATTCTCCAAAAGGCATTTTTTTTGTCTGTCTGGAATCTGTGTTGAAGTATATCAAAGACTTCCAAATTTCAAAAAAAAATTTAATAATAATAATAAAAATTAAAAGTTGTCAGAGATAAGTAGTCCTTTAATCGACTATTAGGGAGCATGGATTTCCCACATTAGAGTATACCCAACTAGTTATTTGGATGGAATTCATACCCTATATGTGGGAAAAGCGTAGTTGCTAATCCTTTTATAAATCTAGATAATATATCTTAATATATTTATTAAAACTTAAACAAAAGAATGATTCTCATAACCAAAGAACAAAATCTTTGAAAGGGAGTTTGTCCTCTGGTATCAGTACACGATACACACAGACACCAAATTCTTAGCACAAGGGAGCTTTTTTATCCTGGGGCAGGGGGAGAGAGGCATTAAATGCAGCAGGAGCTGTGAGAAAAGCAAGAGGGCAAATGAGGGTGTTTTTGCACGAGTGGGATTTTAGGGAGAAAAGGGAGAAATCTGTGACAGAGTGAGTTGGTAAGTCCTGACTGGACATATTAGTAAAATGATTAATTTTGATTATTAGATCTTGGTGTTTTCTTCAGGAATGAGTTAGTGGAAAATAAGGGAATGCAGGTTAGCTTTAGGAATATAACACTTTTTAGCAAGGGTGAAGAGAAAGGTTAAAAGTGAAAAACCTGTGTACAACAGTTGCTGTACTCTACCCTGTGTTAACCTGTGTACAAAGTTTGGGCTTGCTAGAGCCCCTTCATTCCCATATTTTGTTTCACTATTGGGTTGATGGGTGATAGGCAAGTGCCAACCATTCGGGTTACTTCCTACTGACATGGAGGCATCCTTGTTGAGGACCTGAGGAAACAGGCATGTTTATAAATTTGGGAAGGGGCAGGTTATATCACTTGATGGTCAGGTTCTGTTGGAACATCTGAGGTTAGGGAAGATAAATTTGTGAAGCTGGACCCAAATGTAGGAACAGAGGAAACAGCTGGGGCCAGAACTGGGAATGGAGTTGTTGGAGCAGTCTGCATTGATTTGAAATCTGTGGGAAAAGATAGATTAGAGACTATGTTACACTTAAGAAGTATAGGGGAAAATTATCTTGGATATACTTTTGAAACTTTTAAGGCTGTGGTCTTGGTAGTTGGGGGAACCCCAAAACCAGGGAAGGGGAAAATATTTCAATCTCACAAATAGACAGGTGGAGAAAATAAGGCTGTTGGTGAGTGAGAGTACTTATCTGGAGTCATATTTAAGTTAATTTTCTGAAGCTTATAAAAAATTTTAAGTTTATAAAAAGAGGCAAAAAATTTAAATACTAGCATCACCATATTTTTTATCTGTACTGTGATTTACATTGTAGAAAAGTTAGTAGGTTTATGTTTTTAAATAAGTGTAAAAGTTTGGGAACCCAAACAATAACATAGAATGATGAGAAGAAATCTTAAACAACCTTTCATATGCCTTAAATTACTTTCTCAGGCCCAATAATTACTTTCTCAAGTCCACACATTAAGCTTGGAAAGATTATTTATTAAGCTTTTATATTCTCAGACCTTATAACTTGCATTTAAACATTGTAATTTTGGGTGTGCTGCTTTGTGTAAACAAATAAAAACAAAAAGTCTTATCTGCCATAGAGTCTGAGAGTCAGGTTTATTTGGAGAAAAGATAGAATGGATTTAGTATTAGAGTGAAATATTTGATGTAAGAAAGAAATAATGTCTTGTGTTAAAGGAGGATTCAGTGTGTTGCTGTCTGGGTTATGTAGTAGGGTAGCCTGGAGGTAAGTGGGAGTCCTAAACGATGAAGGGGCAGCTTAGAGGGCTGTCATGTGACATGTTTTTGAGAAGAGAAATTTATAGGACTAGAATCTGAGACCCTGGAATTGATTGTGGTCCTCTGTAACTTAGAGGCAGAGAGAAAGAGAGAGAGAGACAGAGACAGACAGAGACAGAGACAGAGAGAGACTGAGAGAGAGAGAGAGAGAGAGAGGCAGAGAGACAGAGACAGAGAGACAGAGGGAGAGAGAGAGACAGAGAGAGAGAGAGAGAGAGAGAGAGAGAGAGAGAGAGAGAGAGAGAGAGAGAGAGAGAGAGAGACTGGGTGGGAATAGACTGTGCTGGGGCTCCTGGAATTAGTTTAATAGACTTAGTGATGAGCAGAGAAGCTGAGGTAAGAATACATAGACAGGACAGCCAGTTGTGGATGGTGCTCTAGAAAGTATTTGTGTTTTAGAAGTATAATTATGGAAAGGTCTATATCTATCTGCAAGGTTAGAACGCTGGAAAGGAAAGGGGAATGCCTTAAATTTATAGCACTTTGGCTGTTCTTCAAGTCAGATGTTAGGAGTAGAGATGGGCAAGGAGAGATGTATATGTGCTGAGTGAGAGAGAATCTAAGATAGATGATTTGGGGAGACCAGAAATGAGCTTTCAAAGGTGATATTTGTTAACACCTGGAATTGAGAATTGAGAAATGAGGCAGTATCAGATTGGCTATCAAAGAGGGATGGGCTGTATAGAGGTGGTCATCTATACACTGAGGGAAAAGGAAAAAAATAGAACAGGTCTATAGTGAGTCCCTGGAAGAGGACCAGATGTAAGGGAAACATAGGGTGGAGAGAGAGAATTGCAGTGTTAATGGACAGAATTAGAATAAAAGGTACTTTATATATTGATAACCCTTCCACCTGTGGTAGTTTAAGTGACAATGGGCCCCATAGGCTCATCAGTTGATGGAACTATTTGGGAAGGATAAGGATGTGTAGCCTTTTTGGAAGAAGTGTGTCATTGGAAGTGGTTTTGAAGTGCCCATGCCTTTTCCCAGGTAATTCGCAGCCTTCTTGTTGTCTCAGCATATGAGCTCTCAGCTACTGCTCCAACACCATACTAGCCTTCCTGTGACTATGCTACCTACTATAATGGTCATATACTAACCCGGTAAAACTTTAAATAAGCCCCACCCCCAAGTAAATGCTCTTCTTTATAAACGCCTTAGTCGTGGTATCTCATAGAGCAATGGAAAGTAGCCAAGATAGCACCTTAGGACAAATGCTGTCATTAGTGTTGTCTATTAGTGTCCATAGACACCTCACGCTGCAACTTTTATCTGGCTTATCCAAAACACTACCTATGAAAAGCATTCTTCCAATCTCAAGGGTTGCCTTCTGCTAAAAAAAAAAAGAAAAAAAATTAGGCTAAATTGCTGAGGAACTAAGATGATCCACTTAGAAATCACTTTATAATCTAATAACGTTAAAGTTACTATTGCAATAATATCTAAGTTAGAAATAATATCTAATGCCTCATCACATTAGAAGATCTGAGGCTATATCAACTGCTATAGGGCAAAGATTAATGTGCTGTCTTCAATAAAAGACAAACAAACAAAAATCGTGTGCCTTTAAGAAAATTAGAAAAGCAACCGAGTTTTATGAACAATCATTGGTTAACATTTATCCCTCTGCATTTTCTTAGGTGTTTTTATGAGCCTTCCCATTCAGCTACCTATGCACTAGGTGGAATCATTAGGAAAAGTTACACCACTCAGATAAACTGGAGATTTTACCTTCCATCTTCCTTTGCTGGGTTGATTGATAAAGGCTCTGAATAGCATTGCTTATGTCTATTTTGCTAACAAGACTTACAAAGGAAAAATAGACTTCAGACATGCACTGTACTCATGGCTCTCCAACCAGAGATAACTCTGTTCTTTCTGCAAAATCTATTAATAGTTGGAGTCACTTATTGTCATATCATGGGAAAGCAGTGTTGCCGATGCCTAAGAGTTAAAGTCAGCGACATCACTGAATATGGTACAGGATAATCACAAGCCACTCTGAAAGTTTTTGAAAGATTGATTTTACACAGACCCATTTCTTTCAAACTAACTACTGTGAGACTCAACCTTCCCTCTCACATGTGAGAATTTGAGGAGCTATAGTGCCTTCGACTTAAGGACTATAAAAAGCTTTGGAATGATCTGTTTTGGATTTCTGCTCTATAGCTCCCTGGGGATTGCTCTACAACACTGCGGATGTTACTCAGTTGCCTTCACCTTTGATTTTCACATCTTCTCCCATGATACCTGAGCTGCCAAAGAGAGGTTACCCAAAGGGATTCTCCTCTAAGCTCATGACGCAGAAGGTTGTTGCATCTGCTCCTTTTTTTTTTTACCTCCTTAATTATTTGTAGATCTTCCTCACAACTGTCTATCATATGTTTTTCAAACAGTTTCTATAAATTTGATGGTCATTTTCTTTATAACTTGACTGAAGACATGTTCAACTCAATATTTTAAAAGTAATTACAGAAAGGAAAAGAATCCTGAACATTTGAGATGCAAGAGATATTGTATACCTTACATTTCTTTTGGTATTCCATTTCCCTATCTCAAAGAAACAAAACAAAACCCCCAAAACAAACAAAAATACAAATGAACAACAACAAAAGCATTGTGTATGTATGTGTCTATGTGTATCTATGTGCACATTTGTGAGGATGTCTTCAGAGACTGGAAGGAGGCATTGCATGCCCTAAAGATGAAGTTACAGACACTCATGAGCTACTCACCATGGTTACTGGACTCCAGACACAGGTCCTACAAGAAGAACAAGTGCTCTTAAGCACTTGGCTGACTTTCTAGCCCCACTTCACAGGCTCCATGCAAGCAGCTACAGTTTCAGAACTAGAATATTCATTTTCAACTTACCTGACAGCATGTTTCTTTGCATGCGTGACTCTTGAATCTGTGTTTCCAAATTTTATTGTAATCTTTTTCTTTAATATATCTTCAATGAATAAGACGTAGATGAGCCCCTGATCATTGAAAATGTGTTTTCAGGGGCTTACAGATGGAGAATTTAAAACGTTGAAGTCAGCAGCAGACAGGTTGGCTTCACAGCGCAAGCTCCTGAGATTAGCATGCCTGGGTGGCTCTGGATGTCTCCTCTCACTGTTTCCTGCCCTACCTACGTTTGTCTTCCATCATGTTTTTCTAGTGTTTAATTTTACAATATTTTCCCTTGTGGCCACTTTTGGTTTCATCACTCAATACTGTTCCACCTCTAAGGATACTGGGTTTTTCCAAAGTGTTTACTCCTCTGGTTAATTCTTCCTTAATTGTTACTTCATTTATATTTCATTGGTTCTTTTTTATGTATTTTTGTGTCATTTTTTTTAAAGCAGAATTCACTGACTCTTGGTAGTTATCTATTTATTGTTTATATGTAACGGTAGGTTGATTAGAAGAGACTCCCCATTTGGAATTCTCCTAAATAATTTACAATCAACAGGACTTTTCAAGCAGTCTTTCCCTGTGAAAATTTTACAAAAGCTCTTAATTAATTGGGTTTGGATTTTGTTTGGTTGGTTAGTTTTCTTTTTGTTTTTGTTGTTGTTGCTGATGATGATCTCTCACAGTACCTCTGCCCATCAACCTGTTTTCATCACTAATATGTTTTTGTCATTTCTTTCTAACCCCGATTGTGTTTTGTTTTGTTTTGTTTTGTTTTGTTTTGTTTTGTTTTCTGAAGTAGAAATTTCTGTGGGTTTTTTTGTTTGTTTGTTTTTTTAATAACTCAGTGGTGTCACATGATGTTTTTCTGGAAGCTGTCTTGTGAGAGGGCACGTGATGTTTTGCTGAAAACAGACACTCAAGAGGGAGTGCAATATTTGGAAAGAATATAAACGGAACCCCACAAAGGCCAAGAGGCTCTGATATTTCTATGTCATGCAATGCTTCACTGGTCTTTGCTGGTCTTCACTGGTCTTCATTGGACTTCATTTCATAGAGAGAAATGCACCAAAGAACTTTTACTGGTATTCCAGTCTATTCTGGCCACTTCCGCTGACTTGTGCCCATTTGGTGGAGCATTGCTGTTTCTTTTGGATCGTGACACTTCTACTGATTTGTATGTAGTGTTTTCTATTAAACTGGACTGCTGGTATTCTCACAGTGAGAGTGAAACTACTTCTAAACACATCCACCACACTCTTTTCCTATTAAACATTCTTTTTCCCCTACTTCTGGTCAGTGGGGTAGAAGGAAGGGTGAAGTGTTTAAGGACCCTAAATAAAGTAGGTTCTGAAAAAATTTAAGCCTTCATTTTTCTTTCATATTTCTTATCTAGAAATACCATGGCAGGTACATATTAGGGTTTGAGGAACACCAGGAATATATGAAAACTGCATTTATTAATTAATATTTTTCTTTCCTGTTAGGAAGACTTTTCTCTATGTTTTCTTTTTAGGACAATCTATTCAAGTTGAAATTCATCACAATGAAAAATAATTGATTTAAAAATATTGTCAAACAATTCCAGTATGCTGTACTGTTTCCAAAATATAGTCCATAGACTGGTGTAAAAATAAATAAAATTTCCTTTGCAACCCAAAACCAATATTCCTTATGAGTTTGGTACAGGTAAAAAGAAATATGTTGATGTTTAGTTTAAAATGACAAATGCATTGATGACTATCAAGGTTGGTTCCAAAATAGAAAATATTGATATTAAGAACAAAAATATGGGCTGGAAAATTATCAAATGGTTACAAGCACTTACTACTTTTTCTGAGGACATAAGTTTGACTTCTAGTACACAAATCTGGTGGCTCAGAACTATCTGTAACTCCATCTCCAATGGATCACACTCCTTGCTTCTATGAGCACTGTACTCATGTGCATTTGTGCAGGCATACACACACACACACACACACACACACACACACACACACACACACACAAGTTAGAAAGTAAAATCAATAAACCTGCAATAAATAAATAAAACAAAAATAAGAATATTTCTGTATATTCTTAATCTCATACTTTTCTATGGTCAGCTTAACTAAAGTGGGCTTCCCCTTGTCAGTCAATCTGAGGGAAACCAAGTGTCTTCTGTGTTGGAGACCCTCCATTCTTCCACACGCTCGCACATACCTTCCTCTTAAATATATGTCTTCTTTGTTACCCACCTGTTCCTCCCCATCCTGTTTTAAAACTTTTTTTATAACCATCTAATTCCAATTAGTACATTAACATGGGATCATCCACTGCAGCATGGATTCCAGCTCAAAGTAGAATAATTCTCTCATCTCCAGAAGCTATCAACTTTAGCTAGGTCCCCAATAAGATATGGGACTGGAGACCGTCCACACTACCCATGCAGGAAATGTAAGTGACTTGATCTTGTGCTGAGAAGAAGCTAGAAAGAACCCAGATGTCCTTTAACAGAGTAATGGATACAGAAAATTTAGTACATTTACACAATGGAGTACTACTCAGTAATTAAAATGAGTGACTTCATGAAATTCTTAGGCAAGTGGATGGAACTAGAAAATATCATCCTGCAGGGGAACTGAGGACAGGGAGGTGGGAGTGGGTGGGTGGGTGGATGGAAGTGCACCCTCATAGAAGCAGGGGGAGGGAGGATGGGATAAGGGGTTTCTGGGAGGATGGAGCAGGGAAAGGAGATAACATTTGAAATTTCAATAAAGAAAATATAGAAAATATCCAAATAAAAAAGCGCTGGCTCAATTACCAACAGTCACATAGCATCTCACAACCATGTATAACTCCAATTCCAGGGGATCAGACTCCCACTTTGAGTCTCTGAGGGTACTGCAAGTATGTGGCACACACACACACACACACACACACACACACAAGCAAAACCTCCATAAATACAAAATAAAAATGAGGAAACTACATATATTCTGATATGATCACTCCTAAGATCATTCCTAACAGCATTGTGAAAGTCCTGACACAAACTACATACAACACAGTGAAAATAAGCACTGATATTTCCTGAGCACAGTGCTGGCTCTTAACAGTGATACATTCAAACCAGACCTTTAATCCTATAGTGTATGTAAGAAACCTGTATATTTTAGGTATCCCCAAAATATGGATGATAAACCACAAACATTAAATGATTTTCTTTGGCTAGAGAGACTTCAGATCATGTCTGCTTTCTGTCGTGTCCCCCCCCCTCCCTTTGTGTCCTTTCATGCTTTTGAACTTTGAAGACTGTGCAGGAATATTAAAAAGAGAAGCAAGTGGAAGCAAGGGCTACAGGTATCTTAGGAAAAATTAGTCGTCTGAATTGGTGAAGTTCCTGGTATCCGTGCTGTAATCAGTGTTGAAAATAAAGCACTCTCTGGTCAATGCCAGTTGTGAAAAGGGATCCAACTCATATATGTGGATATATGTCTTAATGAAGAATTCGTTTCATGATATAAGGTAAGATGCCAAAGGTTTTAAATACAGGCTCCATTTTAGAGAACCTACCCTAAGTTTGAACTCAGGTAGACTAACAGACTAGTATAGCATTAGTTTCTAAGTTGACCCCCAACAGAACCTGAGCCTACCTCCAGTCTCTAAGCTAATCCCCAACAAGAGCAGAGTTTCCAGGTTACACTCTCAACAAGACCAGTGTCTCCAGGTTATTCCCCCAATAAACCTGCACCCCCAGATTACAAGCCCAGCTTCTGCCTAACGACCACCAATGCAGAGAGGAGCAGAAGTTAAGTTTATGCTCCCAGCAGCAGCCAACTATGTTAAAGGCCACAGCAGTTTTCCAGTTAGATGCTTGCACACATATTCCCTGCTTGCTGCTTACTATAAAGCCTTGCCCCAGTAGACATTCGAGGAGGCTCCACCACCACCACAACCATCCTGAGTGAGGATGGTGCCTTGGGGGAACCCTAACTAGCTAGTTGTATCAGATTGGCTCCTCTGTGTGTCTTGGGGGATCACTAAGGTTTCCCTAGCACAACATTTTGATGTGTTGGCCAGGAAGTTCCCCATGACACGCAGGACTACTCATCTGGAGGGTCTTAAAGCTGGCAAAATTAGTGTAGGTGTTTGTGTTTCTATGTTTGTAACACTGTGTTAAACTCCGTTGTTTTTGTTCCCTGTCTGAGAGTTGAATTGTCTGAGCTTTCTGTGTGAGATCTGCAAAGCAGAATGGAGCAAGCTTCTGAAGAGGTAAATGTGGAACCCTTCCAACCGTGCTGAGATGATTTATTTGTGTGGAACCTGGTGGCTTGTGTTGTCATGGTGATTCTTCTAGGTTTGAGACCTAAGCTGAGAAATCCGAGTGTCAGAAATTTTCTATGTGGTCAGATTCGGTGAGGACTTGCGCAGTGGCGCAAAAGCTTGTGATTTATGTGGCGGCTAATTTGTCTGTTAGAAACTTTCTGTGAGTTCTACAGAGCGTTAACAAAACTTATGTAAAGATAAATGACTTATGTTGCCATGGTGACTTTCCCAAGTCTGAGTAAACATTTGTACTGAGGGTGTGTGAGCGCCACCTTCTGGTTAGATCTTGTTATTACAGGTGGCTGTAGTTTTGTTTATTATTTATTTTTTATGGTTTTGGGTTTTGTTACTGGCTCTCTGTTCACAGAGTGGCACTACATCCGTCTTCTATGAGCGCCACCGTCTGGTTGTTTCTTGTTACTACAGGCTGTATTTTTTTCTGGTTTTGGTTGATTTTTGTTTCTGGTTGTGCCTTTATCTGTTCACTGATTCTAAATGGTGTCACATCCTTCTGGGTACAAGGCCGTGAATTTGTTTCCGAGGCCATTTGTGGTTAGGATAGATGTATGTGGGAGCTGTGCCGACAGCGGGGCCATGAGATGTCCTGAGGCTGGATTGGGTGGGCATGGGCTCAGGGAGCAAAGACATCCACCAATATGGTTCTTTTCTTGTGGATGCTCACCACTTTCTGGTTATTTCTCATTTCTACCCGATAGAGAAAAAAAGTGGACTTGAGTTTTGGGTGGCATAGAGAAATCTTTTTCATGAGTGCTACTTTCTGGCTGTTTCTTGTTTCTGCTCAAAAGACAGGGAAAGTTTTATGTTTTATTTGTGTTTCTATATATTGTCTCTGTGTTTCTCATTATGAGATGACTTTGACAAGATGAATTTGACAAGTAACTTTGACAAGATCACCTTGACAGGTAACTTTGATGAGATGACTTTGACAAAGTGACTTTGACTTTGACGGACATATTGGCAGATGAGACAGGTCCCCTTCGCCAAAGAAGAGGCCAGGAAGCCGGTTCCTGAACCCACAGGAGATCTCCCCCACCCCTGCCAAATATGCTTGCTTTCCCATGACTGACCCAGACTGGGATATTAACACCATTGAAGGTAAGAGGAGGCTCTTGTTCTACCTTCAGGCTCTGCTGGCAAATCTCAAGGTGGCCACAAGATGGCCCACAAATTTGGCCAGAGTATATGACATTAGGCAGAGAAACTAGCTTTATTAATCAGGCAACAACAGACATTAAGAAAAAGCTTCAGAGGGTTAGGAGGTTAGAAAAAAGGAGTCTGAGGGACTTAGTGATAGTGACAGAGAAAATATTTAATAAAAGAGAGACTACAGAAGAGAAGCAGATGAGAGGACAGAAGCAACAGACTCAGGACTTGTCAAAGATCCTGTTGGCAGCCAAGACTAAACCAGAATACAGTAGAAGATACCTGAAATAGAAGAAAGAGGTAAGGGGCCCTGGAGATCAAAAGCACCCCCTCCCCAAACCCAGGGTAACCTTAGAAGTAAAAGTAAATGAATGACTTTCCACTGGCAACAGAAACAAAACAAAAACTCAAGACATCTTAGAGGCCCTGAAATATTTGGACTATTGAGCCTCCACTAAAATGACCTTACTCTGCCAACTGCAAGTGATCGCCCTAGACCTGGGGATACATTCTCAAAATTGGGACCCTGGCATCAGCCAATGGCCAATGTGTCACCAATTAACAGAAGCTGCCCCTCACAGTGTTCACACATCAGTGCAGCAGTGACCTCCTGGTTAAAGATGATGTCAGAATGACTCATCACCAGCCTCTTTTCTTGAATGCCCCCAGGATAACTTTTCAGCTGCCCGATGCCTGACCCTGAGCTCCATTGATGGGTCGCTGCATGACTGTTCAGATGGTTGTAGAGGTAACATGGTTCACCAATGACAATAGCCTCATTTGGGATGGACAGAAGTATGGTAGGGCAGTGGTGGTCTCAAACACTGAGATCATATGGGCAGAACCACTCCTGGCAGGAATGTCAGCCCAGAAAGCTGAAATGGTAGCTCTGACCAAGGTGCTGAGAAAAGACAAGAGACACAGATAGCCAGTGTGCCTTTGCTTCTGCTCATATCCCTGGGGCTATTTATAAGGTGAGAGGCCTTCTAATGACAGAAGGAAGGACTAAACTACAGCCCAGTGGGTGGCCATAGAAATTGGGCCCCTTGTGTTCTTAATTGCAGTAGACCCAGGAAAACCATGGACCATCTCTTTTCATCGAGATCCACCATGGGGAGCAATGGAACATGCTTTTGCCTAAAGAGCCAGCAGCCTAATCTCCCACAGACAGCCTCTCTGTGCTCCCAGCCACAGTGCCCACCAAGCCAAGTCAGCTACCAACAAGTCTAGGAAATGCAGAACTTAGTCTGCCAGTTCCACATCAGAATTGAAGATGCCAATTTGAAAACAGCTAAACTGGTTGCCAATGAGAAAAACCCTGGTACTAAAAGGGACCCAGCCAATAGTCTATCAGGAAATGGACTTCATAGAGGTAAAACCAGGAAAATTTGGATACAAATACTTGCTGGTGTTCATAGATACCTTTTCAGGATGGATTGAGACTTCCCCAACTAAGCATGAGACTGTGCAGATGGTAACAAAGAAACTACTAAAAGAAATTCTTCCGAAGGATGCTTTTTCTAAGTTTATAGGGTCAGACAATGGACCTATATTTATGTCTCAGGTAAGTTAATGAGCTAATATTCTGGGGATTGATTGGAAACTTCATTGTGCTTACAGACTCCAGTGTTCAGGATAGGTAGAGAAGAATAAACAGAACCCTAAAAGAGACCTTAAGTAAATCGACCTTAGAGACTGATGGTGACTGGGTGACTCTTCTCCCCTTCATTCTTTATAGAGTGCAGAACTCGCCATACTACATGGGACTTACCTCTTTTAAAGTTATGTTTGGTTTTCCTACTGACAGAAGGTATTGCAGAAAAAGACAATTGCTAATTGTTACACGATTTCCAGGGTGTCCAGTGGGTACATATACGTGTTTGGCTTAAACTTTGTGCTTTCCATAAAACAAGTCCACCTCCAGAGTGCCATCAATGTTAGCCCGGAGATTGGATCCTAGTCAAGAGACACTGCCAGGGGTCACTAGAGCTTCCTGGAAGGGTCCCTGTGCTACAGAGTTGCAGCATGGATTCATCACACATCTGTTTGCAGTTGAAGAAGACCCTGGCAAGCAGGAGGAGAATTCAGCCTCAAGACTCCTTCCTGTATCCCACAGATGGGCCCCTACCTAAGCCCCAGGAACACCACAAAGTTATAGCCCTGCTACTAACTGTTTTCATGAAGATTCAGAAAGTCCCATGGTTGCAACTTCTAGTCACAAGAGAAAGAGGGGGATGAGATGCCAAAGGTTTTTAATTTAGGCTCCATTTTAGAGAACCTACCCTAAGTTTGAACTCAGGTAGACTAACAGACTAGTATAGCATTAGTTTCCAAGTTGACCCCCAACAGAACCTGAGCCTACCTCCAGTCTCTAAGCTAATCCCCAACAAGAGCAGAGTTTCCAGGTTACACCCCCAACAAGACCAGTGTCTTCCGATTATTCCCCCAGTAAACCTGCAGCCCAGGTTACAAGCCCAGCTTCTATCTAATGACCACCAATGCAGAGGGGAGCAGGAGTTAAGTTTATGATAGGACTCCCAGCACCAGCCAATTATGTTAAAGGCCACGGCAGCTTTTCAATTAGGTGCTTGCACATGTATTCCCTGCTTGCTGCTTACTATAAAGCCTTGCCCCAGTAGATATTTGAGGCTCCCCCCCCCACCAAAAACCGTCCTGTGTGAGGGTGGTGCATTTGGGGGGCCCTGGCTAGCTCAAATAGAATAAAGACCCTGCTATGAGTTGCACCAGATTGGCTCCTATGTGTGTTTTGGGAGATCACTAACATTTCCCTAGCACAACAAAGGGATACAATAATATGACTCCTGGAAATTTTCTATATTGATTACTTAACTTACAAAGAGGGGCACTCTTCTATATACTTAGGTAATATGTAGAAAATATTAAATTCAGTGCTTTATTTCTCGGTCTAACCTTAAAATTATAGCAATAATAAATTAATTATTTTAATATTTTTTAGGTTTATTTATTTTTATTTCGTGTATATAGTATTTTTGCCTGCCCACAACATGTGTGTAGTGCACATGGAAGCCAGAAAAGGGTGTCAGGTTCCCTGTAAATGGATTTACAGATGGTTGTAAATAGCCATGTCAGTACTGGGAATTGAATCCACCCCCTCTGCAAGAGCAGCCACTGTTCATAACTGCTGAGGTGTAGCTCTAACTCCTTAAGCAAAATCAGATCCCTAGGTGAAACAATTATTTGATAAAATGTATTGTGTAGCATTACATTTTAAAAGCTGTTCTATAAATCTCAAATATTTACAAGTTCAAGATGGACAAATTCCCGTCATGGAGACAGGAGGTAGACACAAAACCCCATTCCTAGCTAAAAAGCTTTCTGCAGTTAATAGCTATTGGGAGAGGGAGAGTAGGGTTTTTTTTAGCAGTATGACGCATGATGGGCTTCAGACGGTCTGGAGAAGGCCACTCCAAGAGCATACAGACAGCACAAGCTATAGTTGATGAGTTGTACAAAATGAAGAAGGCCCAAATTTGGGTGAGTAACAAAGTAGGCATGGGTCAAAATGGTGAATATGGTCAAAATTTATTGTGTAAGGAAAAAAAAATAATAACTATTGGTACTTGGACTCTGATTGAATGTTTTTTAAATGTTTCCAGGTATTCTGAATACAGTGCCAATGATTGGTCCAATCATTGGCTTTATCATACAAACACATGTTGCTCAGATGTATATAGACACTGGGTATATAGACCTAAGCAAACAGAATCACATAAGAGACCAGGAGAATGTCTCTCAAATACCAGCCACCACACCTCAGAGTTACTGGTTTAACTACTTTTTTAATGGTCCTTTGATTGCTCTGTTTTAGAAATTGTAAGAGAAGAGAATGGACCCATATATGTAACAAAGCAACATTTATTATTTGCCTATGCCATGCTCCAAGTCAGTATAAAGTAGGGCATTTGGAACAATCTTACTGTAGGTGACTATATCAAAAGTAACCTGGTCATACAGTCAAATTAGTTGCACATTCACTTTCTGGTGAACTAGATTGAAAATGTGTGAGTTGCAGATTGAAGCTTCTGGAAGGTGCTGTGGAACTATGGGAGTGAAGAATGGCTGGAGGAGCTTGAACCACGGAGGGCCAATTCCATTTGATGCTTTCCTGCCATACCCACTCCAGTGGAAACTGTGTGACAAACCCAAAAGCTTGAATGCATTCCTGAGGCAAAAAGTTTCATGGAAACTAGTCTCCGGGAGCCTTGGCATCCCTTAGCACGAGTGCTCCAAACTTGTTCTTGCATCAGTCAATGAATGGTTCTGTGTGCTTTCTTTCAGTATTGTTTTATTATAAGTGCCTCCAAGGAATGATTTGACAAATACCTAACTTAGATTGAACTTTGCTTCCTGGCCTTCACAAAATGTCCTAGGTAGCCCTTGAGCCAACCCTGGGCTTGGAATTTTGTAAGAATGTTACTAATTCAGATGAAATGCCTCAAGTGTTGATAGTTAGAAAACAGGCATTGCAGTTTGTGGGATAGAAGCTAGAAAACTCAGAGCTAGTTCAAAACAGTAAAGTTAGAATTCTCATTATAGACATGAATGGCAGCCTACATTACATAATAGTAGAAAGAAGGTAGGTTGTGGTTTAAGGAGGAAGTGGAGCATTGCATTATTCATGAAAAAGTTAGTAGAACAGAAATTCCCTTGTGCATGTTTTTCACTAGGCCCAAAGGAATAGCATAATTAGGTATTTACTTAGGGACCTGGTGGTGGGTTAGACAATAGACTAGAATTGCACCTGGACATATTAGCCCTTTCACCTGGCTCATGTGAATAGCTGATTTTAGATAGGGCTGATCTTATCTCAGTTATAAACACTGCCTGGTTCCTGCTAACTTTTATGCATTTTCTTTGTTTTGTGTAAAGAGCCATTGTGCATCTCAATGTACCTTGGCTGATGTATTGTCTAACTTCCTTGTTTTTCTTCTGTGTTATAAGTCTAATGCTTGCTTTTGAGATATTACATTCAGATACAGCACTCCCTTGTCTGTTTGTCATTTTTCACCGATTCATTGCCTACCTGAGAACCAGGATCCTGATTCTCCTTCAGGTTGACAGACTGACTGAGTACAGTCCACGGCACTTTCCCTGGTCTTAACAGAACATTTGGCATAGGGTCCCCTTCAATTAGAGGATGAGGAAATGCATCCCCATAACTGTTCTTGTCTCTTAAAGCATCCCTTTCTTCATCCTTTAGAGAAACTCTCCAACATGTGGAAACTATCTCAAGTTCAAATCTGTCCCATAAATTCCACGTCTATCCTCATAACATCACTTACCATTCCCCCAAAGTCAGTAAAAGTTAGACCTGCCTTTAGCTTATGTTTGTAGACACTCACCCTAGAGATTACATTTCTTCATTCTGCAACTTCAAGACCTTCAAGATCGGTCTATCGTCAAATCCTTCCTGATTATCTTCAACCCTCTATTTCCACAAAGCACTCTCCATGCTCTGCAACACACACACACACACACACACACACACACACACACACACACACACACACACACACACACATATGAATGATATTATCAGGTCCTCAACTCACTTTGCATCTTGTTTTATATTTTGATATTTCTCTTAATCATCAAGTATCTTGGAAAAAATCTGACTTTGGATGATATCTCATTTATTACCTCCCATGTACTCTCAGCTGTAATCTCATCGAACTTGCTCATGAAACAGGATCACCTTATTTTTTTTAACTATTTATTCACTTTTCTATTTTTAAATATCCAAAATAAACAGCTAGAATTCAACATGGTAAATACTAGGCTCCCAGTCTCACCTGCAAAGCTTACATTGTTTCGCACACTCTTTTAACAAATAGCTGAACCTTAATTATGTTATTGGCTCAATCATCACATAACTGTCTTTCCCATTATCCTGACTCCTGCCTCAGCCCCATTCATTCATTATGTTTCCAGAATAATCTTTCTTTTAAAAATCTGATTCATGCTTGCTTCATTCTTATAGCTACATAAGACCAGGCTTTGGTGTGGCAGCCAGGCTCTTCAGAACTAGACACGTGGTTCTTTGCGATAATCTTTGTTTGTTTGTTTGTTTGTTTGTTTGTTTGTTTGTTTTATAATTTGACTCTCTTCTTTCCCACTTTTCTGTCTCTGATACTAGTCTCTGTAGTCCACATTACTACTGGTTGTGGGACTCTAAAAAGATCCTTTCATCTCACAGTCCTGAATCTTCTAGTGTAGAGTTCGGTTTCTCTTTCCATTAGCATATTTCCAAGACATAGGCCCTCTAAAATGCTTCAATTCACTGACTCCATGCTGGGTCAGGGTTCATACAATGCATGATAATCTCTTTAGAAATTACAGAAAGAAACCTGTCTAAATATATAAATGACTAGTGTGAAACCAAATCCAATTTTCTATCTCATCAGGACTCTATGGCTTCAAAAGACACAAACTTCCAAGTGTTTTCAATACAAACCCTTAATCAAATCATTTCTTCTCCTTCATTTCCATGTTCATCCTTGTTTTCAAAACTCATACAGAGCCAGAAAAGATGTTTTTAGATGATAGTTAGAAAATTATTTACTATATTTGGAAATAATTATCTGTAGTACATTAAAAATTATGGGAACTAGATTGCTGCAAATGAGTGTGCAGATCTGCTTACATCCCCTCTTATTCAGCAATGGATTCAAAAGATTGTATGTGCTTTTTCCTCCTTGGTTTACTGTTGATGCACTAAAAGTGAGACTGTTTTCTTTTCTTTTTTTTTTCCCCCATTGGCAGTGTAATTTTTTTTTTCATTTTTTATTAGGCATTTAGCTCATTTACATTTCCAATGCTATACCAAAAGTCCCCCATACTCACCCCCCCCACTCCCCTACCTACCCACTCCTCCCCTTTGGCCCTGGCGTTCCCCTGTACTGGGGCATATAAAGTTTGCAAGTCCAATGGGCCTCTCTTTGCAGTGATGGCCGACGAGGCCATCTTTTGATACATATGCAGCTAGAGACAAGAGCTCCGGGGTACTGCTTAGTTCATATTGTTGTTCCACCTATAGGGTTGCAGTTCCCTTTAGTTCCTTGGGTGCTTTCTCTAGTTCCTCCATTGGGGGCCCTGTGGTCCATTCAATAGCTGACTGTGAGCATCCACTTCTGAGTTTGCTAGGCGCTGGCATAGTCTCACAAGAGACAGCTATATCTGGGTCCTTTCAGCAAAATCTTGCTAGTGTATGCAATGGTGTCAGCGTTTGGAAGCTGATCATGGGATGGATCTCTGGATATGGCAATCACTAGATGGTCCATCCTTTCATCACACTTCCAAATTGTGTCTCTGTAACTCCTTCCATGGGTGTTTTGTTTCCTATTCTAAGAAGGGGCAAAATGTCCACACTTTGGTCTTCGTTCTCTTGAGTTTAATGTTTTTAGCAAATTATATCTTATATCTTGGGTATCCTAAGTTTCTGGGCTAATATCCACTTATCAGTGAGTATATATTGTGAGAGTTCCTTTGTGATTGGGTTACCTCACTCAGGATGATGCCCTCCAGGTCCATCCATTTGCCTAGGAATTTCATAAATTCATTGTTTTTAATGGCTGAGTAGTACTCCATCCTCCCCAGCATCTGCTGTCACCTGAATTTTTCATCTTAGCCATTCTGACTGGTGTGAGGTGGAATCTCAGGGTTGTTTTGATTTGCATTTCCCTGATAATTAAGGATGTTGAACATTTTTTCAGGTGCTTCTCAGCCATTCGGTATTCCTCAGGTGAGAAATCTTTGTTCAGTTCTGAGCCCCATTTTTTAATGGGGTTATTTGATTTTATGGAGTCTACCTTCTTGAGTTCTTTTTATATATTGGATATTAGTCCCCTGTCCGATTTGGGATAGGTAAAGATCTGTTGGTGTTTTTTTTGTCTTATTGACACTGTCTTTTGCCTTGCAGAAGCTTTGCAATTTTATGAGGTCCCATTTATCGATTCTCGATCTTACAGCACAAGCCATTGCTGTTCTATTCAGGAATTTTTCCCCTGTACCCATATCTTCGAGGCTTTTCCCTACTTTCTCCTCTATAAGTTTCAGTGTCTCTGGTTTTATGTGGAGTTCCTTAATCCACTTAGATTTGACCTTAGTACAAGGAGATAGGAATGGATCAATTTGCAATCTTCTACATGATAACAGCCAGTTGTGCCAGCACCATTTGTTGAAAATGCTGTCATTTTTCCACTGGATGGTTTTATCTCACTTGTCAAAGATCAAGTGACCATAGGTGTGTGGGTTCATCTCTGGGTCTTCAATTCTATTCCATTGGTCTACTTGTCTGTCGCTATGCAGACCAGTACCATGCAGTTTTTATCACAATTGCTCTGTAGTACAGCTTTAGGTCAGGCATGGTGATGACACTGTTTTCATAATTTTCTTTTCAGGCAGTTCTTTGGTAGTTTAGAAAACAGATTTTTGCTGTAATTTTTTTTACCCAACAATTCCACAACAAAAAATTAGATCACAACTACTATATTCAAGGCTAATTTTATCTCTTGTCCTAGTGTCAGTGCCAGGGTAATGCTGGCTATGTTGAGTCTGGGAGTGTCTCCTCATGGGTACATAGAACAATTGTGAGGAAGACTAGAGTTAGGTCTTGTCTGAGTGCTAGGCAGAGTACTCCAGCGAACCTCTCAGGCTTTGGGTTTTTCTCTGTGTTCTTAATCCAGTGTCCTCATTATCCACATGGTTTCTACTAACTCATGATTTAGTTTTTAGAAGTTATATGTCTTCTGGAATTTCCTTTAGGATTGTCAACTGACTGACATCATTCACAGACGTATCAGCTGATAGCTACTGTTGATGTGTCATTCCTCTTCACACTTCCAAGGAAGTAAGATGAATGCATAATGTCAACAATCCATCTTTTTTAGGTTCCTCCTCAACTCAGACATTCACTGTGTTCTTTCTCAGCACTTCCTTTCTCTGCTGCTAGTAGGGCAGCATATGCAGCAACTAGAAGTAACAGAATGGAGTCTTCCCATTTCAGAAACAATGTTAACCTTCACTCTGGTGTTATCCTGTCATTTCTGGCATGGCTGCTTAAGGGGTGGTGTGACACAGTTGCTGTCACTAGATCATCACCAGGCCTTTGATCCCTACATGTGCTGGTGAAACTGATCTGCTTGTCTCTTCTATTTTATTTTCAATCTCTTTCTGGGGAATATACTTTCCCCATTACTCAGAGCTGATCATTTCATAATAAATGAAACAGGTACAGCTCTCAGGAATGAGTAATGGAGATGGTCATGAAACTAGGGGACAAGGAGCAGGCCTTCTGCTTGGAGGCTAGCAGTCTTACCAAAATTGACTTTCAGGATGATTTCTGAAAGTCCTGTTCTAATTATTCATTCCAGGCAGGGTCTGGATAACTACTAAAGATGCTCACTAGGTTAGCACCTGGTGGCTCAGCTTCCTTGTGTCTACACTATTATCCATTATTTGTTTCTACACTACTTTTTTCTATCCAAATTTCCAAAGACATCACAGAGAAATTTTTCAGCGTGTCTTCATGTACTCAGAACAGATGAAGAAAGGAATCACATGACTAAATTGACCAAAGAGGAGAAAGTAGCTCCTGCCAACAAGACTAATAGTGATTCCACTGTGGTTAATGTGCAGATGATAATTCCATTGGAATCTAAGAATATTTCAAAACAGTATGTTCAGCTCATCTATCTAGCTTTCTTCTGTACTACACTTCGCTTAACTATTTCTAAATTTTCTATTAAAATTGGTATTTCCTGTTTTAGTTACTTTTCTATGTCATGAAGAGACACAGTGAACAAGGCAAACTTATAAAAGAAAAAAATAAATTGGGGGCCTCATGGTTTCAGCAAGTATGCCCTATGTTGCTTCTGCTACTGTGATAAATACTGAACAAAAGCAAGTGGAGAAAGACTCAGTTTATTTCAGCTTGCAAGCTATAGTCTATCATTGATGGAAGTCAAAGCAGGAACTTAAGGCAGAGCCCATGAAACCCAAAACCTGAACTGGACCAGAGTTCATGAAGAAACACTATTAAGCGGCTTAATCCCCATTGTTTGACCAGCCTACTTTCTTAATATATCTCAGGACCAACAGTTCATCTATGGCACAAACCACCTACAGTAATCATTAAACAGAAGAACGTCCAATAAACTAATCTACATCTAATCTAGACCTACAGTCTAATCTGACAGTGTCATTTTCTCAATTGAGGTTCTATCTTCCACATAACTCTAGATTTTTGTCACGTTGACAAAAAATAAAAATAAAACAAACAAAAAAGCCAAAAAACCTACCCAGGACAAATGATTATTAGACTCTTGCCCAAGTCTTCCTCTGTTTCTCCTACCTACCACAGCTTTATATAATTCTTCTCCAGTTTCATACAGTGTTTGGAAATGATGGAGTATCTAGAGAGTGTAATTTTAACTAAAGGAAACTTAATCTATGCAACTGTGGAAGTCATCAAATTTCCTGCACTGAAAATTTTGGTGATATAGCTCTTTTGAGGTACCCCATGTCCCTTTAACCTTGCATCCATGTTCCCAAGTGAAATCCCACTGACCTCCCTGATTCACCATGATAGACAGTAGAATTAGTAATTTAGTCTATCACTGGTGGCCTTTCTGGAATTAATAGAAAGTTGTCCATAGCACCTCTGAAAGTGTTGCTCATATGTAATGTTTGTAGAGAGTCCAGTGGCTGATGACATCACAGGCAGTGGCATGAATAAGTGTGGAGGAGATCACATGATAAGGCTTGATGTTTTGCTAAAAGTCCAGTTTCTCTAGAATTAACTAGATTCTTCAAAAAGAACAACAATCCCAGAGCCCTATAGAACTTGATAAAGCTCCACCTCTTGACACCACCACCTTGAAAATCAACCAACATATGACACCCATACAACCTTGTCCAAATATAGCAATTCCCAAGTAGGCAAAGCTTCAAAACTCTTTGACTATCTCTCAAGATTTGAATTACCTGTCTGTCCAATAACTTTGGCTCATTGCTAAGGAAACTAAAGGTTACAATTTGTATCTTTTCCAGCTATGTTTCTATTGTAGTTCATGGCTAAGGCATTCTGGATTAAATCAGAAGCCTATTTTTATTATAGTTTCATAATGGACATATTGCCAATAATTTTTATGAATATTGAAGATCAGTTTGCATATACTTGAGAATATCCTGTGATAACAAAAGAACAAAACAAACAAACCAATAAAACCCACATTTTATAATAGGCATCCATTTTGGTACCCCACTAGCCATTTGGCTCTGACTCCAGTCCTCTAAGATAAATTTCTAGTAACCCTAACTCAGTGACATACTTCTGTAAAGAAATGTACAGTCATGACCACCTATTTGCTATATGGTGACCAATAGCATTTCGGGTTCTATATCTGCTAATGCAAACATTTGGGTGACATTATGTATCTAATCTTGGCATAGCAATACAGCTTTTGGCTTACTTTTGCAGACACTTAAGGTATTTTTTCTTAAAACCCTTTCTTCGCCCTATTTTTTTTAACAGAGTCTCAAGTTTGGCTCAGAAACTGTAGTCCAGGTTGGAGTAGCAATAAGCCTTTTAATTAAATTGGGTTGAATCTGATATTTTTCCAGGAATCAGGAACTCTATAACATTTGGAGGTCCCAGTAAGAACCCTGGGAAACCCCAGACTCAGGAAAGGGTGTACAATATAGACTTCCTGGAGTTCAAAGTCCAAGGAGCCTGAGATAAACCCCAGGTTAAGCAAGTCCAAATCAGTCTTGATAGTTCCCAGGGAACTCAGACTGCAATGATGTCACATTTGGAAATTGAAGGAAAATGAAAAAAATGCCAGCCTCTGTGCTTCTGTAGGTCAGATTAATTAGTGAGTACTTTTGTTCTGTTGGACTCTGGAGATACAAAGGGGAGATCTGATCCTGGGCATAGAGGTGTATGGCTGTCCTTCTAATTATGATGAAGAAGTGAAGGTGGCCATTACATGACTGTGTTTGCCTGGTCTTTGTGATTGTATTGTTGTGCTGCTATCTTTTCTTCTTTCTTCTTTTTTCTTAATTTTTTATTATTTAAATGCATTTTACACATCAAACATATTAATAATGTTGAATATTTTGAGAATCAAATAATACATAAAATTTTGTTCAACTTTTATATCCATATCCTTTTATACCCTAAAATATCATTAATGAACATTTAATACTATCCATAACTGAGGATCCTAAATCTAATGTTGAATACTAAATTGTTTCAAAACATACAAAATATTCTTTGGGAATTAAACATAGTAAAAGAACATAAAATATTAAAAGTGAATCATTAAGAAATATATTCAAAAGCCCTTATATGATACCACCTGACATAGTGAGAGAGTATTTAAAACTCAATATATCTGTGTACATTGTCTAACTATAAGTTTACTTTAAAAATATCTGTTTCTAGGAGAAAAATTATTTTATCAGTAAGTATATTTTAAAAACTTCAAGATAGCAAAAACTCTTTGAAGTTAAACATTAAGAAAATGCTAATTTCAAGCACAGTGAGAATAGTTATCAATAATATTTCCATGAGGTTTTAGAACATGGTTTTAATATTTTCAACTGGTAATATTCAGCAAAGAAAATAATTATTTTAAGATATATTTTGTTGTTATGACTCCCTTTTCATTACTGGGTTTATTAACTTGGATACTGTCTCTGTGCCTTCTGGTTAGTCTCGCTAAGGAATTATCTATCTTGTTGATTTTTCTCAAAGAACCAGTTCCTGGGTTGGGTGATTCTTTGTAGAGTTCTTTTTGCTTCTATTTGGTTGATTTTCAGCCCTGAGTTTGATTATTTCCTGCCATCTACTCCTCTTGGGTGTATTTGCTTTGTTGTGTTGTAGAGTTTTCAGGTGTGCTGTCAATTTGCTAGTGTAAGCTCTTTCCAGTTTCTTTTTGGAGGTATTTAGAGCTATCAACTTTCCTCTTACCACTGCTTTCATTGTGTCCCATAAGTTTTAATATGATGTGTCTTCATTTCATTAAATTCTAAAATGTCCTAAAAAAAAAAAACAAAAAAAAAAACAAAAAACAAAAACAACAACAAAATAGGGCCAGGTGGATTTAGTGCAGAATTCTACCAGACTTTCAAAGAAGACCTGATACCAATATATCCCATAAAATAGAAAGAGAAGAAAGACTACCTAACATGTTCTATGAAGCCACAATTAAGCTGATACCTAAACCACACAAGTCCCCCCCCCAAAAAAGAACTTCAGATCAATCTTGCTTATGAATATCAATGCTAAAATACTCAATAAAATTCTTGCAAGCTGAATGCAAGAACATATCAAAACCATCATTCACCATGATCAAGTAGGCTTCATCCCAGGGATGCAAGGTTGGTTTAATACATGAAAATCCATTAACATAATCCACTATATAAACAAACTTTAAAAAATCACATGATCTTCTCCTTAGATGCAGGAAAAACATCTGACAAAATACAACACCCCTTCATGTTAAAAGTATTGGAGAGATCAGGAATTCATGGTCCCTACCTAAACATAATAAAAGCAATTTACTGAAAACCAACAGCCAATATCAAATTAAATGGAGACATACTTAAAGTAATACCACTGAAATTGGGGACAAAACAAGAATGACCACTCTCTGCATATCTATTCAATATAGTACTCAAAGTGCTAGCTAAAAGAATAAGACAACAAAAAAAGTTCAAGGATACAAATTGTCAAAGAAGAAATAAAGGTATCACTATTTGCAGATGTTATGATAGTATACATAAGCAACCCCCAAAATTCTACCAGAGAATTTCTCCAGCTCATAAACAATTTCAGCAAAGTGGCCAGATACAAAACCTAACTCAAATAAATCAGTAGCCTTTCTTTATACAAATGATGAACAGGCAGAAAAAGAAATTAGGGAAACAACTCCCTTCACAATAGCCACAAATAATATAAAATATCTAGGAGTAATTCTAACCAAACAAGTGAAAAACCTGTATGGCTCTCTCAAAAAATAAATCGAGTATGATTTGAGAAAATGGAGAGATCTCCCATGCTCATGGATTGGCAGAATTAACATAGTAAAAATGGCCATCCTACAAAAGGCAATCTATAGATTCTATGCAATCCCCATCAAAGTCCCACACAATTCTTCAAAGACATGAGAAGAATAATTCTCAAATTCATTTGTAAAGGCAAAAAAAATCAGAACAGCAAAAACAATTCTTAACAATAAAAGAACTGCTGGGAGAATAACCATCCCTCACCTCAAGCTTTACTACAGAGCAATAGTGATAAAAACTGCATGGTATTGGTATAGCGAAAGACACGTTGATCAATGGAATAGAATTGAAGACCCAGAAATAAAACCACACACTTAGACACTAGATCTTTGACAAAATAGCCAAAAATATACAATGGAAAAAACAAAATATATTCCATAAATGATGCTGGTCTAACTGGCTGTCTGTAAGTAGAAAAATGAAAATAGACCCATATTTGTCACCTTGCACAAAGCTCAAGTCCAAGTAGATCAAGGAACTCAACATAAAACCAGATACACTGAATCTAACAGAAGAGAAAGTGGGAAAAAGCCTTGAACTCATTGGCACAGGGAAAAATTTCCTAAACAGAACTCCAATGGCTCATGCAATTCTTAGAGATCAAGAATTGATAAATGGGACCTCATTAAACTGGAAAGCTTATGTAAGGCAAAAGACATTGTCAATAAGGCAAATCAGCAACCTAAAGATTGGGGAAAAAAATCTTCACTAACCCCACATTCAATAGAGGGCTAATATCCAAAATATATAAAGAAATCAAGAAGTTAATCACCAAAAGAAACAAACAACCCAATCAACAGAACTAAACCGAGATTGCACAACTGAGGAATCTTGAATGGCTGAGAAGCACCTAAAGAAATGTTCAGTCATTAGCAATCAGAGAAATGCCAATCAAAATGACCCTGAGGTTCTACCTTACACCAATCAGAATGGCTAAGATCAAAACCTCAGGTGACAGCACATGTTGGAGAGGATGTAGAGAAAGAGGAACACTCTTCCATTGCTGGTGGGATTGCAAACTGGTACAGCCACTCTGGAAATCAATCTGGAGGTTCCTCAGAAAATTAGAAATAAATCTACCTGAAGACCCAGCTATACCACTCTTAGGAATATATCCAAAAGATGCCCCACCATGCCACAGGAGCACATATTCCACTATGTTCATAGCAACCTTGTTTGTGATAGCCAGAAGCTGGAAACAACCTAGATGTCCCATGACAGAAAAGTGGATACAGAAAATGTGGTTCATTTACAGAATAGAATACTACTCAGCTATTAAAAGCGAGGACATCCTGAGTTTTGCTGGCAACTGGATGGAACTAGAGAATATTATCCTGAGTGAGGTAACTCATACCCAAAAGGACATGCATGGTATGTATTCACTAATAAGTAGATATTAGCCAAAAAGAAAAAAAAGTACAGAATATCAGAGATATACTCCACAGAACTCAAAAAGGTCAACAAACTGAAGTACCCAAGTGAGGACACCTCAGTCCCACTTGGGAGGGAGAAGAAAGCAATCACAAGTTGGAGATGGAGGGAAGAACCTGGGAGGGAAAGTGGAGGGGGAAGGGGAAGAAGTGGTGGGCAGAGGGGAACCTGATCTGGTACTGGGTGAGGGAAAAGGACTGAAGCCCTGAAAGCCAGCAGAAAGAATGGAAACAGGCAACCTACAGAGATAGGAGGTTGGCGGGGGAAAGGGAGGGGGGGTGTTACCGTCCAGAATGCACTAGGACTCAAAGGGAGGGATCTTAGATGAAATGTCAGACAGTAGGGAAAGGGAACTTATAGAACCCACCTCTACCAGGAAGACAGGAGCATCAAATGAGGGAGATGTGGGCCATCCCACAGTCATAAAATTACAGGGATGGAAATGGAGAGGAGCCTGAGGAAAAGAAGATCCAGTGACAGGCCCAAAGTGGGATCCAGCTCAAGGGGTAGTCCCAAGGCCTGACACTATTACTAAGGCTATGGAGTGCTCATAAAAAAAGGGACCTAGCATGTTGACTACTCTCTGAAAGACCCAACAAGCAGCTAAAAGAGTCATGCCATGGACTGGACTCAGTCAGTCCCTCAACCCGCAGGGAACCAGGGTCCCGGTATTCTGGTGAGGAAGGAGTTCATGAAAAGTGATAGACACTGACACAGAGAGAGTGCTGTATCTGAATGTAATTCTCAAAGCGAACATCAGACTTATATTACAGAAGAAAACAAAAAAGTTAGGTGACACATCAGCCAAGGTACAGTCAAGTTATCTGACACAAAACAGAGAAATGCATACATAAAGACGGGCAGGAACCAGACAGAGGTTACAAATGAGATAAAAGGTGGCCCTTTCTAAACTCAGCCATTGGGGAGCCAGGTGAGGATTTCAAACCCTAGTCACAATTTATGCTATTCCTCTGAGCCTTGTGAAAGCTTGCACCAGGGGGGTTCTGCTCTTGCTGGCCTTTTCATGAATAATGCAATACTGTAGTTCCTCCTTAAACCACAACCCTCCTTCTTTATAGGCCATTGTAAATTCTTGCATATGGGAATAACTTGGCTGCTCTTTTACATGTCTGTAGGGAATCTCCATTTGTCAGAAGAACTCACTAACTTTTTTCTAATATGTAATGTAGTCTGCCATACCTGACTATAATGAGGATTCTAAGTTTACTATTTTGAACTAGCCCTGAGATTACTAGCTCCTATTTGGCAAACTGTGAGATGCCTGATTACTAACTGTCAACACTGGGGCATTTCATCTGAATGAGTAACATTCTTACGAAATTCCAAGCCCATGGTCAGCTCCTGGACTGCTGAGGACATTGGTGAAGGCCAGGAAACAAAGTTCAATCTAGCTTAGATATTTGACAAATTATTTCTTGGAGGCACCTATAATAAAACAATACTGAAAGAAAGCACAAAAATCCATTCACCGACTAACACAGAGACAAGTTTGGAGCATTCGTGCTACAGGATGCCAAGGCTCCAGGAGACTAAGTTTCCTTGAAACTTTTTGCTTTGTGACTGCATCCAAGCTTTTGGGCCTGCCACACAGTTTTTACTGGAGTGGGTATGGCAGAGTCGGATGCAGGTATTTGTACCCAACCAGTGGACAGAAGCAGCTGACCCTTGTTGAATTAGGGAAGACTGAACGAAGCTGAGGAGAAGGGTGACCAGGTAGGAGGACCAGCTGTCTCAATTAATCTGGACCCCTGAGATCTCTTAAACACTGGACCACCAACCAGACAGCATGCACTGGCTGATATGAGGCCCCCAACACACATACAGTAGAGGACAGAAGAGTCTGTTGTGTTCATTCAGATTTGATGCACCTAATCCTCAAGAGACTGGAGGCCCCAGGGAGTTTAGAGGTCAGGTGGGGTGGGGGATGGGGATGGGGGGGTAGGGAGGTGGCATGAGATGTGTAACAGTTGCAGGGTGGGTGGGGGCGGGAGAATAAAATATAGAGTGTAAAAATAAATAACTTAATCAATTACTTTTAAAAAAAAAAAGAGTGGCACTATTAGGTAGAGCTAGCCCAGCGGTTCAGATTTACTGCTTTTGCCTTGTGAATCAAAGCACACTGTGTCACCTGCTCATAGTTTACTCACACGTGCATCAGTTTCTGGCTATTTGTGGTTTGCTTGGCTGATTATGTATGGGCAGAAAGATATGCCAAACGATGTCCTGGAATGTGCTGTTTAAAAAGATGTCTTGTAGCATCACAAGATGACATACGGGAGTTGTAGAACTCATAGCAAGATTGTGTTCTTGTGGACAACCTCTAAGTAACTATTCCTGAAAACACTGATTAGTTCTTTGTCTTCACCTGAAACCATGGAGAACTAAGAAGGAGCACAAAAAGAAGCCCATAAGATTTAGCAAGCTTGATGACGTAATGACATTTGAGGGGACCACTGCCTAATGTACCTGCTAGAAGCTTCTTTTTTTTTCCATTTTTTATTAGGTATTTAGCTCATTTACATTTCCAATGCTATACCAAAAGTCCCCCATACCCACCCACCCCCACTCCCCTACCCGCCCACTCCCCCTTTTTGGCCTTGGCGTTCCCCTGTTCTGGGGCATATAAAGTTTGTGTGTCCAATGGGCCTCTCTTTCCAGTGATGGCCGACTAGGCCATTTTTTGATACACATGCAGCTAGAGTCAAGAGCTCCGGGGTACTGGTTAGTTTATAATGTTGATCCACCTATAGGGTTGCAGATCCCTTTAGCTCCTTGGGTACGTTCTCTAGCTCCTCCATTGGGAGCCCTGTGATCCATCCATTAGCTGACTGTGGGCATCCACTTCTGTGTGTGCTAGGCCCCATCATAGTCTCACAAGAGACAGCTACATCTGGGTCCTTTCGATAAAATCTTGCTAGTGTATGCAATGGTGTCAGCGTTTGGATGCTGATTATGGGGTGGATCCCTGGATAAGGCAGTCTCTACATGGTCCATCCTTTCATCTCAGCTCCAAACTTTGTCTCTGTAACTCCTTCCAAGGGTGTTTTGTTCCCACTTCTAAGGAGGGGCATAGTGTCCACTCTTCAGTCTTCATTTTTCTTGAGTTTCATGTGTTTAGAAAATTGTATCTTATATCTTGGGTATCCTAGGTTTTGGGCTAATATCCACTTATCAGTGAGTACATATTGTGTGAGTTCCTTTGTGAATGTGTTACCTCACTCAGGATGATGCCCTCCAGGTCCATCCATTTGGCTAGGAATTTCATAAATTCATTCTTTTTAATAGCTGAGTAGTACTCCATTGTGTAGATGTACCACATTTTCTGTATCCATTCCTCTGTTGAGGGGTATCTGGGTTCTTTCCAGCTTCTGGCTATTATAAATAAGGCTGCTATGAACATAGTGGAGCATGTGTCCTTCTTACCAGTTGGGGCATCTTCTGGATATATGCCCAGGAGAGGTATTGCTGGATCCTCCGGTAGTTCTATGTCCAATTTTCTGAAAAACCGCCAGACAGATTTCCAGAGTGGTTGTACAAGCCTGCAATCCCACCAACAATGGAGGAGTGTTCCTCTTTCTCCACATCCTCGCCAGCATCTGCTGTCACCTGAATTTTTGATCTTAGCCATTCTGACTGGTGTGAGGTGGAATCTCAGGGTTGTTTTGATTTGCATTTCCCTGATGATTAAGGATGTTGAACATTTTTTCAGGTGCTTCTCTGCCATTCGGTATTCCTCAGGTGAGAATTCTTTGTTCAGTTCTGAGCCCCATTTTTTAATGGGGTTATTTGATTTTCTGAAGTCCACCTTCTTGAGTTCTTTATATATGTTGGATATTAGTCCCCTATCTGATTTAGGATAGGTAAAGATCCTTTCCCAATCTGTTGGTGGTCTCTTTGTCTTATTGACGGTGTCTTTTGCCTTGCAGAAACTTTGGAGTTTCATTAGGTCCCATTTGTCAATTCTCGATCCTACAGCACAAGCCATTGCTGTTCTGTTCAGGAATTTTTCCCCTGTGCCCATATCTTCAAGGCTTTTCCCCACTTTCTCCTCTATAAGTTTCAGTGTCTCTGGTTTTATGTGAAGTTCTTTGATCCATTTAGATTTGACCTTAGTACAAGGAGATAAGTATGGATCGATTCGCATTCTTCTACATGATAACAACCAGTTGTGCCAGCACCAATTGTTGAAAATGCTGTCTTTCTTCCACTGGATGGTTTTAGCTCCCTTGTCGAAGATCAAGTGACCATAGGTGTGTGGGTTCATTTCTGGGTCTTCAATTCTATTCCATTGGTCTACTTGTCTGTCTCTATACCAGTACCATGCAGTTTTTACCACAATTGCTCTGTAGTAAAGCTTTAGGTCAGGCATGGTGATTCCACCAGAGGTTCTTTTATCCTTGAGAAGAGTTTTTGCTATCCTAGGTTTTTTGTTATTCCAGATGAATTTGCAAATTGCTCCTTCTAATTCGTTGAAGAATTGAGTTGGAATTTTGATGGGGATTGCATTGAATCTGTAGATTGCTTTTGGCAAGATAGCCATTTTTACAATGTTGATCCTGCCAATCCATGAGCATGGGAGATGTTTCCATCTTCTGAGATCTTCTTTAATTTCTTTCTTCAGAGACTTGAAGTTTTTATCATACAGATCTTTCACTTCCTTAGTTAGAGTCACACCGAGATGTTTTATATTATTTGTGACTATTGAGAAGGGTGTTGTTTCCCTAATTTTTTTTTCAGCCTGTTTATTCTTTGTGTAGAGAAGGGCCATTGACTTGTTTGAGTTAATTTTATATCCAGCTACTTCACCGAAGCTGTTTATCAGGTTTAGGAGTTCTCTGGTGGAATTTTTAGGGTCACTTATATATACTATCATATCATCTGCAAAAAGTGATATTTTGACTTCCTCCTTTCCAATTTGTATCCCCTTGATCTCCTTTTGTTGTCAAATTGCTCTGGCTAATACTTCAAGTACTATGTTGAAAAGGTAGGGAGAAAGTGGGCAGCCTTGTCTAGTCCCTGATTTTAGTGGGATTGCTTCCAGCTTCTCTCCGTTTGCTTTGATGTTGGCTACTGGTTTGCTGTAGATTGCTTTTATCATGTTTAGGTATGGGCCTTGAATTCCTGATCTTTCCAGAACTTTTATCATGAATGGGTGTTGGATCTTGTCAAATGCTTTTTCTGCATCTAACGAGATGATCATGTGGTTTTTGTCTTTGACTTTGTTTATATAGTGGATTACATTGATGGATTTTCGTATATTAAACCATCCCTGCATCCCTGGAATAAAACCTACTTGGTCAGAATGGATGATTGCTTTAATGTGTTCTTGGATTCGGTTAGCGAGAATTTTATTGAGGATTTTTGCATCGATATTCATAAGAGAAATTGGTCTGAAGTTCTCTATCTTTGTTGGATCTTTCTGTGGTTTAGGTATCAGAGTAATAGTGGCTTCATAAAATGAGTTGGGTAGAGTACTTTCTACTTCTATCTTGTGAAAAAGTTTGTGCAGAACTGGAATTAGATCTTCTTTGAAGGTCTGATAGAACTCTGCACTAAACCCGTCTGGTCCTGGGCTTTTTTTGGCTGGGAGACAATTTATAACTGCTTCTATTTCTTTAGGGGATATGGGACTGTTTAGAAGGTCAACTTGATCCTGATTCAACTTTGGTACCTGGTATCTGTCCAGAAATTTGTCCATTTCGTCCAGGTTTTCCAGTTTTGTTGAGTATAGCCTTTTGTAGAAGGATCTGATGGTGTTTTGGATTTCTTCAGGATCTGTTGTTATGTGTCCCTTTTCATTTCTGATTTTGTTGATTAGGATTTTGTCTCTGTGCCCTCTAGTGAGTCTAGCTAAGGGTTTATCTATCTTGTTGATTTTCTCAAAGAACCAACTCCTCGTTTGGTTAATTCTTTGAATAGTTCTTCTTGTTTCCACTTGGTTTATTTCACCCCTGAGTTTGATTATTTCCTGCCATCTACTCCTCTTGGGTGAATTTGCTTCCTTTTTTTCTAGAGCTTTTAGATGTGTTGTCAAGCTGCTAGTATGTGATCTCTCCCGTTTCTTCATGGAGGCACTCAGGGCTATGAGTTTCCCTCTTAGAAATGCTTTCATTGTGTCCCAAAGGTTTGGGTACGTTGTGGCTTCATTTTCATTAAACTCTAAAAAGTCTTTAATTTCTTTCTTTATTCCTTCCTTGACCAAGGTATCATTGAGAAGAGTGTTGCTCAGTTTCCACGTGAGTGTTGGCTTTCTGTTATTTTTTTTTGTTATTGAAGATCAGCCTTAGTGCATGGTGATCTGATAGGATACATGGGACAATTTCAATATTTTTGAATCTGTTGAGGCCTGTTTTGTGACCTATTATGTGGTCAATTTTGGAGAAGGTACCATGAGGTGCTGAGAAGAAGGTATATCCTTTTGTTTTAGGATAAAATGTTCTGTAGATATCTGTCAGATCCATTTGTTTCATCACTTCTGTTAGTTTCAGTGTGTCCCTGTTTAGTTTCTGTTTCCATGATCTGTCCATTGGTGAAAGTGGTGTGTTGAAGTCTCCCACTATTATTGTGTGAGGTGCAATGTGTGCTTTGACCTTTACTAAAGTTTCTTTAATGAATGTGGCTGCCCTTGTATTTGGAGTATAGATATTCAGAATTGAGAGTTCCTCTTGGAGGATTTTACCTTTGATGAGAACGAAGTGCCCCTCCTTGTCTTTTTTGATGACTTTGGGTTGGAAGTCAATCTTATCAGATATTAGGATGGCTACTCCAGCTTGTTTCTTCATACCATTTGCTTGGAAAATTGTTTTCCAGCCTTTTATTCTGAGGTAGTGTCTATCTTTTTCTCTGAGATGTGTCTCCTGTAAACAGCAAAATGTTGGGTCTTGTTTGTGTAGCCAGTTTGTTAGTCTATGTCTTTTTATTGGGGAGTTGAGACCATTGATGTTAAGAGATATTAAGGAAAAGTAATTGTTGCTTCCTGTTATTTTTGTTGTTAAAGTTGGCATTCTGTTCTTGTGGCTGTCTTCTTTTAGGTTTGTTGAGGGATTACCTTCTTGTTTTTTCTAGGGCATTGTTCCCGTTCTTGTATTGGTTTTTTTCTGTTATTAACCTTTGAAGGGCTGGATTCGTGGAGAGATAATGTGTGAATTTGGTTTTGTCGTGGAATACTTTGGTTTCTCCATCTATGGTAATTGAGAGTTTGGCTGGGTATAGTAGCCTGGGCTGGAATTTGTGTTCTCTTAGTGTCTGTATAACATCTGTCCAGGCTCTTCTGGCTTTCATAGTCTCTGGTGAAAAATCTGGTGTAATTCTGATAAGCTTGCCTTTATATGTTACTTGACCTTTTTCCCTTACTGCTTTTAGTATTCTATCTTTATTTAGTGCATTTGTTGTTCTGATTATTATGTGTCGGGAGGAATTTCTTTTCTGGTCCAGTCTATTTGGAGTTCTCTAGGCTTCTTGTATGTTCATGGGCATCTCTTTCGTTAGATTTGGGAAGTTTTCTTCAATAATTTTGTTGAAGATGTTTGCTGGTCCTTTGAGTTGAAAATCTTCATTCTCATCCACTCCTATTATCCGTAGGTTTGGTCTTCTCATTGTGTCCTGGATTTCCTGGATATTTTGAGTTAGGATCTTTTTGCATTTTCCATTTTCTTTGATTGTTGTGCCGATGTTCTCTATGGAATCTTCTGCACCTGAGATTCTCTCTTCCATCTCTTGTATTCTGTTGCTGATGCTGGCATCTATGGTTCCAGATTTCTTTCCTAGGGTTTCTATCTCCAGTGTTGCCTCACTTTGAGTTTTCTTTATTGTTTCTACTTCCCTTTTTAGGTCTAGTATGGTTTTGTTCATTTCCATCACCTGTTTGTATGTTTTTTCCTCTTTTTCTGTAAGGACTTCTACCTGTTTGATTGTGTTTTCCTGTTTTTCTTTAAGGACTTGTAACTCTTTAGCAGTGTTCTCCTGTATTTCTTTAAGTGATTTATTAAAGTCCTTCTTGATGTCCTCTACCATCATCATGAGATATGCTTTTAAATCTAGGTCTAGGTTTTTGGGTGTGTTGGGGTGCCCTGGACTGGGCGAAGTGGGAGTGCTGGGTTCTGATGATGGTGAGTGGTCTTGGTTCCTGTTAGTAGGATTCCTACGTTTACCTTTCGCCATCTGGTAATCTCTGGAGTTAGTAGTTATAGTTGACTCTGTTTAGAGATTGTTCTTCTGGTGATTCTGTTACCGTCTCTCAGCAGACCTGGGAGACAGATT
Source organism: Mus musculus (assembly GCF_000001635.26). NCBI lineage: Eukaryota > Metazoa > Chordata > Mammalia > Rodentia > Muridae > Mus > Mus musculus. Next base: position 142,065,393 of record NC_000072.6, read on the forward strand.
CTCTCCTCTGAGTTTCAGTGCTCAGAGCACTCTCTGCTGGCAAGCTCTCTTACAGGGAAGGTGCGCAGATATCTTGTTTTTGGACCTCCTCCTGGTCGAAGAAGAAGGCCCAAAACAGGGCCTCTCTCAGAAGCTGTGTTGCTTTGGCAGTTCCCAGAAGCTGTCAGCTTCTGTGGTGCAGACTCTCACCTGTGCAGACTAAGTTCCAGGGAGTCCTGGAACCCAGATGGCGACCGCTGCTCCTGAGGCTGAGGCCGCCTCCCGAGCCAGGTGGACACCTGTCCTCTGGTCCGGACGGTGGCCGGCTGTCTGCAGCCCACAAAGGGTGCTGCCTCAGCGGCTCTGTGCTTCCGCCTGTCCCAGAAGCTGTCCGGTTCTCTGGCGCACCCTCTAACCTGTTCAGACTAATTTCCTAAGTTCTGCTGAGTCCCAGAACCAAGATGGCGACCGCTGCTGCTGAGGCTGAGGCCGCCTCCCAAGTCAGGCGGACACCTGTCCTCTGGTCCGGACGGTGGCCGGCTGTCTGAGGCCCGCCAAGGGTGCTGCCTCAGCGGCTCTGTGCTTCTGCCCGTCCCAGAAGCTGTCCGGTTCTCTGGCGCACCCTCTAACCTGTTCAGACTGCTAGAAGCTTCTATGTCATCCACACCCATCAGACTTCTCTTGTTCTCTTCTGCCCTGCCTGGGTCTTACAGCACAACTACCGGGTCCAGCATTGCTGTGTAGGGAGGTATGACACGGTTCCTGCCCCTAGAGCATTGCCAAGCTGTTGATTTCATGATCACCACCTGTGCTGATGGTTGCTCTTGCCCAGAGTTAATCGGCTACCTTTACTACTCTACTTCCAATCTTTCTTTCTGGGAATATAGCACTGCCCCAAGGCTCCCCACATATGAGGGCTATTTTCATTCAAACCACCACAATTGGCAAGAGAATCTATGAAGTACAATTCAGAGAGATATATGAGAGGTATTGAAGTGTAGTTCCTGCCTCCTGGGTAAAGACCAGAAACTCAATTCAATTATAATTCAAAGTTTTATTGATTACTGCTAACATAACAGGTTCTGAAGCAAACTTCATATTTCCTTGATACTGGGAAGGACTTTTAAAGGAGAAAATGACAAGAAGACCTTGAGTATTTACCCAAGCAAGACAACAGATGTTTTGCTCTGCCAGATTATTATGTCATCAATGTGACCTGAATCTCTGCAGAAGCAGGTTACAGAACATAAAAGGCAGTTACTTATAAAATAACAAATAGACCGCCATAGGTGTACACTTCCAGGAAGGTGGACTTTCTGATTCTGGTTACTGGGAATTTATCTTCTAGAAACTTGAGTCATAGACAAATCACTAGTAGCTGTCAAGATGGATGTGGAGCATGAAATGAATATTTTTTTTAAAAAAGACATCATTTTCACCACTGGCTCTAAAGAACATCAATATAAAAATTTATTCATGTTTTTTTCCATTTTTTATTAGGTATTTAGCTCATTTACATTTCCAATGCTATACCAAAAGTCCCCCATAGCCACCCACCCCTGCTCCCCTACCCACACACTCCCCTTTTTTTGGCCCTGGCGTTCCCCTGTACTGGGGCATATAAAGTTTGCGTGTCCAATGGGCCTCTCTTTCCAGTGATGGCCGCCTAGGCCATCTTTTGATACATATGCAGCTAGAGTCAAGAGCTCCGGGGTACTGGTTAGTTCATAATGTTGTTCCACCTATAGGGTTGCAGATCCCTTTAGCTTCTTGTGTACTTTCTCTAGCTCCTTCATTGGGGACCATGTGATCCATCCAATAGCCGACTGTGAGCATCCACTTCTATGTTTGCTAGGCCCAGGCATACTCTGACAAGAGACAGCTATATCAGGGTCCTTTCACCATAATCTTGCTAGTGTATGCAATGGTGTCAGCATTTGGAAGCTGATTATGGGATGGATCCCCGGATATGGCAGTCTCTACATGGTCCATCTTTTTATCTCAGCTCCAAAGTTTGTCTCTGTACCTCCTTCCAAGGGTGATTTGTTCCCACTTCTAAGGAGAGGCATAGTGTCCACACTTCAGTCTTCATTTTTCTTGAGTTTCATGTGTTTAGGAAATTGTATCTTATATCTTGGATATCCTAGGTTTTGGACTAATATCCACTTATCAGTGAGTACATATTGTATGAGTTTCTTTGTGAATGTGTTACCTCACTCAGGATGATGCCCTCCAGGTCCATCCATTTGGCTAGGAATTTCATAAATTCATTCTTTTTAATAGCTGAGTAGTACTCCATTGTGTAGATGTACCACATTTTCTGTATCCATTCCTCTGTTGAGGGGCATCTGGGTTCCTTCCAGCTTCTGGCTATTATAAATAAGGCTGCTATGAACATAGTGGAGCATGTGTACTTCTTACCAGTTGGGGCATCTTCTGGATATATGCCCAGGAGAGGTATTGCTGGATCCTCAGGTAGTACTATATCCAGTTTTCTGAGGAACCGCCAGACTGATTTCCAGAGTGGATGTACAAGCCTGCAATCCCACCAACAATGGAGGAGTGTTCATCTTTCTCCACATCCACGCCAGCATCTGCTGTCACCTGAATTTTTGATCTTAGCCATTCTGACTGGTGTGAGGTGGAATCTCAGGGTTGTTTTGATTTGCATGTCCCTGATGATTAAGGATGTTGAACATTTTTTCAGGTGCTTCTCTGCCATTCGGTATTCCTCAGGTGAGAATTCTTTGTTCAGTTCTGAGCTCCATTTTTTAATGGGGTTATTTGATTTTCTGAAGTCCACCTTCTTGAGTTCTTTATTTATGTTGGATATTAGTCCCCTATCTGATTTAGGATAGGTAAAGATCCTTTCCCAATCTGTTGGTGGTCTTTTTGTATTATTGACGGTGTCTTTTGCCTTGCAGAAACTTTGGAGTTTCATTAGATCCCATTTGTCAATTCTCGATCTTACAGCACAAGCCATTGCTGTTCTGTTCAGGAATTTTTCCCCTGTGCCCATATCTTCAAGGCTTTTCCCCACTTTCTCCTCTATAAGTTTCAGTGTCTCTGGTTTTATGTGAAGTTCCTTGATCCACTTAGATTTGACCTTAGTAAAAGGAGATAAGTATGGATCGATTCGCATTCTTCTACACGATAACAACCAGTTGTGCCAGCACCAATTGTTGAAAATGCTGTCTTTCTTCCACTGGATGGTTTTAGCTCCCTTGTCGAAGATCAAGTGACCATAGGTGTGTGGGTTCATTTCTGGGTCTTCAATTCTATTCCATTGGTCTACTTGTCTGTCTCTATACCAGTACCATGCAGTTTTTACCACAATTGCTCTGTAGTAAAGCTTTAGGTCAGGCATGGTGATTCCACCAGAGGTTCTTTTATCCTTGAGAAGAGTTTTTGCTATCCTAGGTTTTTTTTTATTCCAGATGAATTTGCAAATTGCTCCTTCTAATTCGTTGAAGAATTGAGTTGGAATTTTGATGGGGATTGCATTGAATCTGTAGATTGCTTTTGGCAAGATAGCCATTTTTACAATGTTGATCCTGCCAATCCATGAGCATGGGAGATGTTTCCATCTTCTGAGATCTTCTTTAATTTCTTTCTTCAGAGACTTGAAGTTTTTATCATACAGATCTTTCACTTCCTTAGTTAGAGTCACACCGAGATGTTTTATATTATTTGTGACTATTGAGAAGGGTGTTGTTTCCCTAATTTTTTTTTCAGCCTGTTTATTCTTTGTGTAGAGAAGGGCCATTGACTTGTTTGAGTTAATTTTATATCCAGCTACTTCACCGAAGCTGTTTATCAGGTTTAGGAGTTCTCTGGTGGAATTTTTAGGGTCACTTATATATACTATCATATCATCTGCAAAAAGTGATATTTTGACTTCCTCCTTTCCAATTTGTATCCCCTTGATCTCCTTTTGTTGTCGAATTGCTCTGGCTAATACTTCAAGTACTATGTTGAAAAGGTAGGGAGAAAGTGGGCAGCCTTGTCTAGTCCCTGATTTTAGTGGGATTGCTTCCAGCTTCTCTCCGTTTGCTTTGATGTTGGCTACTGGTTTGCTGTAGATTGCTTTTATCATGTTTAGGTATGGGCCTTGAATTCCTGATCTTTCCAGAACTTTTATCATGAATGGGTGTTGGATCTTGTCAAATGCTTTTTCTGCATCTAACGAGATGATCATGTGGTTTTTGTCTTTGACTTTGTTTATATAGTGGATTACATTGATGGATTTTCGTATATTAAACCATCCCTGCATCCCTGGAATAAAACCTACTTGGTCAGAATGGATGATTGCTTTAATGTGTTCTTGGATTCGGTTAGCGAGAATTTTATTGAGGATTTTTGCATCGATATTCATAAGAGAAATTGGTCTGAAGTTCTCTATCTTTGTTGGATCTTTCTGTGGTTTAGGTATCAGAGTAATAGTGGCTTCATAAAATGAGTTGGGTAGAGTACTTTCTACTTCTATCTTGTGAAAAAGTTTGTGCAGAACTGGAATTAGATCTTCTTTGAAGGTCTGATAGAACTCTGCACTAAACCCGTCTGGTCCTGGGCTTTTTTTGGCTGGGAGACAATTTATAACTGCTTCTATTTCTTTAGGGGATATGGGACTGTTTAGAAGGTCAACTTGATCCTGATTCAACTTTGGTACCTGGTATCTGTCCAGAAATTTGTCCATTTCGTCCAGGTTTTCCAGTTTTGTTGAGTATAGCCTTTTGTAGAAGGATCTGATGGTGTTTTGGATTTCTTCAGGATCTGTTGTTATGTGTCCCTTTTCATTTCTGATTTTGTTGATTAGGATTTTGTCCCTGTGCCCTCTAGTGAGTCTAGCTAAGGGTTTATCTATCTTGTTGATTTTCTCAAAGAACCAACTCCTCGTTTGGTTAATTCTTTGAATAGTTCTTCTTGTTTCCACTTGGTTAATATCACCCCTGAGTTTGATTATTTCCTGCCGTCTACTCCTCTTGGGTGAATTTGCTTCCTTTTTTTCTAGAGCTTTTAGATGTGTTTTCAAGCTGCTAGTATGTGCTCTCTCCCATTTCTTTTTGGAGGTACTCAGAGCTATGAGTTTCCCTCTTAGAAATGCTTTCATTGTGTCCCAAAGGTTTGGGTACGTTGTGCCTTCATTTTCATTAAACTCTAAAAAGTCTTTAATTTCTTTCTTTATTCCTTCCTTGACCAAGGTATCATTGAGAAGAGTGTTGTTCAGTTTCCACGTGAATGTTGGCTTTCCATTATTTATGTTGTTATTGAAGATCAGTCTTAGGCCATGGTGGTCTGATAGGATACATGGGACAATTTCAATATTTTTGTATCTGTTGAGGCCTATTTTGTGACCAAGTATATGGTCAATTTTGGAGAAGGTCCCGTGAGGTGCTGAGAAGAAAGTATATCCTTTTGTTTTAGGATAAAATATTCTGTAGATATCTGTCAGGTCCATTTGTTTCATAACTTCTATTAGTTTCACTGTGTCCCTGTTTAGTTTCTGTTTCCACGATCTGTCCATTGATGAAAGTGGTGTGTTGAAGTCTCCCACTATTATTGTGTGATGTGCAATGTGTGCTTTGAGCTTTACTAAAGTGTCTTTAATGAATGTGGCTGCCCTTGCATTTGGAGCGTAGATATTCAGAATTGAGAGTTCCTCTTGAAGGATTTTACCTTTGATGAGTATGAAGTGTCCCTCCTTGTCTTTTTTGAAAACTTTGGGTTGGAAGTTGATTTTGTCCGATATTAGAATGGCTACTCCAGCCTGTTTCTTCAGACCATTTGCTTGGAAAATTGTTTTCCAGCCTTTTACTCTGAGGTAGTGTCTGTCTTTTTCCCTGAGATGGGTTTCCTGTAAGCAGCAGAATGTTGGGTCCTGTTTGTGTAGCCAGTCTGCTAGTCTATGTCTTTTTATTGGGGAATTGAGTCCATTGTTATTAAGAGATATTAAGGAAAGGTAATTGTTGCTTCCTGTTATTTTTGTTGTTAAAGTTGGCATTCTGTTCTTGTGGCTGTCTTATTTTAGTTTTGTTGAGGGATTATCTTCTTGTTTTTTCTAGGGCGTGGTTCCCGTCCTTGTATTGTTTTTTTTTTTGTTGTTGTTGTTGTTATTATCCTTTGAAGGGCTGGATTCGTGGAGAGATAATGGGTGAATTTAGTTTTGTCGTGGAATACGTTGGTTTCTCCATCTATGGTAATTGAGAGTTTGGCTGGGTATAGTAGCCTGGGCTGGAATTTGTGTTCTCTTAGTGTCTGTATAACATCTGTCCAGGCTCTTCTGGCTTTCATAGTCTCTGGTGAAAAATCTGGTGTAATTCTGATAGGCTTGCCTTTATATGTTACTTGACCTTTTTCCCTTACTGCTTTTAGTATTCTATCTTTATTTAGTCATTTGATGTTCTGATTAATATGTGTCGGGAGGAATTTCTTTTCTGGTCCAGTCTATTTGGAGTTCTCTAGGCTTCTTGTATGTTCATGGGCATCTCTTTCGTTAGATTTGGGAAGTTTTCTTCAATAATTTTGTTGAAGATGTTTGCTGGTCCTTTGAGTTGAAAATCTTCATTCTCATCCACTCCTATTATCCGTAGGTTTGGTCTTCTCATTGTGTCTTGGATTTCCTGGATGTTTTTAGTTAGGATCTTTTTGCACTTTCCATTTTCTTTGATTGTTGTGCCGATGTTCTCTATGGTGTCGTCTACACCTGAGATTCTCTCTTCCATCTCTTGTATTCTGTTGCTGATGATGGCATCTATGGTTCCAGATTTCTTTCCTAGGGTTTCTATCTCCAGCGTTGCCTCACTTTGGGTTTTCTTTATTGTGTCTACTTCCCTTTTTAGGTCCTGTATGGTTTTGTTCATTTCCATCACCTGTTTGGATGTGTTTTCCTGTTTTTCTATAAGGACTTCTACCTGTTTGTTTGTTTTTTCCTGTTTTTCTTTAAGGACTTGTAACTCTTTAGCAGTGTTTTCCTGTTTTTCTTTAAGGACTTGTAATTCTTTAGCAGTGTTCTCCTGTATCTCTTTAAGTGAGTTATTGAATTCCTTCTTTATGTCCTCTACCATCATCATGAGATATGCTTTTAAATCCAGGTCTACCTTTTCAGGTGTGTTAGGGTGTCTTGGACTGGGCGAAGTGGGCGTTCTGGGTTCTGATGATGGTGAGTGGTCCTGGTTTCTGTTAGTAGGATTCTTACGTTTACCTTTCGCCATCTGGCAATCTCTGGAGTTAGTTGTTATAGTTGTCTTTGTTAAGAGATTGTTCCTCTGTTGATTTTGTTACCCTCAATCAGCAGGCGTGGGAGACAAGCTCTCTCCTCTGAGTTTCAGTGGTCAGAGCAGTCTCTGCAGGCAAGCTCTCCTCTTTCGGGGAAGGTGTACAGTTATCTGGTGTTTGGACCTCCTCCTGGCTGAAGGTGAAGGCCCAAAACAGGATCTTTCCCAGAAGCTGTGTTGCTTTGGCCAGGAAGGTGGCCGGTTGTCTGGAGTCGAAGATGTCGCCGCCTCAGAAGCTCTGTGGCTCTTGCCAGGAAGGTGGCCTGCTTTCTGGAGATGAAGATGGCGCCGCTCCAGAAGCTCTGCGACTCTCGCCCGTCCCAGAAATGGCTGGCTTCTGTATTCCACACGATCTCCCATGCAGCCTGCCCTCCGCGGAGTCCCGGAGCCAAGAAGGCTCCCGCCGGCGCCTGTGGCACAAACCTCTCAGGCCGGGCAGACCCCCGTGCTCTCACCAGGAAGGTGGCTGGCTGTCTGGAGCTGAAGATGGCGCCGCCTCAGAAGCTCTGTGGCTCTCGCCAGGAAGGTGGCCGGCCGTCTGGAGACGAAGATGGCGCCGCCCCAGAAGCTCTGCGACTCTCGCCTGTCCCAGAAACGGCTGGCTTCTGTATTCCACACGATCTCCCGTGCAGCCTGCCCTCCACGGAGTCCCGGAGCCAAGAAGGCTCCCGCCGGCACCTGTGACACAAACCTCTCAGGCCGGGCAGACCCCCGTGCTCTCACCAGGAAGGTGGCCGGCTGTCTGGAGCTGAAGATGGCGCCGCCCCAGAGGCTCTGCGACTCTCGCCCGTACCAGAAACGGCTGGCCTCTGTATTCCACAGGGTCACCCGTGCAGCCTGCCCTCCACGGAGTCCCGGAGCCAAGAAGGCTCCCGCCGGCGCCTGTGACACAAACCTCTCAGGCCAGCTTATTCATGTTTAAATAGGGTTGATTGCTGATCTCAATTGTTTTGAATATATAGAACTACCTTCAAGTTTATATTTAGAGGTCAACCAAAGGAAATTTAAAATCTTAAGCCTTTAACTATGTTAGAAATAGTCAATGCTTCAACAGGGCTAAACGTCACCAGAACTCAGTGGAGTTTGATTGCTGTGAAGGGACAGACCAAGGCAACTCTTACAAAGGGAAATATTTAACTGGGGCTCACTTACAGTTTCAGAGGTCTCATCCATTGTTATCATGGTGGGAAGCATGGCAGCCTGCAACAGACATAGTGCTAGAGGAGCCAAGAATTTTACATCTTCATCTGAAGGCAGCCAGAATGAGGCTCTTTCTTCTACACTTGGTTGAGCTTGAGCACCAGGAGCACTAGAAGCCTGCTTATGTAGTGACACACTTCATCTAGTAAGGCCACACCTATTCCAACATGTCCAGACCTCCTAATAATGCCACTTCAAATGACACTTATCAAACCACCACATTCCACTCCCTGGCCCCCATAGACTTGTTCAAACACATTAGTAAAATCAGGGCCATGCCTAGCCCTGGCATAATGCAAAATACATTTTGTCCAACTTAAAGAATCTCCATACGGTATAACAGTCTCAAAAATGTTAAATGTGTGTCCCTCCTGTGGGCCTGTAAGTCTATGCCAGCACTCCTGGGAGACCAGCACTCTCCTGGCAGGACCTGTGCACAGAGGCAAGTAAACCACCAACCAAAGAGTACACATGGAGGGGCCCATGGCTCCAGCCCATATATAGCAGAGGATGGTCTTGTCAGACATAAATGGGAGGAGAGGCCTTTGGTCCTGTGAAGGTTCCATGCCCCGGTATAGGGGAATGCCAGGACAGGGAAATGTGCATGGATGGGTTGGTGAACTGGGAGAGGGGGAATGGCATAGGGGATTTTCAGAGGGGAAACGAGGAAAGGGGATAACATTTGAAATGTAAATAAAAAATATCTAATAAAAATATTTCAACAACAATAACTAAAAAATAAATCCTATGTCATGTCTGAAAACAGTGTTTAGTTGCCAGTGTACACAGTCAGTCATGGCCTGACTGGTTTGGACACAGCTGGGCTTAAGTGAAGGTATCCTTATTTCTTTTGAAATCGTCTGTTTTACAAATTGCCTTCAAATCCCTTTAGCTTTCCAGTTGACAAATATAATGCTGCATTCTCTTTCAAGGGCTCTGTCCTTTGTGCAAGGCTTTCCTTTGAATGGGTGTGTCCTAGCATCCCCTTTGTAGGTAATATGGGAATCAAGTATATCAGCCACACATTCCAAATACCTAGCACATCCCACACATCAAAGAGGATCAATCAATCCTGCTGCCCTGACCGATCTCAAAAGTTCCTTCTCTGATTGCATTTAGACTCACCAGTACATGGTGTGAAAAATGCTGAGTTTTAATTCTGTAATTACAACTGTGGCCAGATTCAACAGAAGAAGATATAACACTCTGAATACACAGACCCTCCACTCCCCCAACTCCCACCCCCAACACACACACACACACACACACACACACACACACACACACACACACACACATACACTGAGGTAGGGCTGCAATTTGCTTAAGGAGAGCAGCTGCTTTTTAATTTTTACCTCTTACTTCTTTTATGTGTCTCTGTGTATCTTCAAGGGACAAAAGAGAATTTTAATCCCTATAGCTGGAGATTCAGCTGGCTGTAAATCACCAGAATGGATACTGAAAAGCAAACTTGGCACCTCTCCTAGTGCAGCAAGTACTATTAACCACTAAGGCATCTCATTTCCCTCCAGTTAATTTTTTAATAGAAGGAATTTTCTAAATTGTCTGGTTTGAACCATAAATGTTTTGCTTAAAGGTTTATTCATGAAATCAGTGCACAAGAGGACCTGAAGTTTGTGTAACAGAATTTTTCATACTTTTTTCCCTTGGGGGAAACATGTTTTAATTAGCCTATGGTTTATTTTTGGCTCCTAGTCTTGAAAAGGAAAATGTGTTAATATGTATTTTCAAATTTCAAACTATCACTATCTGTACAGAGATTACAATCAATAATGGTCTAATATTTTTATATACACTTTTTTTCTTAACAATTAATGTCAAAATTGAATTTTATCTTGTTCCATAAGTCATAAATCCAATTTTATATACCAAATATGTGTTAGAAATTCAATATGCAAAGTTTTTAATCTGTGAGGTACTCTTTGGAAAGGTTGGCTTGAATAATTGAGCCAAACAACTAAAAAACCTGGGTCAGACTTCTGCATGTAATGTTAGATAATCCTTAGCAAACTTGGGTTTTATTTGTTTGTTTGTTCATTAACATTTTTTAATCAGATATTTTCTTCATTTATATTTCAAATGTTATCCTGATAGTCCCCTATACCCTCCCCCTGTCTGGATCCCCTACCTACCCACTCCTGCTTCCTGGCCCTGGCATTCCCCTGTACAGGGGCATATAAAGTTTGTAAGACCAAGGGGTGTCTCTTCCCAATGATGGACAACTAGGCCATCTTCTGCTACATATGCAGCTAGAGACAGACACGAGCTCTTGGGGTACTGGTTAGTTCATATTGTTGTTCCTCCTATAGGCTTGCAGACCTCTTCAGCTCCTTGGGTACTTTCTCTAGCTCCTCCATTGGGCCCTGTGTTCCATCCAATAGATGACTATAAACATCCACTTCTGTATTTGCCAGGCACTGGCATAGCCTCACAAGAGACAGCTCTATCAGGGTCCTGTCAGCAAAATCTTGCTGGCATATGCAATAGTGTCTGCATTTGGTGTCTGACTATGGGATGGATCCCTGGGTGGAGCAGTATATGGATGGTCCATCCTTTTGTCTCAGCTCCAAACTTTGTCTCTGTAACCCCTTCCATGGGTATTTTGTTTCCTATTCTAAGGAAGAATGAAGTATCCACACTTTGCTCTTCGTTCTTCTTGAGTTTCATGTGTTTCACAAATTGTATCTTATATCTTGGGTATTCTAAGTCTCTGGGCTAATACCCACTTATCAATGAGTATATATCATGTGAGTTCTTTTGTAATTGGGTTACCTACTCAGGATGATACCCTCCAGATCCATCCATTTGCCTAAGAATTTCATAAATCCATTGTTTTTAATAGCCTTGTAGTACTCCATTGTGTAAATGTACCACATTTTCTGTATCCATTCCTCTGTTGAGGGATGTCTGGGTTCTTTCCAGCTTCTGGCTATTATAAATAAAGCTGCTACAAACATAGTGGAGCATGTGTCCTTCTTACCAATTGGAACATCTTCTGGATATATGTCCAGGAGAGGTATTGCTGGATCTTCCAGTAGTACTATATCCAATTTTCTGAGGAACTGCCAGACTGATTTCCAGAGTGGTTGTACAAGCTTGCAATCCCACCAGCAATGGAGGAGTGTTCCTCTTTCAGCAACATGTATCCCCTTGGCAACCCAGACAGAAAGCATCTTGGTGCTTAAAAATCTCTATATTCTTTATCAGCCACAAAAATAAGATGACTTCTATCTATTCCTTTACACTGCTGTGATTAAACGCCACAAAACAGTCTATAGAAGGGTTTATTTTAGTTTATGATTCCAGAGGGATTGAGTCCCTCATGGGAAGGAATCATGACTACAGGCAGCAGGCATGGTGACTGGAGCAGGAAGCTGAAGTTTCACATCCTCACCCATAATACAAAGCAGAGAATGTAATGGAAAAAGAGGCTTTTAATTCTCAAGCCAGTCCAGTGATACACTTCCTTCAAAAAGGACAGATTCCCACTCTGGAAATCAGTCTGGTGGTTCCTCAGAAAATTGGACATAGTATTAACAGAGGATCCAGCAATACCTCTCCTAGGCATATACCCAGAAGATGTTCCAACAGGTAATAAGGACACATGCTCCACTATGTTCATAGAAGCCTTATTTATAATAGCCAGAAGCTAGAAAGAACCCAGATGCCCCTCAACAGAAGAATGGATACAGAAAATGTGATACATTTACACAATGGAGTACTACTCAACTATTAAAAACAATGGATTTATGAAATTCTTAGGCAAATCGATGGATCTGGAGGATATCATCCTGAGTGAGGTAACCCAATTACAAAAGAACTCACGTAATATGCACTCACTGATAAGTACATATTAGCCCAGAAACTTAGACTACCCAAGATACAATTTGCAAAAAACATGAAACTTGAGAAGAAGGAAAACCAAAGTATGGATACTTCATTCCTCCTTAGAATAGGAAAAAGAGGAGGCGGTGCCATCTTCGGCTCCAGACAACCGGCCACCTTCCTGGTGAGCGCACAGGGGTCCGCCAGCCCAAGAGGTTTGTGCCTCAGGCCCCGGCGGGAGCCTCCTTGGCTCTGGGACTCGGCGGAGGGCAGGCTGCACAGGTGAGGGTGTGGAATACAGAGGCCAGCCGTTTCTGGGGCAGGCGAGAGCCACAGAGCTTCTGAGGCGGCGACATCTTCGGCTCCAGACAACCGGCCACCTTCCTGGCCAAAGCAACACAGCTTCTGGGAAAGATCCTGTTTTGGGCCTTCATCTTCAGCCAGGAGGAGGTCCAAACACCAGATAACTGTGCAGTTTCCCTGAAAGAGGAGAGCTTGCCTGCAGAGACTGCTCTGACCACTGAAACTCAGAGGAGAGAGCTAGTCTCCCACGTCTGCTGATAGAGGGTAACAAAATCAACAGAGGAACAATCTCTAAACAAAGACAACTATAACAACTAACTCCAGAGATTGCCAGATGGCGAAAGGTAAACGTAAGAATCCTACTAACAGGAACCAAGACCACTCACCATCATCAGAACCCAGCACTCCCACTTCGCCCAGTCCAGGGCATCCTAACACACCTGAAAAGGTAGACCTGGATTTAAAAGCATATCTAATGATGATGGTAGAGGACATAAAGAAGGAATTTAATAACTCACTTAAAGAAATACAGGAGAACACTGCTAAAGAGTTACAAGTCCTTAAAGAAAAACAGGAAAACACAACCAAACAGGTAGAAGTCCTTATAGAAAAACAGGAAAACACATCCAAACAGGTGATAGAAATGAACAAAACCATACTAGACCTAAAAAGGGAAGTAGACACAATAAAGAAAACCCAAAGTGAGGCAACACTGGAGATAGAAACCCTAGGAAAGAAATCTGGAACCATAGATGCCAGCATCAGCAACAGAATACAAGAGATGGAAGAGAGAATCTCAGGTGCAGAAGATTCCATAGAGAACATCGGCACAACAATCAATGAAAATGGAAAATGCAAAAAGATCCTAACTAAAAACATCCAGGAAATCCAGGACACAATGAGAAGACCAAAACTACGGATAATAGGAGTGGATGAGAATGAAGATTTTCAACTCAAAGGACCAGCAAACATCTTCAACAAAATTATTGAAGAAAACTTCCCAAATCTAAAGAAAGAGATGCCCAGGAACATACAAGAAGCCTACAGAACTCCAAATAGACTGGACCAGAAAAGAAATTCCTCCCGACACATAATAATCAGAACATCAAATGCACTAAATAAACATAGAATACTAAAAGCAGTAAGGGAAAAGGGTCAAGTAACATATAAAGGCAGGCCTATCAGAATTACACCAGATTTTTCACCAGAGACTATGAAAGCCAGAAGAGCTTGGACAGATGTTATACAGACACTAAGAGAACACAAATGCCAGCCCAGGCTACTATACCCAGCCAAACTCTCAATTACCATAGATGGAGAAACCAAAGTATTCCACGACAAAACTAAGTTCACCCATTATCTCTCCACGAATCCAGCACTTCAAAGGATAATAACAGAAAACAACCAATACAAGGACGGGAACCACGCCCTAGAAAAAACAAGAAGATAATCCCTCAACAAACCTAAAAGAAGACAGCACAAGAACAGAATGCCAACTTTAACAACAAAAATAACAGGAAGCAACAATTACTTTTCCTTAATATCTCTTAATATCAATGGTCTCAAATCCCCAATAAAAAGACATAGACTAACAGACTGGCTACACAAACAGGACCCAACATTCTGCTGCTTACATGAAACCCATCTCAGGGAAAAAGACAGACACTACCTCAGAGTGAAAGGCTGGAAAACAATTTTCCAAGCAAATGGTCTGAAGAAACAAGCTGGAGTAGCCATTTTAATATCGGATAAAATCGACTTCCAACCCAAAGTTATCAAAAAAGACAAGGAGGGACACTTCATACTCATCAAAGGAAAAATCCTCCAAGAGGAACCCTCAATTCTGAATATCTATGCTCCAAATGCAAGGGCAGCCACATTCATTAAAGACACTTTAGTAAAGCTCAAAGCACACATTGCACATCACACAATAATAGTGGGAGACTTCAACACACCACTTTCATCAATGGACAGATCGTGGAAACAGAAACTAAACAGGGACACAGTGAAACTAACAGAAGTTATGAAACAAATGGACCTGACAGATATCTACAGAACATTTTATCCTGAAACAAAAGGATATACCTTCTTCTCAGCACCTCACGGGACCTTCTCCAAAATTGACCATATAATTGGTCACAAAACAGGCCTCAACAGATACAAAAATATTGAAATTGTCCCATGTATCCTATCAGACCACCATGGCCTAAGACTGATCTTCAATAACAACATAAATAATGGAAAGCCAACATTCACGTGGAAACTGAACAACACTCTTCTCAATGATACCTTGGTCAAGGAAGGAATAAAGAAAGAAATTAAAGACTTTTTAGAGTTTAATGAAAATGAAGGCACAATGTACCCAAACCTATGGGACACAATGAAAGCATTTCTAAGAGGGAAACTCATAGCTCTGAGTGCCTCCAAGAAGAAACGGGAGAGAGCACATACTAGCAGCTTGAAAACACATCTAAAAGCTCTAGAAAAAAGGGAAGCAAATTCACCCAAGAGGAGTAGACGGCAGGAAATAATCAAACTCAGGGGTGAAATCAACCAAGTGGAAACAAGAAGAACTATTCAAAGAATTAACCAAACGAGGAGTTGGTTCTTTGAAAAAATCACCAAGATAGATAAACCCTTAGCTAGACTCACTAGAGGGCACAGGGACAAAATCCTAATTAACAAAATCAGAAATGAAAAGGGACACATAACAACAGATCCTGAAGAAATCCAAAACACCATCAGATCCTTCTACAAAAGGCTATACTCAAAAAAACTGGAAAACCTGGACGAAATGGACAAATTTCTGGACAGATACCAGGTACCAAAGTTGAATCAGGATCAAGTTGACCATCTAAACAGTCCCATATCACCTAAAGAAATAGAAGCAGTTATTAATAGTCTCCCAGCCAAAAAAAGCCCAGGACCAGACAGGTTTAGTGCAGAGTTCTATCAGACTTTCAAAGAAGATCTAATTCCAGTTCTGCACAAACTATTTCACAAAATAGAAGTAGAAGGTACTCTACCCAACTCATTTTATGAAGCCACTATTACTCTGATACCTAAACCACAGAAAGATCCAACAAAGATAGAGAACTTCAGACCAATTTCTCTTATGAATATCGATGCAAAAATCCTCAATAAAATTCTCGCTAACCGAATCCAAGAACACATTAAAGCAATCATCCATCCTGACCAAGTAGGTTTTATTCCAGGGATGCAGGGATGGTTTAATATAAGAAAATCCATCAATGTAATCCATTATATAAACAAACTCAAAGACAAAAACCACATGATCATCTCGTTAGATGCAGAAAAAGCATTTGACAAGATCCAACACCCATTCATGATAAAAGTTTTGGAAAGATCAGGAATTCAAGGCCCATACCTAAACATGATAAAAGCAATCTACAGCAAACCAGTAGCCAACATCAAAGCAAATGGAGAGAAGCTGGAAGCAATCCGACTAAAATCAGGGACTAGACAAGGCTGCCCACTTTCTCCCTACCTTTTCAACATAGTACTTGAAGTATTAGCCAGAGCAATTCGACAACAAAAGGAGATCAAGGGGATACAAATTGGAAAAGATGAAGTCAAAATATCACTTTTTGCAGGTGATATGATAGTATATATAAGTGACCCTAAAAATTCTACCAGAGAACTCCTAAACCTGATAAACAGCTTTGGTGAAGTAGCTGGATATAAAATAAACTCAAACAAATCAATGGCCTTTTTCTATACAAAGAATAAACAGGCTGAGAAAGAAATTAGGGAAACAACACCCTTCTCAATAGTCACAAATAGTATAAAATGTCTTGGCGTAACTCTAAGTAAGGAAGTGAAAGATCTGTATGATAAAAACTTCAAATCTCTGAAGAAAGAAATTAAAGAAGAACTCAGAAGATGGAAAGATCTCCCATGCTCATGGATGGGCAGCATCAACATTGTAAAAATGGCTATCTTGCCAAAAGCAATCTACAGATTCAATGAAATCCCCATCAAAATTCCAACTCAATTCTTCAACGAATTAGAAGGAGCAATTTGCAAATTCATCTGGAATAAAAAAAAACCTAGGATAGCAAAAACTCTTCTCAAGGATAAAAGAACCTCTGGTGGAATCACCATGCCTGACCTAAAGCTTTACTACAGAGCAATTTTGATAAAAACTGCATGGTACTGGTATAGAGACAGACAAGTAGACCAATGGAATAGAATTGAAGACCCAGAAATGAACCCACACACCTATGGTCACTTGATCTTCGACAAGGGAGCTAAAACCATCCAGTGGAAGAAAGACAGTATTTTCAACAAATCGTGCTGGCACAACTGGTTGTTATCGTGTAGAAGAATGTGAATCGATCCATACTTATCTCCTTGTACTAAGGTCAAATCTAAGTGGATCAAGGAACTTCACATAAAACCAGAGACACTGAAACTTATAGAGGAGAAAGTGGGGAAAAGCCTTGAAGATATGGGCACAGGGGAAAAATTCCTGAACAGAACAGCAATGGCTTGTACTGTAAGATCGAGAATTGACAAATGGGACCTAATGAAACTCCAAAGTTTCTGCAAGGCAAAAGACACCATCAATAAGACAAAAAGACCACCAACAGATTGGGAAAGGATCTTTACCTATCCTAAATCAGATAGGGGACTAATATCCAATATATATAAAGAACTCAAGAAGGTGGACTTCAGAAAATCAAATAACCCCATTAAATAATGGAGCTCAGAACTGAACAAAGAATTCTCACCTGAGGAATACCGAATGGCAGAGAAGCACCTGAAAAAATGTTCAACATCCTTAATCATCAGGGAAATGCAAATCAAAACAACCCTGAGATTCCACCTCACACCAGTCAGAATGGCTAAGATCAAAAATTCAGGTGACAGCAGATGCTGGCGTGGATGTGGAGAAAGAGGAACACTCCTCCATTGTTGGTGGGATTGCAGGCTTGTACAACCACTCTGGAAATCAGTCTGGCGGTTCCTCAAAAAATTGGACATAGTACTACCAGAGGATCCAGCAATACCACTCCTGGGCATATATCTAGAAGATGCCCCAACTGGTAAGAAGGACACATGCTCCACTATGTTCATAGCAGCCTTATTTATAATAGCCAGAAGCTAGAAAGAACCCAAATGCCCCTCAACAGAGGAATGGATACAGAAAATGTGGTACATCTACACAATGGAGTACTACTCAGCTATTAAAAAGAATGAATTTATGAAATTCCTAGCCAAATGGATGGACCTGGAGGGCATCATCCTGAGTGAGGTAACCCAATCACAAAGGAACTCTCACACTATGTACTCACTGATAAGTGAATATTAGCCCAGAAACTTAGGATACCCAAGATATAAGATATAATTTGCTAAAAACATTAAACTCAAGAGAACGAAGACCAAAGTGTGGACATTTTGCCCCTTCTTAGAATAGGAAACAAAACACCCATGGAAGGAATTACAGAGACAAAATTTGGAAGTGTGACGAAAGGATGGACCATCTAGTGATTGCCATATCCAGAGATCCATCCCATGATCAGCTTCCAAACGCTGACACCATTGCATATACTAGCAAGATTTTGCTGAAAGGACCCAGATATAGCTGTCTCTTGTGAGATTATGCCAGGGCCTAGCAAACACAGAAGTGGAAGCTCACAGTCAGCTATTGAATGGACCACAGGGCCCCCAATGGAGGAACTAGAGAAAGCACCCAAGGAACTAAAGGGAAATGCAACCCTATAGGTGGAACAACAATATGAACTAAGCAGCACCTCGGAGCTCTTGTCTCTAGCTGCATATGTATCAAAAGATGGCCTAGTCTGCCATCACTGGAAAGAGAGGCCCATTGGACTTGCAAACTTTATATGCCCCAGTACAGGGGAACGCCAGGGCCAAAGGGGGGGAGTGGGTGGGTAGGGGAGTGAGGGTGGGTGGGTATGGGGGACTTTTGGTATAGCATTGGACATGTAAATGAGCTAAATACCTAATAAAAAATGAAAAAAAAAGAATAGGAAACAGAATACCCATGGAAGGGGTTACAGAGACAAAGTTTGGAGCTGAGACAAAAGGATGGACCATCCAGAGACTGCCTCACCCAGGGATCCATCCCATAGTCAGCCACCAAATGCAGACACTATTGCATATGCCAGCAATATTTTGCTGACAGGACCCTGATAGAGCTGTCTCCTGTGAGGCTTTGCCAGTGCCTGGCAAATACAGAAGTGGATGCTCACAATCATCTATAGGATGGAACACAGGGCCCCCAATGGAGGAGCTAGAGAAAGTACCCAAGGAGCTGAAGGGGTCTGCAACCCTGTAGGTGGAACAACAATATGAACTAACCAGTACCCCAGAGCTCATGTCTGTCTCTAGCTGCATATGTAGCAGAAGATGGCCTAGTCCATCATTGGGAAGAGAGGCCCCTTGGTCTTGCAAACTTTATATGCCCCAGTACAGGGGAATTCCAGGGCCAAGTGGGAGTGGGTGGTTAGGGGAGCAGGGCAGGGGGGAGGGTATAGGGGACTTTCGGGATAGCATCATTCCCTAATCTTCCCTGAGCAACATTATCAGCAGCATACCAAATATCTTATTGTCTGAGCCTAAGAGAGACATTGTCATTCAAACCACCACAACTTGATTTTGTTTTTAATAGTTACCTTGAATTATATTAAACGCAATTTTTAGCAAAAGTCTCTAAAATTTTCTTGTTTTTAACCTATGTGTATATTTGATTTTTTGCTTGCTTGCTTAGGAGTATGGCATGTACACCACTGTACCTGAGTAGAGGGCAAAGGACAACTTCTAGAAGGTAGTTCTTTTCTTCTACCATGTTGGTCCCAGGGATTAACCCCACCTTGTCAACCTTACTGGCAAACACCATTTCTGCCGAGTTATTTAGCTGATCCTTCTTCAATGGTTTTACTCTAAGATGATTTTGAAAGTTAATAACTATGTGCTGTTAGGACATATAAATAGAATGAACATGAGCCAAAGACACCTCCTGAATATGAGAATTAGCCTCATCCTTCAACCACCATTGATTTATTTTGTCAGAATATTATTGTACCTTGGGGTTTAACCTGGGGCCTCTTAAATATTGGGAAAGTATTGTTGTTGAGGTTTGGTCATAGCCTTATAATGCTAAATACTGGCCCCTAAAGCCTGGTTGCTTCCAGGAATAAAAGAATCTGCACACATATGAATGATGCTGTGTAACCTTGCCTCTCAACTTGGCCTTGATTGGTGAATAAAGATACCTAAAGCCTATAACTAGGCAGAAGAGAGATTGGCAGAGTTTGGGTTTCTGGGCTGGGGGGTCTGGGTAGAGACCATGAGAATGAGAGGGAAGAAGGTGGAGAGAGGAGAAACATCATGGGGTAAGTAATCATGAAAACATGGCCATGAAGGTTGGCCATTTGGAGTTAAGAGCTTGCCAAATGGAACATGGCAAGTTATAGCTCAGGGTTATTGATAAGGAAGTAGACATAATAGCTGAGATGGTAGACATGTGCCCATCTCTACTGCCTTGAAGACTTATTATAGGTATAAAAGCTGTGTGTCATTTATCTGGAAACTGAATAACCAAAGATGTGGTAGAAACTCTTGTTTGAGATTAAATATTTTCTACAACATATTGTACCACTGAACTACAACTTATCTCTTCAAAGTACCTTTGAAGGGACTGGCTATCTCAAATATTTGCTTTTAAGAAAAAGTTTCATGACCAGGATTGAACTGCTAGAAAAAAAAAAAACAAGCCATTTTTCTACATGAGTTTTAATAACCTGTTTAAATTTGTCAGAGTTCTAAACAAAATGATCAAATATGTGACATGAATAATGAAAGAGGGAATTGAAAACACGAGATGACACATTAGTGAGAGTCTAATCTCTGAAGCATCAAAAGTCTAGAATGAGAAAAGAAAGATAACAGCTCCCAAAGAGTTAAAGACACATGCAGACACCTTGCACATGGAAAGGATGAATCTGAACAATTTATTTCAATATGACACAACCAGAAGGCATACTTTCAGCTCTAATTACCTCCAATATTGAAATGTAAATTCAATGAAATTAAGTGAAATGAAATCTACTTGAAGATATGCAAGAAACACACATTTCCTTTGACTGAGTTTAAAGAGAAAATGCTCTTTGAAAACGAAGGCTTTTTAAAGTCCAGGGTGGGGGTCACCATTAAAGTCTTCACTAGGAAAATCTTAAGTGCTACCCTGAAGTTCTGAAAATAATATCAGTAATTATTTTTATAATGAGAAAAATAGCTTTTGAGGTCCTTAAAGATGAGGGTTCCTATTATTTCTCTTATGATTCAAAGGAAATGAAATGAGTATTCTGTTCGTGGCCTTGCATAGGCCAGTAGAAACCTCATTACAGCTTAGTTTTCAGTTCTCCATCGTTCTCGACCTTAGAACTTTTGTGCATGTCTGTGCACTCACTTTCCTTCTCTGTGGGCTTCGTCTCTGCAAGTTCAATTTCTGAAGAGTCAGTGTCCCCAGGGATTTGGAGTTTCCTGATAAGTCTTAGAATGAAGAATGAAGGAAGAATGATTGATCCTCTTAGAGCTGCAGGCAATCCAAGATAGAGGCGCCTATTGTAAAGAAGTAATATGTATTACATCTTAATGTGTTTAGTGAAAGCTAAATTTTTACATTGTTACAGATTTTTTTTTACAAGAAAATTGCCCAGTGATAATTATGCTCATGCATTTAATCTACTCTATTTTGTGTGTTAAAATGCCAAAAAAAAAATTCACCATGAAACTTTAGACATATTTTCTTCATGTTGGCAATGGTTCATTTCTATTATCAGCCTAATGATACTTAGGATTATTGTAGAAATACATCTCTGGGTGTGTCTCTGAGGGTGCTTTTAAAAAGGTTTAGCTAACACTGAAATCCTCCCATAAATGTGGGCACCATCGGCTGGACTTCTAGCACTAAGTGCTTTCTGAAAGAATGTTCAACATGACCAGCATTCTCAAACTTAGCCACCATGCCTCATCTGCCATTACCACAGACTCTGTCACCAAGCTTGGCCTGACATTACCACACACTCTGCCTCCATTCCTACCTGCTATGATCACCTGTTCTCTGAAATACTGAGCCAAAAAGCTCTAAATAAGGTTAAAGAAACTCTTTTCTGTTTTGTTTGCTCAAATTTTAATCACACATATGAAAGCATCATGAAGTCACTTTGCAAGTTATCTCTTCTCAGCATTTGTATAGTGTTACACCAATAGATTCTCGTAATATTGAAACTCTTTTATGTCTAAAAGAAGTCCTATTGGTCATTACTATATATTAATAGACTCAATTTGTTAATTTTCACATATGCTTTAGCATGTACAAAAATTAATGTATCATATTATTTTTATTATTTTTAACTATATATACAGGTTTGCTCTCTGTGTAAGTATGTGTTCATGAGTTCAACTCCCACCTGGGAGTTGGGGTGAGTGGACGTTGTGAGCTTCTCAGTGTGGGTTATGGGGATGGAACTCATGTCCTCTGCAATAGCAATATGTGTTCTTATCCCCTGACCCATCTCTATAGCTACTAATTCTTTCCATTCGAGAAGATTACCCAGTTATGTATGAGAACTGTACAAGCTTCCTGAAATGAATGAAGTAATTTCCTTTTTTACAATTTCTTAAAATGACTTGGATACTATTGTATGCATCTGTTCTTTATATATTTAATAAAATAAGCCTTAAGGTTTCTGGATTTAATGGGTTGGGAAATGTGTATTTTTAACATATGCACATTTGTAAACAACTGTAAAAGTATTCCTTTCTGTTCTCAATATATTTATAGTAAAATCTAGTGCAATGGTTAGTGTTGCTAACCTCAAACTGTGTACAATATTCTGGGAAGGAAGTTTCAGTGAAGGTATGTGTGGATTATATTGGCCCTGCGAACATGCTGGTGGGACATTATTTTGATTAGATCAATAGAGGTGAGAAGAGCCAGCCCAGAGTTGGCTGTTCCATTCATTAGTCAGGAAATCCTGAACTACATCTGAATGGAGAAAATGGAGCATGGGCTTGGTGGTTCATACTTTTACTCCTAGCCCTGAGGCAGGCATACCTCTCTGAGTTCAAGGCAAGGCAGATCTACAAAGTGAGTTCCAGGACAATGAGAGCCATACACAAAGAAACCATATTTTGAAAAACAAGAATACAGAAAATTATCATGGCTACTTGTACAGAAAGAAATCATAAATTCTTTAGATTTCAGGTGTAACTGTTTGGAAATATAATATTTTTTTCTAAATAGATAATAGATTAACAAATATCTTAGCTTATTTTTCTGACACTATTACAAAAGATCTTGTCAAAACCAATTTAAGGAAGAATGGTTAATTTGCTCATAATACTGGGATATGGTCCACCTTTCTAGGAATGTCAAGGCAACTGGAACTTTCACACACACACACACACACACACACACACACACACACACGCACGTGCTAAAAAAAAAGTCCTTGAGTCCTTTCACTTTGTTGTGATTCGTACACAAGGCTGGGAATGCAATCTCAGACATCCCCTGCCATAAACCCTTTGAACAGCACAAAGGCTCACTTTTCTCTTCAAGAAGTTTTCAGAATAGTGCCTATCCAGAAAAAGAACCATAGGTGCAAATTCCTTTAGGCTGAAAAAGTTTTAGGAGCAAGGAGTAGTGTTACTACGAAAAACAGTTTGTCTGTGGGCTTCTTTGAAAATTGTACCTGAGAGGTCAAGCAAGGTAACCACAGCCAGAGTCTATTTCAAGGTCAACTTGGCATGACACTGGAGATGGAGCAACAGTGAACCCACCATTCTCTCAGTATGCTGTTAGTGACAGCTGCCTGCTTAGCATTGAGAGTGATGGGAACCACGTAAGTAACTGCTTTTAGATCAAGTAGCAGCATGAAACCACACACAACTGGTTATACCCAAACTTCAAATGGTGTACTCCCTGTTCTTTCGGTACTTGAGGGTAAGGGCTTCAGTTATTTCTATGTGTGGCAACCTCCTCTCCTCGTGACATACTCTCCGTGGGTTTGTGCCACAATCACTCTACTGAGTTGCATCCATGAGACAGCTAACCATATGTGCAGTGGCATATCTGTGTGTTTCCAGAGACTAGACCATCAGATAAATTTATATAACAAGTCCCTTATCAATATAGTCTTAGCTACAGTACCTGGAATTTTTTGTTAAGCTGCAAGGTACTACACAGATTTGAGGTTCTCATCAAGTTAGGCAGCAATATGCAACTTTCTAGGAGCTAGAATGCCAGAATACATGCTACCTGGATGTTCTGGGACTCTGTCATCCCAACCAGTGCAATAGGGAGTCCCTTTTCTCTGTCTGTCGATATGGGGTGATAGGAGATATGGGGTGATAGGAGCTGAAAGATTTTGTTCCTACATATAGCACTGTTATTCTAGGTATCTGGATTTGGCTGTCTTGTTCATATCTAGAATTCTGCCATACTAGCTAAACTCAAAATTGAGCTCTCCCCTAATAATCCAGGCCTTCTGTTCACATACCTACTCCCTTTCTAAAGTAGTTCTAAAATTTTTGAAGGGTTCTTAGGAAACCCACTCAGGGTATGTATACATATATACATATATATCAAATACTTTAGAAATAATGGGTAAATATTAAAATATATAAATGAGGAAGATATACCATTCATGTGTGTTTTGAAAATGAAGCCATATATAATCTTATTAGTCAAAAATGTTAGATATGAATGAGGAAATTTTATAATACAAAAGTTGGTCTCAAAGGTTATCTTTACCTGAAACTACTGACTTCATAGGTCCTGCATGCTCCTGGCTCACCACATTTCAGAGTTCCCCAATGTAAGCATGTTCTGTCTATCAAAGCGCCAAAGTAAATAGGTGCAGGAATACCAGCTGCAATGGAGAGAAAAAGAGACAAAATAAAACAAATCAAAATCAAAATATAACCAAAGACAAGACTCATTGACAGGAATATAGAAAAAAAGAGAGATGTATTATTTTTTCTAGAAGTATTTCAATTCTCCTATTTTAAAAAAAACAACATAACAAATTATGAATCACATGTTCTAAACTTACTTTTAGGAATTTTAAGTTAATGTAAATTTTAGATCACAATGAATGAAATTTACATATAAGACACTAAGAAACAATTCATGGATTTCATAATCATAAACCTCATGTATTTTCTGAAATATTTTCCATTGATTTTCTGTACACCCAACTAAAAAAACCATTTACTTCTCATTTTATTCTTGAATTTTCTAAAATATAAAAGGTAAAAAATAAGTTCAATTAAGGTCTTTAAAGAAGAGAGAAAACATTTTTCATCTCTACAGTTACTTCATTCTCAGGCGAATTACAAGGAGCCAGCTCCAAACCCTGCAGCTTATAAACTGAAACTTATAGATTTCACTGTAAAGTGGGCAGAAAACACCTATGTTAAATATGCTACAAGGTCATAGGAACTTCCTAGGTGTGAGCAGCTACAATAGGGCAGATCCAAGAACAAATTATCTTTACTCCCTCGTATTAACCGTTCCTGACCCCAGCCCTGTCTCAGACCATATATCTGTTCCATTACTGCATGAAACTTTTGAGAAGCAGTGGCTTAGGGGTTCACTGCCTTCCACCCACCCAAACACTAAGAACGCCATCAGATAGCACCTGAAGCTAGAGCAGAGAATTACCTGCTTTGCTCTAATCAACCTAGCTGATGTCTCCATAGATATATTTAAGAAGAACCTTGTTCATGCATTCCTCTAACTATAAACCATATAAAACTCTCTTCCTGCTGGAACATATTTGGATAACCACATCATGGTCACTCGTGTTTGATTCTAGGATAAACTCTTATTCCCTTTAAGGTGATAGTTGCATTTTGTGTTGACAAGATAGTTTTATCTTCTTATTCAGGGGAAAGAAATTGGCTAACTAAGCACTTAATATTGATCTGATATGTTGGGAAATTCTTCATACCAAATAGTCTCATGAAAAATGCCTGTAATCCAATTCCAAGTGACTTCTCTTCAGACTTCATACATCTGAAAATACATACATAAATGAATAAAAGTTCATCCCGCAAATCTATATCTTCTCTAGCATCATTCCAATGACAGCAGCAGTTCACGATTCTAATGGTTAGGCTTCTCATCCCTAAGTAAGGCTGATAGAGCTGTTCCTCTGTAAAGTTTACATAGAAAGAGGAGAATACAAACTTCTGAAAGCTGGCTTCTGGCCTCCCCACATCTGAAGCAGGGCTGAGCTCCTTGGCAGCTAGACACTGCCGGTTAACTTAGATGAATATTTTCCTGGTGACTATGGCCACAACCATGCCATACCCATTAGAATTGACCTCAAGTTGTGAAACCACAAACCATATACACAATCCTTCTCTTAAGTTATTTGCCAGGCATTTCCTCATGTTGATAAAACGCATGTCATATATAAAAATTCAAAGGATGGTAAATGCAGTCACACAGATAAAAAAGAAATAATCCATTGAGCATGCAATGACAATGAGGAAACTACTTTGTTGTATGGATTTAAAATTTGTAAACATTTGTCTCTCCTATACTGCCTATGAAGATAGACTTGAGATGGCTTTGAAAATTACATTCAAAGGGAAAACTACAAAGCCATAAGGACAAAAACTGAAAAATATTCTGATAAATTAGGAATGTGGAAGCCTTTTTTAATGTGGCCTTTTCCCAGCAAATACATCCTTAGACAAGAAAATCGTAATATGTATAATTGTTGAGATTTTTGTTTCGGAAGTGACTCCATGAAAGACTTTAAGAAAACACCACAGACTAAAAGAATAATGATTGCATCCAAACAGAACTCCCATATTTTCTAGCATTTACATTGCAATCATCATATTCAGCAGGAAAGATCAAAGAAATATGGGGAAAATGATTTGAATACACTTTAGCCTCATTACATCATGAAATCACACATTAGGGCCTATAAGATGGCTCAAATTTGACAAACTGAGTTCAGTGTCTAAAAACCCAAGTGGTACAAAATGAACCAACTCCTGAGAGATGTCTTGTCATCTCAATAGGCATGTCATGTCATGCAAAGAGACACACTAAACACTCTCATATACACACACATACACACACAAACATACACATGCACATATATGTACATAAACAATAAATATGTTAAATAATTATACATTAAAACATTAATTAGCCATGTTTTTTTACAACCAATTGAAGAGTTGACTTCAGAAAGTAAAATAATTGAGAAACTGAGTGGGGCGTGGAAGGGGGACAGTCATAGAAGAAACATGAGAGCCTCTCACCGGAGCAAGCTTGGAGGCTTTAACACGAGAGTTCAGTTGCTCCTAAGCTCTTCACCTGTGACCATTCTCCTCTATAAGGAAGCATCCTTGTCAACAAAGCATACAGGTTTGAGACATCTGGACTAGCCACATCACCTCAATCTGCCTGGCTTGTGATGCGAGTGACAGATGTGACAGCAAAATGTCCCTCACTTGCAAGAATAATTCTTTTTTTTTTAGCAGTTAAAACTGTGTTTTATTATATTTGAGCCATCTGCTCAGCAAGTGGAAATCCAGTATCCAAGGCAAGCCACACTGTTTTTCACTTCTAAAGCCTACATATTTTAATTTTTGGTTTTGTGTTCTTATGAAGTAAAACAAAACAAAAAACCCCTACTTTTTAGTTACATTCTATTAAATATGTAGATATCTCTTTTTTGTTGAACATTTTATTTATTTTTTTATACTTTTTATTAGGTATTTTCCTCATTTACATTTCCAATGCTATCCCAAAAGTCCCCCATACCCTCCCTCCCACTCCCCTACCCACCCACTCCCACTTTTTGGCCCTGGTGTTCCCCTGTACTGGGGCATATAAAGTTTGCAAGTCCAATGGGCCTCTCTTTGCAGTGATGGCCGACTAGGCCATCTTTTGATACATATGCAGCTAGAGTCAAGAGCTCTGGGGTACTGGTTAGTTCATAATGTTGTTCTACCTATAGGGTTGCAGATCCCTTTAGCTCCTTGGGTACTTTCTCTAGCTCCTCCATTGGGGGCCCTGTGATCCATCCAATAGCTGACTGTGAGCATCCACTTCTGTGTTTGCTAGGCCCTGGCATAGTCTCACAAGAGACAGCTATATCTGGGTCCTTTCAGCAAAATCTTGCTAGTATATGCCATGGTGTCAGCGTTGGGAAGCTGATTATGGGATGGAACCCTGGATATGGCAGGCTCTAGATGGTCCATCACAAGAATAACTCTTAAGAACTAGCAGTACTTGGTATGTTTTTCTGTCTGTGAACTTATGAAATGAAACAAGACATATGCCACATTTCCATTTGGTGAATATAAAAATATAATATCTTACAGTGGAAAAATGAATAAATAAGAGCAGATACATAGCCTATTCCAGTCAGTATATATGAGAGTATATATATATATATATATATATATATACACACACACACACACACATATATATATATATATATATGTATATATATATGTATATATATTAGAAGCAGGGGAAAGAAAGACTAGAGAGGAGGGAAGGAAAGAGTGAGCAGACAGGAAAAGGAGGGGAGGAGGGGAGGGGAGGGAAGGGGAGGAGAGGAGGGGAGGGGAGAGGGGAGGAGAGGAGGGGAGGGGGAGAGGGAGAGAGGGAGGGAGAGGAGAGGAGAGAGGAGAGGAGAGGTGTGGGGGAGAAGGAGGAAGCAGAAATGGAGAAGGAAAGGAGAAAGGAATTTGGAAAAAGAGAAAGATGTGCAAAGGAAATGTGGGCAAGAAATCAGAAAAGCACAGGAAAAGAAAGAAGTGATAACCTTGTTCCACTGTATAAGAATAAAATGTATTACACATAAATGAGTTACATATAACGGTTAACTCAACTTGCCCCTGAATTCCAATGACACGGAAAGGCAGGTTGAAATGTTTTTCCCATTGTTAGTGGATGTAAAGTTCACTAGACTGGGAAGAACGCCTACTAAGAAAACAAACGTTGAAACTCAGCTCTTCAACTACTTCATTTTATGTTAAAGAGCTGAGAATATCTTGTTGCATTCATAACTGTCCTTGTTCAAGTATATATGTTACTGCACGAATGTACTTCCTGGTTAGAGAGTATCTGTTATTTGATTCATGAAGTTTGTTAAAGACAGATTGGGCTCAGGATGTGAAAGAGAACTGGACCATTTTACACAGAGTTTCACACTCTGCGGTTAAGTTAGCTGAGCCATAGGAATGAGTGCTAAGCAACTACTCTCACTTTTGGGGCTCAGAGCTAAACAAAGAATTCTCACCTGAGGAATACCGAATGGCTGAGAAACACCTGAAAAAATGTTCAGCATCCTTAATCATCAGGGAAATGCAAATCAAAACAACCCAGAGATTCCATCTCACACCAGTCAGAATGGCTAAGATAAAAAATTCAGGTGACAGCAGATGCTGGTGAGGATGTGGAGAAAGAGGAAGACTACTCCATTGTTGGTGGGATTGCAGGCTTGTACAACCACTCTGGAAATCATTCTGGCAGCTCCTCAGAAAATTGGACATAATGCTACTGGAGGATGTGGCAATACCTCTCCTGGGCATATATCAAGAAGATGTACCAACTGTTAAGAAAAAAACATGCTCCACTATGTTCATAGCAGCCTTATTTATAATAGCCAGAAGCTGGAAAGAACCCAGATGTCCCTCAACAGAGGAATGGATACAAAAAGGGTGGTACATTTACACAATGGAGTACTACTCAGCTATTAAAAGGAATGAATTTATGAAATTCCTAGGCAAATGGATGGACCTGGAGGGCATCATCCTGGGTGAAGTAACCCAATCACAAAAGAACTCACATGATATGTACTCATTGATAAGTGGATATTAGCCCAGATACTTAGAATACCCAAGATATATGATACAATTTGCTAAACACATGAAACTCAAGAAGAACGAAGGCCAAATTGTGGACACTTTGCCCCTTCTTAGAATTGGGAACAAAACACCCATGGAAGGAGTTACAGAGACAAAGTTAGGAGCTGAGACGAAAGGACGGACCATCTAGAGACTGCCATATCTGGGGATCCATCCCATAATCAGCCTCCAAACACTGACACCATTGTATACACTAGCAAGATTTTGCTGAAAGGACCCTGATATAGCTGTTTCTTGTGAGACTATGCCAGGGCCTAGCAAACACAGAAGTGTATGCTCACAGTCAACTATTGGATGGATCACAGGGCCCCCAATGGAGGAGCTAGAGAAAATACCCAAGGAGCTAAAGGGATCTGCAACCCTATAGGTGGAACAACATTATGAACTAACCAGTACCCCGGAGCTCTTGACTCTAGCTGCATATGTATCAAAAGATGGCCTAGTCGGCCATCAGTGGAAAGAGAGGCCCATTGGTCATGCAAACTTTATATGCCTCAGTACAGGGGAATGCCAGGACCAAGAAGTGGGAGTGGGTGGGTAGGGGCGTAGGGGGGAGGGTATGGGGGACTTTTGGTATAGCACTGGAAATGTAAATGAAGAAAATACCTAATTAAAAAAAATTTTTAAAAAGATGTCATTCATTTAGGCTTACTCTATAAGGGAAAGAAATAGGGAAGGGCAGAAAGGCAAACTCCACCAAAGGTTAACTTATTGTTAAATTTAGCAATGCTTAGTATAAGAGTCTTGATAAAAGCATCTTACAGCATTGATATTCTAGGAACCAATTCAAAAGGACTCTCTTTGAAAAAAGGAAACTTTAATAAATGACAAAAACAAAATCTAATTGACATCAGTGGGATGGCTCAGGTTGCAAACATTCTGGCCACAAAGGCGTGATGACCTGAATTAAATCCCCAGGACCTCGGAACAAATATAAAATATTAAAATTAAAGGGCAGGATGCATCTGTAATTCCTGCATCCCCACAGTTAAATAAGAAGAGAAAACAGAAGCTCTTACAACCAAAGGCAAGGTATGCTGGAGAACACCTGCAGCATGGCAGGAGAAATAGCAAGAGAGATCCTGCCTCAAACAGATGGTGAAAGGGGAGAATGGACTCCTCAACATTGTGTTTTGTCCTCACTGTGTTTTAGAGCCACACAGGAAACACACACACACACACACACACACACACACACACACACACCGTATACTTGCATATGTACACACTATAAAGAAGCAAAGATAGAAAGATAAATAAAGGAGTCTAGTTTTACCTCAGAAAAACCATGTACCCAGGTATGGTTGCTAACGAGTAGAAGAAGCAGCAAAATACCGTTATGATTAAAAAGTACTGAAGCTTGTTAGCACAGTCAGGGCCTTTCTTACACAGCCCCAGGACTGCAGATGAGTTTCCTGATGACCGAATGCAGCTGCAATTTTGAAACACCTGTCAAAGAAAGGGGGGAATAAGTCCCATCTAAGGAAGAAGAATATTGGGCTTAAACCTTTATAGTTTTTGTTATTGTTGTTGTTGTTGTTTTTTACACAGCCAGGCAGTAGGAGCAAAATGGAGACTGTTGGGTCAGTGATATGACTCAGAGAAAGAACATTCATCTTGTTTAAATGTGGCCTCAAGTTTGGGCACAAAAAACCATAAATAAAAAAATACTAAATAAATAAATTGAGGTTTCTTTTCATCTTTATCTCCATCACCCTTTGTTGTTGTTATTTTTGATTTTTGTTTTTCTATGTATCTCAGAAGTCAGTCATAAAATATAAAGAACCAAAGAGGTCAGGGACACCACAAGGAAACCTTCAGAATCAACTAGTCTTGGCCCATATGGGCTGAGACTGAACCACTAACCAAAGAGCATCAATGGAATGACCTAGTCCCGCTGCACATATGTAACAGTTGTGCAGCTGGGTATTCATGTATAACTTCTAAAGCAGGAGCAGAGGATATATCTGACTACACTGCCTGCCTTTTGCTGCCTTTTCCCTAACTGGGCTTCCTTGTCTAGCCTCAATACAAGAAGATGTTCCTAGTCGTATTGCAAATTGGTATGGCTGGTTGAAATCCATGGGAGACCTCCCCCTTTCTGAGGAGAAGGTCAGGAGGGATGAATTGGGGGAGGAGGCAAGAGGGGGGCACTGAGAGGAGGGGGGAGAGGGGAAACTGCAATTGGAATGTAGAGTGTTTAGACATTATTTATTTTCTAAGTACATGGAATAAATTTACAAAAATTCAATTATCCTTAATGCACACTTAACATATTTATATTTATTTGGATGATTGTGTTTTCTCATAGATGTATGTGCTGTGCATGTGGGGTGTGTGTGTGTGTGCATGCATATGTGTGTCCATGCATACACATACATGTATCTATGTATGGACATGTGTTTGCCACAATGTACAAGTAGAAGTCATTGAATAAGTTATGGGATATACTTCTCTTCTTATACAACATGGGTCCCAGCATATAATTATAGTTGTGAAGCTTAATAGCAAATACCTTTACACATTGAGCCAACTTTATAGTCTGCACAATTTTTTTCCGATTTTTTGCAACAGGATTTTTCTGTGTAGCCTTCCTTGTCTGTCCTGTAACTCACTCTGTAGACCAGGCTGGCCTCAAACTCTGAGATCCTCCTCATTGTGATTATAAAAAGATAAAGAGGTATTGAGATATGGTCTATGGGGGTATGGTGAAGTGTGGGGGAAGAAGATGTCTTGGTGGCCCGTGCCAAGGCATCCCCTCCCCCTGAGGGACCAGTATAGAATAGAGTTTATTTAGGGCATGGGGAGGGGAGTTAAGAGAGTAGTAGAGGCAGAGAAAGGCAGAGAGGAGAAGGACAAGGGGATGGGGAGAGAGGGGGAGCAATGGGACAAGAGGCAAGAAAGAGAGGCAAGAGAGCAAGAGTAAGAGAGAGAGGAGGAGCAAGCAGCCCCTGTATAGTGGGCCAAGCCTACCTGACTGTTGCCAGGTAACTGTGGGGAGGAGCATACCTGGCTGTTGCCAGGTAACTGTTGAGTTGGAGTCTAGACAGAATACAAACACTCCTGCCTCTGCTTTCAGAGTGATGGGACTAAAGAAATATGTCATCACCATCTGGCAGGGTTTTTTTTTAAGTAAATAAATATGAATTTGTATTATTTTGACACTAGTACTAAGTGCTAAAACAAAATGTATTTCAGAATACAAGTGGAATAAGTAGCTACTTACTAACAAAGTCACGTTGCCAAGAAAAAAGTTTATTTAAAAAATAGTCAATGTTTTTCATTGTTCTATTTGCAGATCTGATTAAGAGTCAAATATTATATTTCATTTTGATTACCAACCAATTCTAAGTATTATAACATGTTGAGATGAAGGAAAATTTGTGGCTTTATCATACTAAACTGTCCCGATGAGGCTGGGGGAGATGGGACAGTCAGTGATGACCTGCAGAAGAATGAGGCTCTGAGTTCTCATCCCAGCACACACGGGAACAATGCATGCAAGAGGATGTGCCTGTCACACTAGATCTGAAGGTGGGTACAGGCGACTCCCTGGGCTTCATCTGTTAGGCAGCCTAACAGAACCAGAAAATTCCAGACCAGTGAGATCCTGTATCAGAAGCACAAAGTGCATGGTCCTGAGAGTCAAAGCTGAGGTTGCCTCCCGGCCTCCATATGCACATGCTCCTGCGTACTACACACATGCAAACACAGTAACCAAACTGATTAATTAGCAATAATAAAACAGTTGACAAAAGGCTTGAGATATGAAAAGTTTTCTGTCAACCTCAACTACACAGCAAGTCTGAGGCCATCCTGGGATTCACGAGACCCTTTCACAACAAAGGGACAATTCTGTCGTGAGTAATCGAAAGTTTTAACTTTAATGTTGATTTATGTGTATGTTTCTGTATCTATGTGTATACAAACAGGTAGATGTGTGTATCTGAGAAGGACAGAAGAGAGTGACAGGTGGCCTGAAGCTGTAGTTGTGAGCTGCCTCATTGTGAGCTGCCTCATGTGGTTGCTGGGAACTAAACATGTCTTCTGAAAGAGCAGCAAGTGCTCTTTACAGCTGCGCCATCTCTCCAACCCAAACATTGCATTGTTTTTTGACTAATCATCTCTGTGCTTTGCAATTACAAAATAATGCTCAGACTCTGTCAAGGTTTTCTATAACATCTAAGAATTTTAAGGTCACTTATATGTATACAAAATAAATTGAGTTGTTCACGAAGATATTAATCTATTTATCTATTTTAAGCATGACTAAATTTCTTTTAATAAATGTAGGCTTAGTTCATAGCACATGTTGATGCAGAACACAAACATCAGTCCAAACACTGAAAGGATTCTTACCATGTTGGCTCCTGTTCCAACAGACTTTTCACAGCCTGCAAGGCAAGGTGACATGTATGCTAGGCCATTGTTCCCACACACTGGATCCCATGTTTTTGTTAAGCAGTTACACCTTGTGTTGCAGTCAGAAAGAAACTTATTCTCCATATCAAAAGACTGCTGAATTCTGAAATGATTTAAAATAATGTCACAGATACAGAAAATCCACAGAAGTACTTTATTTTCTTCCCTTCATCCCAGCATGTGTGCACAAAACCAACAGGGGTGGGGGGGAGGGCAGGAGGGATGGATGGATAGAGGAAGGAAGGCAGAGAGAAAGGGATTCGAGGAAGGAATGGAGGGAGAAAGGGAGAAAGGGAGAGATAGAGAGGAGAGAGGAGAAGAAGGAGAAGGAGAAGGAGAAAAGGAGAAGGAGAAGGAGAAGGAGAAGGAGGAGAAGGAAGAAGAAGAACAAGAACACGAAGAAGAACAAGAAGAACAAGAAGGAGGAGGAGAGAGAGGGAGAGGGAGGGGGGAGGGGGAGAGGGGGAGAGGGGGAGAGGGGGAGAGGGGGAGAGGGGGAGGGAGGAGAAGGAGAGTTCATTTTCTCCCACAGAACAAATACAGGAATCATAAATATCAATATGTGGTATCTGTACTAGGTTTTTGGCACACATGTTTTCTTCTCTACTGGTCCTATGACTGCTTTTTTCAATTACTTCAGAAAACAAACCTTAAGTGCCTACTCTGTGGGAAAGTACTGTGCTGTCAAAGCTAAAATGTAGAGGGTTTATCTCTCATTAATCTGCATAATGGGAAATAGTGAAAGAGGGTTGTCTTAAACAAAATCTGCAATTTCCATTTATTAGCTGCTGCATTTTGCCCCCAAAACAGAGGAGTTCGAATATCCAGACATGATCTTCAGAGACAGAAAGTGACCAGCACTCATAGTAGGATTGAAAGACAATAAGGTGGAAGTCTAGAGGCTGCATTTAAATTCTGTCCCTCAAATACAGTGTTGAGTCAGCACCACTGGACATGGACTCTATATGTACAATTCTAGTTGGTGATGTTGAAGCCATTTTCTGTAAACTCAATAATGGCCCCTGAGTTTCAATCTCTACATTTACAACATAAATGGAAAAACTCTTTTCTTAAAAAGGGATTTAAATCTGATGATATATATATATATATATATATATATATATATATATATATATACATATTATAATTTTACATTTGAAATTATTCATATTTTTCAATTCCTAAGGATTTTTAAACAAATTTTACTTTTAATCTCTATCTCTCTCATGTGTTTGTGTGGGTGTGTGTGTATGTGAACATGCACATGCTCATAGACACACATCACAACAGCATGCATATGGAGATCAGAATATAACCTTCCATCTTGTTAGAGACAGAGTTCCATGTTGTTCACTGCTGAAAATGCCAGACTAGCAGGTACAGGAACTTAGAGTCTTTTTCTGCCTCAGCTCTTCAGCTCACAGTAGGAGTGCTGCTATTACAAATAGCCAACCATGCCAAGCTTTACATGGGTTCTAGGCACCTGAACTCAGGACTTCCTGCATGCCCAGCAAGCATTTTACAACTGCATTGTCTCCTCAGCCCTTTGAAGGGAATCTCCAAGTATATGCTTTATTTCATTTTAACAAATTGGTTGATTATGTCACTGTGTCCTAAACCAAGGTTTTAATTTTCCAGGCTAATACAGAATATGGACAGGTAACACTTGAAATATAAAAATCTAAAACTTCAGAGTACATGAGATAGAAGCACACTAATATATATATATATATATATATATATATATATATATATATATATATATATATATATATCCAGCATGTACTAGATTCAATTATACTAAAGTTGAGTATGTACTAGATTCAATTATACTAAAGTTGAGTCCATTGTAGAGACTTATGAAGGATTGCAGA
This sequence comes from Mus musculus, assembly GCF_000001635.26. Classification (NCBI taxonomy): domain Eukaryota; kingdom Metazoa; phylum Chordata; class Mammalia; order Rodentia; family Muridae; genus Mus; species Mus musculus. Next base: position 142,101,259 of record NC_000072.6, read on the forward strand.
CTGTACAGTAAACTTTTACAACTGTTTATGGTAGAATAAAATACATGTGTAATTTAGACTATAAAGCCTAGGTTATTTTTTGCTCTCACACTTTAAAGAAGACTAGGAAATCACCATGGCAACTACATATATATAAATACAGAATCATAAACTTAGTCCTTGGTGGTTCTCATACATCTTTAATAAGCATATAACTTGTATGGGCTTGGTATAAAATTAATGAATGGAAGGAAGCCACAAGATAACCATGGACCATCTGTTCATATATAACCTGTGAAGAAAATGGACTAGGACTTGCAAACAAATTATGATATTCATAAGGAAACAACATACCCTTCATAAGAGGTAGTTAAGCCGGCAATTGGAGTGGTATCACAGGTTAGCATAAAGTTACAAAGGGATAAAAGGCACTCAGACATGAATAGGCAAAGTGCTATGATTGCAGCTTTCTTGAGAGTAATCTTCAACTTCTTCATAATAAAACCACTAATTAAATATCCAGCAGATACTGAAGGTGTGGTATAAAGACCTGTAAGTGCAATTAAAATAGTATTTATAAAAATAGGAGAAAAATAAATGTTATTAACCTGTCTAGTAAATCTTAAAAAATTATTTAGAACAAAAAGGAAATAAAATAAACTATTTAGTTCTGATATTAAGTTCTGATACACAGTGATCATAACTCCTATTCTTTCACAAATTACATAAAAAGAGGTTTCCCAGTGCCCCTATAAAGTCACTTTAAGAAGACTCCTAGCATTTATTTAATCATTTGCAGAAATTATAAAGACTTTATAAGCATAACACACAGACACACATATATGCATAATACATACATACATACATATGATATATGTACATATTAAATATGTTGTGTATTTCTTTTTATTGGGCATTTGATTCAGATTCAGCTCCCGGTGATCCTGAATGTTGCTGCTGTGTGTGTGGTTGTCAAGTGTAGAACATTTTGTGTAATGTATGTTGCCCAGTATTCTTCATTCCTGGCTCTCTTTTCACAGCCAAAACTCAAAGGGGAAAAACAAAAAAAAAGAAAGAGAAATTCCTGGCTAAGTTGCACTTGCACAACACCAGCCCCAGGCTTGGAAGAGTTTAATCATCTTTTGCAGTTCCATGCCATTGCATTTAATTTTATACATCTGAGGATGAGAACTGAGATCTGGGCTTTCAGACAATCCTAGATAATGTGGATGCTAGCAGCCTGTGACAGCCAGTTTTTAAGGGTAAAGTACGATCCCTAGGTTTAGTATACCAAGAATTTCTTCAAAACAGCATTTCTGCACACACTCTTCAGATCACCAAGCAACTGAATTAGAAGTAGTATGAAGCCCAGAACTGAAATCTGGGAGTAAGATTAAGAATCTCAGTGAGCTACCTCTGTATTCCTCTTTGAATTAGCATGTTCCCTGTCTGAAAATTGATTGACATGAGCTGCCTCCAAAGACTTCCATAACTTATAGTTTCCATTCAAATTGGAGAGGGAACTAGAGAATATTTCTGGACGACTTGTTTCCCTGTCATGTCTTAATTTCCCTGGATATTGAAAAGGGAAATTTATAAGAATATCCTAAGAGATTTTAATTACATTGTGATCTACTATTAGTCATGTTATGTTACTCTTTATCATGTCCTTGAGATACTGTTTAAAGCATGTCCTTCTGGGAGGGGAAGTACTACCAAGCAAATAATGAAAGTACATACCAATGAGGAAGACTGCCTTTGCTGTGGAGATTCCAAAATGATGTTCCAGGTATTTAGGCTTGTAAATCACAATATTGGCAACTCCATTTACCTGGAGCACACTTGTAAGGACGCAAAGCATGTAAATAGGGTTACAGAAGAGGTTCTTCATCATAAGGAAGAATTCTGAAACAAGGGAGTGTTGAGACCATCAAGTCAACTTAACCTTGCATTTCATGTCCAGTGCTCCCCTACAATTTTCTCACAGATTCTGTACTGTGACACAAATGCATTTTATTTTTCTCTCCTTACCTTCTACTAATATCCTGATTTCACTAAAGAGTGACTACTCTGTTCTCTGGAATCAGCAAGAAACTTACTTTGATGATGAGTTCAGACACTGATACTATCATAAAGATGCAAGAATGAATATTCTAAAATCTTGGGAATGCTCCAGGAATCATGCTATAGCCCGGACAACCTCAGCATCTCTGCAGCACTTTACAGCAGGACATGCATTAGAACACCTAGTGATAACCATAAACATTTCAACATGAACGTCTCACTATATGGAATTCTGGTATATAGCAAGCACTTTTAAAGTGACTGAACCAAAATTTTTTCCATGTTTAAGAAGCTGAGAGTCGAGACTCTTAGCTGGTCTGCTCCAGTAAAGACATCAAATCTAGAGGAACTCCTAAACTCAGAGAGCAGTTGGTAAGAACACCCCCCCTTTCTCCAGAATCCCAGAGCTGCTGCTGGGAGTCCAGGAGTCCAGTGGACTTGGGACCCATCACCTACCAAAATCCCTGCCCTCCCGAATACCACTCCCCTTCCATCCTTTCATTCCCTTTAGCCTGATACTTTTTGCTGGAGTAGACTCTTAGCTGGTGTATTCCAGTGAAGACATCATATCCTGACCCATCCTAGAGGACCCACTGCACTCAGAGCAGTAGAGGACCTATTCTACTCAGAGCTGTTGAGGATCCACTTCACTGAGAGTAGTTGAGGACCAGCTGCACTCAGAGCAGTTGAATAACAGCTTAACTGCACGACTGAAGACCCAACAGTCTGAAGGCATCCCGGGAGATATACTGCAGTCAGGGCAACAGATCAGTAACTTCTCTGCCCCCGTGAAGAGCCCCAAGTTGGAAGGTCCCACTGATACTATGCTACAGCCAAGGCTATGGGCCTACCAGGAGACTTGAAGCAAACCAGGGACAAAAAAAGGCAGGCTCCAGATACCTACCCAGACCATCAAACACCTGGGATATCCAGATGGTGCCAAGCAAGCACAAGACCATAAGCAACAAAAACCAATATAGGTGGGCATCATTAGAACCCAGTTCTCCCACCACAGCAAGCCCTGAATACAACAACACACCTGAAAATCAGGAAGCTGACCTAAAATCCTATTTCATGAAGATTATAGAGTCCTTTAAGGAGGATATCAATAACTCAATGAAAGAAATAAAAAAAACACAGGTAAACAGGTGAAGGAATTGAAGAAAGTGATCCAAGACCTAAAAGTGTTAATAGAGACAATAAAGAAAACACAAATGGAGGCAAACCTAGAAATGGAAAACCTAGGAAAGAGGTCAGGAATTACAGATGTAAGAATCACCAACAGAATACAAGAAATAGAAGAGAGAATCCCAGGTGTAGAAGGTCCAGTAGAAGAGATGACACAACTGTCAAAGAAAGCTCAAAACATAAAAAAAAAAAAAAAAAAAAAAAAAAAAAAAAAAAAAAAAAACCCTAACCCAAAGCATCCAAGAAATTCAGGACACAATGAAAAAAAAATCTAAAAAGAATTGGAATAGAGTATAAGGAAGATACCCAGCTCAAAGGACCTGAAAATGTCTTCAACAAAATCATAGAAGAAAACTTCCCCAACCTACACAAAGAGATGGCTATAAAGGTAGAAGAAGCCTATAGAACACCAAATAAATGGGACCAAAAAAGAAAATCCTCTCATCACATAATAATCAAAAGAACAAAGAAAGAATGTTACAAGCAGCAAGGAAAAAGGGCCAAGTAACTTTCAAAGGTAGACCTATCAGGATTACACCAGACTTCTCAACAGAGACTAGGAAAGCCAGAAGAGCCTAGTCAGAGGTCATGCAGACTCTAAAAGAACACAAATGCCAGTCCAAACTACTATACCCAGCAAAACTCTCAATCAACATATATTGAGAAACCAAAATAATCCAGGACAAAACCAAATTCAAACAGTATCTATCTACCAATCTAGCCCTACAGAGGATACTGGAAGGAAAACACCAATACAAGGAAGGTACCTTGCACCAAAGAAAAGATAAGGTATTATGCATCTCACAACAAAGCCAAAAGGAGAGAACCACAAGCACATAAAACCACCTACAAAAACAAACATATCAGGAACCAACTGTCATCTCTCTTTAATATCTCTGAATACTAATGGACTCAATTAATCTATAAAAAGGCGTAAATTAACAGACTGAATACATAAACAAGATCCAGCATTTTGCTGCATACAAGAAACACACTTCACTATCAAAGACAGAACTATTTAAAAATAAAAGGATGGAAAAAGGTCTTCCAAGCAAATGGTCCAAGAAAACAAGCAAGAGTTGCCATCCTAATATCCAATAAAATCAACGTTCAACCAAAAGTTATCAAGCATGATGAAGAAGTACAAGTCATATTCATCAAGGGTAAAAATCCACCAAAAGAAAGTCTCAATTCTAAACATCTCTGCCCCAAATGCAAGAACAGCCACATTCATAAAAGAAACTTTACTAAAGGTCAAAACACACATTGAACCCCACACATTAATAGTAGGAGACTTCAACACCCCACTCTCACCAATAGACAAATCATTGAAACAGAAACTAAACAAAGACACAGTGAAACTAAGAGAGGTTATGAAACAAATGGACTTAACAGATATCTACAAAACATTTCACCCAAAAAAAAAAAAAAAAAAAAAAAAAGGTTGCAACTACTTCTCAGCACCTCATGGTACCTTCTCCAAAATCAACCATATAATTTGTCACAAAACAACTCTCAACGGATACAAGAAGATTGAAATAATACCATTCATCCTATCAGATCACTATGGCCTAAGGCTGGTCTTCAAGAACAGCAAAAACTACAGAAAGCACACTTACATGTAGAAACTGAACAACTCTTTACTCAATAACTTGGTCAGGAAAGAAATAAAAAGAAATTACAGACTTTCTGAAATTTAATGAAAATGTTGACACATCATACCCAAACTTATGAGATACCATGAAAGCAGTGCTAAGAGGAAAGTTCATATCACTTAAGTGCCCTGGAAAAGAAACTGGAGAGATCTTGCACTAGCAACTTAACAGCACACCTGAGAGTTCTAGAATAAAAATAAGCAAACACACCCAAGAGGAGTAGAAGACAGGAAATAGTCAAACTCAGAGCTGAAATCAACCAAGTAGAACGAAGAAAACAATACAAAGAATCAACCAGAAGCTGGTACTTTAAGAGAATCACCAAGGTAGATTAAACCCCTAGCCAAACTAACTAAAGGGCTGAGAGGCAGTATCCATATTAACAAATTCAGAGATGAAAAGGGAGACATAACAACAGAAATGGAGGAAATTCAAATAAACCATCAGATCCTACTACAAAGGCCTATATTCAAAACTGGAAAATCTAAATGAAATGGATGTTTTTTTAGACAGATATCACATACCAAAGTTAAATCAAGAGCAGGTAAACTATCTAAGGACCATATCCCATAAGGAAGAAGTCATTAAGAAGCTCCCAACTAAATAAAGCCCAGGGCCAGATGGATTTAGTGCAGAATTCTACCAAAAAATATCTGATAGCAATTTTCCTCAAACTATTCCATAAAATAGAAAGAGAAGGAATACTACCTAACTTATACTATGAAGCCACAATTACTCTGATACCTAAACCACACAAGGACTCAACCAAAAAAGAGAACTTCAGGCCAATCTCACTTATAAATATTGATGCAAAAATACTCAATAAAATTCTTGCAAACTGAATCCAGGATCACAACAAAACCATCATTCACCATGATGAAGTAGGCTTCATCCCAGGGATACAAGCTTGGTTTAATATATGAAAATCCATTAACACAATCCACTATAGAACAAACTCAAGGGGAAAAAAAAACACATGATCATCTCCTTAGATGCAGAAAAGGCATTTTAAGAATACAACACCCCTTAATGATAAAAATATTAGAGAGATCATATTCAAGGCTCTTACCTAAACATAATAAAAGCAATTTACTACCAACCACCAGTCAATATCAAATTAACTAGAGACATACTTGAAGAAATCCCACTGAAATTGCGGACAAGACAAGGATGTCAACTCTTCCCATATCTATTCAATATAGTCCTCTAAATTCTAGCTAGAACAATAAAACAACAAAAAGAGATAAAGGGGATACATATTGGCAAAGAAGAAATAAAGGTATCACTATTTGCAGGTAATATGAGAGTATACATAAGCAACCCCAAAAATTCTACCAGAGAACTTCTCCAGCTCATAAAGAACTTCAGCATGTGGCCAGATATAAAATTAACATAAATAAATCAGTAGTCTTACTTTATACAAATGATAAACAGGCTGGGAAAGAAATTAGGGAAACAAAAGTCTCAATTAATCTGGACCCCTGAGATCTCTCAAACACTGGACCACCAACCAGGCAGCATACACCAGCTGATATGAGGCCCCCAACACCCATACAGTAGAGGACTGCCATGTTTGTGTTCATTCAGAGATGATGCACCTAACCCTCAAGAGACTGGAGGCCCTTAGGAGTTTAGAGGTCAGGTGGGGTCAGGGGTTCTGACATCCACATGGAGACAGGGCAGTGGGGAAGAGGTGTGGGATGTGGAACAGTCAGAGGGTGGATGGGGGGATAAAATATGAAGTGTAAAAAAATAACTAATTAATTTTAGAAAAAAGAAGCTGAGAGTCATGTTTAGAGCCTTTTTCTAGGAAATGGACTGAATGTAACTGAGTATAATTTGGCTGAAATTTGCACTTATTAGTTTCTTTCCTTTTCAGGTCTTCGTATTGATTGCCTTATATTCTAATTTTACAGTATCCATAATAAATTGCCTATAATTTCATTGAGATAAAAGTATCCAAAAGAGTCCACTGAGAAGTAGGGGCAGGACAGTTTAATAAAAGCAAAGGAACTCTAGTGGCAAACCAATCTTCATGATTGAGATGGTTCCTGTCTGTATTCCTGGGAACTTTCGAATTCACATGTTTGTGGGCATCCCTGTCCTCTTAAATGCATCTCCACAGTTCACAGCTACTGTCAGTGTGCGTTATTCTCTGGTAGGCTCTTTCCTAGTTTTGAAATTTAGGTTGATCTGGCAGATCACAATGTCTCCCAAGACAGTCAGTATTTGCCCTTTCAGGAGATTCCATGACTATCATTCTATGAATGTTCACACCTGTGCACTGACTCCCTAGGCGTGGCCTATACTGTTTAAGGCAAACATCTGACTATTCCATGTACATAGGTGTTGGGGGCTGTGTGTGAAGGTGGAAATAGCAATATCACTCTTAAAGTGCTCCCCACAGTAGTCTGTGCCAGAAAAACACACAAACCCAGGAATATAATGCACTCTTACCCTCATTTGATAGGTAAAGCACTAGCCACTCCCATCTCCTAACTATACACCTATAAGACTAACCTTTATCTCGTGAGAAGACTGCACAGGCCTCAACACACACAACTGTGAACGCAGTGGCAAGTTTTAAGAATGTGCAGTGTTGAACACTCCACTGTCCCACCTTAGCTTCTCACAGAAGCATCTCTACTCGACACTGTTGGTTAATAACATTCCTGCTTGGTGTAAAACAGTCTGTTCTAAGGGAACCATTGTCCTGTAAACTATCGCAGACCTCTAAATATAGAGGATTATTTCACCTGTCATGTTTTCTCTTTAAGCCTTCACTTCAAGGATGCTCATAACTAAACTAACATTTCCCTTATCAAACAGATTTTTATCTTTATCTTGAATTTCTGATTGCTCATGCTTTTCAGTTGGAGCAATATTTTCTGTAAAATAAGCTGAAAAAATAGGGAAATATATTTGCTCGTTGAGTGTTCAGACTCAGACTAACTTGAATTTTTAAGAGTCAAATCTGAGGTAAGTCATGTAAGCCAGGTTCCCTCTCATGTCAGTTGTTTCTACGTAGTGGGTGTAGAAGACAATTAACACAACTGAGTAGTGATGATTACTGACAAGTTGTCTTATTTCAGCACACGTGACAAGTGCCCACTGACCACAGACCCATCTAAACCAAACAGAGTTTAAAGTTTCCATGTTTGCCTTTAATGATTCCTTGGTTTTCCTCCTTGGCCTTGTCTCTGTGCTTCTCCTCTTTGGCATTTTCAGTTCCATCCCCATTATCCTGTAATCCTTCCTTTGGGAGTGTTTTTGGAAAGAAGAAAAAGGGGATGCTGGTCAGGACATTCACTCCTGCACAGACCAAAAAGCCAATCCACCAAGCACCGACCCAGCGTGTATCAGTGGGAGTTATGGTCAGGTCATCTGTAAAGAAATACAGATATCGCATTAGCTTACATCATTCTTTCCTGTGTGAACTGTAGAAAATTATTCCACATCATGAATCCATTTGAGCATAAACTTTGTATATCATGTATTCTTGTTCTTGTTTGGACTTTGAACTTGTGATCCTCTGCCTCTGCTTCTTAGTGCTGGGATTACTGGCATCGCCAACCCCACTGGGATAATTCTGACCGTTAGAAAAAGTGTCTGAGGTTGATTGACTGAGCAAAGTTAAAACTAAGTATGAAGAAGAGGTTCTGAAGTAGTGCATGAAGAAATATTTAAAGCCACATCTCAAAAAGACTTAAACAACAGTTGAGACACATTTCAGCAACTAGCTTTAACCTGATGTAGTCATGTCTCAAAACATCATGGTGAATGAGGAAGGAGGCTGGACTGACAGTTAAGTGGCTAAACAGTTGTTGTTGATCTTACAGAGGTCCTGAATTCTATTCCCAGAACCCACTTGAAAACTCACAATTCCTGTAACTTTGATTTCAGGAGATCTGACACCCTCTTCTGACTATCAGGTACCAACACGCACAGTAGACACACACACACAGACACACAGACAGAGTTAACAAAATACATGTTATCCAATTATTATTTTCATTTTGTGTACTCATTAAAATTAATTTTATCTAGCAGTTGGTGATATATTTTCCAGTAGTAAATGAGTATTTTCACTTGTCATGTGAAACCTTTATAACTTGTTACTCATCATATAACTAAACGATGTTTTATTATCCATACTGACTGTCTCACTGAATAAAAATCCCTATGTAGACCAGCTCCCAGCTGGATCCAGCTGACACCTCGAAGCAAGAGAGCAGCAGGGCTTTGGGGATAGCATTTGAAATGTAAATGAAGAAAATACCTAATACAAAAAATGCCTTAAAAAAGAGCGACAGGGCAGCTACAGCTAACAGCGAGCACCTGTCCCTGGTGATGCACAGACCTAGAGACAATTCACCTGGAGAACTGCCCAATCCCTGAGCTGGGCCCATATGATGCGTTACTAAAGATGCATCCGGTGGGGGGATCTGTGGCTCTCTGGTGTTCACTACTGGGAGCTTGGCTGAATTGGGGATTTTGTTGTTGAAAAAGCCAGTGGTGCTTGGGCATGAAGCTGTGGGAACAGTCACAAAAGTAGGAGCGTTGGAGATACATCTAAAACCAGGAAATCGGGTTGCCATTGAACCTGGAGTTCCCCAAGAAGTAGCTGAGTACGTCAAGATTCGCTGATACAATCTGACGTCATCAATCTTCTTCCGGGCCACAACCCCGAATGATGGGAACCTCTGCTGCTTCTACAGGCACAGTGCTGACTTCTGCTACAAGCTTCCTGACTGTGTCACCTTTAAAGAAGGGACCCTAACTGAGCCTCTCTCTCTGTGGGGATCTATGCCTGCTGTCCAGGTTCAGTTTCCCTGGGAAATAAGGCCCTCGTGTGTGGAGCTGAGAGAGCTGGGATAGTCATTTTGCTTGTGTCCAAAGCAGTTGGAGCTGCTCAAATGGTGGTGACTGAACTATCTGCTGCTTGGTTAACTAAAGCCAAGGATGTTGGGGCAGACTTTACCATCCAGGTTGCCAAAGAGACCCCTCAAGAAATTGCCAGTAAGGCGGAAAGTCTGCTGGGGAGCAAGCCGGAGATCACCATTGAATGCACAGGAGCGCAGTCCTCCATCCAGATGTGCATCTGTGCCACTCACTCTGGTGGGACCTTGGTGATTGTGGGAATGGTGATGATCAATTTACTCCTAGTCCATGCAGCCATGCCGGAGGTGAATATCAAAGGCGTGTTTCGATACTGCAACCCGCGGCCGATTTCCATGCTTACATTGAAGACTTTGAATGTAAAACCCTTAGTTACCCACAGATTCCCTCTGGAAAAGGATGGAGACGCCTTTGAAACAGCCAAAAAGGGAGTGGGGCTGAAAGTTACGATCAAGTGTGACCCCAATGACAAGAACCCCTAGATGTGAATTGATCTATGCCCTCAGCCCACTCTCTAGCATCTAAGGACTAAATGGCTAGAAGGGGAGGCCGTTAATGCAGAACTTTATTTTGAATGGTAAAAATAATAAACTATAAGCCGAGAGTCTTATATATAGTTTGGTATGTCTTAAAGACAGAAGTAGAGACACCTTGGGGGACCTTGTAGCCAGAATGAGATGCTTATACTGAGGAAAGTCTAGCACAAAGAGTCTGGCAGATAGGTCCTGGAAATGCCCTTTCTCTAGTACCTTCTTCTTTGAGTGAGGAGACAAAGCATGCCTTTGTCCATGTTTCTCTGTGCCTGCCAGGGAGTGGGGCTGACTTATGAAGTAGCAGCTTCATTAACATGGAAGTGGCCCCAGGGCTGATCTTTGGGTCAAGCTAAATGTCATTTGATTTGAGGGGAATAAGAAAAGGAACTTGCCTTCTGGATCCAGGCAAGGAACTGATGGGAAGAATAAGGCAAGTCGCAGATGAGGTACACTAGCTTTCCTCAGATGTGGAAAGAATACGGGCACTCAGCTCTGACCAAAGACCACCTCTGCCTCAGCTACTAAGTATTCTGTCCTTACATTTGCAAAGTGGAGGCCCACCCTACCCAACACTGCTCATGCATGAACAGGAGCAGTACCGGTTGCTAGGCAACCAGGAGACTTCCATCCAAAGATTTTAAATCCTGCCTAACTCATATAAGAGGGCCACAGGAGGGCTTGTGTTTCCCACTCAAAGGTTTGACTCCTCTCCCAGGCTCACTCACAGGCAATTATTTTCCCATTCCACTCAGTTCTGGCTATCGGAAGATGCCCCCCCTCTCAGCTGGGTAAGGCTGCTGATATCTGTCAAATGAGTATCACAGAGCATAATTTCATCATAGGGCTTTTCTTTATAACATTTGGGTCCAAAACACACCCTTTGTGATCTTAAGATAATCAAGAAGTACACAGTAACTATGATGCAATTTGGGCTGCAGTCTGTAATCCACCACTTCAGCTATGCGTTGGGGATGTGGGGGGTGGGGCGGGGGGGGGGGAGAAGACTGCTGGAGAAGATCATGGCCAAAACCTGAGCTTTCTCCAACTGCTTCACATAATAAATTCTATGTAAGCAAAATTTTAAAACCAATAGTACGGCTGAAACATAGAAGGGGGTGAAGAATTTTGAATCAGAATGTGGCATTTCACCCTTACCTCTGCCGCCATTAGGTCTGCCATCTGTAAATGGTGATAATTAATTTATCAAAAGAGACATTCGTTTATCATTCCAGAGTATTCTCTCACACTCTGGGGACTGGACTTTATAAATAAAATTCATTGTGTTACCTGTATTCACAGACCCTGTGTCTACATAAATGTTTGCACAGAAAGGTCCCATCAAATATCCAAGTATTGGGCCAATCATCTTCCCAACTTCTAAAATTCCTGGAAGCAAACAAAGATAGGTCATTACATAATCAGATTTCTTCCCCTTAGTTTATAGAGCTGGGCATCAAATCCAAAAGGCTACCAAGTGTTCTACCAATGAGCTACCTCAGATATTTTTATATATACAACATACAAAGAAATTATACTTCGTGCACATTTCCACCATAATGAGATTCCTCATAACAGGCCTCCAAACCACACAGCCCAGTGACATAGACTCAAAGCCCCAAAGATGTGAGCCAAGTGAATTCTTTCTCTTCACAAACCATTAACTCAGGTATTAATTAAAATGAAAGAAAACATGATTGACACGGAAACTTCATTACTTAAAGCTACAGTTCAACTTTTCTTTTATGCTGAGATAAGGCCAAAGACTATACTACCCAGCAAAGCCATGATTTGAACAAAGTCCTTTGATGCTTCTGTAGCAATGTTTTCAGAGGGTCTCTGTGATGGTGCGCTTTCATTGTCAACTTGACACAACCTAGAATTACCTGAAAGGAAAGTCACAATGAAGTACTCTCCACACCGCATCAACTTTGTTTTGTTTCCTCAGATGTGGAGATGCAAGACTTTCTAACTCTTTCTGAACACTCACTAACTGGTTCAGTTCACCTGCTATGCCCTACACTCCTCCACAGGCCGACTTACTCAAAAAGGCTTCTCTTGGCTTTTAATCGACTAACACTGCCTGACCTCAAACTAATTCAGGCAATATGCTTTTGTTGTTGTTTTGGGGTTTTTTTTAATTAATTATTTTATTTAGTTGTAGCCCAAATGTTGACCATGATCCTGACCTCCCCCTTTGCAGAGCTTTTTGCCCTTCCCCCTCCCCTTTGCATGCTACCCCACAGTATCCTCCCACCCTGGTGCATCAAGCCTCTACAGGATTAGGCACATCCTCTCCTACTGAGGCCAGACAAGTGCTACATGTGTGCTGAGAGCCTCAGACAAGTCCTGGAAGCCTCCTCCATCCCAGGTCACTGAGACTTCCTAGAGATTCCCCTCAACCCCCACTGCCAGCAGCTGCAGATTTCCATTCACTCTCCTGACCTTCTGGGCATCTATCCTGTTTCTCCCCAAACTTGATCTGGTCCCCCTATTCCCCTCCCCATCCCTTCTTCCACCAAGGACCCTCCCTCCCTCTATCTCACATGACTAGGTTGTTCCCCTTCTCAGTGGGATTTAAGCTTCCTCACTTAGGCCTTCCTTGTTGTTTAATTTCATTAGGTCTGTGGGGTGTATCACAGGTAGTCTGTATTTTTTGGCTAATATCCACTTATCAGTGAGTATATACCATGCATGTCAATTTAGGTCTGGGTTACCTCACTCAGAATGATATTTTCTAGTTCCATCCATTTGCCTGCAAAATTTATCATGCCCTCATTTTTCATAGTTGACTAGAATTCCATTGTGTATATGAACCACTTTTGCTGTATACATTCTTTGATTCAGGGACAGCAGAATTGTTTAGTTTCTGGCTATTACAAGTAAGGCTTTTATGAACATAGTGGAACATATGTCCTTATGGTATGGTAGAGCATCATTTGGGTGTATGCCCAGGAGCAGTAGACCTGGATCTTCAGGTTTGCAATACTACCAGCAAGGGGGGAGTGTTCCCCTTCCTGCGCATCTTCGCCAGCACGTACTGTTGCTTGAGATTTTGGTCTTAGCCATTCTGATTGGTGTAAGGAAGAATCTCAGGGTCGTTCTGATTTACATTTCCCTGATGACTAAGGATATTAAGCATGTCTTTAGGTGATTCTCAGCCATTCAAGGTTCCTCTGTTGAAAATTCTCTGTCTATTTCTGCAACCCATGTTTTAATTGAGTTATTTGGTGTATTAGAATCTGACTTTGTGAGTCCTTTATATATTTTAGATATTAGCACTCTGTCAGATGTAGGGTTACTGAAGGCCTTTTACCAATCTGTAAGTTGTTGGTTTATCCTATTGACAATGTCTTTTTACCTTACAGAAGCTTTTCAGTGTGAAGAGGTCCTGTTTATCAATTGTTGATCTTGGAGCCTGAGTCATTAGAGTTCTGCTCAGGAGATTTTTCTCCTATGCCAATGAGTTCAAGGGTATTTTGCACTTTCTCTTGTATTAAAGCCAGTGTATCCACTTGAGATTCAGCTTTGTACAGGGTGATAAACATGGATCCCTTTGTGTTCTCCTACAGGGGCACTGCCACTACAACCAGAGGCATTTGTTGTAGATGCTTTCATTTTTTTTCTACTGAATGCTTTTAGGTTATTTGTCAAACATCAAGTACCCATGTATATGTGGCTTTGTTTCTGGTTCTTCATTTCTATTCCATTGATCACCCTATTTCTATACCATGTGTTTTTTTATAACTATTGCTGTTTAGTACACATGAAAAGCAGAGATGGTGATTCCTCCAGAAGCTCTTTTATTATTCAGAATTTATTGGGCTATTCTGGACTTTTTGTTTTTCTATATGACGTTGAGGATTGCTCTTTCCATGTCTGTGAAGAATTGTGTTGGCATTTTGATGGAGATTGCATTGAATCTGCAGATTGCATTTGATAAGATGGTTATTTTCATTATGTTAATCTTACCTATCTGTGAGCATGGAACATCTTTCCAACTTCTGAGGTTTTCTTCATCTCTTTCTTCAGGGACTTGAAGTTTTTGTCATATAGATCTTTCATGTGCTTGGTTAGAGCTAGACCAAGATATTTTTTACTATTAGTGGCTACTGTGAAGGATGTCATTTCCCTAATTTCTTTCTTGGCCCATTTATCATTTGTCTAAAGGAGGGATGATAATTTGTTTGAGTTAATTTTATATCCAGCCACTTTGCTGAAGCTATCAGGTGTAGGAGTTCTCTGGTAGAATTTTTGGGGTTGTTTACGTATACTGTGATCCCCAAATAGTAATACTTTGAATTCTTTCTTTCCAATTTGTATCTCCATGTTCTCCTTTGGTTGTCTTATTGCTGTAGCTAGAACTTTAAGTACTATATTGAATAGATAGGAAGATAATGGGCAACCATGTCCTGTCCCTGATTCTAGTGGGACTGCATCAATTTTCTCTCCTTTTAATATGATGTTAGCTATTGGTTTTCTGTATATTAATTTTATTATACTTAAGTATGTGCCTTAAATTCCTGATCTTCCCAAGATTTTTATCATAAAGGAGTGTTGGATTTTGTTGAAGGCCTTTTCAGTATCTACTGAGATGATCATGTGATTTTTGTCCTTTAAGGTTGTTTATATAGTGAATAACATTGATTAATTTTTGTATATTGAACCATCCCTGCATCCCCAGAATGAAGCATACTTGATTGTGGTGAATGATGTCTTGATATGTTCCTGCAATCCATTTACAAGAATTTTATGGAAGAATTTGTGTAGATGTTAATAAGTCAAAGTGGTCTGAAGTGATCTTTCATTCCTGGATCTTTGGGTGGTTTGGATAATAGAGTAACTGTGGCCTCATAGAATGAATTGGGTTGTGTTCCTTCTGTTTCTATCTTTTGGAATAGTTTAAAGAGAATTGGTGTTAGCTTTTCTTTAAAAGTCTGGTACAAGTTTTACACTAAAACCATCTGCAACTGAGTTTTTTGTTCTTGGTGGTGGTGGTTGGTTGGTTGGTTTTTTTTTGTTTGTTTGTTTGTTTATTTGGTTTTGTTTGTTTGGCTTTTGGTTAGGAGGTTTTTAATGAGTACTTATATTGCCTTAGGGGTTATAAGACTGTTTAGATAGCTTAACTGATCTTAATTTAGATTTGGTATGTGTTTTCTGTCTAAAAAAATCATCTACTTCATCTACATTTTCCAATTTTCTTGAGTATACGCTTTTTTAATTAGGTATTTTCTTCATTTACATTTCAAATGCTATCCCAAAAGTACCCCCATACCCCCCTCCCACTCCCTCCCCTCAACTCCCACTTCTTGGCCCTGGCATTCCCCTGTACTGAGTATTATAAAGTTTGGAAGACCAATGGGCCACTCTTTCAAATGATGGCCAACTAGGCCATCTTCTGATACATATGCAGCTACAGACATGAGCTCCGGGGGGTACTGGTTAGTTCATATTGTTGTTCCACCTTATAGGGATGTCAACACCTTTAGCTCCTTAAGTACTTTCTCTAGCTCCTCCATTGGGGGCCCTGTGATCCATCTAATAGCTGACTGTGAGAATCCACTTCTGTGTTTGCTAGGCCCCGGCATAGCCTCACAAGAGACAGCTATATCTGGGTCCTTTCAGCAAAATCATGCTAGTGTATGCAATGGTGTCAGCTTTTGGAGGCTGAATATGGGATGGATCCCAGGGTATGGCAGTCTCTAGATGTCCATCCTTTCGTCTCAGCTCCAAACTTTGTCTCTGTAACTCCTTCTATGGGTGTTATGTTCCCAATTCTAAGAAGGGGCAAAGTGTCCACATATTAGTCTTCATTCTCCTTGACTTTCATGTGTTTTGCAGATTATATCTTGTATCATGGGTATTCTAAGTTTCTGGGCTAATATCCACCTATCAGTGAGTACATATCATGTGAGTTCTTTTGTGATTGGGTTACCTCACTCAGGATGATGCCCTCCAGGTCCATCCATTTGCCTAGGAATTTCATAAATTCATTCTTTTTAATAGCTGAGTAGTGCTCCATTGTGTAAATGTACCACATTTTCTGTATCCATTCCTCTGTTGAGGGATATCTGGGTTCTTTACAGCTTCTGGCTATCATAAATAAGGCTGCTATGAACATAGTAGAGCATGTGTTCTTATTACCAATTGGAACATCTTCTGGATATATACCCAGGAGAGGTAATGCTGGATCCTCCAGTAGTACTATGTTCAATTTTCTGAGGAACCGCCAGACTGATTTCCAGAGTAGTTGTACAAGCTTGCAATTTCACCAACAATGGAGGAGTGTTCCTCTTTCTCCACATCCTCGCTAGCATCTGCTGTCACCTGAGATTTTGATCTTAGCCATTCTGACTGGTATGATGTGGAATCTCAGGGTTGCTTTGATTTGAATTTCCCTGATGATTAAGGATGCTAAACATTTTTTCAGGTGCTTCTCAGCCATTCAGTATTCCTCATGTGAGAATTCTTTGTTTAGCTCTGAGCCCCATTTTTAATGGAGTTATTTGTTTTTCTGGGGTCCAGATTCTTGAGCTCTTTGTATATATTGGATATCAGTCCCCTATCTGATTTAGGAGAGGTAAAGATCTTTTCCCAATCTGTTGGTGGCCTTTATGTCTTATTGATGGTGTCTTTTTCCTTACAGAAGCTTTGCAATTTTATGAGGACCCATTTGTCTATTCTCGATCTTACAGCTCAGGCCATTGCTGTTCTATTCAGGAAATTTTCCCCTGTACCCATATCTTCGAGGCTTTTACCCACTTTCTCCTCTATAAGTTTCACTGTCTCTGGTTTTATGTGGAGTTCCTTGATCCACTTAGATTTGACCTTAGTACAAGGAGATAGGAATGGATTAATTGGCATTCTTCTACATGATAACCACCAGTTGTACCTAGACAACTTGTTGAAAATGCTGTCTTTTTTCCACTGGATGGTTTTAGCTCCCTTGTCAAATATCAAGTGACCATAGGTGTGTGGGTTCATCTCTGGGTCTTCAATTCTATTCCATTGGTCTACTTGTCTGTCCCTATACCAGTACCATGCAGTTTTTATCACAATTGTTCTGTAGTACAGCTTTAAGTCAGGCATGGTGATTACACCAGAGGTTCTTTTATCCTTGAGAAGAGTTTTTGCTATCCTAGGTTTTTTGTTATTCCAGATGAATTTGCTTATTTCCCTTTCTAATTTGTTGAAGAATTGAGTTGGAATTTTGATGGGGATTGCATTGAATCTGTAGATTGCTTTTGGCAAGATAGCCATTTTTACAATGTTGATCCTGCCAATCCATGAGCATGGGAGATCTTTCCATCTTCTGAGATCTTCTTTAATTTCTTTCTTCAGAGACTTGAATTTCTTATCATACAGATCTTTCACTTCCTTAGTTAGAGTCACGCCAAGGTATTTTATATTATTTGTGACTATTGTGAAGGTTGTTGTTTCCCTAATTTCTTTCTCAGCCTGTTTGTCCTTTGTGTACAGAAAGGTCATTGAGTTGTTTGAGTTAATTTTATATCCAGCTACTTCAATGAAGCTGTTGATCAGGTTTAGGAGTTCTCTAGTGGAATTTTTAGGGTCACTTATATATACTATCATATCATCTGCAAAAAGTTATATTTTGACTTCTTCCTTTCCAATTTGTATCCCCTTGATCTCCTTTTGTTGTCGAATTGCTCTGGCTAGGACTTCAAGTACAATGTTGAATAGGTAGGGAGAAAGTGGGCAGCATTGTCTAGTCCCTGATTTTAGTGGGATTGCTTCCAGCTTCTCACCATTTACTTTGATGTTGACTACGGGTTTGATGTAGACTGATTTTATCATGTTTAGGTATGGGCTTGAATTCCTGATCTTTCCAAGACTTTTATCATGAATGGGTGTTGGATTTTGTCAAATGCTTTCTCGGCTTCTAACAAGATGATCATGTGGTTTTTGTCTTTGAGTTGGTTTATATAGTGGATTACGTTGATTCCGTATGTTAAACCATCCCTGCATCCCTGGAATGAGACCTACTTGGTCAGGATGGATGATTGTTTTGATGTGTTCTTGGATTTGGTTAGTGAGAATTTTATTGAGTATTTTTGCATCGATATTCATAAGGGAAATTGGTCTGAAGTTCTCTATCTTTGTTGGGTCATTCTGTGGTTTAGGTATCAGAGAAATTGTGGCTTCATAGAATGAATTGAGTAGAGTACCTTCTGCTTCTATTTTGTGGAATAGTTTAAAAAGAACTGGAATTAGATCTTCTTTGAAGGTCCAATAGAATTCTAAACCCATCTGGTCTGGGACTTTATGGTTGGGAGACTCTTAGTGGCTTCTTCTATTTCTGTAGAGGATATAGGTCTGTTTAGATCATTAACCTGATCCTGATTTAACTTTGGTACCAGGTATCTCTCTAGAAATTTGTCCATTTCATCCAGGTTTTCCAGTTTTGTTGAGTATAGCCTTTTTGTAGACGGATATGATGCTGTTTTGGATTTCTTCAGGATCTGTTGTTATGTCTCCCTTTTCATTATTGATTTTGTTATATAGGATGCTGTCCCTGTGCCCTCTAGTTAGTCTGGCTAAGGGTTTGTCTATCTTGTTGATTTTCTCAAAGAACCAGCTCCTCATTTGGTTGATTCTTTTAATAGTTCTTCTTGTTTCCACTTGGTTGATTTTGCCCCTGAGTTTAATTATTACCTGACATCTACTCCTCTTGGGTGAATTTTCTTCCTTTTGTTGTAGAGCTATTAGGTATGTTGTCAAGCTGCTAGTGTGTGCTCTCTCCAGTTTCTTTTGGGAGGCATTCTGAGCTATGAGTTTTACTCTTAGGAATGCTTTCATTGTGTCCCATAAGTTTGGGTATGTTGTGGCTTCATTTTCATTACACTCTAAAAAGTCTTTAATTTCCTTCTTTATTCCTCCCTTGACCAAGGTATCATTGAGAAGAGTTTCCATGTGAATGTTGGCTTTCTATTATTTATGTTGTTATTGAAGATCAGCCTTAGTCCAGGTGATCTGATAGGATGCATGGAACAATTTCAATATTTTTGTATCTGTTAAGGCCGGGTTTGTGACCAATTATATGGTCAATTTTGGAGAAGGTACCATGAGGTGCTGAGAAGAAGGTATATCCTTTTTTTTAGGATAAAATGTTCTGTAGATATCTGACAGGTCCATTTGTTTCATAACTTCTGTTAGTTTCACTGTGTCTCTGTTTAGTTTCTGATTCCATGATTTGTCCATTGATGAAAGTGGTGTGTTGAAGTCTCACAGTATTATTGTGTGAGGTGCAACGTGTGCTTTGAGCTTTACTAAAGTTTCTTTAATGAATGTGGCTGCCCTTGCATTTGGAGCATAGATATTCAGAATTGAGAGTTTCTCTTTTATCTTTGATAAAAGATAAAAGATTTTATCTTTGATGAGTATTAAGTGTCCCTCCTTGTCTATTTTTGATAACTTTGGTTTGGAAGTAGATTTTATTAAATATTAGAATGGCTACTCCAGCGTGTTTCTTTAGACCATTTGCTTGCAAAATTGTTTTCCAGCCTTTAATTCTGTCTTTTTCCCTGAGATGGGTTTCCTGTAAGCAGCAAAATGGTGGGCCCTGTTTGTGTAGCCAGTCTGTTAGTCTATGTCTTTTTATTGGGGAATTGAGTCCATTGATATTAAGAGATATTAACGAAAAGTAATTGTTTCTTCCTATTTTTGTTGTTAGAGTTGGCATTCTGTTCTTGTGACTGTTTTCTTTTAGGTTTGTTGCAAGATTACTTTCTTGCTTTTTCTAAGGCTTGGTTTCTGTCCTTGTATTGGTTTTTTTCTGTTATTATCCTGTGAAAGGCTGGATTCATGGAAAGATAATGTGTGAATTTGGCTTTGTCGTGAAATACTTTTGTTTCTCCATTTATGGTAATTTAGAGTTTGGCTGGGTATAGTAGCCTGGGCTGGCATTTGTGTTCTCTTTTTGTCTGTATAACATCTGCCCAGGATCTTCTGGCTTTCATTGTCTCTGGTGAAAAGTCTGGTTTAATTCTGATAGGCCTGCCTTTATATGTTACTTGACACTTTTCCTTTACTGCTTTTAATATTCTATCTTTAGTGCATTTGTTGTTCTGATTATTATGTGTCTGGAGGAATTTCTTTTCTGGTCCAGTCTATTTGGAGTTCTTTAGGCTTCTTGTATGTTCATGGTCATCTCTTTCTTTAGGTTTGGGAAGATTTCTTCTATTATTTTGTTGAAGATATTTTCTGTCCCTTTAAGTTGAAAATCTTCATTCTCATCTACTCCTATTATCTATAGGTTTGGTCTTCTCATTGTGTCCTAGATTTCCTGGATGTTTTGAGTTAGGATCTTTTTGCATTTTGTACTTTCTTTGATTGTTGTGCTGATGTTCTCTATGGAATCTTCTGCACCTGAGATTTTCTCTTCCATCTCTTGTATTCTGTTGCTGATGCTCACATCTATGGTTCCAGATTTCTTTCCTAGGGTTTCTATCTCCAGTGTTGCCTCACTTTGGGTTTTCTTTATTGTGTCTACTTCCCTTTTTAGGTCTAATATCGTTTTCTTCATTTCAATCACCTGGTTGGATGTATTTTCCTGTTTTTCTTTAAGGACTTCTACCTGTTTGGTCGTGTTTTCCTTTTTTCTTTAAGGAATTGTAACTCTTTAGCTGTGTTCTCCTGTATTTCTTTAAGTGAGTTATTAAAGTCACTTAAAGTGAGTTGTTAAAGTCAGAACAACAAATGCACTAAATAAAGATAGAATATTAAAAGCAGTAAGGGAGAAAGGTCAAGAAACATATAAAGTCAGGCCTATCAGAATTAAACCAGACTTTTCACCAGAGATTATGAAAGCCAGAAGAGCCTGGGCAGATGTTATACAGACACTAAGAGATCACAAATGCCAGCCCAGGCTACTATACCCAGCCAAACTCTCAATTACCATAGATGGAGAAACCAAAGTATTCCATGACAAAACCAAATTCACACATTATCTTTCCAAGAATCCAGCCCTTCAAAGGATAATAACAGAAAAAAAAACAATACAAGGACAGAAATCACACCCTAGAAAAAGCAAGAAAGTAATCCCTCAAAGAACCAAAAAGAAGACTGCCACAAGAAAAGAATGCCAACTCTAACAACAAAAATAAAAGAAAGCAACAATTACTTTTCCTTAATATCTCTTAATATCAATGGACTCAATTCCCCAAGAAAAAGACATAGACTAACAAACTGGCTACACAAACCAAGACCCAACGTTTTGCTGCTTACAGGAAACTCATCTCAGAGAAAAAGATAGACACTACCTCAGAATGAAAGACTGGAAAACAATTTTCCAAGCAAATGGTATGAAGAAACAAGCTGGAGTAGCCATTCTGATATCGAATAAAATCGACTTCCAACCCAAAGTTATCAAAAAAGACAAGGAGGGACACTTCATACTCATCAAAGGTAAAATCCTCCAAGAGGAACTCTCAATTCTGAATATCTATGCCCCAAATGCAAGGGCAGCCACATTCATTAAAGACACCTTAGTAAAGCTCAAAGCACACATTACACCTCACACAATAATATGGGGAGACTTCAACACACCACTTTCATCAATAGACAGATCGTGGAAACAGAAACTAAACAGGGATACAGTGAAACTAACAGAAGTGATGAAACAAATGGATTTAACAGATATCTACAGAACATTTTATCCTAAAACAAAAGGATATACCTTCTTCACAGCACCTCATGGTACCTCTCCAAAATTGACAACACATCTAAAAGCTCTAGAAAAAAGGAAGAACATTCACCCAAGAGGAGTAGAAGGCAGGAAATAATCAAACTCAGGGGTGAAATCAACCAAGTGGAAACAAGAAGAACTATTCAAAGACTTAACCAAACGAAGAGTTGGTTCTTTGAGAAAATCAACGAGATAGATAAACCCTTAGCTAGACTCACTAGAGGGCACAGGGACAGAATCCTAATTAACAAAATCAGAAATGAAAAGGGAGACATAACAACAGATGCTGAAGAAATCCAAAACACCATCAGATCCTTCTACAAAAGGCTATACTCAACAAAACTGGAAAACCTGGACGAAATGGACAAATTTCTGGAAAGATACCAGGTACCAAAGTTAAATCAGGATCAAGTTAACGATCTAAACAGTCCCATATCCCCTAAAGAAATAGAAGCAGTTATTAAAGTCTCCCAGCCAAAAAAAGCCCAGGACCAGATGGGTTTAGTGCAGAGTTCTATCAGACCTTCAAAAAAGATCTAATTCCAGTTCTGCACAAACTATTTCACAAAATAGAAGTAGAAGGTACTCTACCCAACTCATTTTATGAAGCCACAATTACTCTGATACCTAAACCACAGAAAGATCCAACAAAGATAGAGAACTTCAGACCAATTTCTCTTATGAATATCGATGCAAACATCCTCAATAAAATCCTTGCTAACCGAATTCAAGAACACATTAAAGCAATCATCCATCCTGACCGAGTAGGTTTTATTCCAGGATGCAGGGATGGTTTAATATACGAAAATCCATCAATGTAATCCATTATATAAACAAACTCAAAGACAAAAACCACATGATCATCTCGTTAGATGCAGAAAAAGCATTTGACAAGATCCAACACCCATTCATGATAAAAGTCTTCGAGATCAGGAATTCAAGGCCCATACCTAAACGTGATAAAAGCAATCTACAGCAAGCCAGTAGCCAACATCAAAGTAAATGGAGAGAAGCTGGAAGCAATCCCACTAAAATTAGGGACTAGACATGGCTGCCCACTTTCTCCATACCTCTTCAACATAGTACTTAAAGTATTAGCCAGAGCAATTCAACAACAAAAGGATTTCAAGGGGATACAAATTGGAAAAGAGGAAGTCAAAATATCACTTTTTGCAGATGATATGATAGTATATATAAGTGACCCTAAAAATTCCACCAGAGAACTCCTAAACCTGATGAACAGCCTCGGTGAAGTAGCTGGATATAAAATTAACTCAAACAAGTCAATGGCCTTTCTCTACACAAAGAATAAACAGGCTGAGAAAAAAATTAGGGAAACAACACCCTTCTCAATAGTCACAAATAATATCAAATATCTTGGCGTGACTCTAATTAAGGAAGTGAAAGATCTGTATGATACAAGCTTCAAATCTCTGAAGAAAGAAATTAAAGAAGATCTCAGAAGATGGAAAGATCTCCCATGCTCATGGATTGGCAGGATCAACATTGTAAAAATGGCTATCTTGCCAAAAGCAATCTACAGATTCAATGCAATCCCCATCAAAATTCCAACTCAATTCTTCAACAAATTAGAAAGAACAATCTTCAAATTCATCTGGAATAACAAAAAACCTAGGATAGCAAAAACTCTTCTCAAGGATAAAAGAACCTCTGGTGTAATCACCATGCCTGACCTAAAGCCTTACTACAGAGCAATTGTGATAAAAACTGCATGGTACTGGTATACTGACAGACAAGTAGACCAATAGAATAGAATTGAAGACCCAGAACCCACACACCTGTGGTCACTTGATCTTCGACAAGGGAGCCAAAACCATTTAGTGGAAGAATGACAGCATTTTCAACAAATGGTGCTGGCACAACTGGTTGTTATCATGTAGAAGAATGCGAATCGATCCATACCTATCTCCTAGTACTAAGGTCAAATCTAAGTGGATCAAGGAACTTCACATAAAACCAGAGACACTGAAACTTATAGAGGAGAAAGTGGGGAAAAGCCTTGAAGATATGGGCACAGGGGAAAAATTCCTGAATAGAACAGCAATGGCTTGTGCTGTAAGATCGAGAATTGACAAATGGGACCTCATGAAACTGCAAAGCTTCTGCAAGGCAAAAGACACCATCGATAAGACAAAAAGACCACCAACAGATTGGGAAAGGATCTTTACCTATCCTAAATCAGATAGGGAACTAATGTCCATCACATATAAAGAACTCAAGAAGGTGGACTTCAGAAAATCAAATAACCCCATTAAAAAATGGGGCTCAGAACTGAACAAAGAATTCTCACCTGAGGAATACCGAATGGCAGAGAAGCACCTGAGACTGCCATATCCAGGGATCCATCCCATAATTAGCCTCCAAACGATGACACCATTGCATACACTAGCAAGCCTTTGTTGCAAGGACAGTGATATAGCTGTCCCTTGTGAGACTAGGCCGGGGCCTAGCAAACAAAGAAGTGGATGCTCACAGTCAACTATTGGATGGATCAAAGGGCCCCCAATGGAGGAGCTGGAGAAAGTATCCAAGGAGCTAAAGGGATCTGCAACCCTATAGGTGGAACAACATTATGAACTAACCAGTACCCCAGAGCTCTTGACTCTAGCTGCATATGTATCAAAAGATGGCCTAGTCGGCCATCACTCGAAAGAGAGGCCCATTGGACATGCAAACTGTATATGCCCCAGTACAGGGGAACGCCAGGGCCAAAAAATATGGGAATGGGTGGGTAGGGAAGTGGGGGGGGGGGTATGGGGAACTTTTGGGATAGCATTGGAAATGTAATTGAGAAAAATATGTAATAAAAAATATTAAAAAAATAAATAAATATAGTCCTTCTTGATGTTCTCTACCATCTTCATGAGTTATGCTTTTAAATCTGGGTCTAGCTTTTCAGGTGTGTTGGGGTGACCAGGACTGGGCGAGGTGGGAGTGCTGCATTCTGATGATGATGAATGGTCTTGGTTTCTGTTAGTAAGAGTCTTACATTTGCCTTTCGTCATCTGGTAATCTCTGGAGTTAGTTGTTAAAGTTGTCTCTGGTTAGAGATTGTTCCTCTAGTGATTCTGTTAGCCTCTATCTGCAGACCTGGCA
Organism: Mus musculus; assembly: GCF_000001635.26. Lineage (NCBI taxonomy): Eukaryota > Metazoa > Chordata > Mammalia > Rodentia > Muridae > Mus > Mus musculus. The sequence goes on from NC_000072.6 coordinate 142,126,398, forward strand.
GACTAGCTCTCTCCTCTGAGTTTCAGTGGTCAGAGCACTCTCTGCAGGCAAGCTCTCCTCTTACAGGGAAGGTACACAGATATCTGGAGTTCGGACCTCCCTCCTGGCAGAAGATGAAGGCCTGAAACAGGACCTGTCACAGAAGCTGTGCTGCTTCGGCCTGTCACAGAATCTGTTAGCTTCTGTAGTCCACACTCTCACCTGCAAACTAGTCTAGGAGGGAACTGGGAACCAAGATGGCTCCCCCAGGTGCTCAGGCAAAGCCCTCCTGGGCAGGGCGTTCACCTCTCCTCTGGCAGGGAAGGTGCCCAGATGTCTGGAGCCTGAAACAAGGTCTGTCTCAGAAGCTGTCCTCTAGGGACCTTGTGGGTGTCTGCTGACTCTGTGCCTAGGTGACATGGTGCTAGCACTGACCAGAATGGACTTGTGACCCTGGTCAGGCCGGGTTTCCTGCTTTCCCAATGCTGTCTCAGGTCCTGTGCGATTGGATTGGAACAGAAGTTGTGTTCCACTCACAGGTGGTCCTAAGATCGTGTGGAGAGTCCTCTAGGGGACCTTGGGTGTGTCCTCCAACTCTGTGCCCAAGGTGAACCGGTGCTGGCGCCAACTGGAAGGGACTTGTCCAGTATATGCTTTTGAAGTAAGACCTTTTCATACTTTGAATTTTCTCAGTTTCTGTTGTTATGGCTCCCTTTTTATTTCTGATTTTGTTAATTTGGATACTGGTTCTGTGCCTTCTAATTGGTTTGGCAAAGGGTTTGTCTATCTTGTTGATTTTCTCAAAGAACCAACTCTTGGTTTTGTTGATTCTTTGTAATGTTCTTTTTTTTTTTTTAATTAGTTGATCACAGACCTGAATTTGGCTATTTCCTGTCATATACTCCTCTTGAGTGCATTTGCTTCTTTTTGTTTAGAGCTTTCAGGTGTGCTGTTAAGCTGCTAGTGTAGGATCTCTCGAATTTCTTTATGAAGGCACTTAGTGCTATGAATTTTCCTCTTAGAACTGCTTTCATAGTGTCCCATAAGTTTAGGGAAATTAGATGCCTTGATTTTTGTTGAATTCTAGAACGTCTTTAATTTCTTTCTTTATTTCTTCCCTGACCAAATTATCATTGAGTAGAGAGTTGTTCAGTTTTCATTAGTATGGGGGCCTTCTGTTCTTTTGGTTATTGTTGACGTCCAGCTTTAATCTGTGGTGAGCCAATAGAATGCATGAGATTATTTCAGTCATTTTGTACCTGTTGAGGCTTGTTTCTGTTTGATTATATGGGCAATTTTGGAGAAGGTAACATGGGGTGCTGAGAAGATGGTATACTCTTTTGTTTGTGGGTAAAATGTTCTCTAGATATCTGTTAATGCATTTTCTTCTGTTAATTTCCTTATGTCTCTGTTTAGTATTTGTCTTGATGACCTGTTCATTGCTGAGAATGGGTGATTGAAGTCTCCTGCTATTGTTGTCTGAGGTTCAAAGTGTTTTTTGAACTTTACTAAAGTTTCTTTTACAAATACAGGTGCCCTTACATTTAGGATATAGATGTTCAGAATTGAGAGTTCATCTTGGTGGATTTTCCTTTGATGAGTATAAAATACCCTTTGCCATCTCATTTAACTACATTTGGTTGAAATTCTATTTTATTAGATATTATAATGGCTACTCCAGCTTGCTTCTTGGAACTATGTGCTTGGAAATCATTTTTACAGTCCTTCAGACTGAAGTAATGTCTGTCTTTATCGCTGAGGTGTGTTTCTTGTATGCATCAGAATGATGGAACCTGTTTATATATCCATTCTGTTAGGCTGTGCCTTTTTATTGTTGAACTGCGTCCATTGATTTTAAGAGGTAATAATGACCAATGATTTTTAGGTCTGGTTATCTTGTTGTTAGAGATGTTACTGTGTGTGTGTGTGATACTCTTCTTTTGGGTTTGTTGTGAGATGATTAACTACTTGTGTTTTCTTTGGTACAGTATCCTCGGTGAGGCTGGATTAGTAGAGATATATTTTTTTATTTGATTTTTTTCATGGGATATTTTGGTTTATCCATCTATGATGATTGAAAGTTTTACTGGGTATATACTCTGGACTGGCATCCGTGGTCTCTTGAGGTCTGCAAGACAGTTTCCAGGATCTTCTAGGTTTTAGAGTCTCTGTTGGGAAGTCTGGTGTAATTCTGATAGGCTTGTCTTTATTTTTTGGCCTTTTGCCCTTGCAGTATTTAATACTCTGTCTTTGTTCTATACATTTAGTGTTTTTATTATTATGTGGTTGGAGGATTTGCTTTCTGGTCCAATCTATTTTCTGGTCTCTACTCTTCTTGTGCTTTTATAGCCATCTCTTTCTTTCTGTTAGGGAAGTTTCTTCTATGACTTTGTTGAAGATGTTTTCAGGTCCATTGAGCTGGGAATCTTCGTTCTCTATTCCTATTATTCTCAGGTTTAGTCTTTTCATTGTGTGTCAAATTTCTTGGATGTTTTGGTTTAACAACTTTTTATACTTGTCATTTTCTTTAATGGATTAATCAGTTTCTTCTGTTATCTTCTACTTGAGATTCTCTCTTCCATCTCTTGTATTCTGTTGGTGATGCTTGTGTCTGTAGTTCCCGTTCTGTTTTCTGAGTTTCCCACCTCCAGGGTTTCCTCCATTTTTGTTTTCTTTATTACTTCTAAGTCTTAGACCATTTTCTTCATTTTCTTCACCTGTTTTCCTGTGTTCTCTTGTATTTCATTAAGATATTTGTTTCCTCTTTAAGGGTTTCTACCTGTTTGACTGTTTTTTCCTGTATTTCTCTAAGGGAGTTATTTATAACTTTTTAAAATGCCTCTATCATTTTCATGAGATAGGATTTAAAGTTAGAATCTTTCTCTTCGGGTGTTTTAGGATATCCAGTGCTTGCTGTCCTACTACAGAGAACTGGGTTCTGATAGTTCCATATTGCATTGGCTTCTGTTGATCACTTTCTTGCACTTGCCTTTCATCATATGGTTGTCTCTAGTTTTTGCTGGCCTGTGTGTCCCATATTGGAGCAGGGGTGGGTGGAGGTGTGTGTCCAGTGTTAGAGCAGACTGTGTCTCTGGTTAAAGCAGGCCTCCTGTGTCCCTGGTTAAAACAGACCTCCTGGGAGACAGGCAGGGATGAGGAGGGAGCTGCTGATCTCTCATTAGTGCTGGTGGAAGTGAAGACTGGGAGGAAGATGGCACTCTGACAGAGAGGGTCAGATTCCATGTCTCCTTGGCCCTAGCCAGTATGGGGGTTGTGTCAGGGATCTTACCTCTGTCCTTGGTTAGAAAAATCCTCCTAGGAGACAGGCAAGGTGTGCTGATGTACTGTGAGTGCAGATAGAGATCCTGAAACTATGTTTTGATCTTCTGGTTCCTTCTAAATCTCTGGCTTGTTCTGTTTTTCCTGTGCCTAACTTATTCCTTCTCTGCAACCTGTGTCTGGAAAGTTGTCCTAGTATGAAACTCTCAGTAAAAACTCAATGCATCCTCTCAACTCAGCACAACTCAATTTTATCTCCTTCCATATCTCTGTGTTGCTCTTAAGTAGCTTCTCTTTCCTGTCCCGTTCTTGTGAGAGCTGGGCATATCCTATCTCTGACTCATCCTGCCACATCTTTCTCTCGTTCATCAGTTTGTCTACCACTCAATGAGAGATCACTTTCAAATATGGTTGCTTCCTTCTATGAACTAACCATACTTAGATTGTTTGGGATATAGAAGGTATGTAATAGTGGAGAATCTGTGCTCCAGCTTGATCATGCTGCAATCCAAAGCATGTCTGAATTTCCGCCAGTTAACATAGACCTAGAAGATATTTCTATGAGATCCTTTATCAGAGCTGCCATGTTGCTGTATTAAAATTCTTCTACACCTTAACCCTTTCTGTTCAAACTTAAAAATTGTACACAGTTTAACTGCTACAAGAAAAACAATAACTAATCCCATAAATTTAACAATTCAAAGTCCTTATGAACATCTACTATTGCATGATCCTTACAGCATCACTTACTGCAAGAGTGATCTTCTGTCCTACAAATGTAGATTTCAACTTCAAGAATTTTCAATCAGCCGGTTAGATTAATTTTAGCTGGTTTGATGAGCTATCCCCATACAGAGAGGATAAGCTTTCTCTGTCATCTATGTTTCTATCTTTCTGTGTCTCTTCCTTCCTGGGGTCATGCCTTTCATGTACTCAAGGTGGATCTTTATCAATTTTGATGGAACCCATAATCTTTCATAGACAAAAACCTCTTACCCAATGTAACACATTCCATGACTTCCATTCCAATGTTAAAACATGATTAAAATATACAGGTTAATCAAATTCAGCCTCTTTTTTTTTTTTAACAATCCAGTGCCTTTAAGAAGCTGTTTTTTCTGCCTCATTGGCATTCAAAAAATTGAAGTTAATAAAGCATTATTCAGGGTATTTATTGAAGATCGTATTGCCATTTCTGTTTACTAAGCAACTCTGTTAAGGTAGGATTAGTTCATTCAATAAGTGCTTTACCTGTTGAATTCTATGGTATAACTGTAATAATATGTATAATTGTATAGCTAGTCATTTAGAAAAAAAGCTATTTATGTACTAAATATAATAAATGTAAAGGTATTTTACCTTAATATAACTATTATATATTTTTTATATTTATGTGTACAATTTGTTTTTAGAATTTTGATAAAGGGACCCATATTCTAACAGCTTATTCTAGAAAAGTGCTTGTATTTTCTTTTTTTATATCTGCAAAGGCATCTAAAGAGATGACTAGATTAAAAATGCAAAAGAATATTGTCAAACTAATAAGTCTCCAGAAAAAAGACAACATTAATTTTTAAAATTTAATTCATTTTGATTAATCCTAAGCCTAATCCTGTCTTCTCTTATGCTCTTCATTTTTCAAAGTGATATGTCTACATTATTGGAAAAGATCCTATATTCCAGTGGTTCTCACACTTCCTAATGCTCTGACCCTTTAATACAATTCTTCATGTTCTTGTGATTTCCAATAATACAATTGTGTTTGTTCCTATTTCATAACTGAAATTTTACTACTCTTAAAAATTGTAATATAGATATGTATGTTTTCCAATGGTCTTATTTGAACCCTGTGAAGGGGTCACATGACTTCCAAAGGTATTGTGACTCACAGGTTGAAAAACACTGCTATATACAGTTATAGATTTTTAATCTATAATAATTTATAGATTTACTCACAGATATAAACAATTATTCATAATAATCTCAGATCATTTAGAAGACAACAAAGGAATATGGACAGTATTTGGCTCTTGCCTGGGAAGTGCATAGATTTTTTTTTTTAAGATATCAAGGAATACAATGAAGAGAGTGAACTGAAATATATGTTAAAATGATAAACCTTTCTAGGCTAAGGGAATATAAGGAAGAAAACTGTACTGCTAACTTCATAGAAAAGCAGGGTATAGAGCCCACAGTAGTAAAAGAGAGCAACTAGTAAGTAAGAAACCAGTTGGTATGGTAAACATGGTAGAGAATATCTGATTAAAACATGTGTTTGGTAACGCTTACTCTGCAAGAATGTTTATGAGGCAGCAACAAGAAAAAACACTATAGGGCCCACCTGATGGCTGAGCAGGTAAAAACACTTGTCCACCAAACCTGGCCCAGGACCCCAGCTCAATCCCCAAGACTATGCCTGATTTCTGTCTTCTGACCACCACACTGACATGCATGTGTATGCACATGCACACGAGGGGTGGGGGGGTAATAAAAAAGTAAAACTATATTTTAAAAGAGAACTGACTTAATTTTAAAATACTACAGGCAGAAAGTGGCCAATAATAAAGCAGTAATAACTTACAGATGAAAAAGAGAGACAGAGAGTCTAAAAGCAACAAAAATAAAGAAAACAACTGAATCTAAGGAACATTTTCCAGTAAATATAGGGGAATCTCTTAATGATTTTGAGATAGTGTGGTGGCATCAGAGGACTGTAGGGTCAGGAGATAAGAGGGCTCTTCAATAGTGAGAGGAAACTTGATGAAGGAGCTTATCTGGACCTACCATTATATTACCCCATTGAGGAATCTTATGACCTGAAGTGTAGTAACACTTTGCTTAGTTTCAGGAAACCATAGAGCATCCAAATCAATAATTGATTTCTACCCTCCTAATGATGATTCTCATACTTACCAATGTATAAAGGAGAATTTTCTGATTTGGCAAAGTCTTCTATATAGGAAATACCTAAAGGCATGATGGGAGTTTCACCAATTCCACGTATAATGTTTCCTACCAGTACATATATCCACATTAATGATTTAATTTCTTTCACACACTCTGCATTAAAACAAGAGAAAACCACATGAGTATTTGAAAGTCAAGTATAGCTAACAATAAATGTTTGTAAGCTTATTTTAGGTCAATGTTTCATTATAGCACGAGAAAACAAAAATAGACTAATCACATAGATTATATTATATTGCTAAATTTATCCTTATAAGTCATTTTTTCCTTATGAGACTAAATATATAATGTTGGCTGAGTAACAAAGGATTCTTAATAAGTATATTCAAACTCAGGAGGAAGGATATTCTTGATAATTAGACAACTCCCTTCCCTGAAGGGGGAACTAAATTGTGCTCATTCATCTTACATGTCTATCAAACCCAGTGTGGTATTATAACCTTTCATAAAAGAGCATTCTGTAGCTAAGTCTGAACAGAAATCAATGAGAAGCATGAGTCAACCTGCTGGGTCTTGTGTTGGCTTTAAGGTCTGGGATCTGTTTTCCACACACAAAAAGCTGTTTGAGGACAAGTTGCTTGTAGGTGAAATTGTTGTTTCATATTCGTATCTGTGTGGACACAGGAAACATTCACTGTGAGGAGTTGAGTGCAAAGAGAGCATCTGCTGATTATTGACTCCTGTGTCCCTGAAAACAGGGCATCTGGAGCCAGTAAAGACATTTCCAGAGCAGGCAGTCTAATAAATCCTACAGTATGGCCAGGGAGGATGCAGCATGTGAAGTACTTGCTGCACAAGCCTGACCTCCTGAGTTCAATGCCTGAAACCCATGGAAAGCAGAAAGATGAAATAGAGGAATGACTCCATAAAATAGTCATCTGATATCTCCATGTACACACATAGATACACACACACACACACACACACACACACACTGTACACCACAGAAATAAAAAAATAGATGATAGAGAGATAGAGAAATAGATGATGTTAGATGGATAGATAAATGATAGATAGATAGATAGATAGATAGATAGATAGATAGATAGATAGATAGATAGATAGATAGATAGACAGAAACAGAAAACTGTATCATTGGGCTGAACATGTAGGGCTGGGTGTAAGTTCCAGAAGTGTATGAACTGGGTATCATGTCCAGTGAATGTCACCAAAGCACTTGAGAAATAGTAAAAGGAGAATGAGAATCTCAAGGCTACCCTCATCTGCACAGCAAGTTTGAGTTAAACTTGGACTTCATTAGAGTTTGTCTCAAAAACAAAGTAAAACATAACAAAATAAAAAACTGAATGAATAGAAGTAAAAACAAATGAACAAACAAAAAATAAAACAACAAAACAAAACTCATGCACTTTCTTTATACTTACCTCACATATCTCTACATTTAGGAGACATAGTATTCACATTCTCAAATGTCATCTCCTTGTAATTTCTAAATGACTATTTCCTAGAATTAATTGTTGTGAGATAAAGGACAAAAGCAAGAAAAAAAAGAAACTCAGTAAAGTAGAATTAAGAAGATAAACATTTTAGAGAAACACAAAGAATATAAAACAAGACACCTGCATTGGGTTCTCTGAACTGTGGACCTATTCTTCCTTTCTGAGAATTCAAACAACTATTCTTCCATGTGCTCATCAACTACAACAGAAGAAACAATCCACATATCACAATGAGAAGTAACAGAATGTAACATCAGGCAACACAGCCTCATGGGACTGCTTATATACTGTGGTAATTTAACTTGAACAAATCACCAGGGATTGCCATCCTAGAAAGAAAATGACAGAATACAAACATAGAGGAAAAGATGTCCAAACTTTAAGTTGCCTTCAAAAATACCTGAGAACATAAAGTAGCCTTCATTTAGTTAATTACCCATTTAAAATTCAATTACTCATTCAAGGTCGATTTATTCCCCCAAATGACAATAAAATGGCACTAAGAATGTTTCAAAACGAAAAAGAGGAAATTTCCTTTCCTGAAAGATAAAGAAATCTAAATATGGAGATGTAGTTCAAATAGTCATTGGTGCCTGGCAAGCAACAGTGCCAGGTTTGATCCTGAGTATTCTGAGCACTCAATAAAACCAGACTGGACACAGTGGGAAATGCCTGTAATCCCAGCACTCAGGATACAAGGAAGAGGATCAGAAGTTCTTGAATACCCATAACGACACAATGAATTTCATTCCACCCTGAGCTACCTGAGGTTCCATGCAAAACAAACAAACAAACAATAAACAATCAAGTCTTATGAGGTAGCAGATACCTCTATGGATAAAGATGCTTATATGCAAACCTGACAACACAGAGACGAGGTAGAGATGATCTTCTGAGGGCTGCTGACCAACTTCACATGAAAGCACATGCACCATCATCATAAACAAAATAGCTTAAAATGTTTTATTTTTTAATTTAAAAAAATAAAATAAATATAAGAAATAGATTAGAAGTGTAGTCAACTTAAATAAAAATTTGAGATTGGGTTGTGGATATTTGAAAGGCCACTGAATCTGGGAGTAAGGAAACCTAACCAGCATGATGCTTGTCACAACAGGAGATGTTCCAGGCCTCCCTTGAAAGCTGCAGGAAGAGAATCTCAATGCAGGGCCCATGTGAATACCCAACACAAAATCTAAAGTGAGGGTTCAAGTGCACATACAGAACACCTATATCCTCAGACTTGTCATCCATCTCTCAAGTGGAAACACTCACAGGTGTAAAAGAAACCAAAGAGACACAGAGGTTTAAAAAAAAAGTTATTAGACTTTTTAAAATTCTCCATAATAAAAGATGATATCCATATTCTTTCTGCCTGCTTGTAGATCTTTTTTCTCCTTAAGAAGAGAAGAGAATTCTTTCCAAGTCTGGAGAGAGCTCAAAATCACTCATTCCTGCTCAATCACCTGTTAACTCATCCTCCTGTAAAACACATCAGGGAAATGCAAATAAAAATGACTCGGAGATTCCATCTTAAACCCATAAGAACAGCTAAAATCAAAACCTGAAGCAATAGCACATGCTGGTGAGCATGTGAAGAAAAGGGAAAACTACTCCATTGCTGATGGGACACCAAACTTGTACCACAACTCTGGAAATCAATGTGGAGGTTTCTCAGAAAATCAGAAATAGTTCTATCAGAGGAACCAACTATACCACTCCTGGGCACATACCCAAAAGATGCTCCACCATTCCACAAGGACACTTACTCCAGTATGTTCATAGCAGCCTTATTTGTAATAGGCATAAACTGGAAACAGCCCAGATCTCCCTCAACTGAAGAATAGATATAGAATATGGGGTTCATTTACACATTGGAATACTATTCAGCTAAATCAAAACAAGGACATCATTATTTTTGCAGGCAAAGGGATGGAACTAGAAAATATCATCCTGAGTGAAGTAACCCAGACTCAAAAGGATGTGCAATGGTATGTACTCATTTATAAGTAGATATTTTCCATAAAGTAAAGGATATCCATACTACACTCTGCAGACCCAAAGAAGCTAAACAAGAAAGATGGCCCAAGTGAGGATGTCTGAACCTCATTTAGAAAGGGGAATAAAGTAGTCATAAGAAACAGATGGAAGGATGGATCTGGGTGGGAAAGGAGATGGGGAGGGGAATGGGAGAGATTCTGGATCAGGTGTGGAGAGAGACAAGAGAAAAGGCCAGAGGTCCACCAGAATGATCTGTAGATGGCTGGAGTGGAGAAGAGTCATCTCTAGGACACGGCAGAGACCTGGATGGGTAGGCTAACAGGAGTCTCTGGGGGTAAATTTAGCTGTGACTTATAGCAGTAGAGATATGGAAGCTGAAATAGCCACCTCCTATAGCCAGAAAGGACTCTCAGTGGAGGGATAAGGTTACCAACACATCCACAATATTTTCGACTCTAAAATTGTCCTTTATACAAGAAATTCAGGGACAAAGATGGAGCAGAGACTGGAGGAACAGCCAACCAATAACTGGCCCAACTTGAGATCGATTCCATGGGCAAGTACCAATCTCTGACACAATTAATGATACTCTGTTATGTTTGCAGACAGGAGCCTGGCATAACTGTTCTTTTTTTTTTTTTCATAGAAATTGAATTTATTTTTTTTTAATTTAATTTTATTTTATTTTTTAAATTTTTTATTAGGTATTTAGCTCATTTACATTTCCAATGCTATACCAAAAGTCCCCCATACCCACCCACCCTCACTCCCCTACCCACCCACTCCCCCTTTTTGGCCCTGGCGTTCCCCTGTACTGGGGCATATAAAATTTGCATGTCCAATGGGCCTCTCTTTCCAGTGATGGCCGACTAGGCCATCTTTTGATACATATGGCATAACTGTTCTAAGAGGTTCCACCCAGCAGATAACTGAAACAGATGCAGAAACCCACAGCCAAACATTGGACAAAACTTGGAGAATCTCGTGGAAGAGTTGGGGGAAGGATTGAGGGTCCAAAAAGGGATAGGATCTGCACCTACAGAGTCAATTAACCTCAATCCTTGGGGGCTTTTAGAGCATAAATCATCAACTAAAGATGGGCTGCACCTAGGCCCACCACACATATGTAGCAGATATGCAGCTTGGCCTTCATGTGTGTGCCCAACCACTGGAGTCGGGGCTGTACCTAAAGCTCTTGCCTGTTTGTGGAATCCATTCCCCTAACTAAGCTGCCTTGTCTTGCCTTGGTGAGAAAGGATTAGTGTCACACTGCAGAGACTTGGTGTGCCAGGGTGGGGAGATTCTCAGGGGGATGAGTAAGGGACTGGACGATTGGGGAACTAGGAGTGGGGCAGGAATTGGGTATAAATAAGTGAAAAATAAAAATGTGTGCATACACACACACAAAACCTTAACCAAATCTGTCTGTACTTGTATGCAGAATTTTCAGCTAGTTTTCTGTTGTTATTCTCTCTTAGATATGGACAACTAAGTTTATAATGTGAACACTCTATTACATAAATCCAAAGACAAAATCTCCAAGGAAGGAGCCAGGGGCAATGGTGATATAAGGAAAGAGATACATAAAAAAACAAAAACAAAAACAAAAAACCAACAAAACAAAACAGTGTGCCGGGTGGTGGTGGCGCACGCCTTTGATCCCACCACTTGAGAGGCAGAGGCAGGCAGATTTCTGAGTTCGAGGCCAGCCTGGTCTACAAAGTGAGTTCCAGGACAGCCAGGGCTATACAGAAAAGCTCTGTCTAGAAAAACAAAACAAAACAAAACAAAACAAAAAAAAGACAGTGAATTCTTGTGAAAATAACAAGATGTTCTCTCAGAAGAGAAATTTGCAGCACATGGTATCTTTTTAAATACAGCAATAAATAAATAAATAAATAAATAAATAAATAAATAAATAAATAAATAAATAACATAAGTGCCAAGCCTATTCAAGAGACAAAATGGCAAAGTTAAATCTACTACAAAGCACCAAAGAGATGGTGTTGTGTTCTGAATAGGTATGGCCCCATGGATTCGTATGGGTGAATGATTGGCCATAGGAAGTGGCACTATTAGAATGGGTAGTCTTGTTGGAGGAGGTGTGGCCTTGTTGGAGAATGTATATCACTATGGAAGTGGGCTCTGAGGTCTCATTACTACACGTAAGCTCTGCCTAGTGTAGAACACAATCTTCTTCCCCTGCCCATGGATCAAGATCCAGAGCTTTCAGTTCCTTCGTCAACATGTCTGCCTGCACGACCCCATGCTTCTTGCCATGATGATAATGGACTAAACCTGTGAAAGTGTAACCCTGCCCCAAATTAAGTGTTTTCCTCCACAAGAGTTGCCTTGGGCTTTCAGTCTGACCCTCCACCTGCACCCTTAGCAGAGCAGCATTCTTGCCCCCTAACACCAAAGGCTGCTTGTTTCCTAGGAGCTCTGCTCTAACCAGAGGATACAAGGAGGACTGCTTTAACTGGGGACACAAGCAGCTTGCTCTAACCAGAAGAAAAGGAAGCCTACCTTAACCAGAGAGAGAATTGCCTGCCTCCCAGGAGATGTGCTCAAACCCAGGTCAAACAGTTCTATGTGACCCCAAGGAGGACTGTTCCAGTATGATATACCCAGGCCAGTTAACACAACAGATAACCAGATGGCAAAAAAGCAAGCACAACAACATAAGAAACAGAAGCTAATGTAATTTGACAACATCAAAACCCAGTTCTCCTACCACAGCAAGTCCCGGATACCTTAATAGACCTGAAGAGCAAGATTCTGACCTAAAATCCCATCTCATTAAGATAAGGATTAATTTTAATCTAGAGGCCATTAAGAAGAATATAAATAGTTTCTTTAAAGAAACACAGGAAAACACAGGCCTTTAAGGAAAAACAAGTAAATCCCTTAAAGAAATATAGGAAAATACAATAATACAGGTAAAAGAATTGAACAGAAATGGTCAAAGACCTAAAAATGGAAATAGAAACAATAAAGAAATCACAAATGGAGGCAACCCTGGAGATGGGAAATCTAGAAGAGAGATCAGGAGCTATAGACTTAAGCATCACTTACAGAATATAAGAGATGGAAGAGAGAATTTCAGGTATAGAAGAAACTATAGGAAATATCAAAACATTGGTCAAAAAAAAAAGTATAAATCCTAACCCAAAACATCCAGGAAATTTTAAACACAATGAAAATATCAAACATAAAAATAATAGGAATAGAAAAGGGTGAGGATTACCAGTTTAAAGAGACAGAAAAATCAACAAAATCACAGAAGAAGACTTCCCTAACCTAAAATAAAGAGATGGACATTAAAGCACAAGAAGAGTAGAGAACACCAAATGATTTGACCAGAAAAGAAAATCCTCTAGCCACATAATAATCAAAACAAACAAAGAAACAAACAAACAGAACAAAGAAATAATATTAAAAGCTGTAAGAAAAAAAAAAGACCAAGTAACATATAAAGGCAGGCCTGTCAGAATTACACAGATTTCTCAACAGAGACTAAAAGCCAGAAGATCCTAGGCAGATGTCATGTAGACCCTAAGAGAACACAAATGCCAGCCCAGGCTATTATACTCAGTGAAACACTCAATTACCATAGATGGAGAAACCAAGATATTCCATGATAAAACCAAATTTAAACAATATCTTTCTACTAATCCAGCCTTACAGAGGATACTAGAAGGAAAACTCCAACAGGCAGAGTGTAACCACACACACCCCAAAACATGCAAGAAATTAATCATCCCATAACAAATCCAAAAGAAGAGAATCATACACACATAATACCAACTCCAACATCAAAAATAACAGCAACTATCATTGGTCTTTAATATCTCTCAACATCAACAGAATCAATCACTAATAAAAAGACAAGGCTAACAGACTGGCTGTGCAAACAGGATCAATCATTTTGCTGCATAAAAGAAACACACCTCAGAAACAAATACAGACAATACCTCAGAGTAAAGGGCTAGAAAAGGTTTTCCAAGCAAACAGTCCCAAGAAACAAGCTGTAGTAGTCATACTAATATACAATAAAATGGATTCTCAACCAACAGTAATCCTAAGAGATGAGGAAGGACCTTCCTACTCATCAAAGGAAAAATCCAGCAAGGTGAAGTCTCATTTCTGAACATCTTGTCCCAAATGAAAGGGCACCCACATTCATAAAAGAAACTTTATTAAAGCTTAAAGCATGCATTAGACCCCACACAATAATTTTAAGAAACTTCACCATCCCACTCTCACCAAAGGACAGGTCATCAAAACAAAAACTAAACAGAGAATCAGTAAAACTAACAGAAGTTATGAACCAAATGGGTTTTACAGATCTCTGTAGAACATTTCACCTCAAAACAAAAGAATGTACCTTCTCAGCACCTGACAGATCCTTCTTCAAAATTTACCATGTTATCAAACATAAAGTAGCCTCAACTCATACAAGAATATTGAATAATCACATGCATTCAATCAGATCATCGAAGACTAAGGCTGGACTTCAATAACAACAAAAATAATAGAATATATATATATATACTCATAGAGACTGAACAACTGTCTATTCAATGATGCTATGTGCCACACCACTCCTGAAGTCTGGGTGCCAGGCCCAACAGCTTGGATGCAGACCTGAGGTGAAGAGGTTCACAGAAGCTCAGTCTCCTGGAACCTTGGCAACAATGCTCCAAACCTGTCCCTGCGTTCGTCAGTGAACAGACCTGTGTGCTTTCTTTCAGTATTGTTTTATTATAGGTGCCTCCAAGAAATGACCTTACAAATACCTAAATCAGGTTGAACTTTACTCCCTGGTCTTCATCAATGTCCTAGGCAGTCCTTGAGCTGACCCTGAGCTTGGATTTTCATAAGAATGTTATTCATTCAGACAAAATGTCCCAGTGCTGACAGTTAGCAATCAGGCATCTCAGTTTGCCAGATAGGAGCTAGTATTTTCAGGGCTAGTTCAAAAGAGTAAACTTAGAATTCTCATTGCAGACATGAATGGCAGTCTATATTACCTAATAGTAGAAAGAAGGTAGGTTGTGGTTCTAGGAGGAACTAAAGTATTATTCATGAAAAGGTTAGTAGAATGGAATTCCCCTGGTGCATGTTTTTCACCAGGCCCAGAGGAATAACATAATTAGGTATTTACTAAGGGACGCCGGTGGTGGGTTTAACAACAAACTGTCATTGCATCAGACCTTTCACCTGGCTCCTGTGAATAGACAATTTTAGGTAGGGCTGTTCCTATCTCAGTTGTAAACACTGCCTGGCTCCTGCATGATTTTTATATATGCATTTTCTCTATTTTGTGTAAAGAACCATTATGCATCTCGATGTACCTTGACTGATATATTGCCTAGCTTTCTTGTTTTTCTTTTGTATAATATGTCTGGTGCTCGCTTTGAGAAATTACATTCAGATGCAGCACTCTCTCTGGTATCCGTGTCTGTTTATCATCCTCCAACTCCTTGCTCACCTGTACCGGTATCCTGGTTCCCCACAGGTTGAAGGACTGACTGAGTCCAGTCCATGGCAACGATGGTCAGGGTAGAAATAAAGAAAGAACTTAAAGGTGTTCTAGAATTCAAAGAAAATGAAGGTACAGAATAGGCAAAATGTATGGGACACAATGAAAGCTAAGAGGTTTCATAGCACTAAGTATCTCATAAAGAATCGACAGAACTAAGAGCTGGTTCATTGAGAAAATGAACAAGACTGATATAACTTTAGCCAACATAACTAAAGTGCAAAGAGACAGTATCCAAATTAACAACATCAGATATGAAAAGGGAGAGATTACTAGAGAAACTGAGGAAATTTAAAAAAAAACTCATATCTTACTACAAAAGCCTATACTCTACAAAACTGAAACTCTAGATAAAATGGGTGGGTTTCTAGACAGATACCATGTACCAAATTTAAATCAAGACCAGATAAGCTACCTAAACTGTTCCATAGCCCCTAAGGATATACAAGTAGTCATTAAAAACCTCCCAACCAAAAAGAGTCCAGAACCAGATAGTTTTAGTACAGAATTCTACCAGACATTTAAAGAAGACCTAATACCAATACTCCACAATCGTTTCACAAAATACAAATGGAATAAACACTACCTGATCCATTCTATGATGCCACAGTTACTCTGATACTATAAACTACACAAGGACCCAGCAAAGAAAGAGATCTTTGGACCAATTTTACTTATGAATATTGATAGGAAAATACTCAATAAAATTCACACAAACCAAATCCAAGAAGACATCAAAAAACATCATTCACCACAATCATGAAGGCTTCATGCCAAGGATGGAGGGATGGCTAAATATAAGAAAATATTTCAATGTAATCCACTATTTAACAAATAAAGGAAAAAATTGCATGATCATTTCATTAGATGTTGAAAAAGACTTTGAGAAAATGTTAAAACTCATGGAGAGATGAGGAATTCATGGCACATACCTAAACATAATAAAAGCAGTATACAAAAAACCAACAGCCAACATCAACGTAAATGGAAAGAGATTTGAAATAATCCCACTAAAATCAGGGACAAGATAAGGCTGCCCACTCTCTCCCTATCTATTCAATATATTACTTTAAGTTCTAGCTAGAACAGTTGGAGAAGAAAAGGAGATCACGGAGCTTATATATATATCAGTAGTATTAGCATAGTGAAAATGGCCATCTTACCAAAAGCTAACTATAGATTCAACCCAATTTCCATCAAAATTCCAACTCGGTTATTCACAGGGAAAAAGCAATTCTCAACTTCATATGCAATAACAAAACAAACAAACAAACAAACAAAGATAGCACAAACAATTCTCAACAATCAAAGAACTTCTAGGGGAATCACCATCCCTGACCTCAAGCTGTACTACAGAGCAATAGTGATCAAAACAAAATAGTGATATTGGTACAGAGACAGACAGGTCCATCAAAGGAATAGAATTGAAGATCCAGAAATAAACCCGCACACCTATGGACACTTGATATTTGACAAAGAAGCCAAAACCATACAGTTTAAAAAAAGAAAGCATCTTCAACAAACGGTGCTGGCCTAACTGGTGATATGCATGTAGAAGAATGCAAATTGATCCATATTTATCACCTTGGACAAAGCTACAGTCCAAGTGGATCAAGGACCTTCACATAAAACCAGATGCATTGAATCTATTAGAAGAAATAGTGGAGAATAGCTTTGAATGCATTGACACAGGTGTAAACTTCCTAGACAGAACACTAATGGCTCAGGCTCTAAGATCAACAATTGACAAATGGGACCTCATGAAACTGAAAAGCTCCTGTAAGGTAAAGGACACTGTCGATAGGACAAAATGGCAGCCTACATATTGGCAAAAGATCTTCACTAACCTTACATTAGATAGAGAGCTAATATCAAAAAATATATAATAAACACAAGAAGTTAGATTCCAGAAAAGCAAGTAACCCAGTTTAAAAATGGAGTACAGAGCTAAACAGAGAATCCTCAACAAAGGAATCTTGAATCCTTGAGAAACACTTAAAGAAATGTTCAACATCCTTAGTCATCAGCAAAATGCAAATCAAAACAACCATGAGGTTCCACCTTAGACCAGTCATAATGTCTAAGATCAGAAACTCAGGTGACAGCACATGCTCTTGAGGATGTGGAGAAAGAGGAACATTCCTTTATTTCTGGTGGGATTGTAAACTGATTCAACCACTCTGGAAATCAATCTGTAGATTTCTCAGAGAATTGGCCCTATTTCTACCTGAAGAACCAGCTATACTGCCCCTGGGCTTATACACAAAAGATGTTCCACCATAGCACAAGGACACTTGTTCCAGTATGTTCATACCAGCCTTATTCATAATAGCCAGAAACTGTAAAAAGCAAAACCAAACAAACAAACAAACAAACAAACAGATGTTCCTGAACCAAAGAATAAATAAAGAAGACATGGTTCGTTTATACAATGAAATACTATTCAGCCTTTAAAATTGAGAATATCATAAATTTTGAAGTTAAATGGAGGAAACTAGAAAATATCATCCTGAGTGAGATGTCCCAGATGCAAAAGGACATAAATAGTATGAACTTACTTATAAAAGAATATTAACCAAAAAGTACAAAATACCCATGATACAACTCACTGACCATAACCCACAGAGTATAAAATGTTTACCAAAAAGGAAGGCCTAAGAAAAGATGCTTCAATCCCACTTAGAAGGGGAAACAAAATAATCATGAGAGGCAGAGGGTGGTAGGGACCTGGGTGGGAGAGGTGAGAAGGAGAAAAAAGGGGAAACCCAGGGTCAGGTATGGGGGAAAGACAGGAGAGAAACCTAGAGGGCCAGGAGAATGAATATAAATATGCAAAGGGTGGGAGTGGAAGCAACTTCTAGAAAGTCCTAGACACCAGGTATGTAAAAGGTTCCCAGGACCCAATGGGGATTACCTTAGTGGAAATGCCCAAGAGTGGGAGAATGGAACCTTAAGAGACAACCTCCAGTAGATACACATGGCCTCCATTAGAGACATGGGTCCACACACCCATCTTCAAATTTTTTGACCCAGAATTGTTCCCATCTAAAGGAATTGCAGGGACAAAAATGGAACAGAAACTAAAGGAAAGGACATCCAGAGATCAGCTTAACTTGGGATCTATCCCATGCACAAGCACCAAACCCACACACTGTTACTGATACCAATGTTGTGGTTGCAGATAGGATCCTAGCATGGCTGTCCTCTGAGATCCTCTACCGGAAAATGACTGAGACAGATGCAGGTACCTATAGACAACCATTGAGCTAAGGTCAGAGATCCCAGTGGAAAAGTTGGGGGGGGGGGGGCGTGACTGAAGAAGTTGAAGGAGTTTTCAACCCCATAGTAAGAACAACAGTATCAACTAACCCAGATCCCTCTGATCTCCCAAAGACTAAGCCATCAACCAAAATGCATACATGGGCTGGTCCATGGATCCTGCTATGTAAATAGCAGAGGATTGCCTTGTCGGGCCTCAGTGAGAAAGGATTGGCTTAATACTGTAGAACCTTGATGCCCCAGGGAAATGGGGTGCTAGTGCAGTGCTTGAGGTAGAAGCAGGTGGGTGGGGAGCACCCTCTTAGAAGCAAAGTGGATGGGGGAGTGGTGAAGAACTTGTGGAGGAGGGACGCGAAAGGGGGAAACATTTGGAATGTAAATAAATCAAAAATTAATTAAAAATTAATTTGGAGAAACCATTTCATATTAACTCAGGGGAAAGTAATCCAGGAAAAAGACACAAGTTTAAGCAGTGAGAGAAAAGATGGAAAGCAGAAAGCTGATGAAGATCTAGTGAAGGAAGGAGTCAGTCATCTTCCAACTCCAGTTAGCAGCAGAACTTGACAGTTTCTGCCATGTGGTACTGGATTTATACTCAAAGAAGGAAGGGCTGTGGTATTTCCCTCTGGGACAAAAAGGAACATTGCTTCTCCCAGAGAGGAAATTCAGAGCTTCATTTCCTGTAGGTTAAAATTGAATCTAAAATATCATCAAGGACTAGAATACTCACCTGCCCATGAGGAAATGAGGTAGTGATATTATGAAACACCCTAGGCCCATAACTGCACAACCAACACCAATCATGATAGGTCTATGCAGTTTTGTTCCAAAATAACTCACGAATACAATCACCAAAAGGTTACCTGAAAGAGGGAAATGAGAATGCATGTTTTAGTAAAGTATTAGTAGCTCTTAGACAACAGCCTTCCCAACATTTGGACTCTAGGGCTCGTTGAGGTTTGTTGTTGTTTTGTTTTGTTTATTTGTTTTGTTTGTTTGCTTTGTTTTTAATTTTATTTATGTCCAGACATTATAACCCTCCTGGACTGCTCTTTTTTTTTAAAGATTTTTTAAAATTTAATTAATTAACTTTTTTATACTCCATATTCTATACCCTCCTCTCGATCCACATTCCAACTCTTCCACATCCTATACCACCTCCCCACGCCCCTGTCTCCATCTGGATGTCTCCAACCCCCCACTCCACCAGACCTCTAAACTCCCTGGGGCCTCCAGTCTCTTGAAGGTTAGGTGCATCATTTCTGAATGAACACAGATCTGGAAGTCCTCTACTGTATATGTGTGTTGGGAGCCTCATATCAGCTGTTTTATGCTGCCTGGTTGGTGGTCCAGTGTTTGAGAGATCTGGGGCATCCAGATTAATTGAGACTGCTGGCCCTCCTGCAGGGTTGCCCTTCTCCTCAGCTTCTTTCAGCCTTCCCTAATTCAACAACAGGGGTCAGCAGCTTCTGTCCATTGGTTGGGTGCAAATATCTGCATCTGACTCTTTCAGCTGTTTGGTGGGTCTTTCGGAGGGCAGTCATGATAGGTCAATTTTCATGAGCGCTCCATAGTCTCAGTAATAGTGTCAGGCTTTGGAACCTCGCCTTGTCCTAGATCCCACTTTGGGCCTGTCCTTGGACCTTCTTTTCCTCAGGTTCCTCTCAATTTCCATCCCTGTAATTCTTTCAGACAGGACACTTATGAGTCAGAGTTGTGACTGTGGGATAGCAACCCCATCCCTCATTTAAAGTCCTGTCTTCCTGATGGAGGTGGGCTCTATAAGTTCCCTCTCCCTACTGTTTGGCATTTCATCTAAGGTCCCTCCCTTTGTGTCCTGAGAGTTTCTTACCTCCCAGATCTCTGGTGCATTTTTGAGGGACCCCCCCCCAATCTCCTATTTCCTGAGGTTAGCTGTCTCCATTCTTTCTTCTGGCCCTCAGTGCTTCAGTCCTTTTCCCTCAGACAACACCAGTGAACCTGATGGTTCCCCTCTCCACCTCTCTCCTCCCTCCCCCACTGCCCACTTTCCCTCCCAGGTCCCTCCCTCCCTCCCCAATTGTGATTGCTATCTTCTCTCTCCCAAGCGTATCTGAGAGGTCCTCACTTGGGCACTTCAGATTGTTGACCTTTTTGAGTCCTGTAAACTGTATCTTGGATATTCTGTATTTTTTTTTTTTGCTAATATTGCCACATCTGATGGAGGGCTAATATCCAAAATATATAAAGAACTCAAGAAGTTAATTACCAAAAAACAAACAACCCAATTAAAGAATGGGGTACAGAACTTAAACAAGAATTCACAACTGAGGAATCTCAAATGGCTGAGAAGCACCTAAAGAAATGTTCAAAGTCCTTAGTGATTAGAGAAATGCAAATCAAAACGACCCTGAGATACCACCTTACACCAATCAGAATGGGTAAGATCAAAACCTCAGGTGACAACATATGTTGGAGAGGATGTAGAGAAAGAGGAACAGTCCTCCATTGCTGGAAATCAATCTAGAGGTTCCTCAGAAAACCGGAAGTAGATCTACGTGAAGACCCAGCAACACCACTCTTGGGCATATACCCAAAAGATGCCCCACCATGCCATAAGGGTACATGTTCCACTCTGTTCATATTGGCCTTATTTATGATAGCCAGAAGCTGGAAAGAACCTAGATGTCCCACAACAAAAGAATGGATACAGGAAATGTGGTTCATTTACACAATGGAATACTCCTCAGCTATTAAGAATGAGGACATCCTGAGTTTTGCAGGCAAATGGATGGAACTAGAAAATATCATCCTGAGTGAGGTACCTCAGACCCCAAAGGACATGCATGGTATGTATTCACTAATAAGTGGATGCTAGGGCTCATTGTTTACCAACCACCTAATATGGGGACTGGGGCTTAGAATGCTTTGGGTATTGCTTCAAATGTAAAGCAATAGTGATCCTGAAGGAAGACTTTTCCAGGCTGGAAAATCCTAAATCTCTGTTCAGGATACTCCTCCCCTTGGGTCACAAAAAAGAACCAAATACATAAGTAAATTATCTACAAACTACATAATTTCATTATGATGAAAATGTCTACCCTGTTCAAATTATACATAATAGGAAAATCAGAAAAAAAATACAACCATCTTTTTGATGACTTAGTGTACCTCTAGGTGGTCTTAAATATTTGAAAGATAAATGAAGATTTTGTATTTCTTCCAATGCTATCTCTCCTTAAACAGTTACCTAAGTAAAAGAGAATTTGCAGTAATTTGAATGGTATGTGCCCTTTCTATCTCCTTATTACAACCATTCTCTTTCACTAAGGCCATCATGTAGAATGCAATGTCCTAGAATATCTACTGTTTGAACACTTTGTGCCACTTTCTAATATATGGCTGTACCCTCTGAATGCTCTAAATCATGCCTGAAATACCTACTGTTTGGAAAAAAAGAACTCACATTATGCTAAGTTCACCTCCTCCATTGCCTTGCTGTTTTCTTCAAATAATATACTGGGAGGCATGGGGAAAGATGTAAATTTTATCCATGGTAAGAAAAGGTTGCTTGCAAAACTCCCTAGGAAATGCCTAACAAATGCTGCTTTCACTGGCCAATGTGAATCGCTTCTTTTCACAATTCTTTCTACTTAAGACTTTGCCTTATATCATGGATCACAGCCAGTGTTGTTATTACTAGTTAGTATGTTCTGCTTTAGACAGTCACCTTTAATATTTAACCTTAAGTCCATGTAGTTCACAGAAATTAGAGTTATGCAAGAAATAAAGTTTTCCATAAACTTGTATAAAAATTATTTTCAATAATCATTAACTGTACATTAGCATTTCTGTTAATGGTGAAATAGGAAGCAAAAGTGACATGAGCAGTCATGATTCTGACACCAATAGAGTAAAAATATGACTTTGACATTGTGACTGTGACATTGTGGTTGTTGTAAATACTACAACATGTCATGAAGCCAATAATTACTTGAAAAACAAATCTAAATGTTTACCTTGTTGTTAAAAAGCACAAATGTTGACAGGTTGTTTAAAGGTTCTGATAATTTTTATTCCATGTATGTTGGGAGCCGCCCCCACATTCGCCGTCACAAGATGGCGTTGACATCCTGTGTTCTAAGTGGTAAACAAATAATCTGCGCATGTGCCAAGGGTATTTTGTGACTACTTGTACTCTGCCTTCCCCGTGACGTCAACTCGGCCGATGGGCTGCAGCCAATCAGGGAGTGACACGTCCGAGGCGAAGGATAATTCTCCTTAAGAGGGACAGGGTTTCGTTTTCTCTCTCTCTTGCCTCTTGCACTCTGGCTCCTGAAGATGTAAGCAATAAAGTTTTGCCGCAGAAGATTCTGGTCTGTTGCGTCTTTCCTGGCCGGTCGTGAGAACGCGTCTAATAACAATTGGTGCCGAATTCCGGGACGAGAAAAAACTCGGGACTGGCGCAGGGAAGATCCCTCATTCCAGAACCAGAACTGCGGGTCGCGGTGATAGAGGTTCCCGTAAAGCAGACTGTTAAGAAGGATTCAACTGTATGAATTCAGAACTTTTCAGCTGGGGAACGAGAGTACCAGTGAGTACAGCTTTACGAGGTAAGTCTGGTCTTGAACTTTCTAAGGAAATTCAAGACAGTCTATCAGAAGTAAAGTGGAATATGTTTGGCCTTGAATTTTTTCTGGTGTTAGGAGCCCTTTTGTTCCTTTTCACATGTTATCAAGTGGTTAAGGCAGGGCGGATTCTGGATGAAATTCAGGACAAGCTATCAGAAGTAAAGTGGGGAGAGAGAGTAGGAACAAAGAGAAAATATGGTACACAAAATAAGTATACAGGCCTTTCCAAGGGTCTTGAACCCGAGGAAAAGTTAAGGTTAGGTAGGAATACCTGGAGAGAGATTAGAAGAAAAAGAGGAAAAAGGGAAAAGAAAAAAGATCAATTAGCGGAGGTCTCTAGGAAAAGGAGCCTGTGCTCATCGCTAGATGGGCTCGGGGAGCCAGCTCTTAGTAGCTCTGAAGCAGGTGAAGAATCCTCCTCTGAGGAAACAGACTGGGAGGAAGAAGCAGCTCATTATGAGAAAAAAGGGTACCAGCCAGGTAAAGTGCTAGCTAATCAGTTAAGGAAGCCAAAAGCGGCTGGCGAAGGCCAGTTTGCTGATTGGCCTCAGGGCAGTCGGCTTCAAGGTCCGCCCTATGCGGAGCCCCCGCCCTGCGTAGTGCGTCAGCAATGCGCAGAGAGGCAATGCGCAGAGAGGCAGTGTGCAGAGAGGCAGTGCGCAGACTCATTCATTCCCAGAGAGGAACAAAGGAAAATACAACAGGCATTTCCGGTCTTTGAAGGAGCCGAGGGTGGGCGTGTCCACGCTCCGGTAGAATATTTACAAATTAAAGAAATTGCCGAGTCGGTTCGTAAATACGGAATCAATGCTAATTTTACCTTGGTGCAGTTAGACAGGCTCGCCGGCATGGCACTAACTCCTGCCGACTGGCAAACGGTTGTAAAAGCCGCTCTCCCTAGTATGGGCAAATATATGGAATGGAGAGCGCTTTGGCACGAAGCTGCACAAGCGCAGGCCCGAGCAAACGCAGCTGCTTTGACTCCAGAGCAGAGAGATTGGACTTTTGACTTGTTAACGGGTCAGGGAGCTTATTCTGCTGATCAGACAAACTACCATTGGGGAGCTTATGCCCAGATTTCTTCCACGGCTATTAGGGCCTGGAAGGCGCTCTCTCGAGCAGGTGAAACCACTGGGCAGTTAACAAAGATAATCCAGGGACCTCAGGAATCCTTCTCAGATTTTGTGGCCAGAATGACAGAGGCAGCAGAGCGTATTTTTGGAGAGTCAGAGCAAGCTGCGCCTCTGATAGAACAGCTAATCTATGAGCAAGCCACAAAGGAGTGCCGAGCGGCCATAGCCCCAAGAAAGAACAAAGGCTTACAAGACTGGCTCAGGGTCTGTCGAGAGCTTGGGGGACCCCTCACCAATGCAGGCTTAGCGGCCGCCATCCTCCAATCTCAGAACCGCTCCATGAGCAGAAATGATCAGAGGACATGTTTTAATTGCGGAAAGCCTGGGCATTTTAAGAAAGATTGCAGAGCTCCAGATAAACAGGGAGGGACTCTCACTCTTTGCTCTAAGTGTGGCAAGGGTTATCATAGAGCTGACCAGTGTCGCTCTGTGAGGGATATAAAGGGCAGAGTCCTTCCCCCACCTGATAGTCAATCAACTGATGTGCCAAAAAACGGGTCATCGGGCCCTCGGTCCCAGGGCCCTCAAAGATATGGGAACCGGTTTGTCAGGACCCAGGAAGCAGTCAGAGAGGCGACCCAGGAAGACCCACAAGGGTGGACCTGCGTGCCGCCTCCGACTTCCTATTAATGCCTCAAATGAGTATTCAGCCGGTGCCGGTGGAGCCTATACCATCCTTGCCCCCGGGAACCATGGGCCTTATTCTCGGCCGGGGTTCACTCACCTTGCAGGGCTTAGTAGTCCACCCTGGAGTTATGGATTGTCAACATTCCCCTGAAATACAGGTCCTGTGCTCAAGCCCTAAGGGCGTTTTTTCTATTAGTAAAGGAGATAGGATAGCTCAGCTGCTGCTCCTCCCTGATAATACCAGGGAGAAATTTGCAGGACCTGAGATAAAGAAAATGGGCTCCTCAGGAAATGATTCTGCCTATTTGGTTGTATCTTTAAATGATAGACCTAAGCTCCGCCTTAAGATCAACGGAAAAGAGTTTGAAGGCATCCTTGATACCGGAGCAGATAAAAGTATAATTTCTACACATTGGTGGCCCAAAGCATGGCCCACCACAGAGTCATCTCATTCATTACAGGGCCTAGGTTATCAATCATGTCCCACTATAAGCTCCATTGCCTTGACGTGGGAATCCTCTGAAGGACAGCAAGGGAAATTCATACCTTATGTGCTCCCACTCCCGGTTAACCTCTGGGGAAGGGATATTATGCAGCATTTGGGCCTTATTTTGTCCAATGAAAACACCCCATCAGGAGGGTATTCAGCTAAAGCAAAAAATATCATGGCAAAGATGGGTTATAAAGAAGGAAAAGGGTTAGGACATCAAGAACAGGGAAGGATAGAGCCCATCTCACCTAATGGAAACCAAGACAGACAGGGTCTGGGTTTTCCATAGCGGCCATTGGGGCAGCACGACCCATACCATGGAAAACAGGGGACCCAGTGTGGGTTCCTCAATGGCACCTATCCTCTGAAAAACTAGAAGCTGTGATTCAACTGGTAGAGGAACAATTAAAACTAGGCCATATTGAACCCTCTACCTCACCTTGGAATACTCCAATTTTTGTAATTAAGAAAAAGTCAGGAAAGTGGAGACTGCTCCATGACCTCAGAGCCATTAATGAGCAAATGAACTTATTTGGCCCAGTACAGAGGGGTCTCCCTGTACTTTCCGCCTTACCACGTGGCTGGAATTTAATTATTATAGATATTAAAGATTGTTTCTTTTCTATACCTTTGTGTCCAAGGGATAGGCCCAGATTTGCCTTTACCATCCCCTCTATTAATCACATGGAACCTGATAAGAGGTATCAATGGAAGGTCTTACCACAGGGAATGTCCAATAGTCCTACTATGTGTCAACTTTATGTACAAGAAGCTCTTTTGCCAGTGAGGGAACAATTCCCCTCTTTAATTTTGCTCCTTTACATGGATGACATCCTCCTGTGCCATAAAGACCTTACCATGCTACAAAAGGCATATCCTTTTCTACTTAAAACTTTAAGTCAGTGGGGTTTACAGATAGCCACAGAAAAGGTCCAAATTTCTGATACAGGACAATTCTTGGGCTCTGTGGTGTCCCCAGATAAGATTGTGCCCCAAAAGGTAGAGATAAGAAGAGATCACCTCCATACCTTAAATGATTTTCAAAAGCTGTTGGGAGATATTAATTGGCTCAGACCTTTTCTAAAGATTCCTTCCGCTGAGTTAAGGCCTTTGTTTAGTATTTTAGAAGGAGATCCTCATATCTCCTCCCCTAGGACTCTTACTCTAGCTGCTAACCAGGCCTTACAAAAAGTGGAAAAAGCCTTACAGAATGCACAATTACAACGTATTGAGGATTCGCAGCCTTTCAGTTTGTGTGTCTTTAAGACAGCACAATTGCCAACTGCAGTTTTGTGGCAGAATGGGCCATTGTTGTGGATCCATCCAAACGTATCCCCAGCTAAAATAATAGATTGGTATCCTGATGCAATTGCACAGCTTGCCCTTAAAGGCCTAAAAGCAGCAATCACCCACTTTGGGCAAAGTCCATATCTTTTAATTGTACCTTATACCGCTGCACAGGTTCAAACCTTGGCAGCCACATCTAATGATTGGGCAGTTTTAGTTACCTCCTTTTCAGGAAAAATAGATAACCATTATCCAAAGCATCCAATCTTACAGTTTGCCCAAAATCAATCTGTTGTGTTTCCACAAATAACAGTAAGAAACCCACTTAAAAATGGGATTGTGGTATATACTGATGGATCAAAAACTGGCATAGGTGCCTATGTGGCTAATGGTAAAGTGGTATCCAAACAATATAATGAAAATTCACCTCAAGTGGTAGAATGTTTAGTGGTCTTAGAAGTTTTAAAAACCTTTTTAGAACCCCTTAATATTGTGTCAGATTCCTGTTATGTGGTTAATGCAGTAAATCTTTTAGAAGTGGCTGGAGTGATTAAGCCTTCCAGTAGAGTTGCCAATATTTTTCAGCAGATACAATTAGTTTTGTTATCTAGAAGATTTCCTGTTTATATTACTCATGTTAGAGCCCATTCAGGCCTACCTGGCCCCATGGCTCTGGGAAATGATTTGGCAGATAAGGCCACTAAAGTGGTGGCTGCTGCCCTATCATCCCCGGTAGAGGCTGCAAGAAATTTTCATAACAATTTTCATGTGACGGCTGAAACATTACGCAGTCGTTTCTCCTTGACAAGAAAAGAAGCCCGTGACATTGTTACTCAATGTCAAAGCTGCTGTGAGTTCTTGCCAGTTCCTCATGTGGGAATTAACCCACGTGGTATTCGACCTCTACAGGTCTGGCAAATGGATGTTACACATGTTTCTTCCTTTGGAAAACTTCAATATCTCCATGTGTCCATTGACACATGTTCTGGCATCATGTTTGCTTCTCCATTAACCGGAGAAAAAGCCTCACATGTGATTCAACATTGTCTTGAGGCATGGAGTGCTTGGGGGAAACCCAAACTCCTTAAGACTGATAATGGACCAGCTTATACGTCTCAAAAATTCCAACAGTTCTGCCGTCAGATGGACGTAACCCACCTGACTGGACTTCCATACAACCCTCAAGGACAGGGTATTGTTGAGCGTGCGCATCGCACCCTCAAAGCCTATCTTATAAAGCAAAAGAGGGGAATTGAAGAGATTTTACCCCGAGCACCAAGAGTGTCGGTGTCTTTGGCACTCTTTACACTCAATTTTTTAAATATTGATGCTCATGGCCATACTGCGGCTGAACGTCATTGTACAGAGCCAGATAGGCCCAATGAGATGGTTAAATGGAAAAATGTCCTTGATAATAAATGGTATGGCCCGGATCCTATTTTGATAAGATCCAGGGGAGCGGTCTGTGTTTTCCCACAGGATGAAGACAACCCATTTTGGATACCAGAAAGACTCACCCGAAAAATCCAGACTGACCAAGGGAATACTGATGTCCCTCGTCTTGGTGATGTCCAGGGCGTCAATAATAAAGAGAGAGCAGCGTTGGGGGATAATGTCGACATTTCCACTCCCAATGACGGTGATGTATAATGCTCAAGTATTCTCCTGCTTTTTACACTAACTAGGAACTGGGTTTGGCCTTAATTCAGACAGCCTTGGCTCTGTCTGGACAGGTCCAGACAACTGACACCATTAACACTTTGTCAGCCTCAGTGACTACAGTCATAGATAAACAGGCCTCAGCTAATGTCAAGATACAGAGAGGTCTCATGCTGGTTAATCAACTCATAGATCTTGTCCAGATACAACTAGATGTATTATGACAAATAACTCAGCTGGGATGTGAACAAAAGTTTCCGGGATTGTGTGTTATTTCCATTCAGTATGTTAAATTTACTAGGGCAGCTAAATTGTCAAAAAGTCTTTTTCAGTATATGTTACAGAATTGGATGGCTGAATTTGAACAGATCCCTTCGGGAATTGAGACTTCAGGTCAACTCCACGCGCTTGGACCTGTCCCTGACCAAAGGATTACCCAATTGGATCTCCTCAGCATTTTCTTTCTTTAAAAAATGGGTGGGATTAATATTATTTGGAGATACACTTTGCTGTGGATTAGTGTTGCTTCTTTGATTGGTCTGTAAGCTTAAGGCCCAAACTAGGAGAGACAAGGTGGTTATTGCCCAGGCGCTTGCAGGACTAGAACATGGAGCTCCCCCTGATATATGGTTATCTATGCTTAGGCAATAGGTCGCTGGCCACTCAGCTCTTATATCTCACGAGGCTAGACTCATTGCACGGGATAGAGTGAGTGTGCTTCAGCAGCCCGAGAGAGTTGCACGGCTAAGCACTGCAATGGAAAGGCTCTGCGGCATATATGAGCCTATTCTAGGGAGACATGTCATCTTTCATGAAGGTTCAGTGTCCTAGTTCCCTTCCCCCAGGCAAAACGACACGGGAGCAGGTCAGGGTTGCTCTGGGTAAAAGCCTGTGAGCCTAAGAGCTAATCCTGTACATGGCTCCTTTACCTACACACTGGGGATTTGACCTCTATCTCCACTCTCATTAATATGGGTGGCCTATTTGCTCTTATTAAAAGGAAAGGGGGAGATGTTGGGAGCCGCCCCCACATTCGCCGTCACAAGATGGCGTTGACATCCTGTGTTCTAAGTGGTAAACAAATAATCTGCGCATGTGCCAAGGGTATTTTGTGACTACTTGTACTCTGCCTTCCCCGTGACGTCAACTCGGCCGATGGGCTGCAGCCAATCAGGGAGTGACACGTCCGAGGCGAAGGATAATTCTCCTTAAGAGGGACAGGGTTTCGTTTTCTCTCTCTCTTGCCTCTTGCACTCTGGCTCCTGAAGATGTAAGCAATAAAGTTTTGCCGCAGAAGATTCTGGTCTGTTGCGTCTTTCCTGGCCGGTCGTGAGAACGCGTCTAATAACACATGTAAATGGCTCCCTATTCACCTAAATACTTCAATTGCATGTAATTAAATGTCATTGGATTTTCATGGTGAGTTCTCTGCATAGAAAGACAAATATCCACTTGCAAACTTATACTGGCACTCTGACACCTGTGAGGTAAAAGTCATACTCAAGAGTAAGCCACAGCCTCTACTCATTTCTCATCCTTGCACATCTCTCCAGGCTCATGTTCTAGCAACATCCAACTCCCCATAAAACTAGGCTGACTCCATGCCCACAAAAAATGATTTTATGCTTCATCTTCTGTCCAAATCTCCCCTTCACATTAACCTCACCTTTTCTTCTTCTGGAAAGCCTTTACTCCTTCAGGAATCTTTCTTCCCTTGCACAGCTGTGCCTTGTAGGACCTTGGATAATCAATAAACTACATTTCCTGCATCTAACTCACAGAACACCAGAAGAATTTGTGTAAGGTCTATGTGCCACACTCATCCTGACTTTACTGAAGGCTTAGGACATGGATGCAATCATAAGCACTGAGCACCTTGACTCTGCGAAGCAGGACAGATCATCTTCAGTGTGTGTACCTTCTTCTCAATCCTAATTTTTCTTGCCATTTTTATCAAATACATTAAAGACAATTTCACCTTGAATGAGGTAAAAGCTACGGTCAAACTTCTAGGTCTCTTGGCTTATAAAGGGAATATTTCCTTCCTTCATCCTTTGTACTCTCATGTGTTTATGAGTTGAAGTTCAAGGTATTGTGTCTGACACAACTCAAACACAGGAAATTTTCTTTATCATTCCCAAGAACTACGAGTGAAGAGCTGTAACACTCAGAGATACAGTAGTGGGAAGAGAAACATTTGCTCTCTCCTTCGGAATGTCAGTTTCTCTGAGTCCCAAAGTGACCTTCTAAAATGCCAAAGAAAAGGCACTAGCTTCTCTCTGAGTTACCAAATGATAGAACTAGATATTAATGTTCATCATCTCTTGCCCCCTCCAGAGAAGCAGAATCATGTCACCCTATGTGACAATAGTTATCTGCTATCACGAGGATATTTAAATAAGAAGCTTCTTCACACCAAACCAGGCAACACCAGGAAGCATATAACTCAGTCATACTTTATAGTCTAATTCAGGAAATAAGGAGAAAATATCAATATATAAAAATAAGTGTAATAACTCACCCATCTCAAAGCTCCCATTGATAAGTCCAACTATAGATGTGGAAATATTGAATTGTCTCTCTAATTGTGTGAGCATAGTACTCATGTAAACTCCTGATAGTATTTTGGATATATATGCCCATATTAATGCCAACAGAAACACCTAGGAAGAAAAAATATTAAGAAAAAAAAGAAAAGAAAACTTTGTCTTAAACAGCCCGTAACATCCAAGCAAGCACCTTCAAAGTGTAATCTCTTCTTTCTGTGTCACCATGCCTGCACTCTGAACACACAGAATAGTTGGTTAACATTTAGTAAATTTTGTAGATAGGGCTTTGCTCTCTTATGGTGTACCTTACTCATACAGAAAGACATGGAGTTGTTCCATGTAAGACATAGCTATTGATGGATCTTTATTACTATACTGTTACCACTGAGTGTCCTTGGTCAGTTCAACACTTTGTTCTCTTTTTCTGCATTCTCAAGCACAACACAGGATGCAATTGTCAGAGAAGAGTGAAGAGTGACCTATGGGGTTGTTTTTCTCCTTTGTACAATATTCTCTGTAACACTTTATCGAAGCAGCCCAAATGGTGTTCAAGTAATTAAACACTAGGGCAGAACAGTGTGGGTTCCCATAGGTACAGGATAAACTATGGCTTTATAGAAAACACTTCCAACTACCTGCCTGTGACTAATTAACTCACTTGGAGTGATGTAGTGAATGAGATTTCTGTTTCTGTTAACTTATCTTCCAGCAGCTGGTTGATGGCAAATTTTATCGTCCAAGTTTCTGGAATTTCTGAACTGTCTTATCCAAAACTATATTCAAATGTTATTATGTGAAATTTTTATTTAGTGCTTATAACTTTACTGTCACAGGTATCAATTAAGATAGATGAACTAAAGCAAAAACATGAAAAAAGAGAAAACCTAATTTGGAAATGAGAGTACCAACTTTAGCATACCTCACAAGTACTCTTTATCTGTAATATAGTGTAATTCCATCTCTTGACATTTCTAAATTCTAACGCTGTTTAAAGAGATGATCACTCTTCCCATTGTACTTCTTTCAGAGGATGTGACTGACACTTTATAATTTTCACTTGAGACTTACAATTCAGATCCTTTATTTAAAACCAAAGTCTACAAAATTACAAAAATAATCAGACTCTGGATGATCATTTATTTTCTTTGTGTTTTAGAGAATAAAGATAAATAGTTAATGAGCCTATTTAGTTCTTTCTATAAAGTATTTGGTTCTGTGCAGAAGTAAAAGAATTCAATAGCTATGCACATCTGGGTCTCCTGCTACATAACATCTGTATTCATGAAGCTAATCTTACCAACTTTTTACCTTAGCTCTCTAGAGTCTAAAGTAAACTCCTTTGGAGTAGTCTTTTCATGCTTCCTAAAGTAGTTTTCTTTTTTTTTTTCCTCTTAAGTTTTTTCATCTTTTCTTTTTTTGGATGTGTGTGTATGTTTGTGTGGGATGAGTTCATACATGCATATGTACATGGGGAGAAAGAAGACAATTTCAGGGTCAATACCCCCAAGAAATGACATATTAAAAACAAAAACAAACAAACAAATAGAGACTCTCAAGTGCCTGGAATTCAGCCAGGAGGCAAGACTGGCTCAGCAGTGAGCCACATGTATCAGCAAGACTCCATCTCTCCATGCTAAAGTTATACTTATATGTCACCATGCCGAGTTTTTAATGAAAACTTTGAGGACTGAATTTAGGACCTCCTATTTTCCAAACAAGTACTTTACTTTACTGATCAAGGTATCTCCCCAGCCCTCTTGAGAAATTTTCCCTTCTTTTCTTTAATAATTTTTGTTGATTAAATATATTTTTTACTGATTTCATACATACATGGTATGTTCTGATTATTTTCTTCTTCCCCTTTCTTTCTCCTCTATTCTCCATGGGCACCTTTGTTCGTAGAAGTCCTTTTCCAAGATTCATGAATCTTGGTTTAGTTTTCTTTTACCCATGGAGCATAACCAGGGACATCTGTGTAGCCACTGTGTTAGAACTAACCATTGGTACCAGGAAGGTCATCAATGCATGCATGATTGAAGGGCATCAAGGATGTTATTTCTCCTGTCCTGGAAACTTTTGTTAATGATAATATTCTCCATTTAGAAAGCAGGACCTACATTCAGTCTGTCAATGTAGACCATTTGGCCCACTAAACAATGAAGATAGTTCTAACTTCAGAGAAGAAGAGACATGTGATTAATTTTAAACAATTACTTCTAAATTTTATCTTGTAAAGTCATGGATTTAACATTTTTCCATAACACTAACACCAATATCTACTCTTATTAAACTCTAAAGTAATTCAGGTGGTTGTGCTAGGAAGAGCCCCATAAACACATGAGCCTGAAGGCTTGGCCACCAGGGAGTAGTAGTATTAGAAGTTTAGCCTTTAAGAGGCAGTGTCTAACTGGGCTGGGCTCTGGGGATTCAAAAGGTCCATTCAATCCCATAGTCACTCTCTTCCTGATCCCTGATGACCTGATGTATATCTATCTAATGGCTCCTTCTCCTGTACCATATCTGCCTTTGCACCACCATAATTCCTTCCATGATGGCAGTGAACTAAACCTCTGAATATTTAAAATGGCCCAAATTACTGGCCCAAAGCTACAGTGGCCATGATGTCACATTGCAGTAACTGAAACCTTAATTAAGTCATTTACCTGAAACAGACTATGAGAAGTACGGTTATAGATACCTAATGACTTTTCTCAACAAATTCTCATAATCCTAGTAAGTAATAATCAAAATCCTCGTCACTCTCCTAATTCGTGAAGCTGGAGATGCAGCTCAGTGGTGAAGAGCACTGACTGTACTTTCTGAGGACTGGGATTCAGTCCACTGCACCCACTTGATAGCTGAGTAGGCATCCGGTGAAGGTCAGGAGCCAAGGGACCTGGACTCCTCAAAAGCATGTGAGAACTGAGGATAACCAGAATGCCTTTGGTTTCCAATAATAGCAGGCAAAAATACTTTCCAGGGTCTCTTTTATCTTCATAAACCTCTAGCACATGTGAATAAAAGTAAAATGATCATTCAGTAGGATGACTTAGCAGCTTAGAGAGGAATATTTAAGGGATTCTTCAGGAACTAGGCCAGTGCTCAAATTTTCTAGGTCAAAATAAGCTTACATTTTGTGATATAAAGCTGACTTTGGAGCTATAAAAACAATTTTTGTCTCTAGAATACTGAAAACCACCAAACCAGCTAACAGTATCTTCTTACCAAAGAGTAACTGTTGTGTTGCCAAAACTTGAAGAAAATATTTGTCTGACTGGATCATAAAGTTATCTTTGCATATTAATCAACATAGCACTTCTATTAGGGAACTATTTCCTAGCTGTGACTTCTAACCTTCTGTCAGGAATCCCTGAAGGCTAGGCACTGGTTTGACCTCTGACCTCAGACTAAACACCACTACAACAAAATATACACCTAAAACATTTTAAACTCCATTTTGTAAGAGGGAAGGAGGCTGCAACTGAAATTTAATTTAATTTAAAAATAGAAATTAAGATGAAAAAAATCTTTCCCTCTTATCCTGGATAAATAATACTGGTTAGATATTCCTAATTATAAAACCAATGCTTTTAAGTCAAGAAATTAACAACACATAGAATAAAATGGCATTCGTGTTGCAAAATTTCATGTAAGCTTAACAATATTACAGCAACTTTCAATTCTCGTTTAAAAGACTTCTGTGCCTGTATATACGCATATTTCTAAACAGTACATACCTTGATCTTGGCAAAGCACCTGACCCTGTGGATTCCAACCCTTTTCCCAGGTTCTCCCATTTTGTTCTTCTGATTGTTTAAGGATGTCTCTGCTTTCAAAGTCCTACCACTGCCTGTTTAAAAGACAGTGCTTAAATTATTTGTTGAACAATAACAAGTCATTTTTTTTTCATTTGTGACCTTGAATTTCCTTATGTTTTTTTCTCTTATGCATTAAGTCCCAACCACAGTGTCCCTCTCTCCACTTCCAAAGTCCTTACCCTACCCCTTCCTTCTCCCCCCCCCAGACCAACTCTTCTTCATCCCCACCCCCAAAAATGTGCTTGCCTTGTAAGAATATCAATGGAATGTTTAATAAGTTACAATGAAACTAGGCTCAAACCCTGGTATCAGGGCCAAAGGGTACAACTCAGTAGGGGAACAATTGTTAAATTATTAAAGCAGTTAACTTATTTACTGAACTATAAAATGTGAAGGGGTATTCTTTCTTGTCAGGTCTCCTTGAGGCAGCAGAGGAGGAAGAGTGTCGATGGAGGGTAAGACTTTGTCTTACAAGATATTTAGGGTTGCGGTATAATAATAAAAAGTTTATTTATCTAAGTCTAAGTTCCTATGCTACTGTAGCTAGCTTGCCTTCTAGATCCTCTGAAGCCAGAAACTGCAATTTCTAAGGATTAAGTAAATAGCCTTTGCACTATCGCAGCAGGAACTAAGCAGCTCTAACTCTCGCCCTGCTATTAGGAAGTTGCAGGAAGAAAAGGGGACATTTTGAAAAGTGGATATAGAGTTTATTACTATGTTGTAAAAAGTTTCCTATGAAAGCTATCTAAGGGGAAAAGCAGAAATATCCTAAGTGGGGAAAAGGAAAAAAATTCTTCTAAGGGAAAAAAAATTCTCCTCTCTTCTCTTTGTCCTCAGTACTTCTACATCTTTCTGAGTACATGATCACATGTTACAAAGTACATCACAGGTTCACACAAAAAATCAAATCATAAATTGAAATAGAAATTTACAACATAGAAGGTTTACATGCATATTCACTAGGAGTAATTATCTGGCTAAACATCCATCACCTGTCTCAGCTCCACAAAGTGATTGTAAGTTGAAAACCATAACTAAGTTATTAGTGAAGTTTTGTATAGATAGACCCAGTCAATATTTTATCTTCTGTCATAGCACCTATAATAAATCATTATTTCTCTTTTTATGACCTTTGGTTAATTGTTTTACAACCTCTTAGAAAGTGTTCTGAGTAGGAGAAATTCTGGTTGCTATCTAAGAGCAATTAACTGGTGACACTTGGGGACCTGGCAGAGTTCTCATTGCAGTTTTGACTATCAGAAAAAGACCTAATAGCAGTCACACTATAAAAGAGCTTAATAATCACAGATATAATTTTAGAACACTAAGACTTATGACATCTATTTGTCTATATAACATCACTACAAGTTAGTACATCTTCGTGAATCTGAACCAAAGACGTGATTGTTATATATGTTTAATAATAACAGGAAAAGTGTATTAATAGCAAGAATCTTTCCTAAAGTGAATCCCTTACAGCCTTACTGAATGAGGGCAAACCTGTCATA
This sequence comes from Mus musculus, assembly GCF_000001635.26. Taxonomy (NCBI): domain Eukaryota; kingdom Metazoa; phylum Chordata; class Mammalia; order Rodentia; family Muridae; genus Mus; species Mus musculus. The sequence continues at coordinate 142,162,589 of NC_000072.6, forward strand.
GATTATATAATAATCTGAAGCAGGCCATCTCAGGAAGATCATCAGCTAGTTATTACTTGTCCCATTATGGCTCCTGACAATAACAAGTGACTCTTTAAAACAAAACATAACAAAACAAAAATCATCTCAGGGCTAGGCTGTCTTAGTCAGTTTTTCTCTGGCTATCATAAACTACTAGAACCAAAAGAAACTTATAGGTAAAAGGTGTTTTTTTGTGTGTTTGGATCTGGTTTGGTGGTGGTGGTGGTGGTGGTTGGTTGGTTGGTTTTCTGTTTGTTTTGGTTTTTTTTTTTTTTGTTGTTGTTGTTTTTTTTGCTTTGCTTTGCTTTATTTTTCCTTTACTTAATTTCTTGTTCTTAATTAACATTACATCCCAATTGCAGGCCCTTCCCTCTTCTCATACCAGTCCCACCCTTACAAGTCCCTCCCCACATTGCCCCCTCTCCTCCTCAAGGAAGGGGAGACCCACCACCACCACACCACCATCCTTGAGTACAACTCTTACTCTGGAACATCTAGTACTTGTAGGACTAAGCACCTCCTCTACCACTAAGATTGGATCAGGCAGATGTGATTTCCAGTTTTTCCTTATCTACTACATCCTTGATTGGAGAGATTCACACAGCACATCATGTAGATCTGTTATCCAAAAAATGTGTCAATAGCATCCATGATTCAGGAGACTATTAACAGGGGACTCTAGTGTTGCAGGATTTTCCCTGTCCGATCACATTAGGGCAATGGTAGGCTTATGATTGAACAGGAGAAGGAAGGCGGAGTGAGGAGTGGAGACAGAGAAAAAAAGGAGGGGAGGCAACTTTCTGCAATCCTAGAGACCAGCATCCTGCATCCAGCATCCGGGCACGGAATTCCATGTTTCACAGTCCCATCCACAGCCATGTAGGACTTGGCATCTTACCCTTTTTGTTTTAATTCGAAAGTGCAAACATTCATTGACTGTGAGTTCAGTTACTGAGTACATGACTTTTTTGACGAAGACTTGAAGAACTCCCTGCCAAGGTTAATGACTCCATGATAATTAGAAACAGAATGATCCTGGGAGGGAGGGTGTGTCTAATGTTCCTCAGCCAAATGGTAAATGCTGACACCTTCAGGACAGCCCTTAAAACTGTGGGGAAGTACTGCGGGGAAACATGAGTTCAAAAATATCTAATTTCTGAACTATGCAAAATATAAGGATGCAATATTGAATTGTATGAGGGGCTTCATGGACCTAAAAGAACAGATATACCTGCACTGAGTCAGCTTGTCAGAAAGATATTAAGGAAGGAGATAAAAATATTTAGGGAGTGACAATCCAAAGGCAGAATTCCACCCACTAAACTTATTTGTACTTACAAAGATAGGCAGATTTCTGGTTCAAAGTCAGCCTGGGACAGAGTGAGTTTAGGTCTAGGCAAGATCGAAGTGATGATCTCTGAGTGGGATCCCACCAAGCTAAACTTGTTGTTTGTACTTACAAAGACAGGTAGATCTCTGGGTACATTTGCTATGTTAAAAGAAAATGTACTTGATGTCTCTTTCTAAGAATCAAGGGCCTAAGGTCATAAAATGCTGAATTGCAGGATAATCAAAAGGGAACCTGGTATGGATGATTGAATTAATATACAAATAAAAGACTGGACTTTGGTCTGCATGAGCTGTGACATCTACACAGCTGTCTGGAAAGCCAGCTCAAGCAGAGCACAGAGCTGTTATCTATTAGTTCATCACTGAAGGAAGTCAGGACAGGACCTGAGGGCAGGAATCTGGATGCAAGAAGTAATGCAGAGGCCATGGAGGAATGCTACTTACAGTTTTGCGCCTCATGTATTGCTCAGCCTGCTGTATTACAGAACCCAGGACTTTGTACTGAGGCATGGCATCATCTACAGTGAGCTAACCCCCTCACATTAATCATCAGTCAAGAAAATGTACCACAGGCTAGACCATTGGTCCACAGATGATGACTCTAGCTCATCTCAAGTTGATATAAAATTATCCAGTACAGCTGAGGAAGTTCAAAGGACAAAACGTTTGGCTTTTAATATTGAGAATGTGAGTTTGAATTCTTAGTAGCCAAGTAAAGAGCTGAGTTTCTTTGCACCTGCCTGTAACCTCAAAACCCAGACAGCAAGATCAAAGCAGTGTGCCAACCTGCCACTCTAAGCAAATAAACTACCAACAGGTTAAGTGAAGAGACCTATTGTGGTTTAAATAGGTATGGCCCTAAAAGACTCAAGTATTTAAAGGCATGGCCCAGAGGAGTGGCACTATTAGAAGATGTGGCCTTTTTGAAGTGGATGTAGCCTTGTTGAAGGAAGTGTGTCACTGTGGGGTCAGGCTTTGAGGTACCCTATGCTCAATATAAGCACAATGCGGAACACAGTCTGCTTCCTCTGCCATTGGATCAATACACAAAACTCTCAGCTTTTTCTTAAGCATCATGCCTACCTGCAATACACCATGCTTCCTGCCATGATGTGAAGAGACTAAACCTCTGAAACTGTAAAAGGGCCTGGATTAAATGTTTTCCTTTATAAGCATTGGTGGTCATGGTGTTTCTTTACAGCAACAAATCCCTAAGACAAGACCACCATCAAAAACACATAAGGTTGAGTACTCTAGAGGAAGATATTCAGCATTGATTTCTGGCCTCTATAATACACACACCTGTTTATGTGCACCTGCACCTGAACATACTCCTATGTATACACACAAACCCATACATATAAACATGTATGCAGACATGCACACCACTCAAATGTGTCAAGACAATCTCTTGAATAGAAACAACTTAAGCAGTACCTTGAATATTATAATATTATCTAGGAAGGTTAGTATAGTCTGAGTGACCTTGTAAATAAAAGCATAAAAGATTACCTTTTTATGGTTTCTATTGAAAAATCCAATGCAAATAACTATACTCATTCTTTGGTGATACTAAAGATAGCCTCAGAGCTTTTTGCTATGACATTAAGCTAATGACAATATAGATAAAATAAAGGTTTTCATTTCTTTACACAAAATAAATGAAACCTAGAAGGTGAGTTTTGAACTCACTTGAAGGCTGTTGCCTTTAAAAATGGGAAGCTATCTGTTGTACTTGTACTAAACCTCTGCCTCACTGAAGCCTAGACTATTTGACCAGGATTCTTTCTTGAGGTCTTTGAATTCCAAAATTTACCCAGAATTTCAAGACTAAAACACTTTCTATGGCAAGGTAGAGTCACAGAAATCTGAGGATACATGGAGTTTTAATCACAAGAATAACCTAAGTAAAAGCCACAAGTCTCTGATATAGAGAAAAATCCAATAATTCTAACTTTAATAATGTAGAGTCTAGGAAAAGACCAGACACCTAAACAGAGATCTATACATGTGATTACTTATGAGATAAATATTATGTGTGGATGAACGTGTCCTTCTCTGAATAACTGATATTTACATGCAAGCATTTAGATGTAATTCAAAAAGGTGACTTGAGCTCTATTCAATTGTACTTGTCTCATTAAACTGTTTTCTGTCTTTGTGATGGTTTGTATATGCTTAGCCCAGGGAGTGGTACTATTAGGGGGTGTGGCCTTGTTGGAAAAGATGAGTCACTGTGGGTGTGGGTTTAAGACCCTCACTTTAGCTGCCTGGAAGTCAGTCTTCCAATAGAAGCCTTTAGATGAAGATGTAGAACTCTCAGCTCTGCCTGCACCATGCCTGCCTAGAAGCTGCCATGCTCCCACCTTGATGATAATAGACTAAAACTCTGAACCTGTAAGCCAGCCCCAAATATGTGTTGTCCTTTATAAGACTTACCTTGGTCATGGTGTCTCTTCACAGCAGTAAAATCCTAACTGAGACAGAAGTTGGTACCAGGTACTCGGGTATTGCTGTGATAGTCCTGACCATAATTTTGTTTGGAAGACTATAAATTTTGGGACTTTGAATTTAGAAAGCAGAGGAATGCTTTAAATGGGGCTTAATCAGTTATCCTAATAGGAATATGGAAGAAACTGTTGATCCAAATAATTTGAACTGTGCAGACCTGGCCCAAGAGGTTTCAGAGAAGAAGAATTTCAGTATGTGGCATAAAGACTGTTTGGTGGTATTTTGGTGAAGAATTGGCTAATTTTTGCCCTTGGTCGGCCTGAGGCTACAATGAAGAAACTCAGATTAATTGCATTGACAACGGGAATCTCAGAAGCACCCATCATAGATTTTGTTCTCTGGTTAAGAAAAACATTCTAAACAAGTGTAGCAAGCTAATAAAAAGAAAAATATAAATTATATGCTTCAGGTATTAAAGAGGTACCAGGAAGTGAAATGGAATTGAATACTATGTTCTAGGAGATAGGAGATTAAGGGAGAGGGAATTTGAGGCAAGATCCTATCCAGCTAAATTTAGATCCAGCATGTCTGTACACACCTTTAATCCCAGGAGACAAAGCCAAGCAGATCACTGAGTTCAAGGTCAACCTTGGACACAGCAGGTTCTAGGTGAATAAAAGCTTAAATCCAGGCATGGTAGTACATGCCATGGAATCTCTGAGTTCAGGTCAATCTTCAAAGCCAGTTCCAGGAAAGCCAAATTTAAGCAGTGAAAGAGTTGAAAAAGAAATAGCTGGTGATCATGCAATAGAACAAGTGGCCCATGCTCCAGCTCCAGCTCCAGCTCCAGCTCCAGCTCCAGCTCCAGCTCCAGCTCCAGCTCCAGCTCCAGCTCCAGCTCCAGCAAGCAGTAGAACTACGCAGCTTTGGCCATGTGTCTCAGATACTGTTCCAGTACCATATGCCTGGAGCCTTGCTCTGAAGAATAAAAAATTACTGGCCTCTTGTAAGAACATGAATTTTTTACCTCGGAGCCCACCCCCTCCCATCTAGAGATTGTTCTCGGAACACTCCTAAACTTTTCACCCCAAAACTCCTCACCCTAAAGTTCGAAAAAACTGTTCCAAGAACATTTTTGAGATAAAGGCCTCCTGAAACAACCTCAAAATGAACCGGGTACATTGCCAAATGATAGGACATGACTCCTTAGTTACGTAGATTCCTTGATAGGACATGACTCCTTAGTTACGTAGATTCCTTTGGCAGAACTCCCTAGTGATGTAAACTTGTACTTTTCCTGCCCAGTTCTCCCCCTTTGAGTTTTACTATATAAGCCTGTGAAAAATTTTGGCTGACTGTCGAGACTCCTCTACCCTGTGCAAAGGTGTATGAGTTTCGACCCCAGAGCTCTGTGTGCTTTCATGTTGCTGCTTTATTTCGACCCCAGAGCTCTGGTCTGTGTGCTTTCATGTTGCTACTTTATTAAATCTTGCCTTCTACATTTTATGTATGGTCTCAGTGTCTTCTTGGGTACGCGGCTGTCCCGGGACTTGAGTGTCTGTGTGAGGGTCTCCCTTCGGGGGTCTTTCATTTGGTGCATTGGCCGGGAATTCGAGAATCTTTCATTTGGTGCATTGGCCGGGAATTCGAGAATCTTTCATTTGGTGCGTTGGCCGGGAAACAGCGCGACCACCCAGAGGTCCTAGACCCACTTAGAGGTAAGATTCTTTGTTCTGCTTTGGTCTGATGTCTGTGTTCTGTTTCTAAGTTTGGTGCGATCGCAGTTTCAGTTTTGCGGACGCTCAGTGAGACCGCGCTCCGGAGCGCGGGGTGGATAAGGATAGACGTGTCCAGGTGTCCACCGTCCGTTCACCCTGGGAGACGTCCCAGGAGGATCAGGGGAGGATCAGGGACGCCTGGTGGACCCCTTTGAAGGCCAAGAGACCATTTGGGGTTGCGAGATCGTGGGTTAGAGTCCCACCTCGTGCCCAGTTGCGAGATCGTGGGTTCGAGTCCCACCTCGCGTTTTGTTGCGAGATCGTGGGTTTGAGTCCCACCTCGCACCTTGTTGTGAGACCGTGGGTTCGAGTCCCACCTCGCGTCTGGTCACGGGATCGTGGGTTCGAGTCCCACCTCGTGCAGAGGGTCTCAATCGGCCGGCCTTAGAGAGGCCATCTGATTCTTCTGGTTTCTTTTTTGTCTTAGTCTCGTGTCCGCTCTTGTTGTGACTACTGTTTTTCTAGAAATGGGACAATCTGTGTCCACTCCCCTTTCTCTGACTCTGGTTCTGTCGCTTGGTAATTTTGTTTGTTTACGTTTGTTTTTGTGAGTCGTCTATGTTGTCTGTTATCTAAGTGTCTAAGTGTGGCACCGCTGAATTTAAAGGAGAGAGGGTGTTCTCTCTGCCAGAGTGGGAGTGGACGTGGAATCCCACCCCATCAGGAAGGGAGTCGATGTGGAATCCGACCCCGTCAGGCTTCTTTTTCTCTGTTGCTATCTTGTTTTTGTTTGTGGTTTTTGTCATGAGACACAGACACTGTACGTCGGAGATAAAGTGGGATCCCTCCCTGTCTGTATGTCTGTGTGTCTTGTTCACTTGTGTGTCCTCCATTGGACCACCTTCTGATTCTGTTTTGTTTTTGGTTTGTCTGGTTTCAGGTCTGGTCTTGGTCCCAAGGAGTTGACTGATTATCTTGGTTTGGTTTTAGGCCGGTCTCAGGTTCTGGGACCTTCCCATGGAGACAGGTCCATTTGAGTTGGTCATAGTGACAGTAAGCTTCTCTGGAAATCGTATGTAAGATGCCCTGTATTGGTCTTGCTTGTGTTTGTCATTTCTGTGGTACTGTGATTCTATAGTGGTTGCCTAAAAAACGGTTTCTGTGTGTGTCTTTTGTGTCTCTTTGTGTTCGGACTTGGACTGATGACTGACGACTGTTTTTAAGTTATGCCTTCTGAAATAAGCCTAAAAATCCTGTCAGATCCCTATGCTGACCACTTCCTTTCAGATCAACAGCTGCCCTGCCTCCCACTCCAACTCCAGAGAGCAGCCAGCGGGTCACAGTGGTCCCGCCCATGGACCTGGAGCCTAGGGAAAAATGAGTTCGGAAATCCGGAGCAAATGAGGAGTGGTCCCTGAGAAGTCAGTGGCCTGGATGTTGTGGCTGCTAAAGCAAAAAGAAGAGGAGGCTGTTCGAGTAGCCGGCCAAGAGCGCTGCAGGTTCCCAGGCAGCTTCTCATTCCCCTGTCCCTCCCATCCCGTCTCTTGTTAACAGAAAAACTGCTTTCACTTTAAGATAGGTGCCGGTTGCAGCCAGCTGTGAGAGCTGCACTCCCGTCTCTGCTCTAAAGTTCCCTCTTCTCAGAAGGTGGCACCACCCTGAGCTGCTGGCAGTGAGTCTGTTCCAAGTTCCAGTGAGGGAGGCATCCGCCCACTTGGGGCTTCTGTCCAAGGTAAGGAGCACCTGTGAGTCTAACTGCCAGGCTCTGATGGGGGTCTCGTCTCTGTGGGACTAGAAAGTCCCAACAATCTGACCAAGGTAACAAGAAGTTAAAAGGACAGGGTATAAGAGTCAGACAAGAAAAAGAGTTAAAGAAACATGAGGCTGACAAAGACAGAGACCAGAGTCAGAATCAGAACTGTGCTGTGAGACAAAGAGATAAGAGAAATAAAATGCTGGCCACAAAAGTCAGGAAAATTAGAAAACTTAGATAGTACCTGGCAACAAAAGAAAGCTTTTGGCTAAAAATCAATGTGTTTACTGTAAAGAAAAAAAGCACTGGGTGAGAGACTGCCCCAATAAAAAGAAGAGGAGCCCCCCTCATGATCAAACCCTTCACCTGTTCGTAACTAAAAATAAAGAGATAACAAAAGGGGTGCTAATACAGAAGCTGAGTCCTTAGAAGAGTCCGGTGGCCTACCTGTTGAAGCAGCTAAAAAAAGAGACTGTGTTTCATACTCCTCCACTGACCAGTGCAAAACAAGCTAAAAAGTTCCTGGGCACTGCGGACTTTTGCAGATTGTGGATTCCAGGTTTTGCTGAATTAAAGAGATAAACAGCCCTTCGTATATAAAAAAGAGAACAATCTTGGATGGCCTTGGATGCTCTTGAGACTGCCCTAATGTTATCCCCAGCTATGGGACTCCTAGATGTGACTGAGAACAAAGGTATTGCCAAAAAAGTTCTTACTCAGAGATTGGGACCCTAAAAAAGACCTGTGGCATACTTGTAAAAAATTAGACCTGGTGGCTGTAGGATGGCCTGCTTGTCTGCACATAGTGGCTTCTGGTTAAGGACGCAGATAAATTGACTCTGAGACAAAACTTGGCACATGTCACATTATCCAACCGTCCCCCTGACCGATGGACACATTGTCAGAGCTTTTTGTTGACTGAACGAGTGACCTTCGCTCCCCCTGCTATCCTCAATCTCACTACTGCCTGAGACTTCACCTACTCATCATTGTGCTGACATTCTGGCAGAAGGAACTCATACTCGAGATGATCTGAAGGATCAGATCAGCCTTGGCCTGAGAGTTTGAACTGGTACACGGATGGCAGTAGCCTGGAGGTTAAAGGTAAGCGGAAGGCGGGGACAGCAGTGCAGTGATGGACAGAAAGCAAGTGATCTAGGCCAGCAGCCTCCCTAAAGAGACTTCAGCCCAGAAAGCTAAACTTGTGGCTTTAATACAAGCTCTATATATACAGACAAAGAGAGCTGTTGACATCTGCAGAGAAAGACCTAAGATGCTGTGGCTAAAAAAAATCAGGTGGCAAATCTAACCGCCCAGGCATCCTAAAGAGCAATGATCCTGACAGTCTGAAGACTATCAAGTTATAGACAAATTAAGACTGGTAAAAGAAACCCTGTATGACATAGTAGAAACTGAAGAAAGAAAACTAGTCCTCTCATGAGAAGACAGACCTGACATCTACTGAAAAATAGACTTTACTGAAAAAAAATATGTGTATGAATACCTTCTGGTTTTTGTGAACGTTCTCAAGATGGATAAAAGCTTTTCCTTGTAAAACTGAGACTGCTCAGATAGTCATCAAGAAGATTATTAAAAATTTTCCAAGGTTCGGAGTGCCAAAAGCAATAGTGTCAGATAATGGTCCTGCCTTTGTTGCCCAGGTAAGTCAGGGTGTGGCCAAGTATTTAGAGGTCAAATAAAAATTGTATTATGTGTACAGACCTCAGAACTCAGGACAGATAGAAATACTGAATAAAACTCTAAACAGACCTTGACAAAATTAATCCTGGAGACTGGCACAGACTTACTTGGTACTCCTTCCCCTTGCCCTATTTAAAACTGAGAATACTCCCTCTTGATTCAGTTTTACTCTTTTTAAGATCCTTTATGGGGCTCCTATGCCCATCACTGTCTTAAATAATGTGTTTAAACCTATGTTGTTATAATAATGATCTGTATACTAAGTTAAAAGGCTTACAGATGGTGCAGAAAGAAGTCTGGTCACAACTGGCTACAGTGAACGAGCTGGGTACCCCAAGGACATCTTACCAGTTCCAGCCAGAGATCTGATCTACGTACACCTGCGTCATGCTGAGACCCTCAAGCCTCACTAGAAGGGTCTCTGCCTAGTTCTGTTTACTAATCTGCCTTATTCTGTTTTTGTTCCCATGTTAAAGATAGAGTAAATGCAGTATTCTCCACATAGAGATATAGACTTCTGAAATTCTAAGATTAGAATTACTTACAAGAAGAAGTGGGGAATGAAGAATAAAAAATTACTGGCCTCTTGTAAGAACATGAATTTTTTACCTCGGAGCCCACCCCCTCCCATCTAGAGATTGTTCTCGGAACACTCCTAAACTTTTCACCCCAAAACTCCTCACCCTAAAGTTCGAAAAAACTGTTCCAAGAACATTTTTGAGATAAAGGCCTCCTGAAACAACCTCAAAATGAACCGGGTACATTGCCAAATGATAGGACATGACTCCTTAGTTACGTAGATTCCTTGATAGGACATGACTCCTTAGTTACGTAGATTCCTTTGGCAGAACTCCCTAGTGATGTAAACTTGTACTTTTCCTGCCCAGTTCTCCCCCTTTGAGTTTTACTATATAAGCCTGTGAAAAATTTTGGCTGACTGTCGAGACTCCTCTACCCTGTGCAAAGGTGTATGAGTTTCGACCCCAGAGCTCTGTGTGCTTTCATGTTGCTGCTTTATTTCGACCCCAGAGCTCTGGTCTGTGTGCTTTCATGTTGCTACTTTATTAAATCTTGCCTTCTACATTTTATGTATGGTCTCAGTGTCTTCTTGGGTACGCGGCTGTCCCGGGACTTGAGTGTCTGTGTGAGGGTCTCCCTTCGGGGGTCTTTCATTTGGTGCATTGGCCGGGAATTCGAGAATCTTTCATTTGGTGCATTGGCCGGGAATTCGAGAATCTTTCAGCTCCCCACCATGATGGTCATGGACTAACCCTCTAAAACTATAAATAAGCCAGCAACTATCTGCTGTCTCATCACAGCAATAGTAAAATAGGTTAGACAGCATCTTAGATCAAAGTTCATTCACTCATGTTGTCTAGGGGACATCTGTTTATTTTGAACCTTAAAATATTCTCCCAGCATTCTAAAAGCACTGCCCTTGAAAACATCCTGCCAATCCCTAGAGGTGGCTTCTGCTGAAACAAAGGTTAGTCTAAAGTAATGGCCAGAGGAGATTATCCACTTAGAAATCAGTTTATAATCTAATAGTGTTAACTTTACTGCTTTAATGACTGATAACTAAGTTAGAAAGTTATGTGTTATCTCTACAATGACAACATTAAAAATGTTAAGGCATATCAATTGCCAATAGGAAAAGACAGTTATACTGTCTTCAATTAAAAACAAGAAAAGAAAAACAAAAATTATATCTTTACATTAAGTAGAAAAGCAATTGAGTTTTTATAACCAATCCTTCAGTTAACCTTTATTCTCCTCTCTGCTTTTTCTTAGATACTTGTGGTAGCCTTCTCATTCAGTTACATATGCAAAACCCAGTGGAATCATGATGAAAAGTTCCATCACTCTGAAAAGTTCCATCACTCAAAGAGAAAGATTTGGCATGTCATCTTCTATTGTTGCGTTGATGGATAGAGGCTTTGAAATAGGTGATACGTATTTCTATTTACTGTTCAGACATGTACTGTACCCATGTTCTCATCCAGGGATGACTCTGTTCTTTCTGCCAAATGCAGCAATATCTCTAGCAATTTTTGTTGTCCTATCTTGAGAAACAGAAATGTTGATGCCTAGGAGTTAAAATCAGCAATATCACTAAATATGGTGAAAAAAGTGATCATGAAAAGAGGATTTTTGAAGATTGATTGTTCACAGACACATTATTTTCAACTTACTCTATTAGCTTTCCCTTTTTTAAGATGATCAGACATAAAGAAAAGTTGAGACAGTCTATAGTGCCTTTCATTTAAGAAGTAAAGAACAACTTTGGAATAATCTCTGTGTATTTTTGCTCTTTGATTCTATAGGGTGTAAAAAATGATTATTAATATTTTGTACATATTAATTAAAGCTGGAAGTTAATATGGTGGCAGTTTTTCCTTAACCAGTGAGTTCCCAAAATAACCATCCAAAGAAACTGTAGAATCCAAAATAAGTTAGAGGCTACCTAGCCCCTCCCCCTTTGAAGGGACTTTCAGAAGCATAGCAGTTAAAATGACTAAGTCTATAGCTGCCAAAACAAAATGAGGTGTTCTCAGAAAAATAACCATAGCAAGATAGCAGTTCCCGGAGAAATTCCCCTACCCTTCCCAACACTAAATGCTGAGGAAAAAAACAAAAAACAAAAAACAAACAAACAAAAAACACAAACTGCCCTGACCTTGTTGATAGCTGCGATGGTAACAGCTGTGATGTTGATAGCTGACCCTTAAGTTCAAAATGTACTACTGCTTTGCTGACCAAATCATAATAACCCACCATGGGGGCAGGCAAAGTGAGTCACTGGGGCAAAGGGTTACTTAGTCACCCTATACAAACCAACCAATGCCTGAAAAGGTTACTTGTTACACCAATAAGAATAAGCCAGCTACCCTGTTGCTCAAATTTGCCCCTTACAAGGTATAAAAAGTGTGTTCCTTCTTTGTTCTGGGTCTCTCCTCTGGTCTGTGTGCTGAGAGGAGAGTCCCCAACATATTGGATCAATAAAAAAAAAAATCCTCTTGAAGTTTGCAGTGATGGCTGTCTCTGTGGTCTTTGTGAGTGAGGGTCTTCTGAGGAGATCCAAATTTTGATGCATTGGCCAGGAAGACTTTCCTCAAGAGGACCCAAACACTGTGCAACGGATCCCAGTCTGCCTATCTGAATGTCTGCCTTGTCTGTGTTGTTAGGTCCGAGGAAGGGACCGACTGGTTTCAGGTTCTAATTTCAGGTCTGGTTTTGGTCATGGGGGAAATGACTGGTATTCAGGTGCCGGGGCTCTGGTGGGAAACTCCCATCTGGGTGGTCGCTGTGACTTCCAGACATGTTGAGATGTCACAGGCCATGGGGAACTGGAGGACACCCCAGAATTCCCCCTGGGGGTTGAATCAGAGGCATTCATTCTCAGCCCAGTGGTTGAGTGAGAGGCAGCTACCACCTGGTCCAGGCTTCTATGGGAATTGTGTCTAAGAACGCCCTGATTGGTCTTGTTTGGTTGGTTATTTTCTGTTTCTGTGGAATTACTGTGATGCTTTATCTGGACAGTTTCTGTGTGCGTGTTCTGTATCTCTGTGTGTTCAGCTTGGACTGATGGCTGATGACTGTTTTGAGTATTATGCCCTCTGGGAAAAGCCTAAGAATCCTGTCAGACCCCAATGCTGACCTCTTCCTTTCAGATCCACAGCTGCCCTGCCTCCCACTCCCCAACTCCAGAGATCAGATGGTGGAGCAGAGTCAGCTGTGACCTCTGTGCTCCCTTCCCTGTCCCGGGGGTGGGGGGCTTCTCAGGTGGCCCCGCCCCATTCCCATCCCCCTTTCACTTCTGGCCATGAGTCTGTTCCAAGATCCATTGAGGGAGCCATCCGCCCACTTGGGGCTTCTCCTGCCCAAGGTAGGGATCATCTGAAAAGTCTGTTGCCAGACTCTTCGGGGGTCTCACGTCTGTAGAGTTAGAAAGTGCTCCACCAATCTAACCAAGATAACAGGTAGAAAGAGAAGTTAGAAGGAAATACAGTGTAAGTCGGTGAAAGAGTTGTACAGGTTGATAAGAAGGTACAGAGGAGGAGGAACAAAGGAAGGAAGAGAGGATGAGGAAGACATATATGTACAGATAGAGGTCTGGAAAGAACTGAGCTAAGACTGGAAAAAAGAACAAAGCTTCTGCAGACTCAGGAGAGATACTTGACAATGGCAAATGAAGAGATTAACAGTGAGAAGTGGAAATAGAAATGAAAGGAATTAGATAGAGGTCTGAGATAAGAGAGACAGGCAAAAGGAAGGGTTGCTATATAGAAATTGGGAAAAGGTGGAGAGAAGGACAAGGCACAAGTGGTGAGACACAGGAACAGGCTTACAAAGACAGAGACCAGAGTCAGATTCAGAGATGTGCAGTAAGACAAAAGGATCAACCAGGGCAGAGGCAAACTATGGGAGAGGATGAGTGACAGGATGGGAACTTGACAATTGGCTAACATCCAAAAGAAGCAAAGGAAAAAAAATGGAGGAACAGGAAAACAGGAGCAAAGACAGGTAAATAACAAAGACTAGAACCTGGGAAGGTGGCACATGCTGGAAATGGTAAAACTTAGGAATGATCTGTAAGGGACAGAAAGCCAAGTAATGAAAAAGGGATAAGAGACAAGAGAAACTTGCATAAAATTCTGGCCACAGTATTCAGGGAAGCTAGAGAGCCTCAATAATCTAGTAAAATAATACTGGGCAACAGAAGAGAGCCTTTGGTAAAAGATCATTGTGTTTACTGTGAAGAGAAAGGATATTGGGCAAAGACAAAGAAGGAAGAAGAAGGAGGAGGAGGAGGCAGAGAAGAAGAAGAAGAAGAAAAAGAAGAAGAAAAAGAAGAAGAAGGAGGAGGAGGAGGAGAGAAAGAAAAAAGAACAAGAAGAAGAAAAAGAAAGGAAGAAAGAAAGTAAAAAAAGAAAGGAAGAAGGAGGAGGAGGAAGAAAGAAAGAAAGAAAGAAAGAAAGAAAGAAAGAAAGAAAGAAAGAAAGAAAGAAAGAAAGAAAGAAAGAAAGAAAGAAAGAAAGAAAGAGAGAGAGAAAGGAAGGAAGAAGAAAGGAAGAAGAAGAACAAGAAGAAAAAGAAAGGAAGAAAAAAAAGAAGAAGGAAGAGGAGGAGGAGAGAAAGAAAGAAAGAAAAAGAAAGAAAGAAAGAAAGAAAGAAAGAAAGAAAGAAAGAAAGAAAGAAAGAAAGAAAGAAAGGGGAGAAAGAAAGGAGAAAGAAAGAGGAAGGAAAAACAACAACAACACCAAAGAGAAAAGGAAGAAGAAAGAAAGAGGAAGAAAGGAAGAAGGAAGGAAGAGGAAGAAGAAAGGAAGAAGAAGGAAGAAGAAGAAGGAAGAAGGAAGAAAGAAAGAAGAGAAAAGAAGAACAAAGAAGAAGAAGGAAAGAAGAAAGAAAAAAGGAAGAAAGGAAGAAGAAAGGAAGAAGAAGAACAAGAACAAGAAGAAAAAGAAAGAAAGAAAGAAAGAAAGAAAGAAAGAAAGAAAGAAAGAAAGAAAGAAAGAAAGAAAGAAAAGAAATGAAGAAGGAGGAAAGAAAGAAAGAGAAGAAGAAAGAAAAAAGAAGGAAAGGAGAAAGAAAGAAGGAAGAACAACAACAACACCAAAGAGAAAAGGAAGAAGAAAGGAAGAGGAAGAAGAAAGAAGAGGAAGAAGAAGAAGAAGAAGAAGAAGAAGAAGAAGAAGAAGAAGAAGAAGAAGAAGAAGAAGAAGAAGAAGAAGAAGAAGAAGAAGAAGAAGAAGAAGAAGGGGGGGGAGGAGGAGGAGGAGGAGAAGGAGGAGGAAGGAAGGAAGGAAGAAGAGCAAGGAAGAACAAAGAAGAAGAAGGAAAGAGGAAAGTAAGAAGAAAGAAAGAAAGAAAGAAAGAAAGAAAGAAAGAAAGAAAGAAAGAAAGAAAGAAAGAAAGAAAGAAAGAAAGAAAGAAAGAAAGAAAGAGAAGAAAAGGAAAGGAAAAAAGGGAGACATAACAACAGATCCTGAAGAAATCCAAAACACCATCAGATCCTTCTACAAAAGGCTATACTCAACAAAACTGGAAAACCTGGACGAAATGGACAAATTCCTAGACAGATACCAGGTACCAAAGTTAAATCAGGATCAAGTTAAAAATCTACAGTCCCATATCCCCTACAGAAATAGAAGCAGTCATTAATAGTCTCCCAGCCAAAAAAGCCCAGGACCAGATGGGTTTAGTGCAGAGTTCTATCAGACCTTCAAAGAGATCTAATTCCAGTTCTGCACAAACTATCCCACAAAAAAGAAGTAGAAGGTATTCTACCCAACTCATTCTATGAAGCCACAATTACTCTGATACCTAAACCACAGAAAAATCCAACAAAGATAGAGAATTTCAGAACAATTTCCCTTATGAATATTGAATATTGATGCAAAAATACTCAATAAAATTCTCACCAACCGAATCCAAGAACACATTAAAGCAATCATCCATCCTGACCAAGTAGGTTTTATTCCAGGGATGCAGGTATGGTTTAATATACGGAAATCCATCAAGGTAATCCTATATATAAACAAACTCAAGGACAAAAAACACATGATCATCTCCAAAGATGCGGAGAAAGCATTTAACAAAATCTAACACCCGTTCATGATAAAAGTCTTGGAAAGATCAGGAATTCAAGGCCCATACCTAACCATGATAAAAGCAATCTACAGCTAATCAGTAGCCAACATCAAAGTAAATGGTGAGAAGCTGGAAGCAATCCCACTAAAATCAGGGACTAGATAAAGCTGCCCACTTTCTCCCTACCTATTCAACATAGTACTTGAAGTCCTAGCCAGAGCAATTCGACAACAAAAGGAGATCAAGGGGATACAATTTGGAAAAGATGAAGTCAAAATATCACTTTTTGCAGATGATATGATAGTATATATAAGTGACCCTAAAAATTCCACCAGAGAACTCCTAAACCTGATAAACAGCTTCAGTGAAGTAGCAGGATATAAAATTAAGTCAAACAAGTCAATGGCCTTTCTCTACACAAAGAATAAACAGGCTGAGAAAGAAATTAGGGAAACAACACCCTTCTCAATAGTCACAAATAATATAAAATTCCTTGGCGTGACTCTAACTAAGGAAGTGAAAAATCTGTATGATAAGAATTCAAGTCTCTGAAGAAAGAAATTAAAGAAGATCTCAGAAGATGGAAAGATCTCCCATGCTCATGGATTGGCAGGATCAACATTGTAAAATTGGCTATCTTGCCAAAAGCAATCTACAGATTCAATGCAATCCCCATCAAAATTCCAACTCAATTCTTCAAGGAATTAGAAAGAGCAATCTGCAAATTCATCTGGAATAACAAAAAACCTAGGATAGCAAAAACTCTTCTCAAGTATAAAAGAACCTCTGGTGGAATCACCATGCCTGACCTAAAGCTTTACTACAGAGCAATTGTGATAAAAACTGCATGGTACTGGTATAGTGACAGACAAGTAGACCAATGGAATAGAATTGAAGACCCAGAAATGAACCCACACACCTATGGTCACTTGATCTTCGACAAGGGAGCTAAAACCATCCAGTGGAAGAAAGACAGCATTTTCAACAAATGGTGCTGGCACAACTGGTTGTTATCGTGTAGAAGAATGCGAATCGATCCATACTTATCTCCTTGTACTAAGGTCAAATCTAAGTGGATCAAGGAACTTCACATAAAACCAGAGACACTGAAACTTATAGAGGAGAAAGTGGGGAAAAGCCTTGAAGATATGGGCACAGGGGAAAAATTCCTGAACAGAACAGCAATGGCTTGTACTGTAAGATCGAGAATTGAAAATGGGACCTAATGAAACTCCAAAGTTTCTGCAAGGCAAAAGACACCGTCAATAAGACAAAAAGGCCACCAACAGATTGGGAAAGGATCTTTACCTATCCTAAATCAGATAGGAGACTAATATCCAATATATATAAAGAACTGAAGAGGGTGGACTCCAGAAAATCAAATAACCCCATTAAAAAATGGGGCTCAGAGCTGAACAAAGAATTCTCACCTGAGGAATACCGAATGGCAGAGAAGCACATGAAAAAATGTTCAACATCCTTAATCATCAGGGAAATGCAAATCAAACAACCCTGAGATTCCACCTCACACCAGTCAGAATGGCTAAGATCAAAAATTCAGATGACAGCAGATGCTGGCCAGGATGTGGAGAAAGAGGAACACTCTTCCGTTGTTGGTGTGATTGCAAGCTTGTACAACCACTCTGGAAATCACTCTGGTGGTTTTTTAGAAAATTGGACATAGTACTACCGGAGGATCCAGCAATACCTCTGCTGGGCATATATCAAGAAGATGTCCCAACCGGTATGAAGGATACATGCTCCACTATGTTCATAGCAGCCTTATTTATAATAGCCAGAAGCTGGAAAGAACCCAGATGCCCCTCAAAAGAGGAATGGATACAGAAAATGTGGTACATTTACACAATGGAGTACAACTCAGCTATTAAAAAGAATGAACTTATGAAATTCCTAGGCAAATAGATGGACCTGGAGGGCATCATCCTGAGTGAGGTAACACAATCACAAAGGAACTCACACAATATGTACTCACTGATAAGTGGATATTAGTCCAAAACTTAGGATACCCAAGATATAAGATACAATTTGCCAAACGCATGAAACTCTAGAAGAATGAAGACCAAAGTGTGGACACTGTGCCCCTTCTTAGAATTGGGAACAAAACACCTATAGAAGGAGTTACAGAGACAAAGTTTGGAGCTGTGACAAAAGGATGGACCATCTAGAGACTGCCATATCTAGGGATCCACCCCATAATCAGCTTCCAAACGCTAACACCATTGCATACACTAGCAAGATTTTGCTGAAAGGATCCAGATATAGCTGTCTCTTGAGAGACTATGCCGGGGCCTAGCAAACACAGAAGTGGATGCTCAAAGTCAGCTATTGGATGGATCACAGGGCTCCCAATGGAGGAGCTAGAGAAAGTACCCAAGGAGCTAAAGGGACCTGCAACCCTATAGATGGAACAACATTATGAACTAACCAGTACCCCAGAGCTCTTGACTCTAGCTACATATGTATCAAAAGATGGCCTAGTTGGCCATCACTGGAAAGAAAGGCCCATTGGACACACAAACTTTATATGCCCCAGTACAGAGGAACACCAGGGCCAAAAAAAAAAAAAATTGGAATGGATGGGTAGGGAAGTGGTGGGGAGGGTATGGGGGACTTTTGGGATAGCATTGGAAATGTAATTGAGGAAAATACGTAATAAATAAAAAATAAAAAAACCTAGGATAGCAAAACCTCTTCTCAAGTATAAAAGAACCTCTGGTGGAATCACCATGCCTGACCTAAAGCTGTACTACAGAGCAATTATGATAAAAAACTGCATGGTACTGGTATAGCTACACACAAGTAGTCTAATGGAATAGAATTGAAGACCCAGAAATTAACCAACACACTTATGGTCACTTGATCTTTGACAAGGGAGTTAAACCATCCCATGAAAAAAAGACCGCATTTTCAACAAATGGTGCTGGCACAACTGGTGGTTACCATGTAGAAGAATGCTAATTGAATCATTCCTATTTCCTTGTACTAAGGTCAAATCTAAGTGGATTACGGAACTCCACATAAACCCAGAGACACTGAAACTTATAGAGGAGAAAGTGGGGAAAAGCCTCGAAGATATGGGCACAGGGAAAAAATTCCTGAATAGAACAGCAATGGCTTGTGAAGTAAGATCGAGAATTGACAAATAGGACCTCATGAAACTGCAAAGCTTCTATAAGGCAAAAGACACCGTCAATAAGACAAAAAGGCCACCAACAGATTGGGAAAGAATCTTTACCTATCCTAAATCAGATAGGGGACTAATATCCAATATATATAAAGAACTCAAGAAGGTGGACTCCAGAAAATCAAATAACCCCATTAAAAAATGGGGCTCAGAGCTGAACAAAGAATTCTCACCTGAGGAATACCGAATGGCTGAGAAGTACCTGAAAAAATGCTCAACATCCTTAATCATCAGGGAAATCAAATCAAAACAATCCCGAGATTCCATCACACACCAATCAGAATGGCTAAGATCAAAAATTCAGGTGACAGCAGATGATGGCGAGGATGTGAAGAAAGAGGAGCATTCCTCCATTGTTGGTGGGATTACAAGCTTGTACAACCACTCTGAAAATCAGTCTGGCAGCTCCTCAGAAAATTGGACATAATGCTACTGGAGGATCTGGCAATACCTCTCCTGGGCATATATCAAGAAGATGTACCAACTGTTAAGAAAGACACATGCTCCACTATGTTAATAGCAGCCTTATTTATAATAGCCAGAAGCTGGAAAGAACCCAGATGCCCCTCAACAGAGGAATGGATACAAAAAATGTGGTACATTTACACAACGGAGTACTACACACCTATTAAAAGGACTGAATTTATGAAATTCCTAGGCAAATGGTTGGACCTGGAGGGCATCATCCTGAGTGAGGTAACCCAATCACAAAAGAACTCACATGATATGTACTCACTGATAAGTGGATATTAGCCCAGATACTTAGAATACCCAAGACATAAGATACAATTTGTGAAACACATGAAACTCAAGAATAACGAAGATCAAAGTGTGGACACTTTGCCCCTTCTTAGAATTGGAAACAATCACCCATGGAAGGAGTTACAGAGACGAAGTTTGGAGCTGATCAAAAGGATGGACTATCTAGAGATTGCCATACCCAGGAATCCATCCCATAATTAGCCTCCAAACGATGACACCATTGCATACACTAGTAAGTGTTTGCTGAAAGTACCCTGATATAGCTGTCTCTTGTGAGAATAGGCCGGGGCCTAGCAAACACATAAGTGGATGCTCACAGTCAGTTATTGGATGGATCACAGGGCCCCCATTGGAGGAGCTAGAGAAAGTATCCAAGGAGCTAAAGATATCTGCAGCCCTG
Source organism: Mus musculus (assembly GCF_000001635.26). Classification (NCBI taxonomy): domain Eukaryota; kingdom Metazoa; phylum Chordata; class Mammalia; order Rodentia; family Muridae; genus Mus; species Mus musculus. Next base: position 142,182,544 of record NC_000072.6, read on the forward strand.
TAGGTGCAACCACATTATGAACTATCCAGTACCCCAGAGCTCTTGACTCTAGCTGCATATGTATCAAAAGATGGCCTACTAGGCCATCACTGGAAAGAGAGGCCCATTGGATTTGCAAACTTTATATGCCCCAGTACAGGGGAATGCCAGGGACAAAAAGTGAGAATGGTTGGGTAGGGGAGTGGGGGTGAGGGTATGGGGGACTTTTGGGATAGCATTGGAAATGTAATTGAGGAAAATATGTAATAAAAACAATATTTTTAAAAAATTACTCAAAAAGAAAAAAAAACTGTATTGACAATGTTATCAAACAATTCAATATGTTTTATTGTTCAAAAAACATAGCCCGTTGACTGGTGCAAGAAATAAATATGTGTATCCTTCCCCCAGCCTTGAGCAGGCTAAATTGACCTTAAGTGCTTGCCTCAGTTGGACCTCAAAGACCCAGAGGGAATCAATTTCCTACAGGAGTAGACTGCCTGCTGAGCTTGCTTTGCAACTCCGTCCAGCTGAAACAAAGTATGAGTCTGTGGTTTCTCTATATATAAATGCAGTGCTGACTATTAAACTTTGAGCCTTGATCAGAAACTTTTGTCTTGACTTCATCCTTCTCTCGCACTCTCTCCTTTTCATTTCCAGCCCCCCTTTCAGGTAACCCAGTTCATCCATGGCTGCTGGACAGCTACAAATATGTTTTCTATTGCATCCCAGAACCAAATGTTCTCTATGAGAACTGTGTCTTTGAGATAAGCCTCAGCCATGTAATATGACTGTGTCTCAACAAACAATTCAATATGAAGATGTATTTTTATATAGTAATGCTGTGTAGACAAATTAATGATTTTACTATCCCTGATTATAATTCTATAGAATTCCTACATTTATATAAGTAATCTCAAGCCCCCTACAGAATAAAATCTGTAAATTGATCTCTGTAAACCTTCATGTGTAAAGGGACAATTGCACTAGGAAAAGAAAGCAGGCTTGGAACAAAATTACTAACAAGGCAAACATTCCTTCTAGATTAGGAATGAAGCCACTATCTGGTTACTATAGGCTATAAACTGTAAATGGGCAGGTTATTATAGGTGCAAGGACAAAAACTAAATGATGGATTAGTCTACATATACAAGTGTAGAGAAATGTTATGAGGTGACTGCCCCCTGCCCACTAGATACAAGTTGACATGGGAGCTCTGTAAACCTCAGCATACTGAAATACCGAGAAGGCAAACTTTCACAGCAGAGAATTCTGGTGTTCTACCCAGTAAGCTGCATGCATGAGGAAGTAGCCTTCATAATCATTTTCTCATGAGAAAGTAACTTTGTTTATAGTAAAGTTAGACAACACATAGGAGTGTTGGACGGCTGAGAGATTTTGCATTCTGCAAGGAGGTCACTTGAAGCAAGACAAGCTATTGCTTGAGAAACAGAAGCTGTTGAGAGTTAGAAGCTGTAAGAAAACTTTATTCTGCTTGTCTACTAAAATACTCGAACATTCGATAAAGTATTCATCAGCATACTGTTGTGGTGCATCCTCTCTTTCCTGATTACCCTCACTTGGGACCCCCAGTGCACTAGATGTTGACATACAAGATATCAAAATAATGAGACACAAGGCAGATGACTTGTCTCTTGGCAAAACTATCTTATGACATAAAAAATATTTCTTTAAATGTACAATAAACTTATGGAGCTAGTAACAGATAATGAATGTTTAGTCAAATACAAGTCTTTTTTTTTTTAGATTGATTTATCATTATATATAAGTACACTGTTGCTGACTTCAGATGCACCAGAAGAGGGCATCAGATCTCATTATGGGTAGTTGTGAGTCACCATGTGGTTGGTGAGATTTGAACTCAGGACCTTCAGGAAGAGCAGTCAGTGCTCTTACCCACTGAGCCATCTCGTCAGTCCCAAATACAAGTCTTAATGGAAAGACATGCAAACAAGTCTGCTGTAGTAACTCCTTACTGATCTATGACATGAACTATTGCCTTTAACTTACTGTGAACTTATGGGATATAAAAAATACTTAGAAAAACATGTGATCAATTATCCTAAGAAAGTAAAAATACCAAGAACAACAATACAAAGGCAATTTACCCTTCTCCACTTAATCCAGTATGTGTGACTCTTCCTTCCTTTTTTTTTTCAACTTAAAGGTTTCACACTCATTTAGTGTGTATATGGTCATGTTACAGTGCATATGGAGGTCACAAGACAATCTGGGGGAGTTGGTTCTTCCCTTCCCCCAAGTGGGTCCCAGGATACAAACTCAGGTTGTAAGGTTTGGTTGCAAGTACACACTGAGACATTTTGCCTGCCCAAGGTTTACTATTAGAAGAGATTAGCTTGCTCTAATTAAAATTCAATCTTTTATAAAATTTTACAAAAAATACAAAAAGAAATGCTAACTTCTGTCTTGAGTTTGGTCATGCAAGAAACTGTGTCCTCAGCTGGATGTAGTGGCCCACATCTTTAATCGCAGCACCAGAGAGACAGAGGCAGGCAGATCTCTGTGAGTTTGAGGCCAGTTTGGTCTACACAATAAATTTCAAAACAGTCAGAGCTACCTAGTGAGATCCTGACTTAAAAAACAAAAAACAAACATGCTTTTTATTGTGTATTTGAATATATACATTTTAGGTACTTGGGACTTCATACTGCATGTTTAGAAATCCATCAGAGCTAAGAACTCAAGTCATTATGGAGAGTGTGAGTCAGGACTGCAGAGGAAACGGCTGCTTTTTCTACAAGCTGCACAAAAGCACCTTTCAAGTTATGTACGTGTTTTTCATTTTTAAAGATTAAACATGTAGCACCCGACTCTCATCTCTCTAAATGGTCCTTTCTACAGAGAACTGAAACCTGAATCATAGTATGTTAGCCACACAGAAGCAAATCAAACTGTCTTTCCCCACTTTCCTCCTCACTCCATGCCTAGAGGATCCAGCCAACAGTGGCAGGTGTCATGCCTGGGAAAGGGCTTACTACACCCCAGCACGAGAGTGCAGGAGAGTCCCAGAAGCTGCACTAGTAGTCCTGGAACCTTAAGTTGGGAGAGGTAAGGCGCAGACAATTCCTCAGAGGGTCAGATGGCCGCCTCAGTATATATCAGACATGCAGAGCAGCAAGGACAGGCCTCTGTACTAAAAACGCCTGCTACACAAGCTCTCATGGTCTACAGATCTCCAGATTTGCTGCTGAAAGCCAGCTGTATTTTTAAAGTCCAAACACACTACCTGCACTCAATCCTCTACAGTTCCCCCTTTTAGTTATACTATGGGCTCTGACTATTTTAGGGACTGTTCAAGGGACAATGTTCTCATTCTCCTTGGAAGGTATTTACCCTGAAGGCCCAAATACAAAGATCAGACTTTCCCAGCAACGTTGACTTCAGTGAGGACCCATCAGCTCCTGATTCCTCTAGCACACTTCCCTCCATGTGCTATACTTACAAAAGCAGCTTCCAAAACAAACCTGATGGAACTCAGTCTACACAGCAGCTGAGGAAGCAGCTGTCCTCAGTGCAGGCTTCCCTGGCCACAGGCTTCCCAGAGTTCAGATCACTCCAAACTTGTCCTTGTGTTAGTCAGTGAATGGATCTGTGTGCTTTCTTTCAGTATTTTTTATTATAGGTGCCTCCAAGAAATAATTTGTCAAATACCTAAGCTAGATTGAACTTTGATTCCTGGCCTTCACCAATGTCTTAAGCAGTCCTTGAGCGGACCCTGGACTTGGAATTTAGTAAGAATATTACCTATTCAGATGAATTGCATCCAGCATGGAAAGAGAAATAGTGAAAGAAATCAGGCATTAAAATCTACTACATAGAGTTAGAAATTTCAGGGTAAGCTTAGGAAAGTAAGTTTAGAATGCTTATTATAGTTATGTATGGCAGGCTACATTATTGAATAGAAGAAAGTCCCCCACAAAATCACTTAGAATAGCATCTGAGTCACTCTCATATACAGGAATTTACAATGGTTTAGGAAGTAGGTAGGGCTGTGGTTTAAGGAGGAACTAGAGTATTGCATTATTCATGAGAAGGTCAGCTAGAGCTGAATTCCTTAGCACATATTTTCACTAGCCCAGAGGAATAGCATAGTTGAGTATTTACTGAGAGCTGGCTGGTAGTGGGCTAAACAATAAATCAAAATTAGAACTATGGCTTAGGTGTGAAAGCCCTTGCCCCAGGAGCATAAGGACCTCACACCTGGTCTAAGAATATAGCTGATCTTAGATAGTGCTGCATTTGTCTCAGATGTTATATTGCCTAGATCCTGCCAGTCTTTATGTATGCATTCCTCTGTTTTGTGTAAAAAGTCATTAAGCATCCAGTAACCTCAATATACCTTGGCTGATGTGTCACCTAACTTTCTTATTTTCTTCTGTATTATAAATCTGATGCTTGCTTTGAGAAATTACATTCAGATACAGCACTCTCTCTGTGTCGGTGTCCGTTTGTCACTTTTCGCCCACTCCCTGCTTACCTGAATACTGGGACCCTGATTCTCCTGCAGGTTGAGGGGCCAACTGAGTACAGTCTGTGGCACTTTCTTTCTTTTCTCTTCTCTCTGGTTCATGAAGAGTTGTTAAACTCTGAGCCCCTAACCCTAACCCTAACCCTCACCTAGCCAGCAAGGGTCCCTTGAGCCAAATAGAAAACAGAACTAGTAACTAAGCCTTTTTTTCTTAATCCCCTGCTGCTATTAGCAGAAGTTAATCACCATAAGTCAGTGGCTTTGGGCCACAAAATAGCAACAAGTTAAGTAAGACAAAGAATTGCTGAAGGTAAAGCAGCTTTGGCCTCAATCACCTTCACTGCCTTCCTCAATTTACCTGGTGATGTCAAAAACTCCAGCATAGATTCTTTTTTATCTAGTTATCTAAAGTAAGTTTGCACCAAATGCTCCATTTTATAGACTTGCAGGAGTTTGGCATAGGCAAGAAATAATGTTGTTTTGTTCTAAGTATGGGTACATCCTCTCCATTTATAATTTCTAAAACAGGGCAATTGCATGACCGTTGAACGAGTTGATAAACCAGTAACTTGGAGGCATGGTAGCTGGTATTTGAAGGGCATTCTCCTGGTCTCTTATGTAATTCTGTCTGCTCAGCTCTACTGATCCAATGTCTACATACACCTGAGCAAGCACAGATAACATTATAAAGCCGATGACTGGAACATTGCTCTTGCATTCAATTTTACTGCAAACATTTCAAAGCCATTCAATCTGAATCCAAATACATACAGTTTTTTTTTCCTCACACAAGAAAGTTAGATCATATTTACCATTTCTTCTGTTTACCCCAGACCCATCTGTACTTCTTTATCCACCCAAATTTGTGCCTTTTTCTTTTTGTAAAACTGATCAACTATAGCTTGTGCTGCCTGCATGCTTTTGAGAGTGGTCTTCACCAGAACACAGTGGGCCCATCACGGGCCACACTGTTTGTTAAAGGAAACTCCTCTCTCTCTCTCTCTCTCTCTCTCTCTCTCTCTCTCTCTCTCTCTCTCTCTCTCTCTCTCTCTCTCTCTCTCTCTCTCTCCTCTCTCTCTCTCTGTCTCCCAGTAGTTTGCAAGTGCTAATAGCTTCTTAGCTTGGGATGGGACATTGTGCCCACCACCTGTCTTCATGCTGGGGAATTGAACCCAGATTCTCCGGAAGACCGGTCACTTTTCTTAACTGCTGAGGTGTCTCTCCAGCTCCTTAGCCCACTTTACATCCCTAGGAAAAAATATTTGGAGCAATGCATTATGTAGGTATATTTTGAAACATGCTATATTACAAGTCAAGGTGGATAAAAATCTTGTAACTTCAGTTCCATGGAATCTGACACCCTCTTCTGGCCTTCTTGGCACCACACACGTGATACACAGTCATAAATATAGGTATCATTGTGTCCAGAACCATCCCGGCCTGGAACAGTTTGAAGCACATCAAAGCATTGGAAGTAGAGGTAGCTTTAAAGACTGAAGGTCTCCGGACGTCATTTTAAAAATTGATGGTCTCTAGATGTACTTTCAAATACTAATGGTCTCTGGGCTTTAAACTCTAGCTATGCTGAATGCTGAAACTGCTGACTTCTTTAAAAAAAATAATAATAACTTTCTTGCTTATTCTGAAATTAGAAACCACTAGCTTGGTTGGTTAACATCCGTAGCCTAACCACAGGGGATTAAGTAAAGGATTAAATGCTAAGGCTTTTTTCTCTCTTGTCCAGAAGCCTCCCATCTCCTTTGTGAGGAAGGAAGAGAGTTTGAAACAATAAACTTTTATTGAATCAGAAGAAGAGAGAGTCACTCACAGAAGGAAAAAAACTTTTACACAAGCAAATATGCATAAATTCACATACATTCCTATATACACATTCATACTTATTTGCTGGGCCCAAGAATCTCTTGAATCAACTTACATACTTACACACATACATACATGCTTACTTACATATGCATATGAAGCAAAAGTCAAAGCACCAGCTCAGAAAGAACTCATTTATTCTGGATGAAAAATGAACTCTAATCTTTATTGCACAGAGAAAGAAAAAGCTTCTACCCCTTTATTGCTAAATGAATTAAACCCAAATCTGTAAGAAAAGACCTGTTGCATCCCATGGTAAGGAGAAACCTGCACCATCATGCTGCTCTCTCTGCAGCTTCTTCGTTTCCTATTTCTCTCTGTGTTCTGCATATTGCTTTCTTCTGCTGATCCTACTCTAAGGAGGAAATCTCTCAGACTATATGCTCTCTGAGTTTCTGAGTTGCTTTCTTAATTTCTAGGTTACTCCACTCTACTGTCCTTCTATTTCCTCATTCTCATCTTGCTCTCTCCTTCCAACTCCTAATCTTGTTCTCTTCCTGCTCTGTTGTAACAATGTCATGCAATGTAATCACTCCTGGGTGTTTTATACATTTTCTAGGGAAATAGGCCACATGGTTTTTCCAAATATACTTTTTTTTTTTACAAAAGTTCACTAAAAGTTCAAACACAAATTCAAATCGTAAATTGAATGAGAATTTTACAACAGAGGTGTTAATATACATTCTCATTAGTCATAGAAATTCATTATCTATCTCTGGCTTCACAGGTTCATGAAAAGTTAAAAATCACAATTTTCGTGACACAGCTATCATTGAAGTTTTGTATAGATGAACCCAGTCAATATTTTATCCTCTATGCTCACACCTACAATAAATTGACAGTACCCTTTTATGGCCTCTGGTTAATTGTTTTACAATAATGATGCTTTTGGAATGCGTTCTAAGTTGTAAATGGTTTCTTTCTATCTCAGAAGCAATTCATTCATGACACATGGAGACTGGCGAGATTCTAGTTGCAGTTTTTGTTGGAGTTCATCAAAACACCCTCACTCACAAAGACCACAGAGACGGCCATCATTACAAACGGCAAGAGATTTTTATTGATCCAACATGTTGAGGACCCTCCTCTCAGCACTCAGGCGAGAGGAGAGACCCAGAACAAAGAAAGAACACACTTTTTATACCTTGTAGGGGGCATATTTGGGCAACAGGATAGCTGGCTTATTCTCATTAGAGCAGCAAGTAACCTTTTCAGGCATTGGTTGGTTTGTATAGGGTGACTAAGTAAACCTTTGCCCTAGTGACTCACTTTGCCTGCCTCCATGGTGGATTATTATAATTTGGTCAGCAAAGTAGTAGTACATTTTGAACTTAAGGGTCAGCTATTTCAATGTCACAGCTATTAACGTCACACCTATCAACAAGGTCAGGGCGGTTTGTGAGTTTTTCCTCATAGTTTAGTGTGGGGCAGGGTAGGGGAATTTCTCTGGAAACTGCTATCTTGTTATGGTTATTTTTCTGAAAACAGTTCATTTTGCTTTGGCAGCTGTAGACTCAGTCATTTTGACTGCTATTTTTCTGAAAGTCCCTTCAGAGGGGAAGAGGCTAGGTGGTCTTGAACTCATTTGGGATTCTACAATCCCCCACCCCTTTACTCTGGTACATTTCAATCCTGAAATGATGTCTCACTTTGTTTCATTTACTGATATTGTTGCCTGAGCGTCAAAACTTGTACTGTAACTTAAGCAATTAAGGATGCGTGGGTTAAGAACAAAAACAGAATAAGAAGGGGTAGTAAACAAGAGTAGGTAGGGACTCTTCCAGTAAGGCTCGAAGGTCTGGGCATGATGCGGGGGCATGTATATCATATCTCAGACTGGAACTAATGGGATGGCTTTGGAGTAACCAGCTTGTTTGCTGTAGCCAGTTGTGACCAGACTTTCTTTTGCACCACATGCAAGCCTTTTAACTTAGCATACAGATCATTATTACAACATGTGGGTTTAAACACATCATTTAAGACAGTGAGAGTAAGACTGAATCAAGAGGGAGTATTTTCTGGTTCTAAATAGGGCAAGGGGAAGGAGCGCTACCCAGTCTGCCCCAGTCTCCATGGTCAATTTTGTCAAGGGTTCTTTAAGGGTTCTATTTATTTTTTCTACCTGTCCTGTACTCTGAGATCTGTATACACAATGTAATTTTCATTCGACCTCTAAATACTTGGCCACGCCCCGACTTACCTAGGCAACAAAGGCAGGGCCATTATCTGATCCTATTGCTTTTGGCACTCCAAACCTTGGGAAAAAAATGTCTTCAATAATCTTCTTGACAACCATCTGAGTAGTCTCATTTTTACAGGAAAAAGCTTCTACCCATCTCGAGAATGTACCCACAAAAGCCAGAAGGTATTTATACCCATATTTTCCTCCGTAAATCTACCTGCCAGTAGACGCCAGGTAGGTCTCCCCGGTACCTCTTCCCTAGATCCACCGTGGTGGGGCAGACATTGACTTTTTGGCAGGGAACACACTTGTGTACCTCCTGCTCCACAAGGTGTTTTAACCCTGGTACATGGTACTTAGTCTGGTGGTGCTTCCTTACCCATAGATGAGTCCACCGGTGCATCTGTTTGATCATAGCCTCTGCTTTTCTTTGTGGCAGGATTTTCTTTCCCCCCGGAGGTGTGCCACAGTCTCATCTTTTTGTTGAACTGGTGATGTAATCTTTGGAAATGAGGGCTAAGTCTTCCCCTATGTAGGTAACCTGGGTCTCTGTTGCCAGGAGCACCAGCAGAGCCATGGCTGTAACCACTCATAACTCTCAGTATGTCGTGTTGTTCCCTTGCTATCACAGTATACCTCTTCCAGTGACTAGGACAGTGGATGATGTTTACCTTGGCAGGGTCATGGAGGCCCTTAGTAGAGCCAGTATTTGCTCTTTGTTTTTAATTTCTTTTCCTCTCAATGTCAATAGACTCCTCTGTTAATATATGGTCCCATGGACGTGAGCAGTGGCAAAAGCATACCTGCTATCTGTGTAGATGTTGAGTCTTTTTCCTTTTCTTAATTCTGAGGCCTTAGTGTGGGCATCAATTTTGCCTTTTGAGCCAACGTGTCCTCTGGTAGGGCCTGTGTTTAGGTAACTTGGTGTCTGTTTACCACAGTTGTTTCCTTCTGTGAACCAGGTAACATCAGTGCACTTTAGTGGCTGGCCTGTCAGATCTTCATGCCTCTCATGTGCCTCTGCAAGAACTTGCTGACAGTCTGGATCTGGGAGCAGGTTAGCTGAGTTCAGACTTGCTGGGGGGTAAAAGTGACTGTTGGAGTTGAGCAACAGATTCTGGTAATGTGTCATGAGAGCATTAGTCAGCCATCAATCAGGGGGCTGAACCATACTTTCTAAGGTGTGAGGCACTGAGATCACCAAGTTTTGTCCCAGAGTCAATTTATCTGCATCCTTGACTAGCAAGCCACAGCTGCCACCATGTGTAGGCAAGCAGGCCATCCTACAGCTACAGAGTCTAATTTCTTAGATAAGTATGCCACAGGTCTTTTCCAGGGCCCCAATCTCTGAGTAAGAACCCCTTTGTCAATATCTTTGTTCTCAGTAATGAACAGGTGGTAGGGCTTAGTGTCATTCGGAGGCCCAAAGCTGGAGCCAACATTAGGGCAGTCTCAATGGTGTCAAATGCTTGTTGTTCTTTATTTCCCAATGCAAAGGACTGTTTATCCCTTGTGAGGGGATAAGGCAGTGCTGCTAATTCAGCAAAACCTGGAATCCACAATCTATAAAAGACCTTAGTGCCCAGGAACTCTCTAACTTGACTTCAACTGGTCGGTGGGGGAATATGAAACACATTCTCTTTTCTAGCTTTAGAGGGCCACCATTGTCCCCTTCTTCTTTTCTTCTTCTTCTTCTTCTTCTTCTTCTTCTTCTTCTTCTTCTTCTTCTTCTTCTTCTTCTTCTTCTTCTTCATCATCTTCTCCTCCTCCTCCTCCTCCTTCTCCTTCTTCTTCCTCTTCTTCCTCTTCCTCTTCTTCTTTCTTCTTCTTTCTTCTTTCTTCTTCCTCCTCCTCCTCCTCCTTCTTCTTTACCCAGTATCCTTTCTCTTTACAGTAAACACAATGATCTTTATCCAAAGGCTCTCTTCTATTGTCAGGTACTATCTTACTAGATTCTTGCAGGTCTCTAGCTTCCCTGAATACTGTGGCCAGTATTTTATGCAAGTTTCTCTCATCTCATCCTTTTTTAATTCCCTGGCTTCCTGTTCCTTAAGTGCTAGCATTATCAGCATGTGCCACCTTCCCAGGCTCTAGTCTTTCTTATTTACCTCTCTTTGCACATGTCTTCCTGATTGTAATGAAGATCTCATATAATGTTCTCTCTCTCCATATATATATATGGAGAGAGAGAGAGAGAGAGAGAGAGAGAGAGAGAGAGAGAGAGAGAGTATACATACATACATACAACTTTTTGTTCCTCCGTTTTTTGTCTTTGCTTCTTTTGGATGTTATCCAATTGTCAAGTCCCCATCTCGTCACTCATCCTCTCCCATAGTTTGCCTCTGCCCTGGTTTATCCTTCTGTATTACTGCACATCTCTGAATCTGACTCTGGTCTCTGTCTTTGTCAGCCTGTCCCTGTTTCTCACCACTTGTGCTTTGTCTTTATGCCCATCTTGTTTCCTATTTCTATATAGCAACCCTTCCTTTTGCCTGTCTCTCCTATCTCAGACCTCTATCTAATCCCTTTCATCTCTATTTTCACTTCTCACTGTTAATCTCTTCATTTGCCATTGTCATCCATCTCTCCTGAGTCTGCAGAAACTTTGCTCTTTTTTCTAGTCTTAGCTCACTTCTTTCCAGACCTCTATCTGTACACATCTGTCTTCCTTCTCCTTCCTTCCTTAGTTTCTCCTCCTCTGTACCTTCTTATCGACCTGCAGAACTCTTTCACCGACTTACCCTGTCTTTCCTTCTAACTTCTGTTTCTACCTGTTACCTTGGCCAGATTGGTGGAGCACTTTCCAACCCCACAGAGATGAGACCCACCCACCTCCCATAGAGTCTGGCAACAGACTTTTCAGATGCTCCCTACCTTGGGCAGGAGAAGCCCCGAGTGGGCGGCTGCCTCCCTCACTGGAGCTTGGAACAGACTCATGGCCAATAGTGAAAGGGGGATGGGAACAGGGCGAGGCCACCTAAGAAGGCCCCCCAGGGCAGGGAAGGGAGCTTCCACCATCCGATCTCTGGAGTTGGAGAGTGGGAGGCAGGGCAGCTGAGGATCTGAAAAAAAAGAGGTCAGCATCCAGGTATCGTATGCTTTTCCTGTAGGGCATAACTCAAAACGGTTGTCACTCATCAGTCCAAGACTGAATACAAAGAGACACAGAAGACACAGATAAAGTAATTCCACAGAAAAAGAAAGTAACCAAACAAACAAGACCAATACAGGGCGTTCTTAGAGGCAATTCCCACAGAAGCCTGAACCAGGAGGTAGCTGACTCGCAGCTAACACTTGGTTGAGAATGACCGCCTCCGATTCAACCCCCCGGGGGAATTCTGGGGTGTCCTCCAGTTCCCTATGTTCTGTGACATCTCCAACACATCTGCAAGTCACAGTGACCACCCAGATAGGGATCTCCCACGAGAACCCTGGAACCTGAATACCAGTCGGTCCCTCCCACCTGCCCCCAACCAAAACCAGACCTGAAACCAGTCAGTCCCCCCAAGACCAAACACCAGACCTGAAACTAGAACCTGAAACCAGTCGGTCCCTTCCTGGAACCTAACAGACACAGACAGCAGACACTGGAAAAACAGACAGACAGGCAAACAGACAGACAGACAGACAGGCAGACAGGCAGACAGGCAGACAGGCAGACAGGCAGACAGGCAGACAGGGATCTGACTTTATCTTGTTCTAGCAGACCTCCAATGCACCCTGTCTGGGTCCTCTTGAGGAGGGTCTTCCTGGCCAATGCACCAAATTTTAGAGCTTGTCAAAAGACCCTCACTTACCAAGACCACAGAGATGGCCATTACTACAAACGACAAGAGATTTTTATTGATCCAACATGTTGGGGACCCTCATCTTAGCACGCAGGCCAGAGGAGAGACCCAGAACAAAGAAAGAACATACTTTTTATACCTTGTAAGGGGCATATTTGAGCAACAGGGTAGCTGGCTTTTTCTCATTAGAGCAGCAAGTAACCTTTCCAGGTATTGGTTGGTTTGTATAGGATGACTAAGTAACCCTTTGGCCTTGTGACTCACTTTGCCTGCCCCCATGGTTAGTTATTATGATTTGATCAGAAAAGCAGTAGTACATTTTAAACTTAAGGGTCAGCTATCAACGTCATAACTATTAACATCACAGCTATCAGCAAGGTCAGGGCGGTTTGTAGTTTTTTGTTTTTTTTTTTTTCTCAGAATTTAGAGTGGGGCATGGTAGGGGAATTTCTCTGGGGACTGCTATCTTGATATGGTTATTTTTCTGAGAACAGCTCATTTTGTTTTGGCAGCTGTAGACTTAGTCATTTTGACTGCTATGTTTCTGAAAGTCCATTCAGAGGTGAAGGGGCTAGGTAGTCTTGAACTTATTTTGGATTCTGCATTTTCATATTAGAGGGGGCTTTAATAGCAGTCCTATTATAAAGGGCTTAGTATAATTTTTAGGAATTCTTATAGGATCATCATTAAGAATTAAGAAATTATCTCTTTGTCTATATAGCATCACTACAAAACAGTTTATCTTTATTGTTCTGCAGAAGTCATCCCAAAAGAGTGTCGAGATATAGATATAAATATGGAAATGGATATGATATAGGTATAGATATATAGATATATAACAGGAAAAGCATATCAGCTGCAAGAAGCCATCCTGGGATGAAGTCACTTTAGGATCTTGCCCTCACCCATCGCAGACCATGCAAAACTGGTGGGCCATTTCCAGGAAGGCTACCTCTTATATTCATATTCTATACTAAATATTTGAAGACATTATTGCTATAACTGATGTTTAAATTAAGCACTCTCTTGTCTTTACCAGTTGTGAAATGGAATAAAAGTCATATATTTGAATTTATTTCTTTATGAGGAGCATGTTTCACAGGATAGAGTGAACACCAATAGGACCTCTGGGAATTTCATATATTGATGACTTTGCAAAAGGAGGGCACTCTTCTTTATACTTAAGTAATATACAGAACCATTTAATTTCAGTGATCAATTGTTCTAGACATAACTACAAAATGGCAGTAATACTAAATTCTTTTAATAATTTTTCAGATTTATTTATTTTCATTTTTTGTTTGACTGTTTTGTTTGCATTTATGTCTGCACGTCATATTTGTGTAGTGCCAAAGGCCAGAAGAGGGTGGCAGAGTCCATGTAACTGAAGTTACAGGATTTTTGTTGTTTTGGGATGGGGATGGCAGTTCCACCTTGATTTTATAAACATATGGTTTTTATACAACAGGTTTTAAAATGTAATGTTACATCATGCATTTCTCCAACTATCTTCATAATATCTCTCATCTTTCCCCCCCAAATCAATAAAAACTGTATTTGTCTTTAGCTTATATTTGTGGAACCATCCTAGAGATTAGGTTTCTTCATCCTGTATCTTCAAGATCTAATTCCACCAGACCACTCCCTGGTTATTCCCACCCCTCCATCTCCACTCACTCCTTATCACAAAGCACTCTCCATTCTTTGCAAACCATTTTGTGGCTGGTTTTGTTTACCTATTTCTTTTCACAGACAAGAATCTTTTTTTAAAAAATCTGAATTTGAAAGTCTCAATTCTCCCCTCCCATGTACTTCTCAGCTGTAATCTTATTTAACTGGCTCATGAAGCACAGTCTGCTAACTTACTTTTTAAACTTTTCCTTCCTTTTTCTGTTTTTACATATCTAAATAAACATGTAAATTTCAATATGGCAGATACTAGACTCATCACTTCAGTGTAAAAACTTCTGTTTCTCATAGTCTTCCTCTTCATGAATATTTAAACTTAGTTATATTATTGACTAAATAATCACATATACTTCCTTCCACTTACCCTGACTCCAGCCTCAGCCCCTTTCCTTCACCATGTTTCCAGAATAATCCTTCTAAACAAGTCAATTTCAGACCAGACTTTGGTGAAGCAGCTAGGCTCTTCAGAACATGATAGGTGGTTCATTGTATTGAATTTTATTCTTAGAATTTGATGCCCTTTCTTATTTCCCACTTTTATCTCACTGATACTCTTTGCAATAAAGATGACTACTGCTTGTGGGACTCTCAAATGACCTTTCATTTCAGTCCTGAGTCTTCCAGTAGACTGTTCTGTTTTCTCCTCCATTAACATATTTCTGAGTCTCATCCAAAATGTGGATCCTCTAAAATGCCCTACTTCACTGACTCCCTGTTGGCCCAGAGACCACCAAAAGCATGATAACCTCTGTGGATATCTCTGGAAGAAATCTGTCTTAGCATATGCATGGCTGATGTGTAAACACACCTGATTTTCTATCTCATCAGGACTCTGATAACTTCAAAGAATTTTGTCCAGAATAAAGTTGACAACAATGTAGGCCAAGAGAAGGAATGAACTTTCAAGTGTTTTCAATATAAACCATCAATCCTCATTCACTTTAGAGTTCATTCTTGTTTTCAAAACTCATACAGAGCCAGGGAAGATATTTCTGGATGATAGTTGTAAAATGTTCTGTTATCTTTAGAAATAATTATCTGTATTGCATTAAAATTCTTTAGAATTAGATGGCTACAAATGTATATGCAGATCTTTTTGCATCTCTATTCAGTAATGGGTGCAATAAACTTTATTTACACTTGATGCGCGGCAAGTGAGACTGTTTTCATAATAATTTTATTTCCAAATGGTTATTTAGTAGTATAAAAATTTGGTGTGTGCTATAATTTTGTATAAAAATAAACTTCACCAAAAAATTAGACCACAGCTACTGTGATTAACAGTATTGTCAGCTCCTGTCCTAGTGTTAATGGCATGGAAGTGCTGGCCATGTTGAGTGAGTGTTTCCTCATGAGTACATGTGAAGGACTAGACTTAGGTCTTTCTGAGTGCTAGGCAGAATACTCCAGTGAACTCATCTAGCTGTGGGTTTTTCTCTGTATTCTTGTTCCAATGTCCTCACTAGCACAGGCCTGTCCAGGGTTTCCACCAACTCATGATTCAACTTTTGAAGATTGTATGTCTTTAGAAATACAATTGAAATAAGGTAGGTAATCTATTCCTCATAGTGGGAGTCCATCTTTTCTGAGTTCCTTATAAGCTCAGATTTTTTTACTGTGTTTCTTTCTCAGCACTTCCTTTCTCTGATGTTAATAGGTCTGCATATGCAGCAACTGGAGGTGACATAACGGAACTCCTGGTTTCTTGGAAATAGTGGTAAGCGTCCCTTTAGTACTGTCCTGAATTCCACAGATGGTACCAGCAGCCATTTTTAGATGATGGTGAATACTCATTCCCTGCCTTTGTTTTTAAGTCATCTATAAGGTTAAATACTTAGTATTGGCAACTTCCCATTTTTAACCTAGTCTGCATGATGTAAAGCTATAACTTATATAACTTGACTGGTTTCTGACATAGACATTGTAAGACTTCATCAAACAGTTGACCCATTCCTACTTCTATGTTTACATACTAATAAAAACATATTTTAGGACTTTAGAATTGATGACCCCTGGTTGTAGGACTATCAACAGATGCTTTTATCTTACAGCCTGAATCTTATAGTTCTGCTCCCCTTTCTATTAGAATATTTCCTAGAGTCTCCTTTGAAGTCATTAGTATCCTGATGAGATAGGAAATCAGCCTTTTTTCCTGGCATCTACAGAGATGACCATGCTTTGAAGGTCTCTGAGGAGCAAGGAGTAAGTGAACTGAGGCATCTCAGAAGAGGAGCCATATCTTTAATGAGACTCTCGAAACTGCTAATGGAAAAGAGAACAGAACTTTCCACTGGAATATTCAGACAGTAAGATGAAATGGTCTTTTGAGAGTCCCACAATCAGTAGTCATCTTTACTGCAGAGAGTATCAGTGAGATAAAAATGTGCCTTGTTCTGAAAAGCCTGGCTGCCTCACCAAAGTATGATCTGAAATAGATTTGTTTAGGATTATCCTAGATACATGATCAATGAAAGCCACTGAGTCTAGAGTCAGGTTAAGTGGATGGAAGGATATGTAATGATTCAGTCAATGATATAATTTTTGGATTGATGAAATATAGTTTGCCTCCTTCATCTGTGGAGGCCAGCAGTTATTAGCAAGATTGTCTTTCAGGATAATTTTGACTGGCCTGTTCTAATTATTCATTCAACATAGCATCTGAATAACTCTTAAAGATACTCATGGAGTCAGTAACTGTTGTTTCGGCTTCATGGTTCAAGACTATAATCCATTATTTTCCCATACCCTTTGTTTTATATCCAAAATTCCAAAGACATCATAAAAGGACAGGAAAATTTTAGCATCTCTGCATATATTCAAAACAGGTGAAGGAAAGAGTCACATGACTAAATGGACCAAACAGGAGAAAGAAGCCACTGTCAAAGTGACTGGTAAAGATTTTATAGTCAGTCAATGTGCAGATATTAACCCCACTGAAAGATAGAAATATTTCAAAAGAATCTATCCAACTGATTGATCTAGATTTTTCTGCACTAAACTTTGTTAAACTCTTTCTAAATTTCCTATTAAAATTGTTATCCCCTGCCATAGTTACTTTTCTGTTGCTGTGAAGAGACACAATAACCAAGGTAACATATAGAATAAAGTATTCCATTTGGGGCTCACAGTTCCAGAGGGTAAGAGTCCAAGACCATCACCACCATGCTGGGAGCATAGAAGTAGTTATGAGGGCTATAGCTTAGAACTGAGAGAGAGACAGAGACAGACAGAGACACACAGAGAGAGTCAGAGAGAGAGAACATGGAATGACATGGATATTGGAAACTTTGGAAACCTCAAGACCACCCCTAATAACACACCTCTTTCAACAAGGCCACACTCTCAATCTTTCCCAAACTGTTCCACCAACTGTAAACCAAGTATTCAAACCTGAGCATATACAGGTAATTCTCTTTCAAACTATCACTTTCCTTGGTTATAAACAAACTAAATAGGATTAGATTTGTAGCTTTAAACATAGAGGAAACAAGACAGGAGTCATGCTCAGTGTGTAGAAGCACTTGCCATATAAATATGAGGACATGAGCTAGAATCTCCAGTGTTGACATAAAGAAAAAAGTGTGGTCTGTTGTGGCCATAAACTCATTATAGTGGGGACAGAATGGAAACAAGAGGGTAACTTCAGTTTGTGGAAGCAATAACTCATTGTCCTTCTCTGGACTTCATGAGTCCAGAGCAGAAAACAGACATTTTCACCTCTGTAGAGAAATATTAATCCATAACATGGCTGCTTTGGCAATATGTCCATCCAAAGACCTTCTAGGTCTGTGTGATCAGGATAGAATGCAGACATGCCTTTGATCCCAGGAGACAGAAGCAAATGGATCTCTGAACTCAACACCAGCCTGGTATAGAACAAATTTCAGGTAGAGAAAATCTTAGGTCTAACTGTGGTGGTACATACTTTTAACCCCAAGCAATGATGGTAAAGTTAGTTTGTAGAAGTTAGAATTCATATTTGAAAGTGATGTCTTATTGTGTGGCAGACATAGCAACAAGTTAGAGAAAGTTTTAACAAAATAGGACATACCTAACTCTCAGGAGAAGAGAGAGAGAAGGGAAGTGAATTAAGGAAGCAGCACAGAGAATGTGGGATAGAGGAAGCAGTTTATACCAGGAGAGTTTTATCAAGACAGGTTAAAGACAGAACAAGCTAACCACATTTGTAGATAGAATGAACCAGAGAATGGGAAGGAACCAGAAGATTAGAACATACTACTAAAGTTCATTTTAGGCTCAGCAGAACAATTCAGAGAAGCTGAGAGAAGCCAGGTTGAATTGTTCCAACCAGCTAGTGTTCAGAAGAACAAGAAAAGATGAGCTTAAGCAGAAACTCTTCTAGGCTGAAACATTCTAGGCCTAGATTATATCACACACTTCCAGGACTGGACCTATGTTAGCAGGCAGAGGCAGTAAGCCTCTGAGATGACAATTACATCAGGTGAATAAACTTGACAAAACTGGTTTTGTCAGCGTATTTTCTCATAACAATACAAGTAAGTGTTTTCAAACCATTATCCCTTGGCAACCATTTCAAGTTGACTTTAAAGTCAAAGGACAATTTCTCAGATGTGGCCCAAGATGTTCCTCTTCTTCTCAGTTCTTTCTGTCTTCAGTTGATTACTTTTTTTACTCCATCAACCCAACCTAAGAACAATTCTTTTCTGGAACCAACTATGTTGATTGGTTTTAATAGAGGATAATTCAAAATTCATCAAGATTAGTAGCTTGATATTGGCCAAGAAAATAGAACTTATAACCATTTTTCTTTTTACTGTGGGAATTGTGAAATACTAAAGAACAGGTTTTGATTGGTTCCCCAAGGAAAAGCTATTAGACAAAAGAGACCATTGTATGTTTTGTTTATATTATTGGTACTAGGATTTAATCCAGAACTTTGTACATCCTAGGCAAAGTTTCTTTAGTACTTTTAAACTTACTGTACAAAACAGTATGTCACTAGCCTGGAGAGATAGCTCAGTGATTAAGAACTCTTACTACTCTTACAGAGAACAAAGTTAGGTACCCAGCACCCTCATTTTGGCCAATAACTGTCTGTAATCCAGCTCTGAGGGGATCTCATGCCTTTTTTGAACCTACAGAAGCAACTATTAAAACACTCACATGTACATACACACACACATGCACATGCACAGAAGTAAAAACAAACCTGTTGTTGCTCTGTTGCTGTTGTTTAAAGTATAGCAAGGAATTTCAACCACAGTGGCACATGGCTCATTTCCAGCACTTGGAATGCAGGGCTTAGTTTTGTACTATTCTTTTCTCGTTCTCTCTATCATGTGTCCTACATATCTGCATCCACAATAAACCTCACACATGAAAACACAAATATATACACATAAATAAGCAATGATATAATACCAATCTTAGAAAAATATTTGTGTTCCTGTGTTAATGTGGCCCAGAACTCATTGTCACCCTTGCTTCTTGCTCTTTTGTCCTGTTGTAGGTGGCTTCATTGCCATTTTTGCTGGGACAGTCAGTCTTTTCAGCAGGTAGCTTCAGTAACAGAGCATTTGCTGGGCAATATTTTATAGAAAACCTGCATTACACAGGACAATGTGAGGAAATCCTCATGGTAAATTCATGCTTAGAATTTTTAGACATCAGTATTCTTATTCCTATGGTCAGAGATTATTTAAATATCTGTTTAACAAATTGCTTCTTTAACATAAGAATCATATTATCAGCACATAAGTGCTGATAAGTAGGAAACATCACACAAAGATTCGTGTTACATTCTTCAGCAAATTTTCTTATACTCAGTTCAAAATCAAGTATTTGTTGAATGGGCAGGTGATGGATTGATAGGTTTGAAAAACAAAGTGTGTGAAGAACTTGCAAAATAAAGCAACTCACAAAACAGAAGAGTCCAGAGCAGAGAGAGAAAGAAATTGACTGAAAATGGCCAGCAGAATGGACCTGAACAGGCTTATCTATGAGGAATGTGATAAGGGAAGGGAATAAAGAATAGGGAGAACAGAATGTGAGAAGTGAGGGCACAGAATAGAGCAGTGCAATAAGGTATTATGTTCTGTACATTATGAGGTTTGTTAATCTAAAGAAATTTCACACCTTCCAGTCAGTACCAGCACAAGGTCACCTTGGACGCAGAGTCCGAAGACACCCCCCAAGGTCCCTAGAGGACAGCTTCTAAGACAGATCCTGTTTTGGGCTCCAGACATTGGGGCACCTTCCCTGCCAGAGGAGAGGTGTCCGCCCCACCCAGGAGGGATTTGCAAGATCACCTGGGGGCACGAGCTTGGTTCCCGGATCCCTCTGAGACTAGTCTGCGAAGGTGAGAGTGTGGACTAGGACTACAGAAGAAACAGTTCTGGGACAGGCCGAAGCAACACAGCTTCTGGGACAGGCCCTGATTCGGGCCTTCATCTTCTGCCAAGAGGCAGGTCCGAACACCAGATATCTGTGCACCTTCCCTATAAGAGGAGACCTTATCTGCAGAGAATGCTCTGACCACTGAAACTCAGAGGAGAGAGCTAGTCTCCAAGATCTGCTGATAGAGGCTAACAGAATCATGAGAGGAACAAGCTCTAACCAGAGACAACTATAACAACTAACTCCAGAGATTACCAGATGGTGAAAGGCAAACGTAAGAATCTTACTAACAAAAACCAAAACCACTCACCATCATCAGAATGCAGCACTCCCACTTTGCCCAGTCCTGGGCACCCCAACACACCCGAAAAGCTAGACCCAGATTTAAAAGTATCTCATGATGATGGTAGAGGACATCAAGAAGGAATTTGATAATTCACATAAAGAAATACAAGAGAACACTGCTAAAGAGTTACAAGTCCTTAAAGATAAAACAGGAAAACACATCCAAACAGGTAATGGAAATGAACAAAACCATACTAGACCTAAAAATGGAAGTAGACACAATAAAGAAAACCCAAAGTGAGGCAATGCTGGAGATAGAAACCCTAGGAAAGAAATCTGGAAACATAGACGTGAGCATCAGCAACAGAATACAAGAGATGGAAGAGAGAATCTCAGGTTCAGAAGATTCCATAGAGAACATCGGCACAACAATCAAAGAAAATGCAAACTGCAAAAAGATCCTAACTCAAAACAACCAGGAAATCCAGGACACAATGAGAAGACCAAACCTATGGATAATAGGAGTAGATGAGAATGAAGATTTTCAACTTAAAGGGCCAGCAAATATCTTCAACAAAATTATAGAAGAAAACTTCCCAAACCTAAAGAAAGAGATGCCCATGAACATACAAGAAGCTACAGAACTCCAAATATACTGGACCAGAAAAGAAATTCCTCCCAACACATAATAATCAGAACAACAAATGCACTAAATAAAGATAGAATATGAAAAACAGTAAGGGAAAAGGGTTAAGTAACATATAAAGGCAGGCCTAACAGAATTACACCAGACTTTTCACCAGAGACTCTGAAAGCCAGAAGAGCCTTGACAGATGTTATAGAGACACTAAGAGAACACAAATGCCAGCCCAGGCTACTGTACCCAGCCAAACTTTCAATTACCATAGATAGAGAAGCCAAAGTATTCCACGACAAAATCAAATTCACACATTATCTTTCAACGAATTCAGCATTTCCAAAGAACTACATCCTAGAAAAATCAAGAAAGTAATCCTTCAACAAACCTAAAAGAAGACAGCCACAAGAACAGAATGCCAACTTTAACAACAAAAATAATAGGAAGCAACAATTATTTTTCATTTATATCTTTTAATATCAATCGACTCAATTCCCCAATAAAAAGAAATAGACTAACAAACTGGCTACACAAACAGGATCCAACATTTTGCTGCTTAAGGAAACCCATCTCAGGGAAAACAACAGACACTACCTCAGAGTGAAAGGCTGGAAAACAATTTTCCAAGCAAACGGTCTGAAGAAACAAGCTGGAGTAGCCATTCTAATATCGAATAAAATCAACTTCCAACCCAAAGTTATCAAAAAAGACAAGGAGGGACACTTCATACACATCAAAGGTAAAATCCTCCAAGAGAAACTCTCAATTCTGAATATCTATGCTCCAAATGCAAGGGCAGGCACATTCATTAAAGAAACTTTAGTAAAGCTCAAAGCACACATTGCACCTCACACAATAATAGTGGGAGACTTCAACACACCACTTTCATCAATGGACAGATTATGGAAACAGAAACTAAACAGGGACACAGTGAAACTAACAGAAGTTATGAAACAAATGGATTTAACAGATATCTACAGAACAGTTTATCCTAAAACAAAAGGATGTACCTTCTTCTCAGCACCTCATGGTACCTTCTCCACAATTGACCATATAATTGGTCACAAAACAGGCCTCAACAAATACAAAGATATTGAAATTATCCCATGCATCCTATCAGATCACGATGGACAAAGGCTGATCTTCAATAACAATATAAATAATAGAAAGCCAACATTCACATGGAAAATGAACAATACTCTTCTCAATAATACCATGGTCAAGGAAGGAATAAAGAAAGAAATTAAAGACTTTTTAGAGTTTAATGAAAATGAAGCCACAACATACCCAAACTTATGGGACACAATGGAAGCATTTTTAAAAGAAAAACTCATAGCTCTGAGTGCCCCCAAAACGGAACTAGAGAGAGCACACACTATCAGCTTGACAACACACCTAAAAATTCTAGAACAAAATGAAGCAAATTCACCCAAGAGGAGTAGACAGCAGGAAATAACCAAACTAAGTGGTGAAATCAACCAAGTGGAAACAAAAACTATTCAAAGAATCAACCAAACAGGGAGCTGGTTCTTTGAGAAAACTAACAAGATAGATAAACCCTTAGCCAAACTCACTAGAGGGCACAGGGACAGCATCCCAATTAACAAAATCAGAAATGAAAAGGGAGACATAACAACAAATCCTGAAGAAATCCAAACCAGCATCAGATCCTTCTACAACAGGCTATACTCAACGAAACTGGAAAACCTGGATGAAATGGACAAATTTCTAGACAGATACCAAATAACAAAGTGAAATCAGGATCGGGTTAATGACCTAAACAATCCTATATCCCCTAAAGAAATAGAAGCAGTCATTAATAGTCTCCCAACCAAAAAAGGCCAGAACCAGATGGGTTTAGTGCAGAGTTCTACCAGACCTTCAAAGAAGATCTAATTCCAGTTCTTCACAAACTATTCCACAAAATACAAGCAGAAGGTACTCTACCCAATTCATTCTATGAAGCCACAATTTCTCTGATACCTAACCAAAGAAAGACTCAACAAAGATAGAGAACTTCAGACGAATTTCCTTATGAATATCAATGCAAAAATACTCAATAAAATTCCCGCTAACCGAATCCAAGAACACATCAAAACAATCATCCATCCTCACCAAGTCGGTTTCATTCCAGGGATGCAGGGATGATTTAATATATGAAAATCGATCAATGTAATCCACTATATAAACAAATTCAAAGACAAAAACCACATGATCATCTCTTTAGATGCAGAGAAAGCATTTGACAAAATCTAACACCCATTCATGATAAAAGTCTTGCAAAGATCAGGAATTCAAGGCCCACACCTAAACATGATAAAATCAGTCTACATCAAACCCGTAGTCAAAATCAAAGTTAATGGTGAGAAGCTGGAAGCAATCCGGCTAAAATCAGGGATTAGACAAGGCTGCCCACTTTCTCCCAACCTATTCAACATTGTATTTGAAGTCCTAGCCAGAGCAATTCGACAACAAAAGGAAATCAAGTGGATACAAATTGGAAAGGAAGAAGTCAAAGTATCACTTTTTCAGATAATATTATAGTTTATATAAGTGACCCTAAAAATTCCACCAGAGAATTCCTAAAGCTGAAAAACAAACAACTTCTAATGCTGGATATAAAATTAACTCATACAAGACAATGGCCTTTCTCTACATAAAGAGGCTGAGAAAGAAATTAGGGAAACAACACCCTTCTCAATAGTCACAAATAAGATAAAATACCTTGGCATGACTTTAACTAAGGAAATGAAAGATCTGTATGATAAGAACCTCAAGTCTCTGAATAAAGAAGTTAAAGAAGATCTCAGAAGATGGAAAGATCTCCCATGCTCATGGATTGGCAGGATCAATATAATAAAAATGACTATCTTGGCAAAAGCTATCTACAGATTCAGTGAAATCCCCGTCAAAATTCCAACTCAATTCTTCAATGAATTAGAAAGAGCAATCTGCAAATTCATCTGGAATAACAAAAAACCTAGGATAGCAAAAACTCTTCTCAAGTATAAAAGAACCTCTGGTGGAATCACCATGCCTGACCTAAAGCTGTACTACAGAGCAATTGTGATAAAAACTGCATGGTACTGGTATAGCTACAGACAGGTAGACCAATGGAATAGAATTGAAGACCCAGAAATGAACCCACACATCTATGGTCACTTGATCTTTGACAAGGGAGGTAAATCCATCCAGTGGAAGAAAGACAGCATTTTCAACAAATGGTGCTGGCACAACTGGTTGTTATCCTGTAGAAGAATGCGAATTGATCCATTCCTATCTCTTTGTACTAAGGTCAATTCTAAGTGGATCAAGGAGCTCCACATAAAGCCAGAGACAGTGAAACTTATAGAGGAAAAAGTGGGTAAAAGCTTCGAATATATGGGCACAGGGGGAAAATTCCTGAATACAACAGCAATGGCTTGTGTTGTAAGATGGAGAATTTACAAATGGGACCTCATAAAATTGCAAAGTTTCTGTAAGGCAAAAGACACTGTCAATAAAAAAAAAAAAAAGGCCACCAACAGATTGGGAAAGGATCTTTACCTATCCCAAATCAGATAGGGAACTAATATCCAATATATATAAAGAACTCAAGAATTTGGACTTCACAAAACCAAATGACCCCATTAAAAAATGGGGCTCAGAGCTAAACAAAGAATTCTCACCTGAGGAATATGGAATGGCTGAGTAGCACCTGAAAAAATGTTCAGCATCCTTAATCATCAGGGAAATGCAAATCAAAACAACCCTGAGATTCTACCTCACACCAGTCAGAATGGCTAAGATCAAAAATTCAGGTGACAGCAGATGCTGGCGAGGATGTGGAGAAAGAGGAGCACTCCTCCATTGTTGGTGGGATTGCAAGGTTGTACAACCACTCTGGAAAGCAGTCTGGAGGTGCCTCAGAAATTTCGACATAGTACTACCGGAGGATCCCGTAATAACTCTCCTGGACTATATCCAGAAGAAGTTTCAACCGGTGAGAAGGACACATGCTCCACTATGTTCATAGTAGCCTTATTTATAATAGCCAGAAGCTGGAAAGAACCCAGATGTCCCTCAACAGAAGAATGGATTCAGAAAATCTGATACATTTACACAGTGGAGTACTACTCAGCTATTAAAAACAATGAATTTATGGAATTCCTAGGCAAATGGATGGACCTGGAGGACATCATTCTGAGTGAGGTAACCTAATCACAAAAGATCTCACATCATATGTATTCACTGATAACAAAATTATGTACCCATAAATTCATAGTTATATTAGCCACATAGGTGTTTAGTTTTCCTATTTATCCTACTGGCTCTATACACTTGACCTACCAAGCAAAATTTTTGTTTTATCTACTGAAGTTGTTCTATCCTCAATTGTATGGAGAGTAGTGTTGTTTTTAACAACATACATTAAATCTTTTAATTGTTCTGTGAATGAATTTTCCAACATTTACAGTAAATGGTTAAATTGAATTTGATATCTAGGCTTGTGGGAGGACCCCTTGGGAATGTCCTAATGACAAAGGTTACCTTCCCTGTTCCTTGACGATCTGCATTCATTAGTCCAAGGCAGACCTTGCCACATCTTCGGAATATTCCAGAAAACTGGAGCCTTCTGCGGTGGATGGACCCAGTCGGCCTCCCTCAATCTGTAGGAAATAAGGACAGGTGGGCAAGGAGTTGGCGACAAAAAGGGTGACAAGCAGACATGAACACAGAGAGAGTGTGTATCTGAATGTAATTTGTCTCAAAGCAAGCACCAGTCTTACAAGTGACTTTTACACAAAACAGAGGAATGCATACAAAAGGATAACAGGAACCAACTGGGATAAAAATCAATGTTAACAACTGGGATCAAAAGTAGCCCCACTAAAGTCAGCTTAATCTTAGAAGTCAGGGGCAAGGGCTTCATGCACTTGCCATAGTTCCAATTCTAAACTATTGTATAGTCCACCTTCCCTCTAGGCCATTCTAAATTCCTGTGTATTGTGTAACTCGGGTATCTATAGTTCTAAGTATCTACTCTAGTTCCTCCTTAGACCACAACCTTCCTTTTTCCTAGATAATTGTAAATTCCTGTGTAGGGCAGTGACTTAGCTATCCATGCCCGGAGTCAGCTCAAAGACTGTCCAGGACTGGTGAAGAATCTAACTTAGCTATATGTCAAAAATCAATCCTTAGAGGCACTTATAATAAAGCAATATTGAGGGAAAGCACACAGATCCATTTACTGACTAAAGCAAGGACATTGGAGCATTCATTATTACAGGATGCCACAGTTCCAGGGAACTAAGTTTTCATGAACTTTTCACCTTGGGACAGCATCCAAGTTTATAGGCCTGTCACTCAGGTCGCTACTGGAGTGGATGTGGGAACCTTCTGTTTCAATTATCTCTTAAAAAAAAAACAATTTCTAGGAATACATTAAAAACAACTGGCATTTGATTTTTCTTAATACTTTTAGAGATCATTTCCATGAAAGCAGCATCATAAACATGAGATGCAATATCAGCTGCATTTCTAATCCACTCATCTACAGTGCAGACCTTGCCTTTTAAGGTCTAATTGTTGGAATCTGGCAAAAGACCCTCACTCACAAATACCACAGAGACTGTCATCGCTGCAAACCACATGAGGATTTTTATTGATCCAACATGTTGGGGACCCCCCTCAGCACTCAGGCAAGAGGAGAGATTCCAAATGAACAAAGAACACACTTTTTATACATTGTAAGGGGCAGATTTAGGCAACAGGGCTAGCTGGCTTATTCTCATTGGTGTAACAAGTAACCCTTTCAGGCATTGGTTGGTTTGCATAGGGTGACTGACTACCTTTGGCCTAGTGACTCACTCTGCCTGCCCTTATGGTGGGTTATTATGATTTGGTCAGCAAAGCAGCAGTACATTTTGAACTTATGGGTCAGCTATTAATGTCACAGCTATTAACATCACAGGAAATTTTAGCAAGGTCAAGGCAGTTTGTGGTTTTTCTCAGAAATCAGTGTGGGGCAGGGTAGGGGAATTTTTCTGGGAACTGCTAATCTTGTTTTGGCAGCTGCAGGCTTAGTCATTTTGACTGCTAGTTTGAAAAGTTCCTTCAGAAAGGAAGAGTCTGGGTGGTCTTGAATTTACTTTGGATTCTACATAATCAGCCTTTTGCTTTCTGAATTCACATTTTCAAAAGCCAAAGATCCAATTAATACTTTTTCTGGTGCTTAAATCTGATATAATTCTATTCAGAGCAGAAGTCAATTTTTGAAAAAAAAAATCAGTGATGGCTTATTTGGGGTCTTTTATAATTTTAGTAAATGACCCAAACCTCTTTCCTGATCCTTCAATCTTGTCCCAAGCATTTAAAGATGCT
Source organism: Mus musculus (assembly GCF_000001635.26). Classification (NCBI taxonomy): domain Eukaryota; kingdom Metazoa; phylum Chordata; class Mammalia; order Rodentia; family Muridae; genus Mus; species Mus musculus. The sequence goes on from NC_000072.6 coordinate 142,210,236, forward strand.
AAATAACATAGTCCAAGGTATGATCGTCAAATCCAAGCTGCCTTTGTAACTCAGTATATTGACCCTTCACCTAGCAACTGATCTTGGGAAATATTAATACCTCTAGCAATATTTTGTTGTTCTATGGCCATAGCTTCTTCTTTCCACCATGTTTGACATTGTATCTGAGGACCAGCTTCCAATATACCTCTTAACAAATCTTTCCAGTTTGAGGGGATAATTATGTCCTGAGTTGCCCATGAGTTCAATATGTGCTTCAGATAGCATATATAAATCTCCTCAAATCTAATATGTCTTTATGATTCCATTTAACTTCATAACTTTGGGGTGCCTATCATCTCATAGCTCTTGTACAGTAAAAGGATAAACTAATATTGGTTTTTGTGGTGATTGGCATATGCTTTGCCCAAGGTAAGTGGCACTACCAGGAGGTATGGCCTTGTTAGGATAGGAGTGGCTCTGTTGGAGAAAGTGTGTCATGTGTAAGGCAGGCTTTGAGAGCTCCTAGCTCAAGCTCCCCAAACTGTAGAAGTGAACCTCCTCCTGCAGAACATTCTCCTTCTGACAACCTTCAGATCAAGACTTAGAACTCTCTACTCTTCCAGCACCATGTGTGCCTGTACACTGCCATGCTTCCCACCATGATGATAATAGACTGAACCTCTGAAACTGTATACCATCCTCAATTAAATGTTTTCCTTTATAAGAGTGACCTTGGTCATGGTTTCTCTTCAGAGCAATAAAACCCTAACTAAGACAAAAGTTAGTACCAGAGACTAAGAGAGTGCCATAGTAGGCCTGACTGTTTTTGACTAGAGAAATGAGGATTTTGGAACTTTGGATTTGGAAAGCAGTGGAATGTTTTAAGTGGGGCTTAATGGGCCACCCTAGTAAGAGCATGGAAAAGTGGTGCTGAGGGGACCTTGGTTCAAGAGGTTTCAGAGAAGAAGAAGTTTAGTATGAGGCCTAGAGACTGTTCTTGTGATATTTCGGTGAGGAATATGGCTGCCTTTTCCCCTCCTCTGAAGAGTCTACCTAAGGTTAATGTGAAGAGATTCAGATCAATTGTATTGACAAAGGAAGTCTCATATTTTCAAATCATCTAAGTTTAAACTCTGTCCTGTGCTTTACTCTTATAAGGAGCATTTTAATCAAGTGAAACAAGCTTAGAAAAAAAAATACAAAATGTATGTTCAAGTATTAAAGGAGCACCAGGAAGTGCAATGAAGCTAAATCCTGTGTTCATGAACACTAAATGGACTTAAAGAAGTGAAGACCTAGGGACAAGATCCCACCCAGTTAAGCTTACTGTGTATGTGTTTGCGATAGTTATATCATGATAGGTTTTATGATTTCCTGGTTATCAGTTTCATTTGTACTTTGGAAATGAACTACAATTCAGAAATAGAAGGCACACGTGTGATCCAGATCTTAAGGCTGGAAGACCAGGGTTTTTTATCTTAATATTGAGGCATAACTGCCATAAAAACCTGAGGGACGGGCATGGCGACACATGCCTTTAAACACAATAGACAGAAAAAAGCAGATCTCTGAGTTTAGGGCTAGCCTAATACTGAGCAATCCCCAAGTAGAGAAAAAGTTAGATCAAGGCATGGATGATCACACCTTTAATCCCAGCATTCAGAAGACAGAGGCATGCAGATCTTTGAGTTCAAGGTCAGTTTACAGAGTAAATTTCAGAACAGCCAAGCTTGGGCAGTGAAGGAGTTGATGATGTAATAGAACAAGGGAGCCTTGTTCCAGCAAGCAGCAGAACTTGGCAAATTCTGCCAAGTGGCTCTGGCTTTAGAGTCATGAGTAAAAGAATAAACCCTTTTCTTCCCAACTTGCTTCTTGGTCATGATGTTTTGTGTAGGAATAGAAACCCTGACTAAGACACATATGAAGTTGAGAATTGTTCCTTCAAGATCTGCAAATAATTGTGTTGAAATTTTGATGGGAATAGAATTGAATCCATAAATTGAGAGATCTTTCCATATTTAAAACAAACAAACAAACAACTTTTATTTATTTATTTGCTTATTTACTTATTTGTTTATTTACTTATTTATTTACACTCCATATTTTATTCCCCTCCCGGTCTATTCTCCAACTGTTCCACGTCCCATACTTCCTCCCCGCTCCCCTGTCTCCTCGAGGATGTCCCCACCCATCAACCCCCACCCCACCAGACATTTAAAGTCCTGGGGTTTCCTGAGGGTTAAGTGCATCTTCTCAGACTGAACCCAGACCCAGCAGTCCTTTGCTGTAAATGTGTTGGGGGCCTCATATCAGCTGGTATATGCTGCCTGGTTGGTGGTCCAGTGTTTGAGAGATCTCGGGAATCCAGGTTAATTGAGACTGCTAGTCCTTCTATAAAGTCGCCCTCCTCCTCAGCTTCTTCCAGCTTTTTCCTAATTGAACCACAGGGGTCAGAAGCTTCTGTTCATTGGTTGGGTTCAAATGTCTTCATCTGACTCTTACAGGTGCTTGTTGGGTCTTTTGGAAGACAGTCATAATAGGTCACTTTTTCTGTGTACTCCATAGCCTCAGTAATAGTGTCAGGCTTTGGGACCTCCCCTTAAGCTAGATCCCACTTTGGGCCTGTCACAATGATCTTGTCCTCAGGTTCCTCACCATTTCCATCCCTGCAGTTCTTTCAGATGGGAACAATTATGGGTCAGAGTTTTGACTGTGGGATGGCAACCCCATCCTTCACTTGATGCCCTGCCTTTCTGCTGGAGGTGGGCTCTATAAGATCCCTCTCCCCACAATATGGCATTTCATCAAAAGTCCCCCCTTTGAGTACTGAGAGTCCCTCACCTCCCAGATCTCTGCTATACTCTATTTTCCCCCAACCTCTGGAGATTACCTGTTTCCATTCTTTCTGCTGGTCCTCAGGGCTTCAGTCCTTTTCCCTCACCCAATACCAGATCAGTTTCCTCTCTTCTTCCCCCAACCCCATCAACTTTCCCTCTCAGGTCCCTCTCTCCCTCCCACCTTGTGATTGCTTTCTTCTCCCTCCCAATTGGGCCCTAAAGCTTGTTGACCTTTTTGAGTTCTGTGGATTGTATCTTGGGTATTCTCAACTTTTTTTTTCTAATATCCACTTATTAGTAAGTACATACCATGCATGTCCTTTTGGATCTGAGTTACCTCACTCAGGATAATTTTCTAGTTCCATCCATTTGCCTGCAAAATTCAGGATGTCCTCGTTCTTAATAACTGAGTAGTATTCCATTGTGTAAATGAATCACATTTTCTACATCGATTTTTCTGTCATGGAGCATCTGGGTTGTTTCCAGCTTCTGTCACAAACAAGGCTGCTATGAACATAGTGGAACACATGTTCATGTGGTATGGTGGGGCATCTTTTGGATATATTCCCAAGAGTGGTATTGCTGGGTCTTCAGGTAGATCTATTTCAAATTTTTAAGGAATCTCTAGATTGATTTCCAGAGTAGTTGTACCAGTTTGCAATCTTACCAGTAATGGCGGAGTGTTCTTCTTTCTCCATATCCTTGCCAACACGTGTTGTCACCTGAAGTTTTGATCATAGCCATTCTGATTGCTGTAAGGTGGAATTTCATGGTTGTTTTGATTTGCATTTCTATGATCACTAAGGACTTTGAACATTTCTTTAGGTGCTTCTTAGTCATTTGAGATCTCTCTGTTGTGAATTCTCGGTTTAGTTCTATACCCATTTTTTGATAGGGTTGTTTGATTTTTTTTTTTTTAGTGGTTAGCTTCTTGAGTTCTTTATATATTTTGGATATTAGCCCTCTATTGGATGTGGGGCTAGTGAAGTTTTTTTTTTCCCCAACCTGTAGGTTACCGATTTGTCTTATTGACTATGTCCTTTTGCCTTACAGAAACTTTCCAGTTTCATGAGGTCCCATTTACCAATTCTTGATCTTACAGCATAAGCCATTGGAGTTCTGTTTAGGAAATGTCCCTTTGTGCCGATGAGTTCAAGGCTCAAGTGCAGTTTACCTGCCCTTTCTCTTCTATTGGATTCAGTGTATCTAGTTTTATGTTAAGGTCCTTGACCCACTTGGACTTGAGCTGTGTACAGGGTGACAAATACGAGTCTATTTTCACTTCTTTACATACATACAGCCAGTTAGACCAGCACCATTGATTGAAAATGCTTTCTTTTTTTTCCACTGTACATGTTTGGCTTCTTTGTCAAAGATCAAGTGTTCATAAATGTGTGATTTTATTTCTGAGTCTTCAATTCTATTCCATTGATCAACATGTTTGTCTCTGTACCAATACCATACAGTTTTTATCACTATTGCTCTGTAGTATAACTTGAGGTCAGGAATGGTGATTCCCCCAGAAGTTCTTTTATTTTTAAGAATTGTTTTCGCTATTCTGGGGTTTTTGCCTTTCCAGATGAATTTGAGAATTGTTCTTTCCAATGTATTTGAAGAATTGTGCTGGGATTTTATGGAGATTTCATTGAGTCTATAGATTGCTTTTGGTAGGATGGCCATTTTTACTATATTAATTCTGCCAATCAATGAGCATGGGAGATCTCTCCATTTTCTGAGATCTATTTCTTTCTTGAGAGACTTGAAGTTATTGTTATACAGGTTTTTCACTTGTTTGGTTAGAGTTACCCCAAGATATTTTTATATTATTTAGAGCTATTGTGAAGAGAGTTGTTTCACTAATTTCTTATTCAGCCTGTTTATCATTTGTATAAAGGTAGGCTACTGATTTATTTGGGTTAATTTTACATCCGGCCACTTTGCTGAAGTTGTTTATAAGCTGGAGAAGTTCCCTGGTAGAATTTTTGGGGTTGTTTATATATACTATCATATCATCTGCAAATAGTGACACATTTATTTCTTATTTGCCAATTAGTATCCCCTTGATCTCTTTTTATTGTCTTATTGTTCTAGCTAACACTTCAAGGTCTATATTGAATAGATATGTGGAGAGTTGGCATCCTTGTCTTCGATTTCAGTGGATTTGTTTCAAGTATGTCTCCATTTAATTTGATATTGGCTGTTGGTTTGAAGTAAGTTGCTTTTATTATGTTTAGGTACAAGCCTTGTATTCCTGATCTCTCCAATACTTTTAACACGAAAGGGTGTTGTATACAAATGCTTTTATATGCATCTAAGGAGATGATAATGTGATATTTTTCTTTGTTTGTTTATATAGTGGATTACGTTAATAGATTTTTGTATATTGAACCAACCTCATATCCTTGGGATGTAGGCTACTTGATCATGGTGCATGATGGTTTTGATGTGTTCTTGGAATTAGTTTGCAAGAATTTTATTGAGTATTTTTGCATCGATATTCATAAGTGAGATTGGTCTGAAGTTCTCTCTTTTGGTTCTGTCCTTGTGTGGTTTAGGTATCAGAGTAATTGTGGGTTCGTAGAATAAATTGGGTAGAGTAATTTCTGTTTCTATTTTATAGAATAGTTTGAGGAATATTGGTATCAGGTCTTCTTTGAAGTCTGGTAGAATTCTGCACTAAATCTATCTGGCCCTGGGATATTTTTTTTTTTGGTTGGGAGGTTTTTTAATGACTTATTCTATTTCCTTAAGGGATATGGGCCTCTTTAGATAGTTTACCTGCTCTTGATTTAACTTTGTTATATGATATCTGTCTAGAAAATCATCCATTTCATCTAAATTTTTTCAGTTTTGTTGAGAATAGGATTTTGTAGTAGGATCTGGAGAGTTTTTAAAATTTTTTTCATTTCTGTTGTTATGTCTCCCTTTCATTTCTGATTTTGTTAATTTGGATACTGCCTCTAGGCCCTTTAGTTAGTTTGGCTACAGGTTTGTCTATCTTGCTGATTCTCTCAAAGAACCAGCTTTTGGTTTCGATTAGTTATATAGTTCTCTTGGTTTTTATTTGGTTGATTTCAGCCCTGAGTTTGACTATTTCCTGCCTTCTACTCCTCTTGGGTATGCTTGCTTCTTTTTTGTTCTCAGTTGTGCTGTTAAGTTTCCAATGTAAGATCTCTCCAGTTTCTTTACCAGGGCACTTAGTTCTATAAATATTCCTTTTAGCATTGCTTTCATTGTGTCCCATAAGTATAAATATGTTGTTCAAAATTTTCATTGAATTCCAGGAAGTCTTTTACTTCTTTCTTTATTTCTTCCCTGACCAACTTATCAGTGAGTAGAGTGTTGCTCAGTTTCCAGGTGTATGTGGATTTTCTGTTATTTTTGTTTTTATTGAAGATCAGCCTTAGTCCATGGTGATATGATCGGATGAATGGTATTATTTCAATCTTCTTGTATCAGTTAAGGCTTGTTTTGTGACCAACTACATGGTTGATTTTGGAGAAGGTACCATGAGGTGCTAAGAAGTAGGTGCATTCTTTTTTTTAGGGTGAAATGTTCTATAGATATCTGTTAAACCCATAATGGTTTATCTTTATTTTTCACTGTGTCTCTGTTTAGTTTTTGTTTCTAGGACCTGTCCAATAACAAGAATGGGCTATTGAAGTCTCCTACTATTATTGTATGGGCTTTAATGTGTGTTTTGTGCTTCAGTAAAGTTTCTTTTATTAATGTGGGTGCCCTTGAATTTGGGGCATATATGTTTAGAATTGAGGCTTTCTCTTGGTGTATTTTCCCTTTGATGAATATGAAATGTCCTTCTTCATTTCACATCATAACTTTTGAATGAAAGTCTATTTTATTGGAAATTAGGATTTCAACTCAAGCTTGTTTCTTGGGCCATTTGCTTGGTAGATCTTTTTTCCAGCCTTTTACCCTAAGGTAGTGTCTATATTTGTTATTAAGATGTGTTTCTTGCATGCAGCAAAATGCTGGATCCTGTTTGTATATCCAGTGTGTTAGCTTATGTCTTTTTATAGGTGAGTTGAATACATTAATATTGAGAAATATTAAAGACAGGTGATTTTTAGTTCCTGTTATGTTTCCATCTTTTAATATCTTTATATTTTTTCAAAGACTTGAAGTTTTTGTCATACAGTTCTTTCACTTGCTTGGTTAGAGTTATACCAAGATAATTTACATTATTATTAGTGGCTATTGTGATGGGTATTGCCACCCTAACTACTTTATCAGTCCATTTATCTTTTGTATAAAGGAGGGCTACTGATTTCTTTGAGTTAATTTTATACCCAGTCACTTTGCTGAAGGTTTTCATCAGCTATAGGAGTTCTTTGGCAGAATTTCCACAACACTGGAGAATCTCAATGAAATGGATGGTTTTTTTGATAGATTCACTTACCAAAGTTAAATCCAGACCATGTAAACAATCTAAACAATTCCATAAATCCTAAGGAAGTAAAAGCAGTGATTAAAAGTCTTCACCCCAAAATAAACCCAAGATGAAACGGTTTTAACAGAATTCCACCTGACTTTCAAAGAAGAGCTAATACCAATACTCCTCAAGATATTCCACAAAATAGCAACAAAGAGATTTCCAAACTCATTAAATGAAGCAACAGTCACCCTGATACCTAAACTGCACAAAGAGTTAGCAGAAAAAGATAATTTCAGGCCAATTTCCCATATGAACATTAATACAAAATGTATTCAATAAAATACTTGCAAATTTAATGCAAGAACACATCAAAGATATCATCCAACCTGATCAAGTATTTTTATTATTTTTAAGTGTGTGTGTGTGTGTGTGTGTGTGTGTGTGTGTGTGTGTGTGTACATTTGGTATGTGCCTGTGAGGTGAGTACAGATGCCCACAGGAGCCAGACATATCAAATCTGCTGACACCAAAGTTACAGGAAGTTGTGAGCCTCCTTATATAGGTGTTCAGAACTGAACTAGGATCCTTTGGGAGAAGAGTAAGTGCTGTTAACCACTGGAGCATTCTCTCTGGTCAGACTGAAAGATGCTGTCATGCCACATAGACACATGTTAAAATACAAACCTCAATATTTCTGAGTCCATCCTAATCTTGGTTCATACAAGGAAAGAAATAACCAAGGTGATAATTGGTTATGGTCAAAGGCTTCATTTCCCTCCAAGTTTTGCTAAAACCTTTAATTATGACTCATCAGTAGTACTTGGTGTAATTAGATGAGGTTATACATTTATTACTAACCAGGCCATAATTATGAGTTAGTGGAAATTTGTCCGTTCAATTTCATCTCCACCATAGCTGAAAAGGTCTTGGTTAGAAAATGTATCAAGCTGCTGTCACTTACTCAGGTTTCTTTTGTTTGAAATCCCACTGGACCCACAAGCACATAGTTGCTGCTTTCCTTTCCTCAGGATGACAGTGTCTGTCTACCTGATACTATTTTAAGTAAATTAAGTCTAAAATACCACTTCTGGGTTACTTGTTTCTTGTGCTTTTTCTGTGAGGAGGTGCTGAGGACTTTCTATCAAAATGTACTTTAGGATGTGTGGGTGATCTGGCTATGAAATCAGTCATGCTATCAACCACACAGCTGATATGGCTGGCTAAGCAGGTATCTATTCAGGAAGCACTGCCTAGAAATTGTGATACCATAATAAACTGGGTCTCCCAACATCAATTAAGATAAAACAGTCCTCACAGACCTACCCACAGGCCAACCCAATGTAAACAATTTCTCATTGAGACTCTTCTCTCAGCTCATTTTATAATATGTCAAGTTGAAAATTAAAGCTATCCATGACACCAGCACAAGCTATATGGTTGAGTTACAGGACATCCTATATACTTAGTAAGAGACTGTCAAAAAAACAACTAAAAGAAAATAAAAGGAAAAGGCAGAAAAAGGAGGGGAAAAAGGAGGGGTAAAAGAAAAGGAGATGGATCAAATGTATTCTTTGCCCAAGGAGTAATAACCCTGACTCTGATAAAATTACTGTTGAACACTGAGAATCGATACTTATATATTTATGGTTTTGTATGTTTTCATAGGTTAGATAAATCTCATTCACCAAATGACTGATTGACTAAAATATTATATGCACTCCTGTTGAGGAATGTTCATATACCAATTAACTGACAGAAGCATAGTTCTACAGCTTTACCCACAACCCCATAGATCCCCAATGTTTTTAAACAACACATGGTCCTGAGACACCATACCCCTCCATCTTACCCACTGTTCACAGCCTTCCACACCAAGTTCTACTCTACCTGCAAGCAAAATCACCTAATTAGTAAATTTTACTAATGTATTGCTACTGACACCTCTATGTTTTTGTGGTTGTCCCAAGCAGATACTTTAATAAGAGATATTAAGTACTAAAATAATATTTAAATAAGGGACCCTTTTGGTGTTTTTCTTCTTTAATTAAAAGGACAGGTACACATCTGTTCAGAGTTTTAACACACCCAAAGACCAAAAGATAAGAGCTAGTCTAAATAATCTTTTGAGACCTTTCATTAAATATTATAACTTCTTATTCAAATGAATACCACAGAAAACAGTGCAAATTAGAGAAATAAAATGAACAAGTTAAACACAGACTCACTCCATGCAAGACTTACAATGCATTCAACTCAATAAGTTTGTATTCACATATATAGGACAATCTCTCTACTCCATATTTATATAAACCTAAAGATACTGTTTATCTCTGGACTGTTAGTAGGGAAGAGTACTCCCCCACAGTTCTGCGAGCTTTGGCTTTTCCTTTGCACTGATGGGGTGCACTGGCTTCCCACATTGGCTGACTCCAGCCAGAATGGCCACTTGAGCATTCCTGTCTGCATGCTATGCTAGGCTGAAATACCTTTAGGATGGTTTGCTGCCTGCTGAAGTCTCTACACCAACTAGACCTGAAGCTCCACTAAGAAGGAACTTGAGCCACCTCACTGCTAAGTCACCTCCTGAACCCTTATTCAGTTCAGTCTGAGACAAAAGAGATGCTGGGGGCTGGGGCTATCACTCAGTAGTGGAGGGAGCCTAGTGTCCAGGGAGCCTGGGATTCAATCCCAGGATTAGAAGGCTCAAGTTTGTATATTTTATGTGGGTTCTCACCAAACCCAGACACTGTTGTAGATGCCAAGAAGTGCTTGCTGACAGGAGCCTGATATAGCTATCTCCTAAGAAGCTCTGCCAGAGCCTAAGTACAGAGGCAGATTTTTTCAAATATGTAGTTTCCTTGTTCTTTGAGCACTTTATACATTTATGCAGTGTGCTTTGACTAAATCCATCCTCCTCCCCCTTACCTCCAACTCCTCCCAGACTTTGCCCACTTCATCTACTTTATTCCAACTTCCTATGCTCTTTTGTAAAACCCACTGAGTCCAGTTTCTTTTCCCTTTTAGATACTTTTTTTTCCACAAAATGGAAACCAAATTCATAAGGGCCCTGACTCACCATAAACCCCACAAAGGCACTCAGTATGTGGTCTGCTAATATTTACTCAAGTGTTAATGTCATGATGGCCTGCATGCTCCTGCTGCTGATAAAGCACTTTCCATCTACAAGATGGACATTAATTACAGAGTCTCTTTGGTGACAGCTAAGCAAGGGAGAGGTGTACAAGATCAAGCTTGGTAGTTACAAAGCCATACATGAAGGCTTGGGCTGTAGTTCTTCAAGCTTCTGACTGCCAAGGCATTTTCTGATATTGTTGACACTGACTACCAAAAGGTCGAGGACATTCTGTGCTTGGGAAAATATTACTTAGTAAAACAAAACAATATTCACCAAAAGAGGGAAAGAATAGTGTTATAAAAGGAATTCTCAGGTTGTTTTCAAAAGGACATTAATACTTTTGAGCTTATCAATTTGAGGTGAATATTTCAAACTTTTCAGGCATCAGTAAAAAATAGCAGAGATCCTTGTAAAATACATTTTAAATTTTCTTTGAAGGGTCTAGTTTAAAACCGCATCAATAAGAACTGAAGGTGGTAAATTGACTTCAGTGTTCTTTCACTTCAAAAAACTTGAGAAGTAATTAATCTGTCAGCTGTTCTCCTCATCCTCTCTGTGGCACTAATCCACTTGAAGACTACAGGGTTTGTAAACTGAAAATGTAAAGTGATGGTTTGTAAACTGAAAATAATGCCGTCTTTTCAAAAGCGTGGGGAAATTAGATTTCAGCGCTATTATGTAACTAATAGCCCTGTGTTTTTCAATTTCTAATCACATCCTGGCCATGAGCAGTAATTGAAGCCGAATGGTTTTTCAATTCTGTGTCCTTTAAGAACAAGGTTAGTGCTGTAGAATTTCCTGGTAGAACTTTTAATTAACAGGCATGGTTATTGACTTTTGCCTGGAAATACATTAGAGCTTACAGGGCAAAGCCAGACTACCATGGAAAAAAACTGAGAGGCAGAGATATATACTGAATGAAACTTAAAAGAACATTTGTTTTTATATCAATTGGAATTTGTTGAACATACAGATTTTTTTCACACTTCAAAGGAGTCTGGAGGTACCCAAATTTCTATGTCTCCTGGAAATTGAAGCTATAAAATAGAAGGTAAATTAAAGGTTATAAAAAGTTCAATTTCAGAATTAGTTTAAAAGTCATTTGCTATTTGAAGGTTATTCCATACTGTGGCTCAACAGAGTCTTAAGAAATCATTCCACATAAGATGGCTTCTGAGCATCTGTTAATGTAAATTAGTAATACCTGAAATATTTTCAACATGTAGACTATACATATACATCATCATTATTTGTGATGATGGCTTGTTGGAAATACTGAAGGTAAACAAACCAAACTAAATGGTAGGTTGAAGAAATTTAAGATGTTTAAAACGGCTGGCAGAATAGTAATCACTATAAAAGCCACTTAAAACTATAACTATCCATTTTTTAATATATGCCTGAAACCAAATATATGAATATAATTTAAATAATGTAGTAAGAATTTATTCCTAAATCAACTTTGTTCCATATATTCTTGTTTTAAGATATTTTTTCATTTACATTTCAAATGCTATACCCAAAGCCCCCTATACCCTTTCCCCACCCTGCTCCCCAACCCACCCACTCCTGCTTCCTTGCCCTGGCATTCCCATGAACTGCATATGCTCTTAGCAAGACCAAGGGCCTCTCCTCCCATTGATGGCTGACTAGGCCATCCTCTGCTACATATGCAACTAGAGACACAGCTCTGGGGAGGGGGGTACTGGTTAGTTCATATTGTTGTTCCTCCAATAGGGTTGCAGACCCCTTTAGCTCCTCGAGTACTTTCTCTTTCTCCTTCATTAGGGGCCCTGTGTTCCAACCAATAGATGACTGTGAGCACCCACTTCTGTATTTGCCAGGCACTGGCATAGCCTCACAAGAGACAGCTCTATCAGGGTCCTGTCAGCAAAATCTTTATGGCATATGCAATAGTGTCTGGGTTTGGTGGTTGTATATAGGATGGATCCCCAGGTGGGGCAGTCTCTGGATGGTCCTTCCTTCCATCTTAGCTCCAAACTTTGTCTCTGTAACTCCTTTCATGAGTATTTTGTTCTCCATTCTAAGAAGGAGCGAAGGAAGTGTCCACATTCTGGTCTTCCTTCTTGAGTTTCATGTGTTTTGCAAATTGTATCTTGGATATTCTAAGTTTCTGGAATAATATCTGCTTATCAGTGAGTGCATGTCATGTGTGTTCTTTTGTGATTGGGTTACCTCACTCAGGATGATATCCTCCAGATACATCCATTTGCCTAAGAATTTCAAGAATTCATTGTTTTTAATTGCTGAGTAGTACTCCATTGTGTAAATGTACCACATTTTCTGTATCCATTCCTCTGTTGAGGGACATCTGGGTTCTTTCCAGTTTCTGGTTATTATAAATAAGGCTGCTATGAACATTGTGGAGCATGTGTCCTTATTACAAGTTTATTCTGTATATTCCTAAGAGACCAAATTTTGTCTATAACAGCATAAGGAATTAAATTTACCTTTTAAACAGAAAGTGATATAAGTATCACCATATTTTTGGAAAATAAATTTACTTTTGAAACAGAAAGTGATTTAAGTTTCATTATAATTATCAGAAAGTAAATGTCATTATAATTATTGTCTCATAACTTTCTCTGGCATCTTTGTTCTTGGGTGGTTGTTCAATGTGCAGCCTCTACTGCACTGGCTCTGAATAATAACAGGAATTATCAGAAAATAGTTTTTATTATTTCAGTACTTACATGATTTTACAAGGTGTTCTCAGAACTGAGTATAATTTTATATTGACTTTTATGACTAAAAATAATTGTAAAACCAATATAAAATTTCTAATAGGCATAACAATTGAATGATAGTAGAAAATTAAACAGTATAAACAAATGTGTCTGCTGATACCGTACATTACTCTTCTGGAACATACAGAGATTTGCTCAGCATCTGTGCCAAGTGAGTCTGTGGGTGCTCACATCTTACATAGTGACCTTTACTTTAAAATAGAATAACTCACAACATTTTAGTCTGTCACATTATTTTCATGTTTCCCATAATCATGTGTCTTATACATACTAATAAGATATCCTTAAAATGTACTTCAATGTGTTTCTTTATATCAGTGACCCCTTTGGTGATGGAGGATGTACACATACACATATTCATGTTAAGCTGGATCACTAGGAGTTTCTAGGAATGTCTGCACACCTCTACATGCGAATGTTAATGTAGGCAAGTCATTAAGAAAAAATACTTAAAGTGGGGCTATCATTTCATGCGCTAGATACTTCCCACTTTACCAGCATCCTAATGATTACTTTGAATAGTCTTGTGAATGCTCTTATCACCTTTTGGTGGAAGCTATCCTTGGGGGAGCCATTTGCATCTAGGAAACAATTTTAAGAGCTCTTGATGAGTATTTCATGAAGACTGGCTGTTGTTTCATTAACTCAATAGGATAAGGTTTTATTTAGAATAACTTAAGATGCTGTTATTTCCCTCTAGTCAGTGGTCAGAGTCCAGCCCCAAAATTTGCCTATAAAGAATTCTATATTCTGCTCCAATCACTGTCAAGAGCATCTTCAAACACAGATGCCCCTGTGTTTCTGTTCTCTACTATTTATATCTATCTATCTGTCTGTCTGTCTGTCTGTCTGTCTGTTTACCTACCTATCCACCTATCTATCTATCTATCTACTTATCTATCAGTTTTCGGGTTCACAGAACAACTTCTAATCCTATCTGTATTTTAGTAAATGCCATCTTTACATATTAAATAAATGTCATTCCATTTTGTTTGTATATAATATGGCTTCAAAGAATAGTCAATAATTTCGAGATGAATATAGACCAAATATGTAGATTGCCCTGAGAGTGGTGTCACAAACTTGAAATCCCAGCACTAGAAATAGATGGCAAAAGATGATGCTGGCCTAAAAATTAAAAGGTGGAATTTGCTTCTAAAATGAAAAAGAAAACAAACCTTTGGGTCTCAAAATAATCTTCCTACTGACTGATTCTTTATAATATATTTAAACTAAACAAATATTAGGTCATTTGATGTTGCTGGGAGTGTTTTCTGGACCCAATCCTTCTGATTGGTATCTGTGCCTGTAAGTGGACCCTGAGCTCCAGCCCTCCCCAACCCAATCATACCCAGAAACAGCTTGATCCCTAGGATTTCTGACATGCCCAGGCTCACAGGCTCACCGGACGGGCAGGCTCCAGTCAGAGACAGCAAGGTCAGCTAATACCAGAGATGACCAGATGGTTAGAAGCAAGCACAAAAACATAATCAACAGAGAGCAATGCTACTTGGCATCACCAGAACAAAATTTTCCCACCACAGCAAGCCCTGGATACCCCAACACACCTGAAAAGCAAGATTCTGATCTAAAATCCCATTTCATGATGATGATAAAGGACTTTAAGAAGACATAAATAATCCCTTAAGAAATACAGGAGTACGCAGGTGTACTGGCTAGTTTTGTGTCAACTTGACACAGGCTGGAGTTATCCCAGAGAAAGGAGCTTGAGTTGGGGAAATGCCTCCACAAGATCCAGCTGTAAGGCATTTTCTCAATTAATGATCAAGGAGGGAGGTCCCCTTGTGGGTGGTGCCATCTCTGTCCTGGTAGTCTGGGGTTCTATAAGAGAGCAGGCTGAGAAAGCCAGGGGAAGGCAAGCCAGTAAAGAGCATCCCTCCATAGCCTCTGCATCAGCTCCTGCTTCCTGGCCTGCTTGAGTTCCAGCCCTAACATCCTTTGGTGATTAACAGCAAGTTGGAAGGTGTAAGCTGAATAAACAATTTCCTCCCCAACTTGCTTCTTGGTCATGATGTTTTGTCCAGGAATAGAAACCCTGACTAAGACAACAGGTAAACAGGTAGAAGTCCTTAAAGAGGAAACAAATGAATCAAAAAAAAAAAAAAAAGAACAGGAAAAGACAAACAATAGGGTGAAAGAACTGAACAAAACTGTCAAAGATCTAAACATGGAAATAGAAACAATAAAGAAATCACAAAGGGTGACAACACCAGAGATGGAAAACCTAGAAAAGGATCAGGAGTCATAAATGCAAATATCACCAACAGAATACAAGAGAAAAAAGAGAGAATTTCGGGTGTAGAAGATACCATAGAAAACATTGACACAACAGTCAAAGAAATTGCAGCAAAAAGGAAAAATCTCCTTACTCTAAACATCCAGGAAATTAAGACACAATGAAAAGACCAAATATAAGAATTATAGGCATAGAAGAGAGTGAGGATTCCAAAATTAAAGTGCCAGTAACATCTTTAACAAAATTGTAGAAGAAAACTTCCCTAACCTAAAGAAGGAGATGCCCATAAACATACAGGAAGCCTACAGAACACCAAATAGATTGGACCAGAAAGAAAAGTCCTTCTTTCACATAATAATGAAAACATCAAATGCAGAGAAAAAGGAAAGAATATTAAAAGTGGCAAGGAAAAATGATCAAGTAACATATAAAGGCAGACCTACCAGAATTATACCATACTTCTCAACAGAGACTCTAAAAGACATAAAAATCTTGGGCAGATGTCATACAGATCCCAAGAGAACACAAATGCCAGCCCAGGCTACTATACCCAGCAAAAGTCTCAATTATTATAGATGGAGAAACCAAGATATTCCAAGAAAAAAAACAACTTTAAATAATATCTTTCAACAAACCCAGCCCTATAAAGAATAATAGAAGGTAAACCCCAACACAAGGAGGGAAACTACACCCACGAAAAGCAAGAAATTAATCTTCTCACAATAAACCCAAAAGAAGAGAAACACATAAACATAACTCCACCTCTAACAACAAAAATAACAGGAAGCAACAAACATTAGTCCTCAATATCTCAACATCAATGGACTCCATTCCCCAATAAGAAGACATAGACTAACAAACTGGATACATACACAGGATGCAGCACTTTGCTACATACAGGAAATACATCTCAATGACAAAGACAGACACTATCTCAGAATAAAATGCTGAAAAAAGTTTCCAAGCAAATGGTCCCAAAAAACAAGTTGGAGTATCCATTCTACTATAGAATAAAATTGACTTTCAAACAAAAGTTATCAAAAAAGATGGGGAAGAACACTTCATATTCATCAAAGGAAAAATCCACCAAGATGAACTCTCAATTCTGAACATCTTTGCCCTATTTGCAAGGGCACCCACTTTTGTAACAAAAATGTTATTAAAGCTCAAAGCAAACATTGAACCTCACCCAATAATTATGAGAGACTTCAACACCCCAGTCTCACTAATAGACAGATCATGGAAGCAGAAACTAAACAGAAACACAGTGAAACTAACAGAAGTTATGATCCAGATGGATTTAACAGATATCTACGGAAAATTTCACCCTAAAACAAAAGAATATAACTTCTCAGCACTTCACGGTGCCTTCTACAAAATTGACAATATAATCAGACATAAAACAAGCCTCAACCAATGCAAGAAGATTGAAATAATCCATGCATCCTATTAGATCACCACAGACTAAGGCTGGTCTGCAACAACAACAAAAACAACAAAGAGCCCACATATACAGGGAAGCTGAACAATGATCTACTCAATGATAACTTGGTCATGGAAGAAATACAAAAAAAAAATTAAAGACTTTAGAATTTAACAAAAATAAAAGTAAAACTTAACCAAACTTATGAGACACAGTAAAAGCAGTGCTAAGAGGAAAATTCATATCTCTGAGTACCTCCATAAAGAAACTGGAGAGAGCATACACTAGGAGCTTAACAGAACATCTGAAAACTGTAGAACAAAAAGAAATAAATTTACTCAAGAAGAGTAGACAGTAGGAAATAATCAAACTCAGGGCTGAAATCAACCAAGTAGAAACAAGGAGAAATATACAAAGAATCAATAAAACTAGGAACTGGTTCTTTGAGAAAATCAACAAGATAGATAAACCTCTTAGCCAAACTAACTAAAAGGCATAGAGACAGTATCCTAATTAACAAAAACAGAAATGAAAAGGGAGATAGATATAACAACAGAAATTGAGAAAATTAAAATATCATCAGATCTTACTACAAAAGGCTATACTCAAGAAAACTGGAAACTGCTAGGCATGGTGGCACACTCCTTTAATCCCAGCACTCGGGAGGCAGAGGCAGGTGGATTTCTGAGTTCGAGGCCAGCCTGGTCTACAAAGTGAGCTCCAGGACAGCCAGGGCTACACAAAGAAACCCTGTCTTGAAAAACCAAAAAAAAAAAAAAAAGAAAGAAAAGAAAACTGGAAACTCTAGATGAAATGGATGATTTTCTAGAAAGATACCATATACCAAAGTTAAATCAAGATGAGGTAAACTATTTAAACAGGCCCATGTCCCCTAAGGAAATAGAATAAATCATTAAAAAACTTCCAACCCCCCCCCCAAAAAAAGCCAAGGGCCAAATGGCTTTAGTGTGGAATTCTTTAAGACCTTCAAAGAAGAGCAAATACCATAACTCCTCAAATTATTCCATAGAAACGAAACAGAAAGAACAATACCTAATTCATGTTATGAAGCCACAGTTATTCTGACACCTAAACCACACACACAGACCTAACAAAGAAAGAGAATTTTAGATATATTTTGCTTATGAATATCGATGCACAAATACTCTATAAAATTCTAACAAACTGAATCCAAGAGTACATCAAAACCATCATTCACCATTATCAAATAGGGTTTACCCTAGATTGCAAGGTTGGTTCAATATACTAAAATCCATTAACATACTCTACTATATAAACCAACTCAAAGTATAAAAACCACATGATCATCTCATTAGATGCTGAAACATCATTTGACAAAATTCATCATCCCTTCATGTTTGAAGTATTGGGGATATTAAAAAATTTTAGACCCATATATAAACATAATAATAGCAATATACAGCAAACCAACAGCCAATATGAAATAAATATTTTAACATCAATGGACTCAATTCCCCAATAAAAAGACATAGACTAACAGACTGGCTACACAAACAGGATCCAACATTTTGCTACTTACAGGAAACCCATCTCAGGGAAAAAGACATATACTACCTCATAGTGAAAGTCTGGAAAACAATTTTCCAAGCAAACGGTCTGAAGAAAAAAGCTGGAATAGCCATTCTAATATCAAATAAAATCAACTTCCAACCCAAAGTTATCAAAAAAGACAAGGAGGGGCACATCATACTCATGAAAGGTAAATTCAATGTGTACATGCAACACATTGAAGAAGAAACTCATAGGGAAGAACCTGCTGTCCTCACATTGGCTGAGAAGTAAGGAGAGATTGGTTGAAGGGGTCAGAAGCCTAGTATCTCTTCCAAGGGCTTATCATCATTTACCCAAATTCCTGTTCTAGGCACCACCTCTTAATGCTTCCACCAACCATTTTTTTAAAGATTTATTTATTTTATTTATTATGAGTACACTATAGCTGTCTTCAGACCCACCAGAAGATGGCATCTGATCCCATTACAGATGGTTGTAAGCTACCATGTGCTTGCTGAGAATTGAACTCAGGACCTCTGGAAGAGCTGTCACAGTGTATCCCTATAGTCTACTTTCATCTACACTTTTTTATTTGCAAATGTTCATTGGTTTGGTAGGAGGCCTCTGGTCTCTGCTACTCTATCAATACTGGAACCTCACTGAGACTCATCTTGGATATACAGCTGTTTCTCTGCATCAGGGAGATCCTGTGATTTTTGGATATGTAGGACCAGTCCCTTCATTCATCCCAGCAGTTCATTGATTGGGTAGATATTGAGCTGGGCCAGTTCAGAGCCCTGGATCTGGGCCTGAGAAGTGTCTGGGCTGGTCTCTTGTTCTCACACCCTCAGAGCTCGCCTCTAAAGCCCCACACAGGTCCAACTCTACCCTGGTGCCCAGGCAGGGTGCAGGGACTTCTCTCCCAAGTGTCACAGCAGATGAAGGGTAGGGCCAGCTGTTCAGCTTTGATGACCTCAGGGCCAACTCTTCTGCCTGCTGTAGGTAGCAAGGGGTGAGTGGGGGAGCATCTCTCCCTTGTCCATGTCACCAAAGAGCAGACAAGTGGGAGGGTCCAACTTCCTCTTGCCTAAGCCCCCACTCCCACACCAGGATCAATTCTACTGTGCAGCCCAGGAGCAACATGGGACCTGTGCTCTCAAGTGCTATAGCTGGTAAGGGGCAATGACAGCTCTCCTGTTCTCATGACCCCACGGTCAGGTCTCCAACATGTCACAGGTGGTTAGGAGAGAGGGGGGAGCAATATATGTCTCCCTTGTCCATACCATCATGGGGAGGTCAAATGGCAGGGCTAGATCTCCCAAGCTCATCTCCTGGGTGCCATCTTACCCACAACATGCAGGGCCAGCTCATGAGTACTGTAGCTGGCTAGGGCCAGGATCAGCTCTACTGATCTCACACTCCCAAAGCCAGCTCTCCCATGATAGCCAGCTAAGCAATGGGGTCAGTTCTGCATAGGCCTCAGACATCATCAATATGTACCCACTTGGCAGCCTACACAGAAAGCCTTGTTATTGTGTGAAGCCATTCCGGACTCCCTGGCCAGCCTGACAGAAATCTGTGCCAGGCAGTAAACAAGCCCATATTTGGTGGATGGCTCGCCCTTAATCCCTGATTGGCTGAGCAAGCCTGCCTGGCAAGGTGATGTGACCTGTGGTGATTGGTTGAGGCGTGGTTGTGGCTTGAGTGGATAAAAACGCTTGTACCCCGAGAGGCACGGGGGATTTGGAGAGAGAAGCTGCCTGAGTAAACTGCTTTAAGAAGAACCAGTGGTTGTGTTTTCCTTGCTGGTAGAGTTGGACGCAACAAGTTGTGCCGAAACCCGAGACCCGACTCCCCCACCGAAGAGGTTCAGAACTTTCTGCAGTCGGGGTCTGTCGACAGGATGAGTACGGTAAGTAACTTACCATCCTGGGGTTGGGATTAGGCTCTCGGTAAAGAGACAATAAGGCTCTCGGTAAAGAGACAATAAGGCTCTCGGTAAAGGGACAATTAGGCTCTCAGCAAAGAGACAATTAGGCTCTCAGTAAGAGACAATAAGGCTCTTGGTAAGAGACAATAAGGCTCTCGGTAAGAGACAATAAGGCTCTCTGGCTCTGGAGACGAGAAAGTGAAAGAAGAGGGTAATAGGGACAGTCTATGGATTACTTTCTTTTTCTAGCCATTTGGGTAATTTTTCTTACTGCCTTTTGGTTTAAGGACTGGCCAAAAGGATGGCCAATTCAGGAGTCAGAACAAATATTACAAGGCCTGGGCTAGCAAAGAGCCCAGACATAAGTGCCAGGATGCTCCCTTGGAAAGATAAGGAAGGGCATGATGGGATGTTTCAACCATTTGTGCTTGAGCTGCCCATTACCTTATGGGGTAGGGATTTGTTGAAAATAGTGTCCTATTTAGGAGCAAGGATTGCCCCTACGGCCATTTGGCCTCAAAAGATACAATTGAGGGTTGATTCCTTGCATAGTTTAAATGATTTTCAGAAATTGTTAGGCGATATCAATTGGATTCGGCCCTATTTGAAGATCCCAAATGTTACATTAAAACCTCTGTTTCAAATTTTAGAAGGAGACTCAGAGTTAAGTTCCAAAAGGGAATTAACACCTGAGGCTAGAAAGGCCCTTACCCTAGTGGAAGAAGAATTGATTAAAGCCCAGCTTCAGCATTGTAGAGAAGGGTTACCCATCATTTTGATAATATTACCTACTGAGATGCAACCCACAGGATTATTGTGGCAAGAAGGCCCATTGTTATGGATCCATTCCAAAATATCCACTGGGAGGACATTAGATCATTACCCTACAACAGTGGCTTCTTTAGCCTTGTTGGGAATTCAGCTTTGTTTACAATTTTTTGGCATAAACCCCAGCTCTATTGTAATCCCTTATGATGGGTATCAGCAAAAGGTCCTAACAGCAAATATTGATGAGTGGGCTATTTTAGCCTGTACTAATGAGGGCCCATTTGATAATCATTATCCCAAACATCCGTTAATGACCTTTTTAAAGGAAAATCCAGTCATTTTCCCTCAAGTGATGAGGAAAACACCCATTAAGGATGCAGTTAACATGTTTACTGATGGATCAAAAACCGGATGTGGAGTATATATGGTAGAGGGGAAAGATCCTGTGGTCAGGCAGTATTATCCCTGTACTCCACAGATGGTGGAATTACAAATAGTTATTGAGGTCATTAAAGATTGTGATTTTCCTTTTAATCTAATTTCAGATTCACAATATGTAGTTAATTTAGTTTTATCCCTAGAAGTGGCTGGCCAAATAAAAGCTCATAGTACCATCCAAGCCTTGGCCTTACAATTACAGAAGTTGCTGTGGGAAAGACGCCAACCATTATATATTGGACATGTCCGTGCCCATAGTGGGCTTCCAGGACCCTTAAGTAGGGGAAATGATATTGTGGATAATTGTACTTGAAAGGAGTTCATATTTTTAGCATCCCCTATGGAGTTAGCCTCACAATTTCATTCTAAATTTCATGTTAATGCTAAAACTCTGCAGAGAAAATTTGGAATCTTTAGAGCACAAGCTCGGGATGTAGTCACTACCCACGGACATTGCCTTGAGTTTCAACACCCACCTTCTTATGGAGTGAAACCTAGAGGATTGCTCCCTCTACAGGTGTGGCAGATGGATGTGACACATTTTCCAGAATTTGGCAAATTGAAATAAGTTCATGTATCCATTGACACATGTTCAGGAATAGTTTATGCATCTCCCATGGCAGGGGAAAGGCAACTTGGGGTAAGCCCCAACAACTTAAAACAGATAATGGCCCTGCATATACTGCCAAAACCCTGGTGTCTTTTTGTCAACAGATGGAAGTACAAGTTAAACACGGCCTGCCATATAATCCTCAAGGCCAAGGAATCATTGAACAAGTACATAGAACCTTAAAAGAATTATTAATAAAACAAAAAGGGGGAATAGGCTATGGCCATACCCCAAAGATAAGACTCTCCTTAGCTCTTTTTACCTTAAATTTTTTGCAATTGGATAAGGAAGGTCGCTCTGCTGCTGAACGACATGCTAATACCAGCCCCAGTAAACTAGGGTATGCTAAATAGAAGGATGTGCTTACAGGATCATGGAATGGTCCGGATCCCGTGTTGGCCTGGGCAAGAGGATCTGTTTGCATGGTTCCACAGAATTGCGCAGAGCCAGTGTGGGTTCTGGAGTGGCTAGTGCGACGCTGTCAAAATGAAGAAGCTGATCTTGCTGGTGATGAGCGTGTATCTGCCCCTGATGGGTGCGGAACCCAGATGGGGGATACTCTTTGTGTTTAAATTGGACTGCAAATTTTGATGGCAAGATGAATGAGATTCGCTCGGTGATTGTCACTGTGAATTCTACCCGAGTGGATCCTGGCTTGGCATTGGGAAAGAATGGGGTGGGATAGGTGCCCTCGCTGTGGCCCTTGTTTTGGCATGCATGTTGTGTGTATGGTGTATGTGTCGGTTGTAGAATGCCCAGGTCCACACTGCCGCCATGGTGGTGCAAGCTTTTGCCACAGTGGAAGCAGGGCAGTCACCTCAGATTTGGCTTGTTGCCATAAAGAATGAACAATGAAGCCATCGCTCCACAGGGTTGTAAGGCTAAGCACTGCACAGAGGTTAGTCTGGAAGCTGTTTGACAATCTCTGAGAGGTATGTCTGATTGCATGAGGGTTGAGTGTCCTAGTGTCTTTCCCCCAGAAAAAAAAATGGCACAGGAGCAGGTCAGGGTTGCTCTGGGTAAAAATCTGTGAGCCTAAGAGTCAATCCTGTACATGGACCCTATTTCTGCACACTGGGGATCAGACCTCTTTTGGAGCTTGCTTCAAAAGAATATAAAAGGGGGAATTGTGGGAAGCCATTCTGGACTCCCTGGCCAGCCGGACGGAAATCTGTGCCAGGCAGTAAACAAGCCCATATTTGGTGGATGGCTCGCCCTTAATCACTGATTGGCTGAGCAAGCCTGCCTGGTTAGGTGATGTGACCTGTGGTGATTGGTTGAGGCGTGATTGTGGCTTGAGTGGATAAAAACGCTTGTACCCCCGAGAGGCGCAGGGGATTTGAAGAGAGAAGCTGCCTGAGTAAATTGCTTTAAGAAGAACCGGTGGTTGCGTTTTCCTTGCTGGTCGAGTTGAATGTAACATGTTATTCCTTAAAACCTTGATACTCTTTATCAGACACAAACTAACATGACTTCTGTATATCAGTTACTTTTCTACTGCTGTGAAAAAGCACCACAAGGCCACCTATAGAAATGTCAACTTTGGCTTATGGTTCCAGAGGTATTGAGTTCCTCACAGCAAGGAGGCATGACAGCAGGCAGCAGGCATGGTGAGCTTTTACAACCTCAACCAAAGCACACAACAGAGAAAGAAATGGAATGAGAGTGAGGCTTTTAATTCTCAAAGCCATCCCAGTGATACACTTCCTCCAAAAAAAATTAAAAAAAACACAACAACAACAAAAAAACAAAAAACAAAAAAACAAAAAACATCCCCTAGCAGTATCAACAGGAAGCCAAATGTGAAATGCCTGTGCCTAGGAGAGACACTTCTCATTCAAACCACATCTTGATTTTGTTTTTAATGCTTACCTTGAATTTTATTAATCCAAGTTTTGAAACAAACCTCAGTTTTTAATAGTTTCTAAATTTTTTTATTTGTTTGTTTGTTTGGGGTGGGATATGCACACCACAGTGTGGGAGTAAAGAGAAAAGGACAACCTGAAAGCGTGGTTGGTTCTGTCCTTCTGCCATGTTGGTCCCAATGATCAAACACAACTTGTCAGCCTTGGTAGAAAGCACGCCTTTCCATTGCGACATTTAGGTGGCCCCTCTTCAAAGGTTTTACTCTAAGATGATTTTGAAAGTAGCACTGTGCTCTGGGATATGTGACTAGAATGAGTGAGCACCAGAGGCCTCCTGAGGATGAGACAGTGACTTTTGAGAATATCTTACACTGAGTCCAGCCCTGATTTATTTTAGGAAAAGAGTTCCTCTCGTACCTCTCATGATTCAAAGGAAGTGCAATGTGCATTCTGTTCAGGGCCTTGCATAGGCCAGGAGAAGATTCATTACAGCTTAGTTTTCAGTTCTCCATCATTCTCGACCTTAGGAATTCTGTGCACATCTGTGCACTCGCTTTTCTTCACTGTGAGCTTCATGTCTGCAAGTTCAGTTTCAGAAGAGTACATTTCCCCAGGGAGCTGGAATTTCCTCATAAGTATCAGAATGAAGAATGCAGGGAGATAGCTTGATCCTCTTAGTGCTGCAGGCAACACTAGATAAATGCGCCTATTGAAAAGAACAAGTATGTATTCAATCTTACTGTGTTCAGTGGGAGCTAATTTTGTATATCGATACAAACCCTTAATTCTTCAAAGAAAAATATTAGGTGATTATTTTTCCCATGAACTTTATGAAATCTACTTTACTTAGCTATTAATTATTTTGTTAATGTGTCAAAAAATCCACCATAGAAGTTTAAATGTATTTTCTTAATTTTCATGATTGCAGGTTTCCATTGCCATCCTGAATGGATTTGCGGTCATTATAGAAATACATTTCTAGGTATGTCTATGAGTATGTTTTCACAAAGGTTTAACTGATGATTAATTTTCGCCATGAGTGTGAGCACCATGTGTTGGGCTTTTAGCATCCAGAACTTTCTAACGGAGCATGCAACAAGACCAAAATCTTCACACTCCACCACCCCGTGCCTCCCCTGTCATTAGTTAACACTAGGCAACCATGCCTCCTCTGCCATTATCACCATGTAGGTAATTTTACCCTAAGCAGCAGTATGAAACTACACACAACTTGATGCACTTGAATCTCAGAGGGCCAGCTCTCTGGTCTCTTGGTTCTTGAGGGTAACAGCTCCAGTTATTTCTAGGTATGGCAGCATGCTCTGCCTTAGTGACACTCTCAGTGGGTTTGTACCACCCCTGGGCTAAGCCAAGTTTTATTCAGGAAGCCACTAGACACTAAAATACAGTGGGGCATCTATAGGTTCCCAGAGATGAGACCAGTAGTAAAATGTAGACAGCAGTCTCCTTTTCAAGATATCCCATGGGTTTCTCATCTATTCAGGTTGAAAGCAGAAGAGGTCTCTGAACTTTCCAGGATATAAAATGCCAGAATCCATGCTGCCTGAATTTTCTGGGACTCTGTCATCCTAACTGCTGCCGAAGGGCAGAGTCCCTCCTTTCTGTCCATAAATATGGGATTATAGGAAATGAGAGATTTTTCTCCCATATAGAGTGCCCTTGATCCAAGTCTCTATATCTCGCTGTCTTGTTTATTTCCAGTGTTCCACCATGATAGCTTGGCTCAAGGTGCAGCTCGGCCATCCTGCTCCAGGGCCACTATGCAGAACACCTGTTCCTTTTCTAAAGTATTTTGAAGGGTAAGGTTAGGAAGCCCACTAAAGTTTACATGTACTAAGCACTTTAAAAATAATGGAAAGATATTAAACTATGTAAGGAGGAAATTATACCATCAAAGTGCAATTCTAAAGATGAAGCCAAATGAAATCGTATTACTCGAGAGAATGTTAGATATGAATTGGGATATTTTATGTACTACATAAGTAAGTCTCAAAAAGTTATGTTTACCTGAAGTTATTTATATTGTACATCCTACAGGCTCCTGGCTCACCACATTTCAGAGTTCCCCAATGTAAGCAGGTTCTGTCTATCAAAGCTCCAAAGTAAATGGGTGCAGGGATGCCAGCTGCAATGGAGAGAGAAAGAAAAACAGCTCATTGGCAGGAAGAAAGAACAGAGAAGGATGTGTTATTTGTGTGTGTGTGTGTGTGTGTGTGTGTGTGTGTATGTGTATATATGTATGCATATATGTGTGTATATATGTGTATGTATATATATTTGTAACTATATATATACTTCCAAATAAAATATACATACATACATATACATATATTGGTATATATACACATATATGTGGGTGTATATATATATATATGTGTGTGTGTGTGTGTGTATACGTATATATGGACTCTAAACTTACTTTTAGGAATTATGTTAATATAAACCTTTTAGATAACAGAAAGTGAAAACAATGTATGAGATGCTAAGAAATCATTCATTAAGTTCATAATCATGAACATCGTTTGTTTTCTGAAATGTCTTCCATTAATTTTCTGTACATCCAGCAAACATAACCATTCCCTTCGCATTTTATTTTTAATCTTCTAAAAAATTAACTGTGTAACTAAGTTCAAGTAAGTTCCTTAAAGACAAGGGAAAAGATTTTTCATTTCTGCAGTTACTTCATTCTCAAGTAGCCAGTGCTAAACACAAAGGCTTGTAAACTGAAGTCCAGTGTAAAGTGGGGAGAACACACCTATGTTAAAGATGCTACAAGATCATGAAACTTCCTCAGTGTGGATACTTGGGATATTGCAGATCCAGAGACAAATTATCTATACCTCTTTTAGCAAATATACATTGCCCCAATCCCTGTGCCTGACCTTATTCAGGTGACTATCACATGAAGCTTTTGGGGATAACTTGATAACTTAAGAGGTCTATAGCCTCTACCCACCCAAACACGAAGAAAGCCATCAGACAGCATCTGAGTGTACAGCACAGAACTCCCAGCTTTGCTGTAAATAACCCACCTGATGTGCGCACAGATATATTTTAGAAATACCTTGTTCCTGGATTCCTTTGCTTTCTAGATACAGGCATCACAAAACTGTCCACATGTTAGGACATGATATTGTGATAACCTGAATCTGTGTGCCCAAGTAATGGTCGCTCATTTTTGATTCTCGAATAAGCCCTTATTCCCTTGAAGGTGAGAGTTGTGTTTGGGGTTGACAAGATAGTTACTATCTTCTTATTCATACAAAACTAACTAGTTAACTAAGCACTTAATATTGGTTTGATGTGTAAGGGAAATTCTTCATACCGAATATTCTTGTGCAAAATGCGTGTAATCCAATTCCAAGGGACTTCTCTTCAGACTTGATACACCTGAAAAATACATATATACATGCATACATACACATATACATACATAAAATGGCAACATGCAAATCTATATCTGCCCTAGCATCTTCCCAATGACAGTGGTAGTTCATGATCCTAATGCTTACGCTTTTTATCCTGAAGGGATGAAGATAGAGCTGATACAGCTCTGCCTCTGTTACTCTCACACAGAAGGAGAAGAGAACTTCTGAAAAGTGTCCTCTGACAGATCTAAAGAAGGGCTGAGCCCTGTAACAATAGGAAATTCCCTGCTAACCTAGACGAATTGTTTCCTGGTTTCCAAGGCAACCAGCATGCCATACCCACCTTAATGGAACCAAGTCTTTGAAACCACAAACCAAATAAATCTCTCTTCTTTTAAGTTGTTTGCTAGGGGAATATGAAAGCTCTTTTAAAATAAGGTCTTTTCCAACCACATACACGTTTGCATAAGAAAATCATAATATATGCAATTGTTGGGGTTTCATTTTTGGAAGTAATTCCATGAAAGAGTTCAAGAAAATGCAATCAACTAGAAAAATTAATGTTATCATGCCAACAGTAATACTGTATCACCCATCATTTGCATTGCAATCTTGAAATTCAGCAATAATGAACAAAGAAGTATGAGAAAAATAATTTGAATAGGTCTTAATCTCATTACATTAAGAAATGATATGATAGAGCCTGCACAGTGGCTCATTGGGTAAAGTGGCTTGCCACAGAGACTGACAAACTGAGTTCAATGTGTAGAACCAACATAATGGAAAATGAACCATTACCTGTGAGATGTCCTCTTGTTTCAACATTCATGACATGGCATGCAAACAAACACACACACACACACACACACACTCATGTATGCACAAGATGTTTTAAATAATCATACACTGAAATATTAATGAGCCATGGTTTTTTTTCACCCTCGGTGGAAGAGTCAACATTAGAAGGTAAGATAATTGAGAAACTGAGTGAGGAATGGAAGTGGAACAGACATGGAGTAAGCATGATACAATCTCATGAGAGCATGGTTGGAGGGTCTCACAGGAGCTTTCAGCTGCTCAGCTGCCCTTTATCTATGACCTTCCTCCTCTGAGGAAAGTCATCCTTACCAACTGATCATGAAGCTTTGAGACTGAGGTATCTGTAGTAGTAAGGAGAAAAGAGACACAATTTAGCTACATGAACTGAATCTGCCTGGCACATGATGCCATAATAGAGGTCGAAGCCAAATGTCCCTCACTTGCATGAATAAACCTAAAGAACCAGCAATACTCTTTGACGTTATCTGTCTTTGAACGTATGAACTAAAACAAGGCATATACCAAATCTCCATTTGTGCAAATGTATGAACATCAAATCTTACAATGAAAAATAAATATATAAGGACATATATGTAGCCTATTCCAGTGAGTGTGTATGATGAATGAAAGCAGAGGAAAAGAATAACAAAGGTGAGGGAAGAAAAAGACAAGAGAAGAGGAGGGTAAGGGAGGGGAAGAAAGGAGAGAGAAGGGGAAAAGTAGAGGAGAGGAGGGGAGGGAAAGGGGAGAGAGGAGGGGAGGGGAGGGAAGGGGAAGGGGAGGGAAAGGGAGGGGAGGGGAGGAGAGGAGAGGTATGAAGGGAGAAGAAGAGGAAGCAATGGCTGGAGAAGGAAAGAAAAGATTTGGAAAAGGAGGAGAATGAGATACAGAGGGAATATGAGCAAGGAATTGGAAAAGCACAGAGAGAGAGGTGATCAAATTGATCCAGTGTATAAGGATAAAATGTTTTATGTATAAATGAGTTACATATCATGGTTAACTCAACTTGCCTCTGAATTCCACTGAGACAAGAAAAGGCAATTGAACTGTTTTTCCCATTGTTGGTGGACATAAAGTTCACTAGACTGGAAAGAACACCTGTTCAGAAAATAAATTTTGAAACTTGGCTCTGCAACTTCCTCAGTTTATGTTAGAATTGGGCATCTCAATGTAGTTAAGCCAGGTGATTTTTTTTTCTTAAGCATAAACAGAAAGATTAGTTGGTCCAGAGCAACAGAGCAAGAATATCTGGGCTTGGGAACAGCTGCAGATACCGCTGAACAGCTGACCCAGCCCTAGAAAGTCTTCCCAACTTCATCCAAGTACCTCCTCCTCATTAGAGAGGATCTGTTATTGATTTGTTGTTGTTGTTGTTGTTGTTAAAGACAGAATGAGCTCAGGATGTCAAAGGAGCCTGGTCACAAAGAGTTTCACACTCTGCCAGTCAGTTAACTGAGTGGCAACTGCTTTCCACCTGTCAAAACAAAATGTCAACTCAGGCTTAAAAGGGGTGAAAATAGGAAAGGGCAAGAAGGAAATACCATAAACGTTGAAATTATTGTTAAATTTAGCAGTGTTGAGAGTATTGAGAGATTATTGAGAGAGGTATGTTGGAACATTGAGGTTCTAGGAACCATGACTCCAAGGGCCTTTCTGGGACCCTAGATGAATTGCCATACAGTGGGGAGAGGGAGCTTTTAGAGCCCACCTCCAGCAGAAAGACAGGGCATTGCGTGAGTGAGTGATGGGGTTGCTATCCCAGTCACAACTCTGACCCATAATTGTTCCTGTCTGAAAGAACTGCAGGGATGGAAATGGAGAAGAGCCTGAGGAAAAGAAGGTCCAGTGATAGGCCTAAAGTGGGATCCAGCTCAAGGGGTGGCCTCAAAGGCCTGACACTATTACTGAGGCTATGGAGTGCTTACAAAAAGGGACCTATCACAACTCCCCCTCCAAAAGGTCCAACAAGCAGATGAAAGAGCCAGATGCAGATATTTGCACCCAACCAATGGACAGAAGCAGCTGACCCCTGTGGTTGAATTAGGGAAAAGCTGAAAGAAGCTGGAGAGGAGGGCAACTCTGTAGGAGGACCAGCAGTCTCAATTAACCTGGACCCCCGATATCTCAAAAACACTGGATCACCAACCGGGCAGCACACACCAGCTGATATGAGGCCCCCAACACATATACAGCAGAGGACTGCTGGGTCTGCGTTCAGTCAGAGAAGATGCACCTAACCCTCAAGAAACTGGAGGCCCCAAGGAGTTTAGAGGTCTGATGAGGTAGGGGATAGGGACATCCATTTGAAGACAGGGAGGCAGGAAGGAGGCATGGGATGTGGAACAGTAGGAGTGGACCGGGAGAGGAATAAAATCTGAAGAGAGAAAAAAAAAAAGAATAAGAATAATTATTTTTTTTAAAAAAAGAAAAGAAATGTAATAAATAAGCAAAAATAATCTAAATGTCATCAGTAGGTTGCTTAGTGGGTAAAGGGGCTTACCACAGAATCTTGATCACATGAATTTAATCCACAGAATCCAGGAATATATGTTAAAAAGTTTAAATAAAAAAGGCCAATTCAATGTTATGCATCTATATTCTCAGCATTCCCACAATGAAATGGGAAGAGAAGCAGAGTTGCTTGGGGACTTGAGGGCCAGGTATGCTGGAGTACACAGGCAGCACAGGGCAGAAGCAGAAATAACAAGAGAGACCCTGCCTATAAAACAACATGAGAAGAGAAAACTGATTCTCCAGCGTTCCAAACTCCCTGTGTCTGTAGTACTACATGGGAGCACATGCACACACACACACACACACACACACACACACACACACACACACACACACAGGAATTTTAGCCCAGCAACATGACTACTCTGGCAAGAAAGCATATGCAAAGACCTTCCAGGTCTGTGTGATCCAGCTAGAATGACATACTCTTAATCCCTCTGACTTGAATACAAACACAAACTTAGTACACGCCTTTGCGGTAATGTTGGTTTGCAGAAGGAAGCAGACATGTTTGAAAGTGACATCTAGTTGAGGAGCAGACAAAGAGACAAATCACGAGAAGGATTTGGCAGAATGAGCCAAAGGTAGGACACACCCAAGTCTCGTGAGAACAGCACGGGAAAGAGAGATGACTTAAGACAGACAGCAGCACAGAGAAAGACAGGAGACAGATTTACCACGACAGTTTTTCAGAAATGTGTTACAAAGAGAAAGAGCTAGACACCGGTGAAGACAGAAGGAGGCAGAGAACAGGAAGAAGCCAGAAGTTGAACAAATTGTCAGAGTTAGTTTGAGGACAAGCAGAACAATTCAATGAGAAGCTAAGAGAAACTAGTTTGAATCAGTCAGCTGGGGAAGTTTTGAGCTAGGACAGCTGAACTGATCCAGCCAGCCAGAGTTTACAAACAACCAGAAAGCAGGAGGTTATTCAGTAGTAAGCCTTCAGGTAAACAATTATATCTGGTGAATAAAAGTCACTTTTATACAAACACTCATAAACATGCGCATGCACACACACACACACACATGTCACATCACACACTTGCATATGAACATGCTACAAAGAAGGACAGAGAGAGGCTAAATGAAAGAGTTACTTATTACCTCAGAAGAACCATGTACCCAGGTATGGCTGTGATCGAATAGATGAAACTGCCAATTACCGACATGATTAAAAAGTACTGCAGCTTGTTAGCACACTCAGGGCCTTTTTTACACAGCCCCAGGACTGCAGATGAGTTTCCTGATGACTGAATGCAGCTGCAATTTTGAAACACCTGTCAAAAAAAAGTACCTTATTAGAGAAGAAATGTATTAGTATGAATCTTCAGTATTGTCTACATAGCCAGTTGGATCAAATTAGAGAGTGTTGGGTCAATGATATGACTCAGAGAAAGAACACTCACCTAATTTGAATTAGAACCCGAGTTTGAGCACAAACACCATTAAAAAAAAAATACTAAATAAGTAAAATGCAGGCTACGTGTCCTCTTTATTTACATCTCCTTTTTGGTATCTCAGAATTTTATCATAAAATATAAAAAGGTCAATTTTTAAAACTGGTAATTTTTTTCTAAATACATGGAGTAAACTTGCAAAAATTCAGTTATCCTGAATGCACACTATATTTTATTTCTTCACATTTACTTGCTTTTTGGCTTGTTTTTTCTTCTATGTGTGTGTGTGTGTGTGTGTGTGTGTGCATATATGTGCATATGTGTGTGCCACTGCGTGCATGAAGTCAGAAACAAGTTATGGGAGCTAATTGTTTCTTTCTACAATGTGGGTATACCAAAACAAATTAGACTGGTTAAGCATAGTGGCAAATGTATTCACCCACTGAGATAACATTCTAGCTCACACATAGTTTCTTAAAAAGTAAATAAATATGGCTTTGTTTTATTTTACCTAGGATTAAGTACTAAAACAACATGTATCTTAGACAGTCAATGGAATACTTAGGTACTTATTCATAAACCAAGGCATGTATCCAACAAAGGAGTTTATCCAAGACGTAAAGTCAATTCTTATGTTCCCAAGTCTGATTAAGAGTGAAAATTTGTATTTCTTTTTGATTACTAACCATCTCTCCATATTATAACACGTTTAAGGAAAGGAAAAATGCTAGATGCTTTATTATACTAATCTGTCACGATAAGAACCACCAAGTGCATGAACCTGAGAGTCAACAGCTGAGGTTGCCTCTGGTCTTCATATGCACAGGTACCTGCATACCATGCACATGTGCATGCACAGACACACACACAATACATACATACATACATACATACATACATACACTAAATAAATGCAAAAATAAATAAGTAAGTGAAAGAAGCTAGTGATATGAAAAGATATATTATCTCTCCATCTTAACTACACATCAAGTTTAAATCCAGCCTAAGAGTCATGAATCACTATCAGAACAAAAGGCAGATTCTATCCAGAGTAATTTATAGTTTTAACTTTAATGTTGACTTATGTGTATGCTTCTGAATCTGTGTGTATACAAACAGGTACATGTGGATGTCTGAAGAAGGCAGAAGAGAGTGTCAGAAGGCCTGGAACTGGAGTTGTGAGGTCCTTCATGTGGGTGCTGAGAACCAAACATGTCCTTAGAAAGAGCACCAAATGCTCTTTACTCCAGAGGTATCTCTCTAACCCACCCAGCGCATTCTAATTCAGATAACTTCAACAATGATCTCAACGGCTTTGAAATAACAAAATAATGCTAAGACTCTGTCCAGTATGTACATAACATCTAGGAATTATAACATCAAGTGTACATATACGGAATAAATTGAGTTGTTCACAAAAATATTAATCTGTGTTAAGCATGACTACTTCTTGCTTTTAGGCAGAGATGGCTTAAATCATAGCACATGTTAAAACAGTACACAAATATCAGCCCAAAGGATGTTTACCATGTGGGTTCCCATTCCAACAGACTTCTCACAGCCCGCGAGGCAGGCTGACATGTATGATAGGCCATTGTCTCCACACACTGGATCCCATGTGTTTGTTAAGCAGCTACACCTTGTGTTGCAGTCAGCAAGGACCTTGTTCTCCACATATAGAGGGTGCTGAACTCTGAAATTATATAAAATGATGTTACAGATAAATAAAAACCTACTCAAGCACTTTATTTTATTCTCTTTATCTTAGCATGTACATATACACATATACATACAAACTCACAGGAAGAGGCTGGGGGGGGGGAGAGGAGATTTAGTCTTTTCGACATGTGGTCCCTATACTATGCCTTTGGCAGACAAATTATCTTTTCCAGTGGTCACATGATTCAAATCAGATGACGCATATAAAATTTCTTATAACTTTATGTTTGAAATTATTTAAATCTTATAATTCTTAAGGGCTTTGAAAGAAATATTACTTTTAATCTCTCTGTGTGTGTGTCTCTGTCTATCTAAGTCTCTATACTCACATGTGTGAGTATGAGTGTTGTATATGTGTTTGTGAGAGAGTGTGTAGGCACATGTGTACATTCACATGCATTTGGATATCAGAAGATAAGCTTCCATCTTGTTAGACAAAGTTCCCCATTGTTCAGTGTTCCAAAGCCCAAGGAGCAGGCCATGAACTATCAGAGTTGTTTGTCTATGCTGCTCAGATCACAGGAGGAGCACAAAGATTCCAGATACCTGTGAGGAACAATTTAGGAGAAGCTAAAGCTAGCAGGTGACTTTCCTGGACATGTCCCACTGTATGGTCTATGATGGGTGGGTTCTGAGAGGCAAGGGCCCAAGAGACTTCATCACAGGATTGTTTCTTACTGTCATGTCTTTCCTGTCACTATTACAAAGCTTAAGGATGCCTTTGTACAGAGGTCCCTCCAGGAGAGAGCTGGTCTCCCAGGAGTTCTCTCACTCCCGGGCTCAGAGAAGAGATCTCCACTTTTGTAGCCGCCTGCAGCCACATGAACTAGGTTCCCCTGAAAGGTGGGCTGTGGCTGAAAGAGATCAGACAGCAAGAAAAGAACGAGGCCAAGACAAACCTTTCTGTTCAAAGCCTCTGAAGTTTACTGAGAGTCCGTGCTTATAAAGAGGGTAGGCCCATCTCCCCTCAGCCCATTCTTGGTGCCTGGAGCCGACCCATAGGCAATCTACAGGGTGTGTCTCAAGGACCTTTCAGTAGGAAGCAGAGTCTTGGAGAAGAGCAAATAGAGCCATCAAGGTCAAAAGGCTCTAGCCTAGGTAATCTCCTTAGTGGCAGCAAGGTCAACGTCTGGATCAGCCTGCTTCAAGGCTGAGGGCGGCTACACACTTTCTCTCCAATAACTGTCCAAAGCAGGACAGCCAGGAGTGCACTGGGCACAGGAGCAGTGGAGCAGCTGGGAACAGTGGAGCAGCTGGGAACAGTGGAGCAGCTGGGACAGGATCTTTCTGGCCGACATCTGCACCCAGGAGTGCTGACACCGGCTTACAGGGCAACAGGAGGCACAAGCAACAGCCAGAGACAGCAAGACCAACTAACACCAGAGAAGACCAGATGGTGAAAGGCAAGCACAAGAACCTTACCAACAGAAACCAAAGCTACTTGGCGACATCAGAACCCAGTTCTCACACAACAGCAAGTCCTGGATACCCCAAACACACCGGAAAAGCAAGATTTGGTTTTAAAATCACATCTCATGATGCTGATAGAGGACTTTAAGAAGGACATAAATAACTCCCTTAAAATAAATACAGGAGAACACAATCAAACAGGTGAAGGAATTAAACAAAACCACTCGCTATCTAAAAATGGAAGTAGAAACAATAAAGAAATCACTAAGAGAGACAACTCTGGAGATACAAGGCCTAAGGACCCTGGACATTAGCTCTACTCTGTTGAGAAAATTTCCTGCAGATCAATATAAAGATGAACATTCATGAATTAATACTATTTAGCAAAACTGATGATTTTATAGACTACCTGATTTGATTCAAATACTTTCCAGAAAGAAAGTTGTAAGAAATGGTTTTAGTTGTTTTGCCAGAAAGATATGATAAAGCTAGAATCAAGAATAAAATGTGCCCCCTTCTCATAGAATAGTAAGGGGTTTGTAATAAAGAATACGAGGGGCTTTCACAATTACACTAAAAAGAGAAATAGATCGGACAAATTTATTTTTTTTTTTTAGAATTCATAGTTCAAAAATTTTATTTCCTGAACTTCTTTTTTTTTTCCATTTTTTATTAGGTATTTAACTCATTTACATTTCCAATGCTATACCAAAAGTCCCCCATATCCACCCACCCCCACTCCCCTGCCCACCCACTCCCCCTTTTTGGCCCTGGTGTTCCCCTGTACTGGGGCATATAAAGTTTGCAAGTCCAATGGGCCTCTCTTTCCAGTGATGGCCGACTAGGCCATCTTTTGATATATATGCAGCTAGAGTCAAGAGCTCCGGGGTACTGGTTAGTTCATAATGTTGTTCCACCTATAGGGTTGCAGATCCCTTTAGCTCCTTGGCTACTTTCTCTAGCTCCTCCATTGGGAGCCCTATGATCCATCCATTAGCTGACTGTGAGCATCCACTTCTGTGTTTGCTAGGCCCCGGCATAGTCTCACAAGAGACAGCTACATCTGGGTCCTTTCAATAAAATCTTGCTAGTGTATGCAATGGTGTCAGCGTTTGGATGCTGATTATGGGGTGGATCCCTGGATATGGCAGTCTCTACATGGTCCATCCTTTTATCTCAGCTCCAAACTTTGTCTCTGTAACTCCTTCCATGGGTGTTTTGTTCCCAAATCTAAGGAGGGGCATAGTGTCCACACTTCAGTCTTCATTCTTCTTGAGTTTCATGTGTTTATCCAGCAATACCTCTCCTGGGCATATATCCAGAAGATGCCCCAACTGGTAAGAAGGACACATGCTCCACTATGTTCATAGCAGCCTTATTTATAATAGCCAGAAGCTGGAAAGAACCTAGATGCCCCTCAACAGAGGAATGGATACAGAAAATGTGGTACATCTACACAATGGAGTACTACTCAGCTATTAAAAAGAATGAATTTATGAAATTCCTAGCCAAATGGATGGACCTGGAGGGCATCATCCTGAGTGAGGTAACACATTCACAAAGAAACTCACACAATATGTATTCACTGATAAGTGGATATTAGCCCCAAACCTAGGATACCCAAGATATAAGATATAATTTGCTAGATCGGACAAATTTATAACCAAAGAAAAACTTTTGTTCTTGTTCAGATCCAAGGATGAAGCCACAGGTGTACACCATAATAAAGCAAAAGCATATGAAACTTGCTTTGAACTTAATATCAAAATATGCCTGTAACTCCCCTAGTGTACTACACTTTTATCTATGAGGTAATTTTCTAAGAACTTTTGTCTATAAAAAAGTCAGAGCAAAGAAACAAAGTTCTGGCTTGGAGTAGGGGTTCTCCCCTATTTATTCATCCATCTATCCAAATGTATGTTGAAGGTATTTGGGCATCAACCCCATACAACAAATGTATTTATAGGTCTGTTTGTCTATAGATGGGTGTGTGGATTTATGTGTATGCATGTAAGCGTGCATAAAAACTTGTACAGTTGATTGAAGCCGGGTGGACTTGACCAAGCACATGCATATTTGCCTGTGTAAGGAATTTTATTTTTTATCCTTTCTTTTTTCTCTGGTTCAGGAAAAGTTAATGAGCTCCAAACCTCTTTTTTAAAATTATCTTTACTTTTATTTGATTGTTTTCTTATACAGTTCTGGCACGGAGACTTTAAAAAAGGATTATACGTTCATGTAAATATTGAAGTTCAATAAAATAACTTAAAAAACATTTACATGTATATCACTAAATCTCCATAAAAGAAATATTCATAGTTTTGATACAGCATAGGCTAGCATGATTTGGGAAATGGGACAGTAGAAGTTTTCAAGAGATCTTCTGTATGTCACAGGTAGAAATGGAAAGACTAAACTTGCAAAGATTTGTCAAGTATCAAACAGTAGATAACATGCACTAGAAAATTAAATACAGTTCAAAATACATACATCTCTAACAGCAAGAGACTCCTGATTAAATAGAGATGTATATGCAGAGTTCCTAAATAGAAATTAGAACATTTCTCACAGTGAGACATACTACAGGAGCCACCCGAAAATCTGGTCCTTGAGCCAGAGATGGAGGAAACCAGCGTTTATCAGCACAGATAGTAAGAGAATTACAGAATAAGAGCCCTGCACTCATTTAAGCATAACTAATAAGATTATAAGGTCAGGGAGTGTCAGTCTTTGGCCTCCATATAACATGGTTTCCAACTCAGTACCGTTCCCCAAAGGACCACGGAAGGCCCCAGGCAGATACCCTACCATGGCAAGCTTTGCATGGGTTCTGGAGACCTGAACTTGGGATCTTCTGCCTGTACAGCAAGCACTTTACTACTTTTAAAGCTTTATGGGAGTACAAAACATACGAATAATTTAGGCTAAGGCCTTCAGTTTTACTTTTCTTTATTCTACATTAAAGCAGACTAAGATATCACCATGGCTCCACCCATATGTATGTGAAATCATAAACTTACTCACTGGTAGTCCCCAGACCCTTTTTATAGACTTACAATTTGTGTGGGCTGCTATAGGATTGATGGGTAGACTGAAAATACAAGAAAAACATGGATCACTGCTATTAATTTATAATAAAATGATCCAATCATATATAATCCCTGGAGAAAATGGACTAGCAATTGTAAAAATATTATGATGTTCATTGGAAACAAACATACCCTTCATAAGAGGTAGTTAAGCCAGCAACTTGGAAATTATCACAGCTTATCATAAAGTGAAAGTAAGACAGAAGGTACTCAAACAGGGATAGGCAGAATGCCATGTATGCAGCCTTCTTGACAGTAATCCTGAACTTCTTCATAATAAAGCCAATAAGTAAATATCCAATGCAGATTGGAGGTAAGTTACAAACACCTATAAATATAAGTAAAATAGTTACAAAGCAGCAGAAAATAAACGTTATCAATTTATCTAATACACATTACTTAAGAAATGATTTAGCTCTAATGTGCAAATGATTTTAAATCCTACTCGCTTGCCTATTATATACAAAGAGGTTTTCAAATACTCCCTAATATCACATTAAAAACATAGTTAGCAACACAGTTATAATCATTTTTAACAAGTTATAAACACTTTATGAGCAACACACAAGAGCATGTATACACATATGTTTATGATATTAGATGTTTCATGTATTTCTTTTGACTTTGTAAACTGGGAATTTTGACTCAACTCTGGGTGATTTTTAAAGGTTGCTGCTGAGTCCATTCTTCTCAAGTATAGAACATTGTTGATGTTGTTCAGCATTCTTACTCAGTGACTCTCTTTCCCTACACAAAAATTTTAAGAAAGAAAGAAAGAGAGAGAGAGAGAGAGAGAGAGAGAGAGAGAGAGAGAGAGAAGAAAAAGAAGAAGAAGGAGGAGGAGGAGGAGGAGGAGGAGGAGGAGGAGGAGGAGGAGGAGGGGGAAGGAAGGAAGGGAGGGAGGGAGGGAGGGAGGGAGGGAGGGAGGGAGGGAGGGAGGAAGGAAGGAAGGAAGGAAAGAGGAGGGGAGAGAGAAAGAGGGAGGAGGAAGAGAGGAGAAGAAAAAATCCTGAATAGGGTGGATTCACACAACACCAGCACCAGGCTTAGAAGAACTTAACCTTCCTTTGCTGCTCCACACCACTGCATCTAATTTTATACATCTGAGGGTACTGACTGGAATTTGGACTTTCAGAGAATTCTATATAATATGGATGAGCCAGCCTGTAATCCTCAGTTTTCAAGAGTATAAAGTAGGATCCCTGGGTTTAGTGTAACTAACAAGAAAAAGAAAGTGGTTGCACAGACTCATCAGACCAACAGGGGTCTGAGCAACTGAATTGGGAGTGATGTGGAGAGCAAGAACTGAAGCCCAGATGTAACACTTGGGAGTAAGATACAGAATCCCAGTGAGTTAACTCTGAATTCCTCTTTGAATTAACTAACATGTTGCCTGTCTGAAAATTGACTGATAAGAGCTTTCCCAAGATTGCAATAACTATGATGGTTTACCCTTCTGCTTGGAGAGAGATCAGAGAGGGTATTTCTAGTCACTTCCTTTCCCTTTCCTTACTTGATTTCCCTGGAGACTGGAAAGAAGAAATTTACAAGAACATCCTAACAGATTTCAATCTTGTAGTTGTCACTGAGTCTCACCATCTTACTGTTTATCATGCCCTTGGGTCTAGTGTTTACCATGCTATCGTGGGAGGGGGAAGTGCTATGAAGGAAATAATGAACGGACATACCTATGAGGAGGACGACCTCTGAAGTGGATTTTCCATACTGCTGCTCCAGGTATTTGGGCAAGAAGGTAAACATATTGATAAATGCGTTTATCTGGAGCACACTTGTCAGGATGAGAAGCATGTAAATAGGATTGCAGGAGAGGCTCTTCATGAATGGCAGGAAATCTAAAACAAAGGAGATGAGTTGGCCTTGCCGTTCCAGTGTTCTAAAATGTTCTCACAGATTCTGTGCTATGAGACAAATGCATCTGATAGGTCTTTACCCCTTGGAGCTAAAGTTCTAGATCATTGTTTCCGTCACTCTGAAGTTAGCAACACAATGGGCTGTCCATGAACTAGAACACACTTGTGCCAGCAAGTAAAACCATAAGGAGATAGGGTCAAGTTTGTGGTCACACTCCTTCATTTATTTTTCTTTCCTTTCTGTAGACTACTCATATCCTTCAGACACCGGAGAGTGACTAGCCTGTTCTCTGGAATCTGGAAGAAACTGGGTTTGAGTACA
Source organism: Mus musculus (assembly GCF_000001635.26). Taxonomy (NCBI): domain Eukaryota; kingdom Metazoa; phylum Chordata; class Mammalia; order Rodentia; family Muridae; genus Mus; species Mus musculus. The sequence continues at coordinate 142,250,706 of NC_000072.6, forward strand.
GACACTGACGCTATCCGTCTGGAATATAAGAATGGATAAGCTAACAGCTTAGGAAGGCTGCAGGAATCATGCTACTGCCCAGACAACCACAGCGTCTTACCAGCTCTTCAAACAGGCCATGCATTCACATCACCTAGTGATCCTCATAAGCATCTTAACATGAGGGTCTACCTGTAAGGAATACTGCTGACTCAGCATGATGGTCTCCCTGTAAGGAATACTGCTGACTCAGCATGATGGTCTCCCTGTAAGGAATACTGCTGACTCAGCTGGGGTCTCCCTGTAAGGAATACTGCTGACTCAGCATGATGGTCTCCCTGTAAGGAATACTGCTGACTCAGCTGGGGTCTCCCTGTAAGGAATACTGCTGACTCAGCTGGGGTATACCAAGTATCTTCCAAGTGACTTAGCCAAAGCTGTTCCCTGTTTAAGAAGTCAGACTCAAGCTTGTAACCTGTCTGAAATTCACACTTAATAGTCTCTTCCCTCTATATTTCTTCATGTCTACTGTCTTGACTTGCTGATTTTATACTATCCTTCATAAATTGTCTAATATTTTAATGAGAGAAAACTATCAAGAAGAAACCATTTAGAAGTAGAGGCTGAGCAGTTTAATGAAAAGAACTGGTAATAAGTTCACATGCTCCACTATGTTCATAGCTGCCTTATTTATAATAGCCAGAAGCTGGAAAGAACCCAGATGTCCCTCAACAGAGGAATGGATACAGAAAATGTGGTACATTTACACAATGGAGTACTACTCAGCTATTAAAAAGAATGAATTTATGAAATTCCTAGGCAAATGGATGAACCTGGAGGGCATCATCCTGAGTGAGGTGACCCAATCACAAAAGAACTCACATGATATGTACTCACTGATAAGTGGATATTAGCCCATAAACTTAGAATACCCAAGATACAAGATACAATTTGAAAAGCACATGAAGCTGAAGAAGAATGAAGTGTGGACACCTTGCCCCTTCTTAGAATTGGGAACAAAACACCAATGGAAGGAGTTACAGAGACAAAGTCTGGAGCTGAGACGAAAGGATGGACCATCTAGAGACTGCCCTACTCGGGATCCATCCCATAATCAGCCTCCAAACGCTGACACCATTGCATACACTAGCAAGATTTTGCTGAAAGGACCCTGATAGAGCTGTCTCTTGTGAGACTATGCCGGGGCCTAGCAAACACAGAAGTGGATGCTTACAGTCAGCTATTGGATGGATCACAGAGCCCCCAATGGAGGAGCTGGAGAAAGTACCCAAGGAGCTAAAGGGATCTGCAACCCTATAGGTGGAACAACAATATGAACTAACCAGTACCCCAGAGCTCGTGTCTCTAGCTGCATATGTAGCAGAGCATGGCCTAGTTGGCCATCATTGGAAAGAGAGGCCCATTGGTCTTGCAAACTGGCTCCTCAGCCAAAGTCTGTAGTGTTTAAGTTAGACATGTGACCATTCAGTATTCATAGGTGTTAGAGGATATGAGTGACAGAGGAGATAACAATGTCATCAGAAAGGTGCTCGCCACAGTAGTCTGTAACAGAACATCACAGACACCCAAGAATGTAATTCCCTCTTACCCCCATTGAACAAGTAAAGCACTTGTCCGTCCCATCTTACAACTATACACTTTCAGAATTCCAGAGCCCAAACCCTGCCCCTTATACACTATCTCTGATCTCGTGAGAAGACTGCACAGGCCTCAGCACACACAACTGTGAAAGCAGTGGCAAGTTTTAAGAATGCGCAGTATTGAACACTCTGCTGTCCCACCTTAGCGTCTCATAGAAGCATCCATATTCTACACTATTGCTTAATAACATTCCTGCTTGGTGTAAAACAGTCTGTTCTAAGGGGACAATTGTCCTGTAAACTATCACAGACCTTCAAATATAGAAGATTATATCACCTATCATGTTTTCTCTTTAAGCCTTGACTTCAAGGATGCTCTCAACTAAACTAACATTTTCCTTGTCAAACAGATTTTTATCTTTATCTTGAATTTCTGGTTACTCATGTTTTTAACTTAGAGCAATATTTTCTGTAAAATAAGCTAAAAAACAGGGAAATATATTTGCTCATTGAGTGTTCAGACTCAGACTAACTTGAATTTTTAAGAGTCAAATCTAAAGTAAGTCTTGTAAGTCAGGTTCCCTCTCATGTCAGTTGTTTCTACATAGTGGCTGTAGAAGACAATTAACACAACTGAGTAGTGATCATTACTGACAAGCTATCTTATTTCAGCACAAGTGACAAGTGCCCACTGACCACAGACCCATCTAAACCAAACAGAGTTTAAAGTTTCCATGTTTGCCTTTAGTGATTCCTCGGTTTTCCTCCTTGGCTTTTTCTCTGTGCTTCTCCTCTTTGTCATTTTCAGTTCTATCCACATTATCCTGTAATCCTTCCTTTGGGAGTGTTTTTGGAAAGAAGAAAAAGGGGATGCTGGTCAGGATATTCACTCCTGCACAGACCAAAAAGCCAATCCACCAAGCACCGACCCAGCGTGTATCAGTGGGAGTTATGGTCAGGTCATCTGTAAAGAAATACAGATATTGCATTTACTTGCGTCATTCTTTCCTATGTAAACTATAATAAATTACTGAGATTCACAATTTCATCTATGCATAAACTTTGTATATCATTTGTAAACTATTCACAATTGATTATTCTTGTTTTGGGGCCTTGAGCTTGTGATCCTCTGCCTCTACTTATTAGATGCCGAGATTATTGGCCTCTGCCACCCCATCAGGGTCTAATTGAAACCTTTAGAAAAATTGTGTGACATTAATCAATTGGGTGAAGTTAAAATTAAGTAAGAAGAAAGAGCTCTGGAGTTCCACATGGCATAAGAGCTAAAACTACATTTCAATTGACAGAAACAAGATTTGAGACATATTTAAGGAGATAGCTTTAGCCTGTCATCTCAAAACACCACAGTGGTTGTGGAAGGGGACTGGAAGGACATTTCAGTGGCTAACAGTTATTTATTGTTGCTCCTACAGAGGTCCTGAGTTCTATTCCAAGCACCCACAGAGAAGTTCACAACTTTCTGTAACTCTGTTTTTGGGAGATCTAATACACTCTTCTCAACTCAGCATACACCCACAATCACGGTGCATACAAGTATAACTAAACACAGACAAACACACACAAACATGCATACACACACACATGCACACACACACCCCTACACATACACACACAGCCATACACATACATAAAGAAAATAGCATAGAATACATGTAATCAAATACTTTTATATTTTATGTATTCAATAAAAAATTAATTTTGTCTAGCAGTATGTGGTAATATATTTTGCAGCAGTAAATGACCCATTTGTCATGTGGAACCTTTATAGATTGGGGTTATCACATAACTGAAAGATCTGTCTTATTAGCCATCATGATTGCCTCATTGGAAAAATAAACAATGGAAGTGAATCTTAAACCAAATTGTGGCTGAAATATGGTGGAACAATAATGGATTTTAAATCAGAATGAGGCAATTTGCCCTTCCTGCTGGCCCCCTTAGGTCTGCCATCTGTAAGTGGTGATAATTTAGCTGGGGGTCAAAGGAGCGAGTGCAACAGTATTCCTGAGCATCCTGCCAGGCTCTAGGGACCGAGCTGCATAAACAAAATGCTTTGTGTTACCTGTATTCACAGACCCTGTGTCTACATAAATTCTTGCACAGAAGGATCCCAACAAAAGTCCAACAATTGGGCCAATCATCTTTCCTGATTCTAAAATCCCTGGAAGCAAACACAGGAAGTTACATAACCACACATTTGGATTGCATTAAAACAAAAAGCCTTGAAATTGAATTATTTATAATCTTCAATGAGCTACATACCTTACTACCTCATATTTTTATATATTTAACATACAAATGAAGCTTAGTATGTATATAACATGTATATGTTAGATGTACATATGTGAGTTACATATACCTACATTGGTTTTTATAAATATTGAAAAAGAAGCTCCCATTGTTTCAAAATGGAATGTTCCCCAGCCCCTCCTCTGTTACACAGTTGTTTCCTAGGGGTTACGACTGGATGGAACCCTTCCTGTGCAGGGCAACATGGTTGGTCTTTAGATCATGTAGAATAGAACCATGTCCCCTTCATTTTGCTTTACATCCCAGTCACAAGATGTATGGTTTTCCTCCACTAATCCTTCCACCACAATGAACTGCCTTATGACAGGACTCCAAACCACACAGTTGAGCAACATAAACCATATACATCAAAGCTGTGAGCAAAATGAAAATTGATTCTTTATAAAATATCATCTCAGACGTTTACTAAAGGAAAAAAAGTTGACCAACACAGACGTCATTACTTAAAGCCACCTTCCAAATTCTCTTTTATGCTGCATTAAAGGCAAAGGCTGTACCATCATAGGCAGTCCCATCAAAGCCATGATGTGAGCAAGGTCTTCTGATGCTTCCGCAGCCATGTTTTAAGAGAGTCTCCGTGATGGCTAGCTTTCATTGTCAACCTGACACAACCTAGAATTACCTGGGAGGAGGGTCTTAAAGAAGTAATATCTACACTGGGGTTACCTGTGGACATGTCAGTAGGAGATTATCTTAATTAAGTTAATTGATGTGAAAAAGACACACATCCCACTGTGTGCAACACTATTTCCTAGGCAGGCAGTTCTGAACTATGTAAGAGCAAAGAAACAGCTGAGCACAATCATGTAAGCAAAGATATAGCACGCATACATTCACTCTCTGCTCTACTGAGTGTGACCAGCTGCAGCTGCTTCAGCCCCTGCTGCTGTGACTTCGTTGTTGTGGTGGAACTTTAAGTCAGATGAACCCCTTTCTCTTCATTGTTAGACTTTTCTCACAAAAACAGAAATGAAATTAGAACAGTTTCCAAAGCAGCGTGTGTGTTGTAATGAATTTCTGGTATCGAGTCTTCATCAATGCTCCACTCTTGGGACTTCCTTCTTGGGAAAGAATGTGCCCAGCTTGGCAGTGGCATGTCTCATTATTTCACTGAGCCACACATGGCTGCCAAGGTGTGGGATACCCCGGGCCTGAAGGTACTGGGGAGACTCAATTCATTTGCAGATTCTAGCTCCCTGAAGGAGCCCTGTTCATTGCTACCATTTTGGCTCCTGTCCATTTTTTATCTTTATTCTCTTGACATACTTGATATTGTTGGCCCGGTCCTCTTTTGTCTACTTCCTCTTAACACCGTCTCCAAACTGTGCATGCATTGTTCACTCTGCTCCCATGGATAGTCCTTGTTGTCCTTGCTTTCTCTCACTCTACCCCCTAAATAGAAGAATCCCCCAATGTCTGGACCTATAGATTCTCAGGACATATATGTCTTCACAAGGCAACCTCCTTTCTTCTTGATTTAACTTATTTTTCCACATAGATAGCTGTCAGCTGTTACATTTGGATTGTATATCTCTTCAGCTGCAGAACCATATATAAAACTGCGTTCGGGGGTGGGTGAGATGGTTCAGTGGGTAAGAACACTGACTGCTCTTCCAAAAATTCTGAGTTCAAATCCCAGCAACCACATGGTTGTGGAAACTAAAAGGGGTGAGGGGAAGGAGGGGGGGAAGGATAGCCCTCGTCCGGCCAGAGTTCCTCCTATGCTCTGAGTAGGTGGATGTGGGAGGGCTGCCAGATGCTTTCCACTGGGCCCCGGGTGGGCATCTAAGCCATTGACCCTACTGACAGGGGGTGGACAAGGGGCAGCCCCCGACCGGGGCCCCAGGGAGAGTAAGAGCAGCGGGCCTTGATGAACAGAGACAGTCTATGGTTTTAGAGCTTTATTATAGAAAGGCAGGGGGAAAGAGAGAAGGTAGAAACAGAGAGAGAAAGAGAGCAGCCATGGCCAAGAAGAGAGAAGGGGAGAGAGAGAGAGAGAGAGAGAGAGAGAGAGAGAGAGAGAGAGAGAGAGGGAGGGAGGGAGGGAGGGAGGGAGGGAGGGAGGGAGGGAGGGAGAGAGAGAGAGAGAGAGAGAGAGAGAGAGAGAGAGAGAGAGAGAGAAGAAAGGCTAGAGGGAGAGGGAGAGAGAGGGAGAGAGAGGAGAGAGTAAGAGAGAAAGAGAAGTGAGAGAGTGAGGAGGGGCTGAACAGCTCCTCTTAAAGTATGCTGCTATCTTTTCTGTTGCTAGGTAACTGGGGAGGAGTTTAGCCTGAAGGTCAGAAGCTTGGGACATTGCCTACATGACTACTACCCATGCTTCTCTTGTGGGGGCTGAGGGGACAGTAACTTCTACAGGAGCCAGAGTTCCAGGAGCATGAGGATGAATGCCTACAGAGCCATGTAGGTGAATTATCACCACTCGGGGTTCAAACCTCAGCTTGACTGGAGACTAGGCTGTCTGTTTATAGCCCAACGCCGAACACATGGTGGCTCACAACCACCCGTAATGAGATCTGATGCCCTCTTCTGATGCTGTCTGAAGACAACTAGAGTGTACTTATAATAATAAATATTTGGGCTGGAGCAAGCAGGGACTGAGCAAGTGAAGCCGACTGGAGCGAGTGGGGTTGACCGGAGCAAGCAGAGGTCCTAAATTCAATTCCCAATAACCAGATGAAGGCTCACAATTATCTGTACAGCTACAGTGTGTATACATAAAATAAATAGATAAATCTTAAAAAAACTTACACTCTAAATTTCTAGTTTTTAGTTATTTGATTATATTATGCATTTCTAATTTTTAGTTATTTGATTATATTATGCACACATTTATAATATTTATATAATTTAACTTATTTGTCCACATAGATAGCTGTTACATTTGGATTGTATATCTCTTAAGCTGCAGAACCATATATAAAACTGCATACAGCTCTTCAATTATAAAACTGAGCTATTTATATACTAGACATGAGATATATGAATTATGTATCTTATTAATCTTAATATAGTTATATTTTATATACTTACAGTTATGATATTTTATAAATTTATGTTTATAATTTATTTATATAGTTTTGGTAAAGAAATTCATATTTTGAAAATTTATTGCAGGAAAGTGATTCTATTTTTCCTTAGATGTTGGTAAACGGATCAGAACAGAATGACTAGATTAAAACTACAAAAAATATTGCCAAATTAAAAAGTCTCTAAAAAGTAACAAAAGCTATTTTTTAATTTAATTCATCTTAATTAATTCTAAATTTATTCCTGTCTTCTTTCAGCCTCTTTGATTTTTTTGTTTTTTGTTTATTAAGTCAATATTAATCAAAAATTTCTTTATATACAAAGTTATGGATTTTTAATCAACTTATAAGTTGAACAATCTTATAATCAACTTATAAACTAACAATCTAATTACCTACAGAGCTGTAGCACTCTGCCCACACCCTGGAAACCAGTAAACATCCAAAGTTGATGGATTTACTCAAGAACATATGCAAATTACTCATAATAAGCTAAGATCATTTAGGAGGCAGTATAAGAAGGTGGTCACTAAGTTGGCTCTTGCCGGTATGGGAGATTCATAAGATGAAAGATTATAAAGAAGAAAACAATACCATTAACCCCATAGGGAAGCAGAGTACAGAACCCCAGCAATATAAGAGAGCAGCTGGGAAATGAGAAACCAGTTTGTATGGTGAACATGATAGACAAGGCATGATTTAAAACAGTGTTTGGTAAGGGTTATGCTGCCAGAATGTTTATGGAAACATGACAAGAGAAACAGAGCAGGCACAGGCAGTTGGCTTAGTAGGAGAAGGCACCTGTCCACCAAACCTGAACCCAAAACAAGTTTAATCCCCAGGCTAACTCCTAAAAGAAAAGCTGACTTCTGACTCCCACACTAGCACGTACGTGCAAAACACACACACACAGAGTAAAACATATAAAATTATATTTTAAAATACTATATACACAAAATGGCCAATGATGAAATTGCAATAACTTATAGATGAAGACCGAAAAGCAGCAAAAATAGAAAGAAAAAAAAAACAATTGAATCAAGAACATTTTCCAGGAAATATTGGAGAATCTGGTAATAGTTTAGGGACAGTGTGGTGGCATCAGAGGACTGTAAGATCAGCAGATCTGAGGCTCTCCATCAGTAAGAAGCAGACGTGTGCAAACCATGTCTGGAGCTACTGGTCAACCCTCCTTGAACAATCTCATGATCTACAGAGGCATAGCACTCTGCCCACACTCTGGAAACCACAAAGCATCCAAACCAATAATTGATTTCCACGCTCCAATAACTTGCTTTCCTAAAAATGATCCCAAGTCTGAATTTTCAAACTTACCAATATATAAAGGAGAGTTTTCAGATTTGGCAAAATCTTCTATGTAGGAAATACCCAAGGGCATGATGGGAGTTTCACCAATTCCACGTATGATGTTTCCTACCAGTACATATATCCACATTAATGATTTCATTTCTTTCACACACTCTGCATTAAAACAAGAGAAAACTATGTGTGTATTTTGACAGTCAACTAGTATTGACCATTTAAATTTAACTGCAACTATTTCTCTGGTTACAGGCCATGACCATTCAGCATATTACTATGCTGATTGTGACTTAATGAGTCACCCCTACTGTGTATTTTGAAAGAATTCTAACCAATGAAGTGTAAGTGGGATGGTGGAGCCAATTCCCACTCAGGGAAAGATAGAAACCTCTTCCCAATTCAGCTTTTAGTGGCAGCACATTGATTGGGAGTATTTACACCATAGAAATAGGCCAACAGTAAAAACAAAGACTTTCCTTCACCTCCAGGGACTGAGTTTTCTACCAACCAGAGAACCCAGTTAGTTAATATGTACACTGCCTCATTCCTCCACAACTCTGAAGAAGAAAAACTAAGCAAATGCGTCTCTCTCTCTCTCTGTGTGTGTGTGTGTGTGTGTGTCTGTCTGTGTGTGTCTGTGTGTGTCTGTGTGTGTCTGTGTGTGTCTGTGTGTGTCTGTGTGTGTCTGGCGATTCTTGTTATATTTACACAACACAGAGCAAGGTTTGATGGAAGTTTGAATTCCCTGCAGCCTCAATTACTTTGTAGAATCTAAAGATTTTTAACTTCTTAGTAAACATATTTTTATATACAGTCCATCATTTAAAATCAACCAAATATTCCCACCAGTTAGAGTAGCAGATGAACAGTAGAATAACAAAAACTAGACTAAAGAGAAGGCAAAAGGAGAAACTTCTGAAGGTTTCCATGCATCTCCCAAGTTTGTTCAAAGCTAAATGAATTGCCACAGCTAAATGAAGCTGTGGCATCATGTTTTCAGAGAAGTGAAGGACAATGTACTTTCAATGTCTTGAGTACAATTGGGCCATGATGTCAAACTCTTATCCTTTCCTAGTTCAGTAAAATCAATTTCTATCTCTAGGTATTCAGATTCTTATCTTTGATAAACAAGATGGTTTCTGTCTAGAGATCACAGGGAGAGATCAAACCTTCTTCTGAGGTAAAATAGGAGGCATAGGATACTGAAAGACTCAAGTGCTTTTCTGGGGCTCTTCACTTGGGGGAAATCTTAATTCATTAACTGCAATGAAAGAAGTATAAGGGGAACTTTTCAAAAATCAGATCAAGAGGTGTAAAGGCCAGCATAGAGGTTACTGTCTAATCAGGAGGCGAGAATGGTAGCATGCAGGTCACTGATTTATGTTGCTGTGCTTATGAGGTTCCTGTGGCTCAGAGCTTCAGGCATGGCTGCTCTTTGACTCTCAAGCTATTTTGATCTCCACAAATGTCCTGAGGACAGTGACAGTACAAGCCATGGAGACTACTGCAATATCTGTGGCATGAATCCAGCATAAAATGGAGATATTCTGGTCTGAGGTGGTTCTCCTGAGTCACCTCCAGACTACATGTTGAGGAAGTGTGTTGGGTCTTTTACAATGTGATTTTAAAAATATTTTGTAAAGTGGATATGTAAATGTGTGCACCTTCATGAGTGTATGTGCATCACATGCATACAAGTGCCCTGGAGGGCCAGAAGAGGCACTCAGTTCTCCAGGACTAGACTTACAGGTGCTTGTGAGCACCCCCCTGATGCCAGTGCTAGAACCAAAGCCTACCCTCTGTGTGAGTACTGTTGTGGTTTGAGTGGAAATGCCCCCCTCAAGAAGCTCCAGTATTAAATTCTTAGTCTCCAGTTGATGGTGCTGTCTGGGGAGGTTTAGGAAGAATGCCACTGGAGACAGACTTTAAGAGGTGAAAGCCTCACTCTGCTTCCAGGTTGCTCTATCTCTGCCCTATGCTTAGAGTTGAGACGTGAGCTCTGAGCTTCCTGTTCTTACTACCATGCCTCCCTGCTTTGATTGCTTCTTGTTTCTCTAGACTGTTAATGGGTCAACTAAGACCAATCAGAAATATCAGATGTTTAAAATGATTCATAACAGTAGCAAAATTACAGTTATGGAGTAGAAACAAAAATATTTTATGGGTTGGGGTCACTACAACATGAGGAGCTGTATTAAAGGGTCGAAGAATTAGGAAGGTTGAGAACCACTGATCTAGAACTATAAACACAAATGAACTCTTCCATAAATAAATTCCTTTCATCATGGTATCTACCTATATAAAAGAGAAGCAACTAATATATGCAGTTCATTTACACAGCATCTGGCTGTGCCTGTGAGGGCTTGTCCAGAGACAGGCCATCATGGCTCTGGCATAATCAATGGGCTAATTTGTCGATGCAGTCATGAGACTTACATTATTGAGCAGTACTGAAAGGTAAGAGGTGGACCTATTTGGAGGAAGTTGGTCATGGGAGTTGCATGTTCACAGAGATTATATCTCACCACTTCCTGTATCTTGTACTCTATTTTTCCTGCCCACCAAGAAGTAAAGATCAGTATCAGCCAATGCTCACACTACCATGTTACTCTGTCCATAGCCATGGGACCACACTGAACCATGGTCACAGGCTGAACCCTCTGGAACTGTGAGGGAAAATAAAGATTTCCTCCCTTGAGTTCTTCCCTTGAATTTTAACCACAGTAATAAAACGGTAACGAATTCAGCATATGAGTGATCTTGAGCTAGGCTCACAGGGCCTGGGGCCAGAGGAAGTAAGGAAAGCACTACTGTTCGGTTGAGCTGAAAAGTTATGTCTCTGTTAAAGAGGGAAAAGGAGACTTAAAAGCAAATTCCTAGGTAATGAAGGAATTCTGAACTATGACTTATGTGCCCATTCTCCAATGGTGCATAGCACAGATCCAAGGAAGCTTCTTTCCTTCTTTCTGGTTGTATTTCCTATTTGTATAATCACTGTGGTGGATGGCTTTTGACAAGTTGACACACATTTAGACATACCCAAGAAGAAGAAATCTCAGTTGAAGAATATGAAGCCTCTATCACATTGCCCTGTGGATGTGTCTATGATGTGTTTTTCTTGTTGGCTAAGTGATGTGATATAGCATAGAGTACTGTGGGTGGTAAGACCCCTGGGCAGGCAAGCCTAAGCTTTATAATAGAGTTAGCTGAGCCAGCCAGAGGAGCAGCCAGGATGCAGCAATCCTCAGTGGTCACTGCTTTGGTCTGTAACTGCAGGTTCCTACCTTAGCTTCTCTCATGGTGGACTATAGTTTGTAAGCTAGATAAACCCTTTCCTCCATGAGTTGCTTTTAGTCAGTGTTTTATTAAGGCAACAAAAAACTAAATAGATCACATCACATGTCTAAATGTATCCTTCTACATTATTTTTCCTTGAGAGACTAACTCTACAATGTTGCCTAAGAAACAAAGGAGTCATTAATAAGTATATTCAAACTAAGGAGGGAAAGTAGTTTAGGTTATTAGGCATCTCCCTTCTCTGAAGAAAGAAATTTTGTCTTAAATGTCTACCAAACCCAGTATCCTATTAAAGCCCTTCATAAAAGAGCATTCTATGGCCAAGTCTGAGCAGAAAGCAATGAGAAGCAGGAGTCAACCTGCAGGGTCTTGCGTTGGCTTTAAGGTCTGTGTTCTGTTTTCCATACACAAGAAGCTGTTTGAGGACAAGTTGCTTGTAGGTGAAATCGTTGTTTCATATTCGTATCTGTGTGGACACAGGAAACATTCACTGTGAGGCATCAAGTGCAAGGAGAGCATCTGCAGAAGAGTGATCCTGCTTCCCTGAAAACAGGGCATTGAGGGGCAGTAAGGACATTTCCACAGCAGCCAGTCTAGTCATTATGAATCCTGTGGTGTGACAATGGAGGTGATGAAGCAGGTAAATCACTTGCTGCACAAGACTTATGACCTGAGTTCAGTGCCTGAAACCCCCATGGAAGTGGAAGGAGAGGAATGACTATATAAAGTTATCCTCTGATATACACATGTATACACACACAAGCAAACATGTAAACGCAAGCACATCCATACAGACACACAGATAGACAATAGACAGGTGATAGATAGATAGATAGATAGATAGATAGATAGATAGATAGATAGATAGATAGATAGATAGAGGGAATTCTTTATCAGTAGGCTGGACATGTAGCTCTGTTTTAAGCTCCAGAATTCATGAACTGGGTGTTGTGGTCCGTTACTGAGGCACTTGAGAGGTGGAGATGAGAGATTCAGAAGTTCAAAGTCATCCTCAGCTACATAGCAAGTTTGAGGGCAGGCCAGGCTTCATGAGAGACTGTTCCCCACGCCACCCACTCCCCAAAAAACTAAAAAAAAAAAATGTAAATAAAATTAAGCAGTCAGTATTGTCAAAAAGAGATTGAAAATCACCAAAAATGTATCCCTACTTACATTTGGCTCTCAAGTCTCTATATGAAAGAAAACTAACTTTCAGATTCTCTATCGTCAACTTTCTGTGATATCTATATGACTATTTCCTAGAAATAATTGGTGTTAGAAAACAAAAGCAAGGAGAGAGAGGGGGGGAGAGGGAGAGGGACAGAGAGAGAGAGAGAATAAAGTAGAATTAAGAAGACAAAATCTTTAGAGAGACACAAGACAAAACAAGATATCTGCTCTCGATTCTCTGAGCTGTGTCCCTATTCTTCCTTTCTGTTAATTCAAATAATCATTCCTCCATGTTTTCAATGACTTCAACAGAAGAAAAATACAAACATCATAATGAGAGGTGACAGAATCCATCACCTAACAACTCATTGTCATGAGTCCAAAAGTGCTAATAAACTATGGTCATTAATATTGAGCAATCACTAAGGATCATTGTCCTAGAAAGAAAATGTCAGAATGCAAACGTAAAGGAAAATGTGTCCATTTGAGTCTCTCTCCATTTGAGAGGATGCTGAATTTATTTCTAAGTCTTCTGTAGATGAAAGACAGCAAGGAGGAAACACAAGCTGCTGAATTCTGCATGAGAGGAGCTATACTTGCCAACATTTTCATTTCTGCACTTCACAATACAGTGCAAACTTCAAAACAACTTTCCCTTAGAATAATTAGCTGGAGATCCACACAGAGGTGGCCAGTGAACTGTGGACAATAGCCTGTGTCTCTCTACTCAGGATCCCAAGAGACTAGGACAGATTCAAAGAATTGTCACCTTTGGAAGAAGATAGAAAAGCACGATAGTCAAATATTTCTTGATATTGATTTGAATAGAACAGAAGGTTACATATACTTTTCAAATTCCATCTACCAACTTTCAGTTCCCTTTAAAAATACTGGAGAAGATAAAATATCCTTCATTTGGTGCATTATCACTTAAAACTGAATTGCTCATTCGAGGTCCGTTTATTCCCCTAAATGACAAAAAAAAAAAAAAATGGCGGTAAAAAGATTTCCAACTGAAAGGGGGCAAAGTCTATTTCTGCAAATGGATTCAGATGTGGAGATATAGCTCAATTTGTCATTGGTGCCTGGCAAGCACCAATCCTGGGTTTGATCCTGAGCAGTCTGAGCACCCAGTAAAACCAGACCTGGTAGGGACTGTCTGTAATCCCAGCACTCAGGAGACAAGAGGATCAGAAACAATGAATATCCTTAACTACAGAGTGAGTTTGAGGCCAGCCTGAGGTACATGAGACCGTATTTAAAAGGGGGGGGGGGACTTATGAGATACCAGATGCTTCTGTGGGTAAAGATGTTTGTGCACAAGCCTGACAACTTAGATTCCACCTGAGGTACCACAGAGGAGGCCCACAGAATCAGCTCCCGAGAGTTGTTGTCTGACCTCATCTGAAAGCACACATACACACACAAACACACACAGAGGCACACACACACACTACCACAACCAACACAACATATACAAACAAAATAGTTAAAAGTGATTTTAAAAATGTAAATGAAAGATTGAAAGTATAACTATACTTGGGGACAAACAGAGTCACAGAGGGAAAGACATTGAATTTTTGAGAAAATAACAAGATGTTCCCTCAAAAGAGGTATTCGAGGTGGAGGGGTGTTCTTGACAACAGAAATTCATAAATATGATAATATGAGTGGCAAGCCCATTCAAGAGGTTGAATCTCCCAGGAAGCAGCAAGGAGATGAGAAGACATGAAGTTTGAAATTGAAGATGGCAAAATATGAATAGGACATAGGATGCTGTTGCCCAAATAGCAAATATATATATATATACACATATATATATACATATATATACAAATATATATACATATATATATAGTGTGTCTGTGTGTGTGTGTAAAACATACATATAAAATAGATAAAAGATCTTAAAAATAAAAGGAAAGGAATAACAAAAAGAGGGGGGAGGCAGGGGGAAGAGAAAAGAAGAAAAACAAATTCCTAAGGAAGAGAATAATGGAGGACTTCAAGGAAATTGCAGTGAGCTGACTTAAAAGTTCACAGTTCTGAGGTAGGGAAGTATGACAGACAACAGAGACATCCCCAGGAAAACAGTGAAGCCCCTGACCTCTGTTGGGGATTCACACTGCCAGGCAATGAGGGACCTGTGCCATAACAATAGACACAGAGAAAGGCAGTCAAATGAAAAAAAGAAAAAGAAAAAGAAAAAATCAGGTGCTAAATATTAAATCTATGTAAAAATTGAGTTCTATGACAAAGAATAGTATGATTTTATGGTAAGAAACATTTTATAGTCATACAAAAATAAATAGTAAGCTCTATGTATCATTAAATATTTAAGTATTAAAAACTAACAAGACATGACAACAAACAGAAGGACTGAAAAACTGTCCCAAGAAACCAGGAATGACAATAAGAAGTAACTTAACATACTTTCACTTTTACAATTTCCTCTGTAAGTTATTTCAACAAAGATGAGAATAAAAATCAGTTATGACATTGATCTATCTCCTGGTGGCCTACAATGATGTCAAAGTTTAGGTCCCTAATAACCAGAGTATCAAATAGTCCTAAGGAGGGACTCGGCACAAGGCTTATCAAATTCAGAGAATCCAGTCGTGTGTCTCAATTTCATGAAAGAGGTGGCTTAAATCTCTACTTCACAAATGGGCTGGAGGTACCTTAAATGGACCCAAGGCCACAAGAGTCACACATATGGTCAGGCGAGAGACTACTTCTCCTAATTTCTGAATTAGTCTTCTGTACTTTGGGGGATCACTGATCATCCCAGAGAGTAATTTCTGAGCCTAATTTCTTATAGGTTAAAGTTGAATCTAACATATCGTCAAGGACTAGAATACTTACCGGCCCATGAGGAAATGAGGTAAGGACATTAAGAAACACCCTAGGCCCATAATCACACATCCAATACCAATCATGATAGGTCTGTGCAATTTTGTTCCAAAGTAACTCACGAGTATAATCAACAAAAGATTTCCTGAGAGAGGGAAAATGAGAATGCGTGGTTTAGTAAATTATCAGCAGATCTTAGTCAACTGCCTCTCCAGCATTTAGACTCTAGGGTTCATTGTTTAGCATCCACATGAAGAATACAGGGAGAGGGGCTTAGGATGTTTGGGGTATTGTTTTAATATATAAAGCAATTGTGGTCCTGAGGGACTAATCTCTTCCTCTCTGGAAAATACTAATGCTCTATTCAGAATCATCCATTCTTGGTATTGGCTAGAAAAGCAAGTGTAGGCCTGCACATCACCTCTGATCTCTCCTCTCATGCCTGCTCTATGCAGACTCAAATGTGTTCATGTTTTTTAGCTAACTATTTAAAACCACCTTTCTTGCTCAACATGGCCAAGCTGGATGCCTGCTTCTATTGTCATTTCTTTCTTTAGAGGACGTAATACTGTCCAGAGTCCTCATGCTCCAACCAGGCCTTAGGTCTACATTGCAGGAGTCAAAGGGTCAAAGCAAAAATTCATCTTTGTGGTTTAGAAGAAAGCATGGTTTACAAAACTTGCTGGGGAGCCCCATGTTGACAGAGATGCCTTTGATAAGTATGTTTGGGAATCGAAAGAACAAGCAGTACCTGGTAGCACACACCTGCCATCTCCAGCTACTGGAAGGCCAGGAGAGGAAGACAGCAAGATCAAAGTCAGCCTGGGCTACAGAATGAGTGAGGTCAAGGTAATGCGACATAACTTGGCGAGAACATTTGTTGCTATCTTACTTTAAGTACTTTAAAGACAATTTCACTTTGAAGAACTATGATTAAACTGAGACAAGAGACACCAAGGGCTCTGTGCTACTTGGTTTATTAAGAGAAACTTCCCCTCTTTCACCTTTGTATTTTTTATTGATTGATTGATTGATTTACGTTGATTATATTATTTATTTACATTTCAAATGTCATCCCCTTTCCTGGTTTCCCTCCCAAAAAACTCCTACCCCCTGCTTCTATGAGGGAGCTAACCACCCACCCATTCCCACCTCACCACCCTAGCATTCCCCTACACTGGGGCACCAAGCCTTCATAGGATCAAGGGCCTCCCCTCCCACTGATGCCTGACAAGGCCATCCTCTGCTACATATGTTGCTGGAGCCATTGGTCCCCCCATGTGTACTCTTTTGTTGGTGGTTTAGTCCCTGGGAGCTATGAGGGGGCTCTGGTTTTTTGATATTGTTGTTATTCATATGGAGTTGCAACCCCCTTCAGCTCCTTCAGTCCTTCCCCTACCTCCTCATACCCCAGTTTGTCACTAAAAATCAGGGGCTGTGAAGTTCATTCAACCTTCTTTGGATTGTGTCTGACAGAATTCAAACACAGGAAAGAATCCTTATTTTCTCTAGTGACTAAGCAAGGAGAGCCATCAATCCCACAGAGTTGGGAAAAGACAATAAAAATTTGCTCTCTCCTTTGGAACACACATTTCCCAAGTCTCCCAAAGCAATCTTCTAAATTGCCAAGGAAAACCCTTAGCTTCTCTTTGAGTTATCAAATGACAGAATTAGATATTGCTGCTCCTAATTCTGCCACTTGTCAGAAAAAGGTAACCCTGTCTGTGAATATAGAAATAATTAGTTGTCATCATAGGTGTATTTAAATAAGGGGCTTCTTCACACTAAATCCAGCTATTTCATCACCATTAAGACGCATGTAACTCAGTCAGATTAAACAGCATAATGCAGGACATGAGGAGAAAATGTCAACATATAAAAGTAAGTAAATGTATAAATAACTCACCAATCTCAAAGCTCCCATTGATAAGTCCAACTATAGATGTGGGGATATCGAATTGTCTCTCTATTTGTGTAAGCATGGAATTCATATAAATTCCTGAGAGTGATTTGGATACATATGCACATGTTAATGCCAACAGAAACATCTAGGAAGGAAAAAAAAGCTTAAGAAAAAAGGAGAACACTGTTTTTTGATTATGTGTCTGTCATCTACTGACAAAATAAGCTTCCACAATGAGATGGATGACTGTATCCAACATAAACATCCCTGAACATGCAAGAAATATTAAAGTGTAATCTCTGCTCTGCCATGCTGTGCTCACTCAGGACATGCAGGTTAGCAGTTGTGTTGTTGATAGGTGTGGTTTTGTTCATTTATCAGTGTACTTTATTCATACGGAAACACATGGAGTTGTCCTACGTGAGACACAGCTATTGATGGGTCTTCAACACTATACTGTTAACCTGCAGGACAAGTGCTGTCCCTCTAAAGAAGGAAAAAAAGAGAATACAAAATGCACTAAAGGCATTGTGTTTGCAGCAAGCCTGTTATGCTCTCTCTGCAGAAATGACAGGTCTCTGGATGTCTTTGGCCAGTTCAATACTTTGTCCTCTGGTTTTGCATTCTTGGGCACAAAAAGCTACATTCTCACTGCTAGTGGAGGCAGTGGCCACAGCAAGGCGATCTCTTTTTTACTTCCTGGTGCAATATTCCTTGCAACACCTTATCTGAGCAATCCAAGTGGTGTTAATGGTATAGAATCACAGGGAAAGACATTTTGAGGGTCCCTTAGGTGCAGGATAAAGCATGGCTATGTACTCAAATTATTCTGTGTTAGATTAGTACTTATTGATCATAAATTTATTGTCACAAATAATATAGGTAAACCTGAGCAGAAACATATGCAAAAATTTTAAAAAAGGAATTGGAAAATGTGGATGCCAAGTTCAGTGTAGAATAGATGTTTGACTTCTAACTCCAAATCCCATCTGCAGAGATATTTTCTCTTCTCGCTGTAAATATATCAGACGGTATGGATAATATTTACATGAGTTTCATATTTTAGATCCTATACTTAAGAGCAAGGTCTACTACATTTAAAAATGATCAGAATTGGGAAGATTGTTTATTCTATTTACGTTTTGAGGAAAAATGCTAAGTAAGTAGTGAGCCCACTATTTTTCCTCTAAAGTACTTGGTTCTGTGAAGAAGTAAAAGAAAGCAGTGGCCATGCACATCCAGGTCTCCTGCTGCATGACATCTGTATTCATGAAGCTAATCCTACCTCAGCTCAAGTCTAAAGCAAAGCAAACTCCTTCAGTCTTTTCATGCTTCCTAGGGGAGTTTTTTTTTCTTTTTTCTCCTTTTCTTTAACTTTCCTTTATGTGTATGTGTGTATGTGTCTGTGTTTGTTTGTTTGAGATGGGTTCATGTGTACATATGTACATGGGAGACCAGAAGACAACTACAGATGTAATTGCTCAAGAATTGTATGCAATTTTTTTTAAAACAGAGACTCCCAGCTGCCTGGAATTTACCCAGAAGGCAAGGCTGGCTCATTAGTGAGCTTCAAGTATCTACCTGACTCCATCTTTTCATGATGAGATTATGGTCATATGTTGCCATGCCTAGTTTAGAAAGTAGGTTTTGGGGACTGAACTTGGAACCTCCTACTTCCAAAGCAAGTCCTTCACTGATTGAGGCATCTCCTGCCTTAGGCTCCTTAAGAAACTGTTCCTCACATCAAAACAATCATCCATCCTGACCAAGTAGGTTTCATCCCAGGGATGCAGGGATGGTTCAATATACAGAAATCCATCAATGTAATCCAGTATATAAACAAACTCAAAGACAAAAACCACATGATCATCTCGTTAGATGCTGAGAAAGCATTTGACAAAATCCAATACCCATTCATGATAAAAGTCTTGAAAAGATCAGGAATTCAAGGCCCATACCTAAACATGATAAAAGCAATCTACAGCAAACCAATAGCCAACATCAAAGTAAATGGTGAGAAGCTGGAAGCAATCCCACTAAAAGCAGGGACTAGACAAGGCTGTTCACTCTCTCACTACCTATTCAACATTGTACTTGAAGTCCTAGCCAGAGCAATTAGAGAACAAAAGGAGATCAAGGGGATACAAATTGGAAAGGAAGAAGTCAAAATATCACTTTTTGCAGATGATATGATAGTATATATAAGTGACCCTAAAAATTCCACCAGAGAACTCCTAAACCTGATAAACAGCTTCAGTGAAGTGGCTGGATATGAAATTAACTCAAACAAGTCAATGGCCTTTCTGTACACAAAGGATAAACAGGCTGAGAAAGAAATTAGGGAAACAACACCCTTCTCAATAGTCACAAATAATATAAAATACCTAGGTGTGACTCTAACTAAGGAAGTGAAAGATCTGTATGATAAGAACTTCAAGTCTCTAAAGAAAGAAATTAAAGAAGATCTCAGAAGATGGAAAGATCTCCCATGCTCATGGATTGGCAAGATCAACATTGTAAAAATGGCCATCTTGCCAAAAGCAATCTACAGATTCAATGCAATCCCCATCAAAATTCCAACTCAATTCTTCAACGAATTAGGAAGGGCAATCGGCAGATTCATCTGGAATAACAAAAAACCGAGGATAGCAAAAACTCTTCTCAAGGATAAAAGAACCTCTGGTGGAATCACCATGCCGGACCTAAAACTGTACTACAGAGCAATTGTGATCAAAACTGCATGGTACTGGTATAGTGACAGACAAGTAGACCAATGGAACAGAATTGAAGACCCAGAGATGAATCCACACACCTATGGTCACTTGATCTTTGACAAGGGAGCTATAACCATCCAGTGGAAAAAAGACAGCATTTTCAACAAATGGTGCTGGCACAACTGGCGGTTATCATGTAGAAGAATGCGAATTGATCCATTTCTATCTCCTTGTACTAAGGTCAAATCTAAGTGGATTAAGGAACTCCACATAAAACCAGAGACACTGAAACTTATAGAGGAGAAAGTAGGGAAAAGCCTCAAAGATATGGGTACAGGGGAAAAATTCCTGAATAGAACAGCAATGGCTTCTGCTGTAAGATCAAGAATCGATAAATGGGACCTCATAAAATTGCAAAGCTTCTGCAAAGCAAAAGACACCGTCAATAAGACAAAAAGGCCACCAACAGATTGGGAAAGGATCTTTACCTATCCCAAGTCAGACAGGGGAATAATATCCAATATATATAAAGAACTCAAGAAGGTGGACTCCAGAAAATCAAATAACCCCATTAAAAAATGGGGCTCAGATCTGAACAAAGAATTCTCACCTGAGGAATACCGAATGGCAGAGAAGCACCTGAAAAAATGTTCAACGTCCTTAATCATCAGGGAAATGCAAATCAAAACAACCCTGAGATTCCACCTCACACCAGTCAGAATGGCTAAGATCAAAAACTCAGGTGACAGCAGATGCTGGCGAGGATGTGGAGAAAGGGGAACACTCCTCCATTGTTGGTGGGATTGCAAGCTTGTACAACCACTCTGGAAATCAGTCTGGTGGTTCCTCAGAAAATTGGACAAAGTACTACCGGAGGATCCCGCAATACCTCTCCTGGGCATATATCCAGAAGATGTCCCAACCGGTAAGAAGAATACATGCTCCACTATGTTCATAGCAGCCTTATTTATAATAGCCAGAAGCTGGAAAGAACCCAGATGCCCCTCAACAGAGGAATGGATACAGAAAATGTGGCACATTTACACAATTCAGTACTACTCAGCTATTAAAAAGAATGAATTTATGAAATTCCTAGCCAAATGGATGGACCTGGAGGGTATCATCCTGAGTGAAGTAACCCAATCACAAAGGAACTCGCACAATATGTACTCACTGATAAGTGGATATTAGCCCAGAAACTTAGGATACCCAAGATATAAGATACAACTTGCCAAACGCATGAAATTCAAGAAAAACGAAGACCAAAGTGTGGACACTTTACCCTTTCTTAGAAATGGGAACAAAACACCCATAGAAGGAGTTACAGAGACAAAATTTGGAGCTGTGATGAAAGGATGGACCATCTAGTGATTGCCATATGCAGGGATCCATCTCATAATCAGCTTCCAAATGCTGACACCATTGCATACACTAGCAAGATTTTGCTGAAAGGACCCAGATATAGCTCTCTCTTGTGAGACTATGCCGGGGCCTAGCAAACACAGAAGAGGATGATCACAGTCAGCTATTGGATGGGTAACACGGCCCCTAATGGAGGAGCTAGAGAAATTACCCAAGGAGCTAAAGGGAACTGCAACCCTATAGATGGAACAACAATATGAACTAACCAGTACCCGGGAGCTCTTGTCTTTAGCTGCATATGTATCAAAAGATGGCCTAGTCGGCCATCACTGCAAAGAGAGGCCCATTGGACTTTCAAACTTTATATGCCCCAGTACAGGGGAATGCCAGGGCCAAAAAGGGGCAGTGGGTGGGTAGGGGATTGTTGGGGGTGGGTATGGGGGACCTTTGGGATAGCATTGAAAATGTAAACGAGGAAAATACCTAATAAAAAAAAAAGAAATTGTTCCTTCTTTTCTTTAACGGTTTTTATTGATTATATTTATTTACTGGTGATTCCATACATACATAGTATGTTTGGATTATTATCTTCTTCTCTTCTCCTCCTGTCTTCCCCATCAACACCCACACCCCTAGCAATCCTTTTCTAGGATTCATGATTTGGGATTTTTTTTTTGGTTAGTTGATTGGTTGGTGTGTGTGTGTGTGTGTGTGTGTGTGTGTGTGTGTGTGTGTGTGTGTGTGTATTTTATTTTGATCCAGGTAGCTTAACCAGGGTCATCTGTATAGCCATTGGTTTAGAACTTAGCATTGGTACATGGTGAGGTTATCAGTGTATGCATGGCTGAAGACCATGAAAGCCAAGATTTCCTCTGCCCTAAGAGACTTTTCTTAATGATTATATGTCTAAGCTTAATAGGCAAAAGCTTCAGGATGGTACTGTAGACCTTTGACCACCTTAACATTCTAGATAGTTCTAAATTTAGAGGACAGAAATCTATTTTTAAACAATTACATATAAGTTTTTCTTGAAAACTTGTAGTTTAACATTTTCCTATAACATTCACATAAATGTCTACTGTTGTTAAACTCCCAAATAAAGTAACTGTGGTGGTTTGAAGAGAAATGACCCCCCCCATTAGCCCAAAAATTTAACATTTGACCCTCAAGGAATGGCACTATTAGGAGTGTGGCCTTCGTGGTTGAGTGTGTCACTAGAAATGGGATTTGAGGTTTGAGAAGTCCAGCTGGGTCCAGCGCCCCAGTCTTCCTGATACCTACTGATCTGCATGTAGAATGCTGGGCTCCATCTCTACCACCATGTCGGCCTTCAGGCCACTGCTTCCTGCCATGACAATAATAGACTAAACCTCTGAACTGTAAGCCATTCTCAATGAAATGTTTTTCTTTATAAGAATTGCAGTGATCATGGTATCCCTTCACAGCAATGGGAACCCTAACTAAGACAGAAACCAAAGGCGAACTTGAGAACTAGTGTTTGTGGTGATAGCTTATGATGTTTCTTTATACATGCTATCAATACTAGTAACTAATGATTACAATACTCATCATTATCCTATACCCATCGTCATTTGAAGCTGGAGTTACAGCTCAGTAGTTAATAGTAGTAGCTACTCTTTCTGAGGACCTGGGTTAAGTTCCTAGCACCCACATTGTGGTTCAAAACCATCTCCAGTTCCAGGGGATCCAACACTTTCCTCTGGTTTCCAAGGATAGCAGACACACAACTGGTACATCAACATACATAAGGGCAAAACATCTACATACACAAAATAAAACATAAATTTAGGGAAAGTAAAACATCTTAAAGATGGAGGGGAAGGTATAAATTAGAGAGAGGAGTTGTCTGGCATGTGTAAGCACCTGAAAGTTAATCTCTCATGCCAGTAGTATTGGATAGCCCAGAAGGGTGAGCGCACACACATACACACACACACACATGCAGGCACAGTTGCAGGCAGTCTCCCCCATACATACACCCACATACACATGAACAGAAAGAGAGATTGAGAGATAGAGAGACAGAGAGAGATGAGAGAGATAGCTTAGAATGGTTTTTATCTTCAAAAGTGGGACTACCAATACCTTTTCAGATGAAAACACTAAAGTATAGACAGGTTGCATAGACTGCACAAAATGACACGTGTAATAAGCATGGGAAAGGTTAGCAGCCATGGGACCTGGGCTCCTCAGAAGCATGTGAGAACTGAGGGATAACCTAAGGGGAGTTGGCTTCCAATAATTGGTATATCATTGCAGGTAAGACTACTTTCCAGGACCTGAGTCTGAAGCCTCTTTTACATCAATATATGGATGTGAATAAAGATGAAACTAGCTTTTGATAAGAGGCTGCAGCTTAGCAAAAAATGTTTGAGGGACGCTACAGAATTTCCTGGGTTAATGTAAGTGATGTAAACTTAACCTAAGTTCACATTTTATGATGTAAAGATGCCCTTGCAGCTTAGGAGAACAATAGTTGTCTCCAAAATACTGAAAGAAACATCAAAGCAGACAACAAAATGGACTGTTTTCTTAAGAAACAATGACCATTATGTTGCCAGTGATTGAAGAAAATATTTGTCTGACTGATCAAAATGCCATCTTTATATATTAATCAACAGAGTGCTTCTGTCAGGAAACTGTTTCCTAGATGTGACCTCTGACCTTCTGTCAGGAACCCCTAAAGATAGATCTCTGATCTCAGGCTAAATTCCACCTGAAAATAACCGACACTTAAAACATTTAAACCCACCCTCCTTTAAGGCACTCTAAACCAGTGCTCCTCAACTTCCTAACGCTTGTGAGCCTTAATACAGTTCCTCACGTGCATCGACCCCAACTATAGAATTATTTTTGTTGCTACCTCATAACTAATTTTGGGACTGTTATGAATTATAATATACACATCTGTGTGACCCCTTTGAAAGGGACATTCGACCCCCCCAAAGGGTAGTGACCCACAGTTTGAGAACCTTTGCTCTAAATCATTTTGATAAATTTTCTTGGCTGAATAATCCTGGAAAGACATCTATAAACATAAAACCATCTTCTTTAAGGCAAGGCTTTCATGTTGGAAAACTTCATGCAAACTGAGTAATACTATAAGCACTTTCAATGTTTGTTTAAAAAGACTTCCACGAGTATAAACATACATGCATAGGAAAATTCCGTACCTTGATCTTAGAAAAGCATCTGACCCCATGGGTTGCAATCCTTTTCTCTGTTTCTCCCATGTTGTTCTTCTGATTGTCTCCAAATGACTATTCTTTAAACAGTCTTACCACTGTTTTTCCAAGAAAGCAGATAGTTATCAATTAAATTATTTACTGAACTGTAATATGTCATTCATTCAACAAAAGAAAAATGGAAAAAATAAAACAACAACAAACAGCAAGTGTTCTCTTAGGGCTAGGGTATCTTAATCAGGGTTTCTATTGCTATGATAAAATACCAGGACTAAGTGCCTTTCATAGTGACTGTCACCTAGTCATCTTAGTTCTTAGAGAGCCTCATACCTAGCCATGTGACCCTCTCACAGATTTCTCTACAGTTAAAGCAGTTTATGTCTTCCAATCCCACAGGAAGAGCTCCCGTTGAGGACTAGGAATGATGAGAATGCCTATCCCACTACTGTGCAGTACAGCATGGCCTAAAAAGAGAATGGCTGTCCATCACATTTTCCATTTGTCACTGACTCCATAAAGTCACAGAAGGATGAAGTCCAGTACACACACTGAGGCTTTGTGTCATCATAAATAAAGTTCAAAGAAACTATGCTCAAATTTTGATTCATGGAAACACAAAGACAAATTCATTTTACATTGAGCCATTAACGTGGTTAAATGTGATATATAAACAACAGAAAAGAATGCAACGATATCCATTGTGTTTGTACAAAATCTCTGCCTCACTGAACCAACAAAGTCTGAATGCCCAGGCTTCTTTCCTGAATTCCTTGCATTCCAAGACTCCCCCGGAGTCTCACAAAGAGAAACACACTGAGACACTGTTGAGTCAAAGAATCCTGGGGAGACACAGAATTTTAATTGTGAAAACAACCTAAGTAAAAACAGCAAATACATCTACCATCTGTGGATGAATCCAACAATTCTGTGTTTAAAAATGTAGAGTTTAGGAAGAGACCAGACACTTAAACAGAGAACTAAATGTGGTTATTTATGAGCTTACATGCTATGTATGGCTGAACATGTCCATCTCTGTGTGGGCAATATATTGGTACGAGTATTTATATGCAATGCAGAAATTAAATAATTTGAGTTCTATTCAACTGTTCCAGCCTCATCAAACTTTACTTATTTTGTGTCTTGAAAGTAGATTTTCATCACCACCAAAGTATTTTTATTTCATACTTATGCTACCAAATTTACTTTAGCATATTCATATGATTTCTAAGCATTGTCCACAGCACTAATATGTGAGAATGCACTGAACAACATCTATTCTACAATTAATACAGAATGGCTCTAAGGTTTTAAAACATCAAAACCGTTTGCCAGAGTTCCAAATCCCAGTCACCACTGAGCAATTCTGTATGACTCTAGTTCTCTTTATTGCCTTATGTTACAACAAATACTTTTTGAACACCTACATGTGCCAATCACTGCATGAAGCACCAAGATTCAACAAAGAACAAGTCAAGTTTGTTGTTCTGTAGAAAATTGAGGTCACTCAAGATGCCATAATCACCAGAGAAAGATCCTATTCTTCTCTTGGGAAAGATATGTGTGTGTGTGTATGTGTACATGTATGTATAAATACATATACTTACATACACACACACACACACACACATATATATATATATATATATACATTGTGCTTGAAATATAGTGATAGATAAGTAGATGATAGATAGATAGATAGATAGATAGATAGATAGATAGATAGATAGATAGATAGATAGATAGATAGATAGATAGATATACACTGCAATACATATGCTGAGGTATAACTGATTTATTGTGGA
This sequence comes from Mus musculus, assembly GCF_000001635.26. Taxonomy (NCBI): domain Eukaryota; kingdom Metazoa; phylum Chordata; class Mammalia; order Rodentia; family Muridae; genus Mus; species Mus musculus. Next base: position 142,277,273 of record NC_000072.6, read on the forward strand.
CATAGGAAAGAAAATTCACAGGATATGGATTAAAAGTACAAGGACTATCTATCTTGGCAGTTCTGAACAGACATACAAATGAAACCCCAAAACTCAAGGCTCCCACATGAAACTTCAAGTTCATTTAACTTTCTGAGAGGGCTGGATATTGATTTTGGAGACAATGGTAGAAGGGGGCTATTTGTAGAAAAGAGGAATCTCATGATTTAAATCTATACCAAATATAGAGTAAGCATCCAACTCTAAACTCTCCTCTCCTGCCGCTCTTTCTCATCCATGGTTCAATCTCTCATCAACCTTTCCTTCTTCAGTTCCTCTCTGCTCAGGCATGAGCTCAGGTTGGTCACCCTGCCCATCAGTGAGAACGAACTTACTCCTCTCCCGTGTCAAAGTTGACTTTGCTTTCTTCCGTGGCTTCAAATGTAACAGTTCTAAATATCTATTTTTAATTTTTTTTCAGCAAAAAAAAAAAACTGGGTCTAGTTCCCAGAAGATCACTGGACATTCTTTCTGTGAGCACACGGTAATTAATCACCTGGGTAGTTTTTATCACCACCTTGAAGATTCTTTTGAAAATACTTTTGTTGTTTCAGAATTTTACAAACAAGTGTCTTAACTGTAAATAAACCATATGAAGCCAGGCACCTGAAAACAGATTCAATGTTAATAAATGAACCTCTACTTTCTTCTAATGTGCCAACATTCTCTGTGAAAAATATTATTCCTTTTCAGATGCATTTAAAAGATGCCTATAGGGAAGCAAAGGCAAAGAAACATCTGATCAGTGATTCAGAAAAAACATGTAACCTAACACTGAACCATGCCATGTTCTGCTACTAAACACTTTGAACCTAAATGGGAAATGTGCAAGAGTAAGTGCCAGCCACGTGAACAGTGTCATTGGTTAGCAAGGCATTGTTTAAACAATGACTCCTGCTCCCAGGATCAGAGCATACAGATACATCCATATCAATTGTCAATGCTCATGAAAATGTCATGTTGTACTTTTAATTAAGCAGAGAAAAAAAATGTGATGTCTCCCTCTCTTTAGCATTCACATGAGGGGAGGGAGCATAGCACATGCATTCTCGGGCAAAAGTAGCCACAAATCTGAACCATTTTCATTGTTTATTTTCAAGATGTATGATGGAATGTCTGCACTTGAACTTTTTAAGAATACAGCACATAGTTATTAAGTAGGTGGCTGAACTTACTATGAAGCAGATCTATAGAACAGTAACTGACTACCTTACAGTACTGACACTATTCTCACTGAGTAAAACACTAGGGAGGGACACCCTTTGGTTGGTGGCCCTTAGAAACATCTGAAACATGGGAGAATAGAACTCTATACAATGTGAATAAACATGCTCACTCACTCTCAGTATCCACACAGTTTGTATTATCAGAAAACACGTGCTGTTTATTCCACCTACTCTGTAATACTGAGTTAACGAAACAAAGGCTTTGCTTTACCTTGGCCAAATGAGAAGTACATACATGAAGAAGCTTTAGAAAATGGTGTTCTCGCTGGTGACGGAAAAAGAAATTCACAGCAGCAAATGTCTCATGAAAGGTACCTGTTTCCAGAATCCTCTGATTACCTCTGTGAGAGACAGCCTATTGGGTGCCTTCCAGCTGAAACACTTTCAACCAATACCAAGCCGAGGAAGGACACAATGACTTGATTCATAGCAAATTATTTTACACTTGTCAGCTCCTTCCAATAAGAAATCAAAGGAGACAGTACTGAAACCCACCTGTTAAGCCTGACATGCACAGGAACGCCACTTTTATATCCTACATTTAAGGTACATGGAATATGCCCTTCAAGGAAACCTAACCAGGCACCAAGAACATTACCCATTCTTGTGTTTTTACCATGCAAAACAAGACTAGCACACAGACAAACCATCTAGCCACTTTGTGACTGTGGATGTGTTCTAAGTTTGGATTAAGAAGCAGAACAAGAAATTTGATACACCAGTACTTCCTTTAAAAGAACCAGCAGTGAATAATATTTATGTCACTTCCTGCACGAGAGAGAGAGAGAGAGAGAGCAAGAGAGAGAGAGAGAGAGAGAGAGAGAGAGAGAGAGAGAGAGAGAGAGAGAGAGAGAGAGAGAGAGAATGGGGAGATAGTTGCAGGAGATGTCAGTTTTCCACACTTGAGACATGTGCTTTAACCAAAACCTTACCAGGCAGCTCTAAGCTCTCTAATGTATAGTCCTGTTAAAACCCTGCAATTACTGGCCAAAGCAAGAAAATCAGCTCCCCACACACACACACTTTGAAGAGTGCTCACTCTTGATACCTAGTTGCATCAGAGTTTGGTCCATGTCTTTATCCCCTCATGGCTGCCTTGTACTTGCTCTCAAGAGGTCTCAGAAAAGCTATCATCAAGTAGGTATTGCTGTGATGCAGTCAGTTTCAGGGAAAAATATTGATGAAAACTATTCTCATGCCTGTAATAAATAGTGTCCCTTGGGAGCAGTATAATAGTTTAACCATAAAATACTGGTAAGAAAATAGAGCTCAAGCTAAATACCAGAATAGTCACAAAGGCAAAAGAAGAGTTGGGAAGTCAAACTGGAGAGCAGGCTAAAGGCTGTATCAGAAAGGGAAAGCACTGAGATGCAGAGGCTTTAAGACCTCAAGGACATAAAGCCACCATTGGAGGCTAAGAAGACTCTGATTTTTCTCCCATCCTCTACAATCCCAGTGTCACACAAGTATTTCCCAGTAACACAATTTAAGAGAGTTACCTAATGAACAGGGAACCTTCAGGTGTCTGTCTCTGAGATAAAGAGCTGAGAGAACATGGGTGATAATGAATGTGAGACCAGATGAACACCAACCAAGGCAACCATAACCCCCACTGCAGCTTTAAATATGCCTAATGCACGTTATAAAATGGGTACACAAGCAACATTGAGCCAATGGTAGCTATTTGCTGCTACATAATAGACTTAAGTCCTCAGTGTTATTCTGACTCAGATCAGAAGACATCCCCTTGCATGTTTCTGCAGCTCTCAGTTCCTACACTCACATCCTTGAGTGACACTAAACACAAGGGTTTGCCATCATGTCAACTGGTTTCTTGATTGAATGGGATGCATGAACTCAGCCCTTCAATATCACTGTCAAAGTCATCAGAACTGCAAAGAGCACAGTCTGTCCACAAGTAAAAGACCAAGCGTTGGAAGGATGACTTCCTGGAAATCTACTTGCCAAAAGAGACTAGCCATCACATCCTGAAATACCTGCTTACTTACAGCTCTAGGTGACATTGTGGACTCCAGCTGTGGTGTGTGCTTTTCAGTTGAGTGGCTAACACACAATAAATGTCTAAAAGAGTCTTTGCTCCTGAAGGACTGTTGCTACACTGGAAAGACAGCTCTGATCTCATTTAGAGAACACATTATTTTGATAAAGTTGGATACCATGGGAGATTATAGATAACAGAAAATAAATGTCAACCTGACATATGCTTTACAAATTTCATGCATTATTCTGGAAACTTTTGTCATACTCGTGCATTAAATTCTCCTAAAGTCCTATGACTTGAATACTGTCACTTAATTTTAAAGATATATGTTTTAAAGGACAAAGGCATTCAACAGCTGCCTGATGTCACATAGATCATAATGGCAAAGCCAATATTTAGCTCTGGAGACTCTTACCAATGGCAGCAACCTGACCCTTCTCAGGTGCAAGTGTCTATGTGTACGTCCTAAGCCAAAATCTTCTAAATGGGTTTACAGTTAATTTAATTTTAATTCTCCTTTGGAAATTTCTATGTTGCATTCTATAAATATCACTGGTGATTTTTATTTCTGGTTAAGAATAGTGGCTAAGCTAGAGAACTACTACTTGAGAGCCCTTCTCCTTGGTCACAGGACTGAGCATGGGACTCTAGCACAGACAACAGGTAGCTCAAATCCTTTCAACTCCAGCAAGGGATGCGGAAATTCTGCTTCTGGCTTCCAAGGGTGCACACAACACGCACACACACACACACACACACACACACACACACACACACACACACACACGTTCACCGACAAATAAATAGGAGGAAACCTTTTAAATAAAAGATGAAGGGTACACAAGCCTATAATCCCAGCTTGAACACTACAGAGGAAGAGGCAGGATAGTTTGTTTGTTTGTTTTTATTATTATTATTGTTATTGTTATTATTAGATGTTTTCTTCATTTACATTTCAAATGCTAACTCCTTTCCTAGTTTCATCTCCAAAAAGCCCCTACCCCCTCCCCCAGCCCCTGCTAGTTCAGAGTGAGCCTAGTCTTCCCAGTGTACTCGATGCTAAGATGCAGAAGGTGAGCCTGCCTCAAAGGAAAAAAATTAAGACAGTTGGAAAATTAGTGTTACTATAATTTACTTGACTCTTTAATATTAGCAAGAATACTATGTACTTCTGAGCAAGATTAATGTATGTTAACTCTTTTTGCTAATTATTATCTTTGATTTCACCCAGGGCATGTGTCAAGTCTCCTTATTTGCTCTGCTCATATGATTTTATCATAGATTTGAGCTTAATGAGTCAGTTGAAGGCCTTACTAAGTCTCAACCCAGAGCCACTGAATGACCAAATGGTTCCCTGAGACACTGGACAGAATGTCCTGCCGCCTGCATATATTAGATGTCAGAGCTTATAGTTCAGGCTTCTATGTGGATGATGGAAAACATCACATATTCACATCGTGGGGAACATCTGGAGGCTCTGAATAAACACTGGGGATAATCAGAGACTGGTTTCATCAGACATGTGTATATATAACTTGACATTCATCAGCATCATGCTTCGGGTCATTAGACAACTTTCCGTGTTCATTTGTGGCCATGTGCCTTCGTGTTTGCGTGTCTCATGGACTATTGGACAAAGAGGGCATGCTTGAGGAACACTGGTATTAGCTAGAACATCTGGAGCTTAAGAAAAATAGTCTGATAAATTGCTTTCTCCTGATGCTCATGAGGCAGAGAAAGGGAGGGAACCTGGGTGGTAAAGGGAGGGAAAAGGAGGAACACGATCAGGGAAAGGGGGACAAGAGAGAAGCCCAGAGGGCCAAGAGAATGAATGGAAATAAGCAGCATGGGGGACCCTCTAGAAAGTACCAGAGACTCAGGAGGTGAAAGATTCTAAGGACACAGTGGGGGTGACTTTAGCCAAAATGCCCAACATTGAGGAGAGAGAATTTGAAGAGCCCACCTCCAGTGGATAGACAGGACCTCAAGCTGAGGGACAGAGTTATTAACTTGCAGTCAAAATTGCTGACCCAGAACTGTTCCTGTCTAAAAGAACTGCAGGGACAAAAATAGAGAAGAGACTGAAGGAAAGGAGGTCCAATGGCCAACCCCACTTGAGATCCATATCATGGGAGGGAACCAAGCCTGATGCTATTACTGATGCTATGGTGTACTGTGGAGGGCACAGCAGTTCCCTGAGAAGTTCTACCAGCAGCTGACTGAGATGGAAGCAGATATTTACACACAACCATTGAACTGAAGTCTGGGACCCCTGTGGTTGAATTATGGGAAGGATTGAAGAAGCTGAAGGGCAAAGCAACCCCATAGGAAGACCAGCAGTCTCAACTTACCCGCTACCTAGGGAGTTCCTAGAGACTGAGACACCAACCAGGAGCATACATGGGCCAGTCCAATGCCCCTGGCACAAACACAAGAGAGATCTACCTGGTCAGGCCTTAGTGGGAGAGACTAAGAGACTTGAGACTTGAGGCCCCAGGGAAGGGGGAGATTGGGGTGGGGAGCACCGTCTCGGAGGCATGGGGGAGGAGGAATGGGATGAGAAACTGTGGGGGAGGGACCAAGAGGGAGGGCAATGACAAGAAAGTAAATAAATCAAATAATAAAAACTGAAAAAAATTTTTCATTTTTTTATTAGAAATTTTAATCTAGTACCTCAAATTAGACTGTTTTATGGTTCAGAAATCAGTATTTGGAAAGAAATTGTATATACCTAGGAATTTCAGACTTGGAGAAATATCTGCAAATAAAGATATAAAAACCTATTCTCTTATCTCCTCAAAATTAAAGAAAGTTAACATTGTAAAAATTTATTGATTGTTAATAAGCATCTGTGGATTTGAAATTTGAAACATTATGAAACCAGCTTTTTCTGATTTTAACAGCTTAACATATATAATGAATGCCAAGCTACAACTTGCTATCTTTGAATTTAACAAGTCATTTTCACACACAATGTTATTTGACTACAAAAGTGCTTATCATTCATTAAGTAACATCATATTTAAGAAAGAAGACATTTGTTTGTAGTAATTATTGCTGGATATCATTATCTCTACATTATCCTAAACAAAACACATTAGGTGGGGTCACCTATTTAAAAACAATCATTTTAGACATTAGTCAAAAAATATCAGTAACAGTAAACTTTGGGGGGTGAAACTATATAAGAAAGAAAAGGCGGGGATGTGGAGAAAGAGGAGCACTCCTCCATTGTTGGTGGGATTGGAAGCTTGTACAACCACTCTGGAAATCAGTCTGGCGGTTCCTCAGAAAATTGGACATAGTACTACTGGAGGATCCTGCAATACCTCTTCTGGGCATATATCCAGATGTTCCAACTGGTAAGAAGGACACATGCTCCACTATGTTCATAGCAGCCTTATTTATAATAGCAAGAAGCTGGAAAGAACCCAGATGCCCCTCAACAGAGGAATGGATACAGAAAATGTGGTACATTTACACAATTCAGTACTACTCAGCTATTAAAAACAATGAATTTATGAAATTCCTAGGCAAATGGATGGAGCTGAAGGGCATCATCCTGAGTGAGGTAACCCAATCACAAAAGAACTCACACGATATGTACTCACTGATAAGTGGATATTAGCCCAGAAACTTAGAATACCCAAGATATAAGATACAATTTGCTAAACACATGGAACTCAAGAAGAAGAAGACCAAAGTGTGGACACTTTGCCCCTTCTTAGAATTGGGAACAAAACACCCATGGAAGGAGTTACAGAGACAAAGTTTGGAGCTGAGACGAAAGGATGGACCATCTAGAGACTGCCATACCTGGGGATCCATCCCATAATCAGCTTCCAAACGCTGACACCATTGCATACACTAGCAAGATTTTGCTGAAAGGACCCAGATATAGCTGTCTCTTGTGAGACTATGCCGGGGCCTAGCAAACACAGAAGTGGATGCTCACAGTCAACTATTTGATGGATCACAGGGCCCCCAATGGAGGGGCTAGAGAAAGTACCCAAGGAGCTAAAGGGATCTGCAGCCCTATAGGTGGAACAACAATATGAACTAACCAGTATCCCGGAGCTCTTGACTCTAGCTGCATATGTATCAAAAGATGGCCTAGTCGGCCATCAGTGGGAAGAGAGGCCCATTGGTCGTGCAAACTTTATCTGCCTCAGTACAGGGGAACGCCAGGGCCAAGAAGTGGGAGTGGATGGGTGGTGGAGTTGGTGGGGGAGCCAGGGGGGGGGGGCTTTTGGGATAGCATTGGAAATAAATGAAATAAATACCTAATTAAAAAAAAAGAAAGAAAAGGCAAAAGTTAAAAAAAATAACCCAGAGGCTGCAGCCTTAGTGGCTCTAATAAGTGCCATACGGAATAAAGTAATGAGAGGGGGAAAAAGGAGAGAGTTCCAACTTTGATATTAGGAGTGTTCCACAGTTAGATGTATCTAGGGTGTGATGGGACATCTCACAGTTTATCATCAACATAGTAGATGACCTCCAATGCAGGACGACTAGCCACTGGATCAGAAGAGGAGAGACTTAGTTGCCCTGCTGCATCTCAGTTCTGTAACCCCAATCTCTTTAATTATTAAAAATTTAGTTATTGTTAGTGGGGGCACATATATACATGGTTTCTGTGCACGAGTACAAGCACAGGTGTGCCATGGCACACTTGTGGGGGGGGGCAGTCACAGGACAAATTTCACAAGTCTGATCTCTCTTCCCATTGTGTGAGGTTTAGAAATGGGATTCAGGTCCTCGAGCTGAGTGACAAGTGCCTTTACCAATGGAATCTTCTTACTAACTACAAACCTTTTCATTCTGTCACTTAACCTTATTTTCCTGGCTCACGTGACTGACAGTTCCAATCATGTCTCCTTAAAATGTCTGCAAAACTAATTATTTCCAGTCCTGTGATGATCTCTTCTTGCTCTGAGAACTAACCACACACAGCACTTGTGATTTCCTACTCACAGCAGACATGACAAGGTCTTGTATACAGCAGTTGATTAATAAATGATCATTTCCATTACCTATAGTTATATAAACAACTCTATGCAGATATACTCCATTTGTTGTTAAGAAACTTCTGCTTCTCAATAACATCTTATAAAAGTCACAGTACTTCAAGATCGACATTGAAATAAAAATAGGCAACCCTTGAGCAAGGACTGCCTCTCATGGGACACGCCAGCCAGTGCACACCACTGCCTCCCACCCATTGCAGAAACAGAGGCACCTATTTACGTTTCATTTCAGGGAAAAGCAAGAGGTTCATGGAGGTGACATTCCACAGAGAATTAGGGTGACAGTAATCCAGCATGACAAAACTGACTCCAGTCAGTGTTGGAGGTTGAATTTCATATCTTGTATTACTTTTAAAAATATGTCTAAGAGAGTGACCAAGAATAAAAACCAACTAGACTCTTACTGTTGGGTATCTTGGCAATTTTGTGTAACAAAGATTTGTGTTCATTTGTGCTCAGAACGACTGAAGGATATTCTTCTCAATATCATTGAAGTTTTGGGGCTATCTCTGGAATCATCCCAGTTGTAGGGTGTGGAGTGTATCAAAGCTGAGCACACTTGCAGACACCGGAGGTGCAGGCGAGATTCTCTCTGCTTCTATAAGGGCAACTGAATTCTCTTTGCTGGACCTCGACAGTTCCATTGTATAATGAATTTTTATTATCATAATACAAAGCCATGAACCTTATTATTAGATGCACCTGTTTTATCTGCATCTCTAATGAAGCCTTGTTGCCATTCCAGAAGCTTCTCCTCCTGTTCTATTTGCAGCATGGCACCAGGAATGTGATTCCCAAACACTGGGGTCAAATGTAGCTTCCATATGTTGTTCCATTCGGTGTAAATACCAAGAACTTGGCTGAGACTTTATCCTCTGAACTCAGCACGTTCAGGTGGTATTTATACTAATGTATTTTCTTCATTTTTTAATTTCTCTGCTTGTGTGCATATGCGTGTGCATGTGTGTGTTTGTGTGTGGCTGAGTGCATGTGTGTATGAGTATGTATGCATGTATACATGCCATGTGTGCACTCTACCCATTAAGCTATTGCCCCAGCCTCCCATCTTAGAGCTTCCTACAGAAGGGCTATATTGAAAAACACATCATCAGAGCTACCTTTCCTCTGGAAGATAATGACTCTGTTGCTAGAAGACCATTTCCAAAGGTTAGGCAGCCTGCAGAGCTCTACGGTGGATCTCAGAGGGAACACTCAGAGGGAACAAAGGCCTCTGATACCCTCCAGTTTGTAACTACCACAGTTTTGAGATTCTTTAATAAATTCGTAACTTTGGAGCATTTCTACTCAGGTGACCCTAGTGATGATTTTTCTCTACTATTAGCATAATGAATAGGTATTTGGTAGAGTCTAAATCCATTTGATTTCATCTGTTTTATGTATTTCATATCATGAAAGCATGATGTGATTGTGAGTACTGTTGGTTGCTTTTGGGATTTTAAGCCTTTTCCCATGTTTGATTATAAGACATTCAATCATCTGAAGCAATAGTCTCATCCCAATGCATAAGTACCACATATTCGACGTCCAGAAGCCACCTCAAAATAAGAACTCATCACTACGTCACTACGGTGACAGAAGTTGAGAATGTCTAATCCAAACCCAAAGATCTGAAATCCCAAGTCCAAACTTTCTGAGCAACAGCATGACACTGAAGTGTAAAACTCCCCTGCAGCTGTAGTCACAGGCTGTGAAGCACCTGGTGTGAATGCTGGGAGCTGAGCTCTGGTCCTCTGCAAGAGCAGCACATGTTCTTAACCTCTGAGCCAACCTTCCAGCCTCAAACATATTTAAAAGGACAAATAAAGATCTACCATAGTAGCTGAAAAATGTTAATATATACATGTATAAACATTAAACATGTCCACACACATATACACACACACACAAAGAACTCATATGCCCCTGCCTTGAATGACATCAGAGGCACAAAGTTGAAAGTTAAAAAGTTAAACAGCAGACTCAATACATCCAACTCTTTTGGACTGCCAAGCTTTCTGAAGATCTCATAGGTCAAAAGGGATTGACAGCATTGGTCCAATCACATCTTCCTTTAGTAACCATGGAAACACAATGCTAAAGTAGTCCATGCTAGTAGAGACCTGCTACTGCACCTCAACACATACATTAAAAACTAAAATTCCCATTGCTTTAAACAGGTGCATATGTTCACTAACTGCTTGCTCGCCTCTCTGCCAACTCACAAAGGACACTCGGCCATAGATGGCTTTGTCAACACAGAGTTTTAATAAGGAGATCTAAGTAAGCTGGTTCTTGAGGCATCAGTGTTGCTTTGTAAATTCTTATTTTGATATAACCAAAACACTTATCATTAACATTTTAGCTTTAACACTGATCAATACCAAATACATGATATGCTACTTATATTCCAGTCATTGCCCCTTGTACTAATAATTCTCCTCTTAATTTTCAGAAAACAATTAATTACACTTATTTATTGGGAGGTTTGTGTGTGCATGCGTGTGTGTGTGTGTGTGTGTGTGTGTTTTTGTGTGTTCTCAGGATTTGACTCAGGTCTTCATGTATGTTAGCAAGTCATTATTGTCTACGGAGCCCAGCCTCTTTTTAGGTTTGTTAATATTTCCCAAGACCCAATGCACTCTAAACACTGCTTTTATGTGACTCTCTGTACTTTCTTCAGATAAGAAGTAATAACTCAGCCTTTTCTAGGGAAGAGGGAGATTCTTGACCATTTACAGAGAATATCATAGGGCTGAAGAGATGTCTCATTGGTTAAGAGCACTTGCTGATCTCCCCAGAACACACATCAGATGGTTCTGAAGCACCTCTAACTCCAGCTGCAGGAGATCCAACACCCTCTTTCAGCCTCCATTGGCATGAACACACTTGTGGCAGACACAAAGACATACATACTTAAATTTGTAGTAAGAATTTTCTAAGAATGTCAGCTTTTCAAAACTCCTGTCGATACAAATATATCCAAAGTCCCATGAAAAGGGACAAATATGGCACAGTTTGAGTGGGAATCCTATTTGAATGATTTGATGTCTTCCCAAAGTGGGAAGACTCGAGATATCCCTTTGTTCCAGTATTAGTAAGCTGAGCTTTGATTATGTGGTTTGTGTAGACCTCCCAATTCTATCACTATCAAGATAGTGATTTCCCATTTGTTTCATGGGATGTTTGTATGGAGTTCTATAGATCATACAGTCTCTTGTCTATCTTGATTCACTAGTTTTCACTTCAAGTGAAAATTTAAAAATTCATTCAGTTGTATTAAATGCAGAAGATGGATTTCTGTGGTAGGATAGGGTTTTCCCTTATCTCCCAATATAGACTAGTTTAAGACACAAACGTTCATATTTTTATTCAATTTAGTGGATTACAGTCTAATCCCTTGATCATTGCAGTCATTACTTTTCCCATTTCTGAGACAAAATATCTGACAGAAGCAATATGAGGCAGAAGATTTTTGGCTCAGACCTTGAGCATGTCGTCCATTATGGCGGGGAGGTGGTAGAAAAACTGAGAGGTGGCTGTCTCATTGCATCCACTGTCAGGAAGCAGAGATGGGTGTTCATGCTCAGCTTACTTTCTCCTTTCACTCAGTCTGGAAAACCCTAGTCCATAGGATGGTGACTACCACCCATGTCCTTTCCATGACCATTGAGCATTCATGATGTGTCCCACAGATACATGGGAGGGTGTGCCTGTGTGTGTGTGTGTGTGTGTGTGTGTGTGTGTGTGTGTGTGTGTGTGTTCACACATGCACATGCATGTGAGGGTCTATTCATGTTGAGAATCTTCCTTGATTATTCTCTACCTTGTTCACTGAGGCAAATTCTCTCATGTGAATCCCACCACAAGTCTAGCTTGCCAGTTTACCAAGGGAATCCTCTGTCTCCAGGGACTATCTGCCACCACACCTGTCCTACTTTTACACAGTGCTGAAAATTCGCACTCCAGTCTGCATGGTTGCCTGGCAAGCCCTAATCTACTGAGTCGTGTCCTCAGTCCAGCGGTAATAATTGTTTAAAATGACGAGGCCAGTGGAAATGCAAACATCATGGGATTCTTAATTAGAGTGTCAGAGAGAACTCGCTGAAGTGGAAAACCTCCTCAGTGCTGGTGACTCAACGGTGCTTTCCGGGCTGTGATGGCTTTTCAGGCTAAACAAAGGTTTTCCAAACAGGCCTTCTGGAAATTTTGGAAACATTTTTATAGTTAGCATTTGACAAGCTTGTGTGCTTACATTACACCCTTAGTTAGGAACAGGAAGAGAGGACGATTGGCACTCAGCTCACTTCCTCGTGTTTTATTCTGTTCTGCAATACATTCAGGGTGTGCCTTCCCTCATTTATCAGTTTCGGAGACACGCCTCTGTACGGCCACACTTGACTTTATACATAGGTAAACAAACATTGATTGTAATCTAAACACCATAAGGCAATGCTTCAGTTTCATCTATTCTAAGCTACATTTCCTGGGTCAATGGTTTCTGGAAACCTACAAGGAAGTAGCCTTGTAGCCTCTTGTGAGGGACATTTGTTAAGAGTTCGCAAAGCCACAAATACTTCCCTTCTGCAACCCTGTTGAAGGTAACACTGTTATATGAGAAGCAATAAGTCAACAAAGATGAATACCTGAAAACAAGGCAAATTGATCCAGCACAGATGGCAGTGAAGAGGATAAATGCACGTTAAAATAAAAACAACAAAATTCTTCTGAAACATGCAAAAGTCATTTCTGAAAAAAGTTTATAGGGAGCTATCAACATTCTATAAATATGACACTACAAAGAATTAATGTCAGGACACTGAACAGAGTGTCATCTCCAGTTCATCAAGAAATTGTAAAACAGCTCCCTAAAAGGCATTTTTTTAATTGCCCTTTCTTGCTTCTTTTTTTAAAATATTTTTATTAGGTATTTCCTTCATTTACATTTCCAATGCTATCCCAAAAGTCCCCCCACACCATCCCCCCTCATTCCCCTACCCACCCACTCCCACTTCTTCGACTTGGCGTCCCCTGTACTGAGGCATATAAAGTTTGCAAGACCAATGGGCCTCTTTCCAGTGATGGTCGACTAGGCCATTTTCTGATACTTATGCAGCTAGAGACACAAGTTTCGGGGGGTACTGGTTAGTTCATATTGTTGTACCACCTATAGGGTTGCAGATCCCTTTAGCTCCTTGGGTACTTTCTCTAGCTCCTCCATTGGGGGTCCTGTGATCCATCAAATAGCTGACTGTGAGCATCCACTTCTGTGTTTGCCAGGCACAGGCATAGCCTCATAAGAGACAGCTATATCAGGGTTCTTTCAGCAAAATCTTGCTAGTATATATAATGGTGTCAGAGTTTAGAGGCTGATTATGGGATGGGTCCCCAGGTTTGGCAGTCTCTAGATGGTCCATCCTTCCGTATCAGCTCCAAACTTCGTCTCTGTAACTCCTTTCATGGGTGTTTTGTTCCCAATTCTAAGAAGGGGCAAAGTGTCCACATTTTGGTCTTCATTCTTCTTGAGTTCCATGTGTTTTGCAAATTGTATCTTATATCTTGGGTATTCTAAGTTTCTGGGCTAATATCCACTTATCAGTGAGTACATATCATGTGAGTTCTTTTGTGGTTGGGTTACCTCACTCAGGATGATGCCCTCCAGGTCCATTCATTTGCCTAGGAATTTCATAAATTCATTGTTTTTAATAGCTGAGTAGTACTGAATTGTGTAAATGTACCACATTTTCTGTATCCATTCCTCTTTTGAGGGACATCTGGGTTCTTTCCAGCTTCTTGCTATTATAAATAAGGCTGCTATGAACATAGTGGAGCATGTGTCCTTCTTACCAGTTGGAACATCTTCTGGATATATGTCCAGGAGAGGTATTGTGGAATCTTCCGGTAGTACTATGTCCAATTTTCTGGGGAACCACCAGACTGATTTCCAGAGTGGTTGTAAAAGCTTGCAATCCTACCAACAATGGAGGAGTGTTCCTCTTTCTCTACATCCTGGCCAGCATCTCCTGTCATCTGAATTTTTGATCTTAGCCATTCTGACTGGTGTGAGGTGGAATCTCAGGGTTGTTTTGATTTGCATTTCCCTGATGATTAAGGATGCTGAACATTTTTTCAGTTGCTTCTCAGCCATTCGGTATTCCTCAGGTGAGAATTCTTTGTTCACCTCTGAGCCCCATTTTTAATGGGGTTATTTGATTTTCTGGAGTCCACCTTCTTGAGTTCTTTATATATATATATTGGATATTAGTCCCCTATCTGATTTAGAATAGGTAAAGATCCTTTCCCAATCTGTTGTTGGCCTTTTGTCTTATTGATGGTGTCTTTTGCCTTACAGAAGTTTTGAAATTTTATGAGGTCCAATTTGTCCATTCTCAATCTTACAGCACAAGCCATTGCTGTTCTATTCAGGAATTTTTCTCCTGTGCCAATATCTTCGAGGCTTTTCTCCACTTCTCCTCTATAAGTTTCACTGTCTCTGGTTTTATGTGGAGTTCCTTGATCTAATTAGACTTGACCTTAGTACAAGGAGATAAGAATGGATCAATTTGCATTCTTCTACATGATAACCGCCAGTTGTGCCAGCACCATTTGTTGAAAATGCTGTCTTTTTTCCACTGGATGGTTGTAGCTCCCTTGTCAAAGATCAAGTGACCATAGGTGTGTGGGTTCATTTCTGGGTCTTCAACTCTATTCCATTGGTCTACTTGTCTGTTGCCATACCAGTACCATGCCGGTTTTTTTTTTTTTTATCACAGTTGCTCTATAGTACAGCTTTAGGTCAGGCATGGTGATTCCACCAGAGATTCTTTTATCCTTGAGAAGATTTTTTGCTATCCTAGGTTTATGTGTTATTCCAGATGAATTTGCAGATTGCTCTTTCTAATTCGTTGAAGAATTGAGTTGGAATTTTGATGGGGATTGCGTTGAATCTGTAGATTGCTTTTGGCAAGATAGCCATTTTTACTATATTGATGCTACCAATCCATGAGCATGGGAGATCTTTCCATCTTCTGAGATCTTCTTTAATTTCTTTCTTCAGAGACTTGAAGTTCTTATCATACAGATCTTCCACTTCCTTAGAGTCATGCCAAGGTATTTTATGTTATTTGTGACTATTGAGAAGGGTGTTGTTTCCCTAATTTCTTTCTCAGCCTGTTTATCCTTTGTGTAGAGAAATGCCATTGACTTGTTTGAGTTAATTTTATATCCAGCTACTTCACCGAAGCTGTTTATCGGGTTTAGGAGTTCTCTGGTGGAATATTTAGGGTCACTTATATATAGTATCATATCATCTGCAAAAAGTGATATTTTGACTTCTTCCTTTCCAATTTGTATCCCCATCATCTTCTTTTGTTGTCGAATTGCTCTGGCTAGGACTTCAAGTACAATGTTGAATAGGTAGGGAGAAAGTGGGCAGCCTTGTCTAGTCCCTGATTTTAGTGGGATTGCTTTCACCTTCTCACCATTGACTTTGATGTTGGCTACTGGTTTGCTGTAGATTGCTTTTATCATGTTTAGGTATGGGCCTTGAATTCCTGATCTATCCAAGACTTTTATCATAAATGGGTGTTGGATATTGTCAAATGCTTTCTCCGCATCTAATGAGATGATCATGTGGTTTTTGTCTTTGAATTTGTTTATATAGTGGATTACGTTGATGGATTTCTGTATACTAAACCATCCCTGCATCTCTGGAATGAAACCTACTTGGTCATGATGGAAGATTGTTTTGATGTGTTCTTGGATTCAGTTACTGAGAATTTTATTGAGCATTTTTGCATCAATATTCATAAGGAAATTTGGTCTGAAGTTCTCTATCTTTGTTGGGTCTTTCTGTGGTTTAGGTATCAGAGAAATTGTGTCTTCATAGAATGAATTGGGTAGAGTACCTTCTGCTTCTATTTTGTGGAATAATTTGGTAAGAACTGGAAATAGATCTTCTTTGAAGGTCTGATAAACTCTGCACTAAACCCATCTGGTCTTGGGCTTTTTTTGGTTGGGAGACTATTAATGACTGCTTCTATTTCTTTCAGGCATATAGGACTGTTTAGATCATTAACCTGATCCTGATTTAACTTTGGTACCTGGTATCTGTCTAGAAATTTGTCCATTTCATCCAGGTTTTCCACTTTTGTTAAGTATAGCCTTTTATAGAAGGATCTGATGGCATTTTGGATTTCTTCGGGATCTGTTGTTATGTCTCCCTTTTCATTTCTGATTTTGTAAATTAGGATGCTGTCCCTGTGCCCTCTAGTGAGTCTGGCTAAGGGTTTATCTATCTTGTTGATTTCCTCAAAGAACCAGCTCCTCTTTGGTTGATTCTTTGAATAGTTCTTCTTGTTTCCATTTGGTTGATTTCACCCCTGAGTTTGATCATTTCCTGCCATCTACTCTTCTTGGCTGTGTCTCCGACAGAGTGGCCAAACAAATAACCATGGTGCTAATTGGCATGGCCAAAGGCTTCATTTCCCCAAGTTTTTGCAAAAGACTTAACCATGACTCACCAGTACAGATTAACATAAGTAAATGATGCTTTACATTTATTACTAACCAGGCCATAATTATGAATTCATGGAAATTCATCTGCTTTCAACTTCATCTCCACAATAGCTGAAAGGGTTAGACATCATAGCAAATAGATGAAACTTACTCAGACTCTTTTTTAAAAAAAAAAATCCCATTGGACTTACCAGTATGCTGCTTT
This sequence comes from Mus musculus, assembly GCF_000001635.26. NCBI lineage: Eukaryota > Metazoa > Chordata > Mammalia > Rodentia > Muridae > Mus > Mus musculus. Next base: position 142,294,286 of record NC_000072.6, read on the forward strand.
CCTTTCCTCTGGATGACATTGTCTGTGTACCTGATGTTATTTTAAGTAAAACAACTCCAAAATACCAATTTTGGGAGGCTCAAGTTCTCTGTGCATTTCTGTAAGGAAGCACTCAGAACTTTCTATCAAAAATCTACTTTAGAATGTGAAGATGATCTGTCAGTGAAATCTGTCAATCATCAACTATCAGTATTAAGCCAGCTGATCTGGCTGGGTGGACTAATTCAGTGCAGGACCCTCTGCCTAGGAATAGTGATATGCACAGTGAATGGGGTCATACATTATCAATTGACAACTACAAAAGAAAAATCCACACAGACATACATAATTCCACACACAAGCCAACTCAATGGACACTATTTTTTCTCTTCTCTCAGATGATTCTATATTGTGTCAAGTTGACAAAGCTTAACCATGACACTTGCATAAGCTATAGAGATGAGTTATATGTCCTTCTCTACACATAGTAAGACCCTGTCACACAGGAAGAAAGAGAGAGAGAGAGAGAGAGAGAGAGAGAGAGAGAGAGAGAGAGAGAGAGGGAGAGGGAGAGGGAGAGGGAGAGGGAGAGGGAGAGGGAGAGGGAGAGGGAAAGGGAAAGGGAAAGGGAAAGGGAAAGGGAAAGGGAAAGGGAAAGGGAAAGGGAAAGGGAAAGGAAAGGAAAGGAAAGGAAAGGAAAGGAAAGGAAAGGAAAGGAAAGGAAAGGAAAGGAAAGGAAAGGAAAGGAAAGAAAGAAGAAGAGAAGGGAAGGGAAGGGAAGGGAAGGGAAGGGAAGGGAAGGGAAGGGAAGGGAAGGGAAGGGAAGGGAAGGGAAGGGAAGGGAAGGGAAGGGAAAAGAAGAGAAGGGAAGGGAAATGGGTCAAACATATTCCCTTGCAGAGGAGTAACATCACTGGATTTTGATAAAATTATTACTGAACACTTAGAATTGATACCTCCATAAACAAATACATGTATTTTCAAAGTTTAGGTAAGTTTCACTCACCAAATGACTGATGGACTAAAATATTATATGCACTGACTTTGGGGAACATCAGTCAAACTGAAGAATACACAGCTTCACTCACAAACCCCCACAGATCCCTAATGGGTCAGAAAATCTCTGGGGCCTGAGACTATATACCCCTCCATTTAAGCCATTGTCCAAAGCCTTCCCTACCAATCTCTACCTGTCAACAAGATCTCCTCATAGTAAATTCTTACTAATTCATTGCTACCACCAACTTTTTAGTTTTGTGTTTCTTCCAAGCAGATACATATCTTAATAGTGGTTCTTTAGGTGTTTATTCTTTTTAAGATTAAAAGTACCTGTTCGTATCTGTACAGAATTATAACACACACAATGCAAAGAGGTAAGTATATTAAGTCTAAAGAACTTTTTGGAATATTTCATGAAATATTATAACTTCCTACTCAAATGAATACCACAGAAAACAATTTAAGTAAGAGAAATAAAATGAGCAAATTAATCAGACTCACTCCATGCAAGACTCATTAAGATTTTGCCCCTATATTCAGGACAACCTCCCTACTCCATGTTCATATAAACCTAAAGATACAGTTTATTTCTGGGATGTTCATGGGGGAGAGTCCCACAGTTCCCCAAGCTCTAGCCAGTAGAGAGATTTAGCTTTGGGCTGCTGGGCTGCACTGGCTTCACAGGTTGGCTGACTCTAGCTGAAATGGTCACTCGAGCATCCCTGACTACATGCTATCCTAGGCTGAAATGCCCTTAGGATGATTTCATTGTCACTCTCTCCATTAGTATCTGCTGAAGCCTCTACACCAGCTAGACCTGAGGGTTTATCCAGTGGGAACTTAATCCACCTCACCTCTAAGTCACCTCTCCAACCCTTATTCAGTTCAGTGTCTGAAACAAAAGAGATGCTGGGGGGCTGAGGCTATCACTCAGTGGTGGAGGGAGCCTAGTGTTCAGGGAACCTTCGGTTCAATCCCATCTTGGGAAGGCTCAAGTTTATATACTTAAAATGCAGGTTTTCCACTCTGATGATAAATATAGCCCAAAATACATCAGATGAAAATTCATAGGCCAAGAATAAAGAAAAGATCAAAAGGGTTTCTACAGAGTTTTATAAAATTCACACAGTATAATCAGGAACTACTTCTCTCTATAAGGACACCACTTTTCTTTTTAGACATACCAGTGGTTAAGCTGGTATGGCTAGTTAAGTGGTTATAGCTGACATATAATGTCTTCAAGAGTAAAAATAAAAAGTATATGCTACCTATCATACATAAGGATACACTTTTAGGCAAGTGAACTTAAACTAAAACCCAGGAGTGGCATTTGCAATACAAGCACTTTGGAGATGAGGCAAGATTAAGAGTTCAAGGTCATCCTCGACTATGGAGTTGAATACCAGACTGGGCAACATGAGGCTGCATGTCAGAACAATATGGAATCTCTTAAATGGAATAAGGATATGATTAGAAACAGAAGACCATGAATTTTCCTGTGCTCTTTCTCTTAGAAAGCTGTTGTAGGACAAACTCCATTTAAATAAGGTATCAGGGGCTGAGGAGACAACTCAGTCAGTAAAGAGCTTGAGTCACACAAGAACCTGCCTTTAGGACCTCTATAAACTGTAGGGAGTGATGGTATGTCCATCATATCCCTGAACTAGAGAAGCTGAAAATCGACGCCCTTGCCAGCCATAGTAGCTTAACTGATGAGTTCCAGGTCAATGATAGCTTCTGTATCAGTGAAGACAACTTAGCCCTTCTAAGGCTGACTCCTGAGGTTGTCCTCAGGCCGCTACATAAAGGCACTCAAGAGACTGGAGGCCCCAGGGAGTTTGGAGGTCAGGTGGGGAGGGGGGCAACCACGTGGAGATGGGGGGGGCTGGGGAGGAGGTGTGGAATGTGGAGCAATGGGAGAGTGGTTAGGGGCAGGGAATGGAATATGGAGTGTAAAAAATAAATTAATTTTAAAAAAAACACTTAAACGTGAACACATACAGTCAACCAACTACTCAATGAACCAATCAATCAATAATGATTAAACGATATGTGCCTATGTAAAATGAGGTGTCTGTCTAATTCCTGATAAATAAATCTTTAGACAGAAAGATTTGGTGTTCTGCATATCTTTATGAATGACGTTTGCTTTCCTTTAAAGATGTACATTGTTTCTTTACCCGTAGAGATTCTCATACATGCATACAAATGTGCCTTGAACAAATTCAACCCCGTTCTTCCCTCCAGCTGCTCCCAGAATGCTCTGTACTTCACACACTCCCTCCAAATTCCCTGTAGATTTTTTTTTAAATCTGAGTCCAGTTATTTTTTCCTTTTATGTACTTTTTATAGTAATTGAATAATGCAGTTTATTGTATGGGTTTTTTATTGACTTGTTTAAATTAATTTACTTTTTACACTCTGTATTCCATTCCCCACCCCACTCCCCATCCACCCTCCGACTGCTCCACATCCCATACCTCCTCTCCACCCACCCCCTTCTCCATGTGGATGCCCCCAACCCTCAACCCACCTGACCTTTAAACTCCCTGGGGCCTCCAGGCTCTTGAGGGTTAGGTGCATCATTTCAGAAGGAACACATACCAGGAAGTTCTCTACTGTATGTGTGTTGGGGGCCCCATATCAGCTGGTGTGTGCTGTCTGTTTAGTAGTCCAGTGTTTGAGAGATGTCGGGGGTCCAGTTTATGTACTTTTTAAAAACAGTTCTTACTGTGGTATGATAAAATGTTTCTGAGTATCCATGACACTGAGAAAATGGATCATTTGCCCTTGGCTATGACTTCTCCATTTCCCTAGCATTCTCTTTGCATATAAATACACTTTATTGTTATTCCTAATTACTATCTTTTAAAAAGTCACTTCCTTACTGTCAGACTTAATTGTTCAAAAATTCACTTGTATCTCACAAAAAAAAAAATGAAACTCTAAACGCCTACGGCCCCTGATGCGCCATCACCCACACAAAGGCACTCAGTATGTGGTCTACTAATATTTACCTAAGTGTTAATGTGTTGATGGCCCACCTGCTCCATCTGCCAATGAAACCCTTTCATCTACAGGATGGACATTAATGACAGTCTCTCTGGTGACAGAGCTAAGCAAGTTGAAGGATATATAAGAGCCAGCTTGCTAATTGCCAAGTCGTGCATGCAGACTTGGGCTGTAGTTCCTGAAGCTTCAGGCTGTCAAAGCATTTTCTGATATTGCTGCCTCGGACCACTGAAAGGTAAAGGATACCCTGTGCTTGGGAAGATAATACTTAGTAAAAGAAAACAATCTTTGTGTTACCTGTAGGACGCACGCATTTCAGGAAAAAGAGTAAAAGAATAGTGTATGGTAATAGAAATTCTCAGGTTGTTTTACAAAGAAAATTGAACATTTGGTACTATTTCAAAGGTGTTGAGCATCAGTAAAAAAAAAAAAAAGGAAAAATAACAGAGATCTTTGTAAAATACATTTTAAACTTTCTTTGATGGTTCCAATTTACACTTGCATCAATCAGAACAGAAAGAGGTAGCTTGATTTCTGTGGGTTTTTTTTTTTTCTTTTCAGGGATCTTGAGAAATGATGTGCATCTCCAAACTGCCAGCTGTCCTCCTCATCCTCTCTGTGGCACTGAACCACTTGAGAGCTACACCTGTCAGAAGGTTGGTGACCTGAAGATTTCTACTTCTTTTGAAAAATGTGGGGAAATCAGAATTCTGCACTGCTATGTAAACCATTCCATTTCTAAGCAAATCCTGGCTATGAGAAGTACTTAAAGCTAAGTGGTTTCATAACCCTGTGTTCTTTAAGGACAAGGTCAGCAACTAAGGATTGATGTTTAATAGACAGGCATGCTTAGAGACGTCTGCCTGAACATGTTTTAGGACATACAGGGGCAAACCCAGGGTGGGGTGGTGGGGCAACTGAAACACGGACATCCACACTGAGTGACTGCAGTACTAAAAGAAACTGAAGGAATTCCATCAACAAAAATTTTAAAAAAATGTTTTTATATCAGTTGGAATTCTGGTGGATACTAACAGGTTCTTCTCCCTCTTCCAGAGGGTCTGTAAGTATATTTTACTTTAAAAAAATAGGAAGCAAATGAATGATTTTAAGAAGTTAAATTTCAAAATTAGTTTTAAAGTCATTCGAAAGTCATTCCATACTGTGACATTACAGAGTTATAAGAAGTTATTTTTACATCAGAAAATGACTTTTGAGCCCCTGTGGATATAAATTAGTGAAACCTGAAATGTTTGTAATGTGTAGACTATACATACTTATAATTTCTGAGGAAGGTTTGTTGGAAATTTCAAAGGTAAATAAAGAAAACTAAATGGTAGTTTGAAGAAATCTAAGGTAATTTAAGACAGCTGACAGAATAATAGTAATTACAACCTTCAAATGGAAGCCACTTAAAACTGTAATTTTCCATCTATTTAAAAGATTCCTGAGTCCAAATCTCTGAATCTCATTTAAATAAGGTAATGAGAATTTGTGCCTAAATCAATTTGCTCCATATATTCATAAAAGAACAAACTTAGGCACTCGTTGATAGCATGAAGAATTAATTTTCCTTTTGAAAAGGAATGTAATTTAAGTCTCTCATTAGAATTACCGTCATCATCTCTTTATTTTCCCTGGTGTATTTGTTCTTGGGTGAATGTCTGTGTCAATGTGCATGCATACATTTCTACATCATTTTTATGACTAATACCAGGAATTATCAGAAAATGGTTTTTGTCATTTCAAGAGTTACCTGGTTTCACTGGGTGTTCTCAGAACTAACTGTAATTTTCAATTGGCTTATTTTATGGTTAAAAATAACCGTAAAAGCAATATGAAATTTCTGATAAGCAGAACAATTGAATGATTATGGGAAATTCAATAGCATAACAAATGTGTCTGGTAGTAATTTGTATCATTCTTCTTGTACATACAGAGATTTGCTCAGTACCCCTAGCAGGTGTGTCTGTGGATGATCTTTTACTCCAAAATAGAATAATTTACAGCATTACTGTCTGACACCTTATTTTCTGTGTTTTCTTATAATCATTTATCTTGTACATGCTAACAAGATGTCTTTAATATGTCTCAACGCACATCTTTGCATCAGTGACTTTTTGGTGATGGGGATACACATATACATGCTCATGTGTATTTGGATCACTGGGAGCTCCCAGGAATGTCTGCATACCTCTAAATATGAATGTTAATGTAGGCAAGTCCTTAAGAAAAATGCCTAGAGTAGGGTTATCATTTCTTGCACTAGCTGGTTCACCCTTTCCCAGCATCCTAACAATTATTTTTGAAGAGTCTTTGGCATGCTCACATCACCTTTAGGTAGGAGCTTCCCTTGGGGAGCAATTTCATGTCTATAAAACAAGCTTAAGAGTTCTTGATGAGTCTTTCATGAGGAGTAGTGCTCCTTTCATTAACTCAATGTTTTATTTAGAATAACTTAAGATGCTGTTATTTCCCTCTAGTCAGTCGGCACAGTCCAGTCCCACAACTTGCCTGTAAAGAACTCTATACTATGCCCCCATCACTGCCAAGAGCATCTTCAAACAGAGATTACACTGCAGGAATAGTTCATGATGTCTACTATCTTATATCTATCTGTCTGTCTACCTATCTATCTATCTATCTATCTATCTATCTATCTATCTATCTATCAGTTTTCCAATTCACAGAGCAACTTCTAATCCTAGCTGCAGTTTGGGAAATGCCATCCTTATTTAAAATTTTATATCTGGTGTTTGGAAACATTGCCAAAACTCTTTAAACATTAAGTATTTTCTTGTATAATATGGTTTCAAAGACAAGACAATATTATTGAGACCAAAAATATAGGTCCTCCCTAGAGTGTGGTGGCACACACTTTTAATCCCTGAACTATAGAGAGAAAGCAGGAAGATGATGCTGGCCTGAGATTTACAAATGGGAACTTGCTTCAAAAATGAACAAATTAAAACAAACCTCTGTGGCCTGTCCCACAATGGGCTTCTTCTAGCTACTGCCTACTTCTTTATTGTGTATTTATACTAAACAGAGAACCAAGTCACTTGATGCTGCTGAAGAGATTTCTGTAATTGGAGGTACCAGGGTGAGAAAGAAAAACAATTTAAATCTTTCATATAAAATATTTAGACTTAGGACACCTCTACACAGAGGCGATAATGAGTCAAAACTTCCTCCATGAAGTCCTCACAGGGAGACACCTATTGCACTGACTCCCCAGTGGTGTGATATCTGCTGTGGGCAAGTAATAGTTAAACCCAGAACTTATTCCTCTCCACTGTACATGCATCCAAACCTCAACAGTATTTTCATTTTTATGAATCTGAAAATGAAAACACTTCCTAACCAAGACAGTAGAGAGTGTTCTTATTTTATATCTACTTACAATTCCATTTTGAAAGTACATTGACAAAGTTTTTACTTCTGAAATATCTTTCAAAGCTCTGAGTCTTAAAAGATTGGTCCTTAACCCATGGTACTTAGAGAAGGCAGTAGAAACTTCGAAACAGTGAGGGCAGAATTGGGGTTTTGGGTCACTGGTCTTGTGCCTTCAAAGGAGGTTTGGGGAACAGTTTTTTCCACTTCTGTTTTGCTTGCTTACTGGTTGCTTACTGGTTGCCAGCAATTACCAGCTTGCTTCTTCTCACAACTACCTACTGTGTCCACAGCATCCACAATAATGGCCAAATGAACCCTCCAGAACTCTTAGCCTAAATGGCTTTCCTGTCTTTAATTTGATTCATTTCAGGTGCTCTTATACTAGCAGAAAGCTGACCAACAGAGACATTAGCTATTCCAAGAATGTAGAGAGGAAATGAGTAAATGACTCAAATAAAGGTCCGAATCTGGGTGGAATGAATGGTACAGAGCTATAAACCCAACACTTAGGAGAAGTGGGATAAACACAAGTTAGAAGCTACCCTGGCTTACATGGAAAGGTCAAGGCCAGCCTGGGCACTGTAGCTAGTCTCAAACATAAGTAAATGCGTAAGTAAATAAGCTAAATTCCAAATGAGCTTTAAATCCTGGTTATAATTTCTGAGTTATGCTGCTATTCTTATTCAGTTGTTTAGGGGCTAAAAAATGTGATGAGCTTTAAAACCCTTGACATAGAAAGACTCCAGCTGTCACAGTTAACCTAGCCCTACAATGAAGATTTTGGGAAGCAGCAGTCTACATATTCATGCCAAGGACTCCCATGTAGCAGAGTGCTGGGACAGTGATCAATTCATTCCTCCTGTGATTTTACAGCATAGACTCTATAGTAACTTTTAAATAACCTTTTAATCACCTAACATTGCCTGCCTTTCATAGTGTTTCTACACTTTTCATTGTAATACGAACACTCAATGTGAGATCTGCTCTCACAACAAAAGTTTAAGCATGCAAATCTTTTTTACTGCGGGCCAACTGCTGACCAGAGAGCTTGAGAACATCTTCACCTCACTGCCTATTGGTTAGTAACCTGCTATGTGTGCATGCGCATTCGATGGCCAACACCACTTCCTGTTTATTCACAAATGTGACTGTGTGAGATGCCTCATGCGTTCACTCAGTATGTATCTTCCTGTACCTGAGCTATCTCTGCACAGTGTCTTCAGTGTTGCACACTGCAGAGTTCCCTTATGGCATCTTTGCACCGATATTTTAATTGAGTAAGCTCAAGAACCCTATCAAAAATACTGTTTACTTTTAAATAACAGAAAATAAGTCCATCAACAAGACTCAGAAGATGATAAGACAAAGAGTTTATTATTATAAGAATTAATGCCAAGAATCCAAGAGCTACTCCTTGTACTGCGAACCGCAATGCTAATTCCGGTGAAGGGTGTTGTGTGATTTTTGTAGCCAGAAATTGATCCTTCTGCATGTTCTAGCTATCTGTAACACAGATGTTTGCAAACGAAAGCACTGAGTGACTATTATAGAAATTCTCCCTGTCATTGACTATGTACACTGGTGAAGGTAACATGGCTGCCTCTCAACCTGGTTCTTCTTCCTTATTTGTTCAGTGGTAGCAACCCTCAGATGGACAAACGGAAGTGCAACACGGCCACGTGTGCCACACAACGCCTGGCAAACTTTTTGGTTCGTTCCAGCAACAACCTTGGTCCAGTCCTCCCACCAACCAACGTGGGATCGAATACATATGGCAAGAGGAATGCGGCAGGGGATCCAAATAGGGAATCCTTGGATTTCTTACTCGTTTAAAGTCAATGTACTTCTGCAGCACTTAATACTTTATGTGTAAATGCTCTGGTGATTTCCTGAATATTAACAGTACCTTTTTCATTCCCCCCTCAGTGAGAATGCACAATGTGCTTGTGCTTGATGACTGTGTGTGTAAATTCTCATGCTAAGAATTGCTTTAAACTGAGTATTGATCAAGTTCAGAGTGAAGTCAATGTCTCTAATCACACATGTTCTTGCTATACATTTATATTTTAGGGACACTTAAAATTTCTGTTTTTACCTTGTACCTCTATGACTCAAGTTTAACAATAAAGAAGACCATGGGATGATGAAACTTGACAAGTCGTTAACAACTAATAGTACATTTCTGATTCTAGACAATGGGAAAACAAGCATTCTAAATACCTGCTCAGATGGTATTTCAAAATCAATTAGCAAAATCTTATTCTTATTTAACTAAAATATTTTAATTCTATATTTTATTTTTCTTGTTGGTAGTAAGAGGCCGTTTTTTTTATTACATATTTTCCTCAATTACATTTCCAATGCTATCCCAAAAGTCCCCCATACCCTCCCCCCCCCCCACTTTCCTACCCACTCATTCCCTTTTTTTTTTTTTTTTTGGCCCTGGCATTCCCCTGTACTGGGGCATATACAGTTTGCGTGTCCAATGGGCCTCTCTTTCCAGTGATGGCCGACTAGGCCATCTTTTGATACATATGCAGCTAGAGTCAAGAGCTCCGGGGTACTGGTTAGTTCATAATGTTGTTCCACCTATAGGGTTTCAGATCCCTTTAGCTCCTTGGGTACTTTCTCTAGCTCCTCCATTGGGAGCCCTGTGATCCATCCAATAGCTGACTGTGAGCATCAAGATATAAGATACAATTTGCTAAACACATGAAACTCAAGAAGAATGAAGACTGAAGTGTGGACACTATGCCCCTCCTTAGAATTGGGAACAAAACACCCATGGAAGGAGTTACAGAGACAAAGTTTGGAGCTGAGACGAAAGGATGGACCATGTAGAGACTGCCATATCCAGGGATCCACCCCATAATCAGCTTCCAAACGCTGACACCATTGCATACACTAGCAAGATTTTATCAAAAAGACCCAGATGTAGCTGTCTCTTGTGAGACTATGTCGGGGCCTAGCAAACACAGAAGAGGCCGTTTTTAAGGATAAAAGTTGCTTGTGTCCACGAGGGGCTTATTGTGTGTGTGTGTGTGTGTGTGTGTGTGTGTGTGTGTGTGTGTGTGTGTTTCTGTAGAAAGCTTTATTGACATGTTTATACTGCTGAAGAAGCTTTCCGCAAAACTCAAACATAATTTTCAAAAGGATCCTGTCTTCTATTCTGCATGCCTTCAATTAAGAGACCACACAGATTTGTGGAAACCAAACCTGTATGTCAACTTATTCTCTTGGTTCAGTCACGGAAGAATGGAAGAATGGTGTGACTGTATAAATCAGTGTTATAATCCACATGCTTTTCCATGACTGTAATTGGAACCATTGGAAATAACATTAATGCACACAAATGTCTATAATAGTAACATACCATTCTTCAAACTGAGGTCTCACTATGGAACCCTGACTGTAGCCCAGGCTAGCCTCCAGCTCAGAAATCTGCCTGCCTGTGCATCACAAATGCATAGATCTATAAACTAAATCAATAACATTTCAAAAAATAAATAAATGAGAAGAGAATAGAAAGAAAGAGTGAACCAGTGCTGGAGAGATGGCTCAGCAGTTCTGAGTTGCTGCTCATGCAGAGGACTCAAGCACCTGTAGCCCAACCCAAGAGTTTAGGACAGCCCCTTACATCCTCTATGGGCATCTGCACTAATACACATCTACATATTAAAAATACTAAAATATATTATTTTTTAAAGAAAGAAATAAGTATAATATCCAGGTACATTTATATTTTCATTATCTGTGTCATTATTAATCCTATAAAACCCTTTGAGATTGGTACACTTCTGAAATAATGTCAATGAGCTGACTCATGCAAAATCATGTAACTGAAAGAATTAGGTCCTGAGCCTAATACCCTGACCCTATGACCCAGGCAATCTGTCTATTTTACATTCAAGCAAAAATACTTGTCTTCCCCTTCTAGTGTGCATCATAGCTTCTCCTATACGGAGCAGTGCCTGAAAAGTCTCTTTTTGAGTTGACTCCTAAGTTGACAAACAACAAACTTGGCATTGAGAATAATGGTCTTTGCTTCAAACACTATGATAGAGGTTTTTTGTTTGTTTGTTTGTTTGTTTGTTTGTTTTGTTTTGTTTTTAATCTTATATTTCAGAACCCAAATGAGAAAAAAAAGTTTGAAAAAAAAACAGTTAATCTAACTTCTAACTTGAAAGATATTTCTAACATTGAAAGATTGTTCATAACATATATTTTTTTTTCTTCCAAACTTTCAATGATTTGAATGCTATAATATTATTATTATTCAGTATATGTCTGTACATGTGTGTGATGTGTTTGGTGGATGTGAGGGGGCGTGCGTGCACTCACACATGCTAAAGCACATGTGTAGTGTCAGAGTACAATGCTGGTGTCAGTCTCCATCAACTGCCTTGTGTGAGACTGGTCCTTTTGTTTGCTGGTACCCTAGATGAAGATAACAGGCTTCCATCGAGTCTTCTCCTCCTCTGCCCATCTCACCATAGGAGTTCTCGGATTACAGAAGCTACTGCCCATCTCTACATGGGTCCAAAGGATTCACACTCAGGTCTTCATATTATGTGCCAAGTGATTTACACACTGAGCCGTGTCTATGGCACTTGTATTCATCTTCCTGCCAAGACTGTTGTTTCTGTGTTTGGGAATTTGATAAGTGAGTAAGCCCAGAGTGGTCAGTTCCTCAAGGACTTTCCCATGGGATCTCAGGTCACATGTTCATCACAGCTACTCCTGGGTGTTGGGCATCTGACTTCTGTCCATTTTGTACCTCATGCAGCACACCTCCACCCCTGGCTATGTATTCTGGTCACTCACAACAGCTTCTTTCACCACTGGGATGTGCTCAGTTCTCTGCAAATGGTACATACTCTGTGTGTGGAACCTTTCCCAATCCACTCATCTTTCCTCTGATTTCTGGGATATCCACTTTACTTTTGTGACACCAGTTTGTTCAAACATTCCCTCAGTCCCTGATAGCTTCCTTTTGTATTTGATACTATCATGGTGATAATGACCTCGAAACTATCTTGGAGAAACACACAGTTCCTAACTTATATTTTGGTGACCATACCCAGTTGTTGTCTGCCTGTCTGACCTGTAAGCTTCCTGAGGTCAGAGTTATAGGGGTGCTGTCTATCATCTTCACACTATTTAAGTTGTTTATTTTTTTAAAAAACAGAGTGTTAGGTGCATATACGTGGAATTGCTGTCATCTGTGAATGACCAAGTGCAACAGGCTTTGGGATAAGAATAATTATGTACAGTGCAGCGAAGATTTAAAAAAACGTAGCATTTAAATTCTCTTTATAAAAATTTATTAAAGAGTAGTACTAACATAAAGTACCTGACACGCCTGTTGTGTCTAATTAGCCCTGACTAATTTAGCCATGCTGACTGTACCTAAGCCAGGGGTAAGGTGACTTGATATTACAGAATATACTTCTGCTGTTAAAAGGCAGAACTTGAAAAGTAGGAAAGAGAAATATAATAAAGGTCAGCAGTCTAATTGGTCATTAAAAAAAAGAGTTAGAGAAAGCCTCCGAGGTAAACAAAGAGAAATAACTCAACAACCATCCACCCACATGCTGATAGGGTACATGCTACTAGATCTCTTCCTGCTCCAAGAGCCAAGGGACACAAAAAAGTCTGTACTGCACAACCACATCTAGAATTACAAAACTTCGACACAGCCATGTAAGCTCTGCAAGTCCACTGTCTTCCCTGTGAGAATGTCCTGCTGTTCCCTAGAACAAAGGCTAGGATCCCTGGGGACTGCCTTGAAAATCCTCTTATAAGCAGATTAGACGAGAATAAGGAAGATCCAAAGCCCTCAATGGATAGAACTTCAGTTGGTGGGAATTTTACCCCATGCCTTGGTTACTTCTTACTGTGGTAAAGTTCCCTGACATAAGACACTAGGGGAGAATGTGCTTGTTTTGGTTTACATCTCCAGAGTACAGTCAGTCCATCGTGGCGGGGACATCAGGCTGCCAGAGGAAAGCAGCTGGAAGGAGGGGACCACAGTAGGAAGGAGACAGAGAGCAATGAAGCTTATGCTCGGCTCCCTTTCTCCTGTCTCTGTAGTCTAAGATCCCATCTTAGTCAAGGTTTCTATTGCTGTGGTGAACTCATACCCAAAAACAACTTGGGGAAGGAGTTTGTCTCAGTTACTCTTCCACATCACTGTCCATCGCTGAAGGAAATCAGGGCAGGAGCCTGTAGGCAGGAGCTGATGCAGAGGCCGTGGAAGCTGCTATATATTGGCTTGTTTATCATGGCTTGCTCAGCCTGCTTTCTTATAGAACCTAGAACCACCTGCCCAGGGATGGCCCTACCCACAATGGGCTGGGTCCTCCCCATCCACTACTAATTTAAAAAATGCTCTATAGTTGGATGTTATGAAGGCATTTTCTCAGTTGAGGTTTCATCCTTTCAGATGACCCTGGATTGTGTCAAGTTAATCTAAAAACCTAACCAGCACACCATCCAAGGAGTTTGGATGGGTCTTCCCACTTCAGTTAACGTAATCAATATAACCCCCTACAGCATATAGAAGTTTATATCCCAGGTCATTCCAGATCTCATTAAGTTGATGATTAAGACTATCATACCAGCCGGGCGTGGTGGCACACGCCTTTAATCCCAGCACTCGGGAGGCAGAGGCAGGCGGATTTCTGAGTTCGAGGCCAGCCTGGTCTACAAAGTGAGCTCCAGGACAGCCAGGGCTATACAGAGAAACCCTGTCTCGAAAAACAAAACAAAACAAAAAAAAACAAACAAACAAACAAAAAAAAAGATTATCATACCACATACATAACAAACTGTTAACAAATTAAACTTATTTTAAATTAACTCCATAAGCAGAAAGTATAAAAAGGAAATTAAGTCCAGTGTATGTGTTTTTGTGTGTGTGTATTTCTATACAGGGATATGTAGGTAGGCAAGTAGATAGGTAGGTAGGTAGGTAGGTAGGTAGGTAGATAGATAGATAGATAGATAGATAGATAGATAGATAGATAGATAGATAGATAGATAAATAGATAGATAGATAGATTCTACATGTGACAGAAAACATATGATGACTCCTATAACTGGGCAGTTTTTGAAATTTATTTTGTGCTGGATATGATGATTCACACCTGTTACCACAGTGCTTGGGAGGCTGAGGCAGGAGCATGGTTCAAATCCAGCCTGAGTTCTTCAGAAATAGTTCTGTCAACACAAAACAAAACTAAGGAATTTGCTTGGAGGGTTAAGGATTAATTTCTGTACATTGAAGGGTTTTTAAATTCAGGAGTCTTTAATTCAACAACAACAAAACAAAACCTTTACAGAGGAAATTCTTACCAAGTAGTAATTGAAGTTAGTTAGCAACTAGCTAAGAGCAAAGCCCTAGGGGAATGGATAGGTATAATGTAGAGGATAAATGATGGGGAAAGGGTCCAGGGGAGCTGAAAGGCCAAGAAGGAAGTACTAGAGACAGACATCAAGGAGTCCTGGCTACTGCCCAGTGCCTCTGAACAGTCTCTGGGCTCTGCACACATTCACAACCATTTTCTGTCACATAAAGAGGCATGACTCAGACTCAAATCCTCTCTTCCACTTTGAATTTGAAGATCTAAAATGCTAACCCTAGGGGTTGGGTGCAGATGATCTGCCAGGACTGACAGGGAAAAGACAATCAAGGAAAATTCATTTCTCTAAGGCTTCCTCAGGCAGTGTTGGAGTATTCAGCTGTGCCTAGAATTTCTGCATGCCTTTCCAGAATAGTTCCTAAAGAATTACCACAGAAAGGTGAACTGGCTATAAATCTAGGCCAGTCCTTTAGGTATTAAAAAAAAAAAAAACAGTCTGGGTCTATAGTTTTATCTAATATTGAGTTTATTATTTACAAACAAGATTCTACCTAAGTATATTTAGTTTCCTGAGTGTTATAGTGAAAATCAGTTTTTGTATTAAGATGCTAAAGAGTCAAATACTAATAAAACTTTGGAAGTAATAATAGTTGGTGCTGGCCAGGAGCAGAGACCTGGCACTGAACCTGATCCTACACAGCACACACACCAGTTGCAGCTCCACTCCCCAGGATCACGGGATCACGGGATCACAGGATCACAGGATCACAGGATCACAGGATCACAGGATCACAGGATCACAGGATCACAGGATCACAGAAAGGACAGGCCCCATCCAGAGAAAGGGAGGCCAGATAACACCAGAGATAACCAGATGGCAAGAGGCAAGAATAAGAACATAAGCAACAGAAACCAATTTGATTTGGCAACATCAGAACCCAGTTCTCCCACAACAGCAAGTCCTGAATACCCAAACACACCCTTAAACACACAGGCTAAACTTTCCTTTCATGAAGATGATAGAGGACTTTAAGAAGGACATAAATAACTCCCTTAAAGAATTACAGAAGAATGCAAGTAAACAAGTAGAATCCCTTAAACAGGAAACACACAGATCCCTTAAAGAAATACAGGACAATGCAACCAAACAGGTGAAGGAATTGAACAAAACCATTCAGGATCTTAAAATGGAAGTAGAATCATCAAAGAAAACTCAAAGGGAGACATCCCTGGAGATGGAAAACCTAAGAAAGAGATCAGGAGTCACAGATGCAAGCATCACCAACAGAATACAAGAGATAGAAGAGAGAATCTCAGTGGCAGAAAATACAATACAAGACATAGACAAACAGTCAAGGAAAATACAAAAAGCAAAAAACTCCTATTTCAAAACATTCAAGAAATACAGGACACAATGAAAAGACCCAACCTGAGAATAGTAGGTAAAGAAGAGAGTGAAGATTCCCAACTCAAAGGGCCTGCAAGTATCTTCAACAAAAATTATAGAAGAAAACTTTCCTAACCTAAAAAAAGAAATGCCCATAAACATACAAGAAGCCTACAGAACACCAAACAGATGAGACAAGAAAAGAAATTCCTCTAGTCATATGATAATTAAAACACCAAGTGCACAGAACAAAGAAAAATATTGAAAAGGGTAAGGAAAAAAGGTCAAGTAATATATAAAGGCAGACCTATCAGAATTACACCATACCTCTCACCAGAGACTATAAAAGCCACAAGATCCTGAGCAGATGTCATACAGACCCTAAGAGAACAAAAATGCTAGCCCAGGCTACTATACCCAGTAAAACTCTCAATTACCATAGATGGAGAAACCAAAGTATTCCAAAACAAAACCATATTTAAACAATATCTTTCTACTAATCCAGCCCTACAGAGAATAATAGAAGGAAAAGTCCAACATAAGAAAGGAAACTACACCCAAGAAAAGGAAGAAATTAATCTTTTCACAACAAACCCAAAAGAAGAAAAAAAACACACACAAACATAATCCCAATTCTCGCACCAAAAATAAAAGGAAGCAATTATTGGTCCCTAATATCTCTCAACACCAATGGACTCAATTCCCCAATAAAAAGACATAGGCTAACAGATTAGACATGTAAACAGGCTCCAACATTTTGCTGCATACAGCAGATGCACCTCAGAGCCAAAGTCAAACATTCCCTCGAAGTAAAACGATGGGATAAATTTTTCCCAGAAAATGATCCCAAGAAACAAGCTGGAGTAGTCATCTTAATATCCAACAAAATAGACTGCCAACCAAAAGTTATCAAACAAGATAGCGAATGTCACACATACTGATCAAAGGAATAAGTCCACCAGGATGAACTCTGAATTCTGAACCTCTATGACCCAAATGTAAGGGCACCCACATATGTAAAAGAAATGCTACTAAAGTTCAAAACATGCATTGAACCTCACCCAATAATAGTAGGAGATTTCAACACCCCACTCTCACCAATGGATAGATCATGGGAACAGAAATTAAACATAGATAGACACAGCAAAACTAAAAGACGTTACGAACCAAATGGTAGATATTTAACACATATCTACAGAACATTTTACCCTAAAACAAAAGAATATACCTTCTTCTCAGCACCTCACGGTAACTTCTCAAAAATCGACCATATACTCGGACACAAAACAAACCTCAACAGATACAAGAAGATTGAATTAATTCCATGCATTCTATCAGACCACCACAGACCAAGGCTGGTCTTCAATAGCAACATAAATAACAGAAAGCCCACATAAAAGCTGAACAGCTATCTACTCAATGATAACGTGGTCAAGGAAGAAATAAAGAATTTAAAGACTTTTTAGAATTCAATGAAAATAAAGGCACAACATACCCAAACATATGGGACACAATGAAAGCAGTCCTAAGAGGAAAACTCATAGCTCTGAGTGCCTCCAAAAGGAAACTGGAGTGAGCATACACTAGCAGCTTAACAGCACACCTGAAAGTTCTAGAACAAGAAGAAGCAAATTCCAAGAGGAGTAGACGGCAGAAAATAATCAAACTTAGGGCTAAAATCAACCAAGTGGAAACAAAAAGAACTATACAAAGAGTCAACCTGGTTGGTTCTTTGAGAAAAATCAACAAAATAGATAAACCCTTAGCCAGACTAACCAGAGGGCACAGAAACAGCATCCTAATTAACAAAATCAGAAATGAAAAGGGAGATATAACAACAGAAGCTGAGGAAATCCAAAAAATCATCAGATCCTACTCAAAGGCTATACTCATCAAAACTAGAAAACCTGGATGGAATGGACAATTTTCTAGACATATACCAAGGTACCAAAGTTAAATCAGGATCAGATAAACCATCTAAACAACCCCAAGGAAATAGATGCAGTCATTAAACGTCTCCCAACCAAAAAAAAAAAAAAAAAAGTCAAGGGTCAGATGGTTTTAGGTTTTAGGAAAGAATTCTATCAGACCTTCAAAGAAGATCTAATACCAATACTCCTCAAATTATTCCATAAAATAGAAACAGAAGAAACACTTTCCAATTCTATGAAACCAGTTACACTGATAACTAAACCACAAAAAAGACCCAACAAAGAGAACTACAGATCAATTTCCCTTATGAATAGCAATGCAAAAATACTCAATAAAATTCTAGCACACCGAATCCAAGGACACATCAAATGACCATCCACCATGATCAAGTAGGTTTCATCCCAGGGATGCAGGGATGGTTCAATATACAGGAATCCATTAATGTAATACAATATAAAAACAAACTGAAAAACACCACATGACTGTCTCATTAGATGCAGAAAAAGCCTTTGACAAAATACAACATCCATTCATGTTAAAAGTATTGGAGAGATCAGGAATTCAAAGTGCATACCTAAATATAATAAAAACAATATACAGCAAACCAATAGCCAACATCAAACTAAATGGGGAGAAACTCAAAGCAACCCCATTAAAATCAGGGACTAGATAAGGCTGCCCACTCTCTGCCTACCTATTCAATATAGTACTCGAAGTTCTAGCCAGAGCAATTAGACAACAAAAAGAGATCAAAGAGATACAAATTGGGAAGGAGGAAGTCAAGATATCACTATTTGCAAATGATATGATAGTATACATAATTGACCCCAAAAATCCTACCAGAGAGCAGGCTTTGGGAACTAGGCAGTGCTCTCTGAGCATCCCAGATGTATTTTCAAACCTTTGTGTATATTCCTAACAATTTAAGTTTTAATTTCCTCCTCTGTACATGAAATAAAGATGTGCACATATATATATATATAAAGAGAAGACAGGGCAGGACATAGGAGAGGCCTTCAGTCATTAACAACACTTGATGGGATAACAACCAAGCTTTGCATCCTAGAATATTATGACATGGTCCAAAGCATGGAATGTTGAAATGAATCAATCAACAGATTTCACTCTTAGTCTCATCTCAATCTGAAGCCTCTTGAGCAGATAGTAAGAAAGGAAGAAAACCCGTGGATCAAGATGTTTGGGAGCTTCTAGTAGGTACATTTGCTAAATGTTGCAAGCCTAAGGCTCTGGACTATATCTGGGTGCAGAGACAGCCCTGTGTACCTCACCACTGTGAGCACATGTCCGACAATTGCTCAGGGTAACTGTTTTGAGACACACTGTGTGGTGCTTCCTTAATGTCTGAGATGGCCCTTATCTCTAGTACAGGTTGCTCTTTGGGTATATTTAGCTGCAGGGGATGGATAATCCAAGATGGATAATACAATGTTACCTCCAACAAAGAGCTTGCTCACTGTGACTAGTAACCTGAGGAAAATCATTTTCCTATCTGTTAAGTCATGAAGATAACAGGATATAAAGTTGACATTTAAAAATTTGCCTTCATCATTCTGGTTACCCTGTGCTTTTCTTACGTGGGTGGAGGCTAGCCTCAGAAAAGCTTTAGGACTTTTTCCTCTTTTTTATAACTACCCATACACTTTTTCTTTCTAGTGGCTTCTAGGAATATATTAGTAACCACCCATCATTAAAAACAAACAAACAGGTCTTTCTGGACCTGGCCTAGCAGGAGGTACCATCATGGGTGTTGACATTTGCCACAACAAGGACCAAAAGGTTTGGCACAAGGAACCCAAGAGCCAGGGCATCCGAGAGGAGTAGTTGTGGCTGCTAGTCAAGCTGTACAGGTTTCTGGCCAGACGGACAAACTCCACCTTCAATCAGGTTGTGCTAAAAAGGTTATTTATGAGATTAACTAACCGGCCACCTCTGTCCCTGTCCTGAACAATCTGAAAGATGAAGCTTCCTGGCCGAGAGAAGAAGTCCCCAAACTGAATGTGTGTGCACTGTGAGTGAGCAGCCTCAAAGCTGGGGGTAAGACCAGTTGGCCAGTGGAGTCTCCCAGGGGCCGAGGCACTGTGCTCCTGTCTGGTTCTCAGAAGGGCCAAGAGGTGTACCGACATTTTGGCAAGTCCCCAGGAACCCCACACAGCCACACCAAACTCAAAGACCATTCCAAGGGCCAGAGGTTTGAGCATGCCAGAGGCCAAAGGGCCAGCCGAGGCTATAAAAACTAACCCTGGATCTTACTGTTAATAAAAAAAACTTTGGATGAGAAGCAAAAGCAGAAGGAGAAGCAGAGGAGGGGGGAGGGGGAGGGGGAAGAGAGAGGGGGAGGGGAAGGAGGAGGGGAGGACATAATATATATGTCCAATTTCCAAGCTATTGTCACTTTATTTTATACATATAAATATGCAAACTTTAAAGTCACTCTATACTATCTTTAAGAAGGGAGGAAGAAATTTCATAAATCCATTCTTTTTAATAGCTGAGTAGTACTCCATTGTGTAAATGTACCACATTTTCTGTACCCATTCCTCTGTTGAGGGGCATCTGGGTTCTTTCCAGCTTCTGGCTATTATAAATAAGGCTGCTATGAACATAGTGGAGCATGTGTCCTTCTTACCGGTTGGGGCATCTTCTGGATATATGCCCAGAAGAGGTATTGCTGGATCTTCCGGTAGTACTATGTCCAATTTTCTGAGGAACCACCAGACTGATTTCCAGAGTGGTTGTACAAGCTTGCAATCCCACCAACAATGGAGGAGTGTTCCTCTTTCTCCACATCCTCACCAGCATCTACTGTCACCTGAATTTTTCATCTTAGCTATTCTGACTGGTGTGAGGTGAAATCTCAGTGTTGTTTTGATTTGCATTTCCCTGATGAGTAAGGATGTTGAACATTTTTTCAGGTGCTTCTCTGCCATTCGGTATTCCTCGGGTGAGAAATCTTTGTTCAGTTCTGAGCCCCATTTTTAATGGGGTTATTTGATTTTATGGAGTCTACCTTCTTGAGTTATTTATATATATTGGATATTAGTCCCCTGTCAAATTTGGGATAGGTAAAAATCCTTTCCTAATCTGTTTGGACCTGGAGGGCATCATCCTGAGTGAGGTAACCCAATCACAAAGGAACTCTCACAATATGTACTCACTGATAAGTGGATATTAGCCCAGAAACTTAGGATACCCAAGATATAAGATATAATTTGCTAAACACATTAAACTCAAGAGAACGAAGACCAAAGTGTGGACACTTTGCCCCTTCTTAGAATTGGGAACAAAACACCCATGGAAGGAGTTACAGAGACAAAATTTGGAAGTGTTACGAAAGGATGGACCATCTAGAGACTGCCATATCCAGAGATCCATCCCATGATCAGCTTCCAAATGCTGACACCATTGCATACACTAGCAAGATTTTGCTGAAAGGACCCAGATATAGCTGTCTCTTGTGAGACTATGCCAGGGCCTAGCAAACACAGAAGTGGATGCTCACAGTCAGCTATTGGATGGACCACAGGGCCCCCAATGGAGGAGCTAGAGAAAGTACCCAAGGAGCTAAAGGGATCTGCAACCCTATAGGTGGAACAACATTATGAACTGACCAGTACCCCGGAGCTCTTGACTCTAGCTGCATATGTATCAAAAGATGGCCTAGTCGGCCATCACTGCAAAGAGAGGCCCATTGGACACGCAAACTTTATATGCCCCAGTACAGGGGAACGCCAGGGCCAAAAAGGGGGAGTGGGTGGGTAGGGGAGTGGGGGGGGAGGTGGGTATGGGGGACTTTTGGGATAGCATTGAAAATGTAAACGAGCTAAATACCTAATAAAAAATGGGAAAAAAAGAAGGGAGGAAGAATGCAAACTTGTATAAAAGACATTTATCAAGACAGGCTCTCACACCTGTAGCCTACTGATTTTGAACTCATAGCCATTTTCTTGGCTCGGCTTCCCAAGTGCTGGGTTTACAGGAACAAGTTCTCATGCCTGTTCTTAAAATGTTTGCAATATACTTACAGTTAAAATAGTTTGTAAAATGGTAAAGGTACAGGAAGAATGTGGAAGAATGCAGACGTCTCGTGCCTCCAAATTTCTGTGCCCCACTCATCCTTTCCTGTGTACCATATCAAATTCTTTCCTGCCATATAGGCATTCATACCAAATATGAGTTTGTCCACCCAGGCTGCTACAGGGGTCATGTCCACATTTGCCATAATATGCAAACTTTACATAAGCAACATTTACAGAAATGGATAGCAAGTCTGCTACCTTGAACAAATGAGATTCCTGTCGTGATATCAAAAGGTAGCTTTAGACTTCTCTCTTTGACAAATGTTATAAGGTCATTTCTAGCCCCCATTCTAAATCAAATCTCATACCAGCCTTACTATGTGGAGCTGGGGTACCCTGGAAACTGGAGGACCTGTTTTGGAGCAGGAGTCTGGTCGAGTCCTGTCCAATCCTGGAAATTTCATCTCAAGGGCATTAGAAGACCACTCCCTCACTGCCTTGGGTCTGCATGTCTGAGAGCATGTAGTCTGGTGCCCTCACCCATGTTCCCACCAAAGGAGATCATGTAATGGTATCCAGATTAAACTTCCCTTCTTCTTATAAGCCATGTCCAGCAAGCACCTGGAATTCCTCTTCATGCAAATAAGGCTTACCCAGGACCTTAGCCCTAATCAATGACATAGACTCACACTGAAAGCCTCTACCCACCCCACAGAAGTTTAAATAGCCTTTGCCCCCCCAATTAAATTAGCTGTTAAATAAAGCCCACCTCCTGAAGAAGTCTGGTCTTCACACACTGAGAAAGAGCAGAGCCTGAATAGCATTACTGTTTTCTGTTGACACCCAAAGGATAAAGAGGAACAAAGTAGAGAGATAAGGCTTGTTGGCTAAGAACACAGGCTGCTCTTACTGAGAACCCAGGTTTAATTCTCATTACCCACATCCAACTCACAACTATCTGTAACTACAGTCCTAACAGATCTTCTGGCCTCTGCATGCACTGCACACATGGTACCCAGACATGCATGTGGGAAAAACACTCATTCACATGAAACAAACAAATAAATCTTAAAAATCAACATAGTTCTTTTGCATTTCTTATAATGGCTGCACATGGGTTCTTAGTATGTCAGGGTGGCCTCAAATTCACCAGACTTTGAACTTCTTCTATCAATATTTATTGATTATTTAATGTTATGGCTATGTGAGTTTCTCCTGCATGCATGTCTTGTGAGTCAAGTACATGCAGTGTCCATGAAGACCAGAAGAGAGCATTGATCCCCTGGAACTGGAGTTACAGATGATTATAAGCCACTGTGTAGATCTAGAATCCGAACCCCATCCTCTATAAAGGTCCCTATGGAAGAATAAACTTCGCAAAGTCATACTTACTGGGCTTAAGTTCAGGAGAAGAAAAGCTACCACTGCCTCATGGAGCTGGAAGCAAACACACAGCCCAACTCTCTCACTAAAAAAACCCTATCTCTTGAAACACAAGGGACTTTCATTATTCATTCATTCATTCATTCATTCATTCATTCATTAGTAATTGCTGCCAGGCAGAGGTCTAAAGATAACTCACAGGAATCAGTTCTTTCCTTACACCATGTAGGTGCCAGGGATCAAACTCAAATCCTCAAGATTGGTGGCAAAATGCTTTTTCCAGTGAGCCATCTTGTCAGCCACATAAAACACATTCTAGATCACTTCCTTTGTAAAAGCCCACTGATAGTCTAGGACCCTTCTTGCCCGAGCTAGTATCTCACCGGCAAGAATTCACTCGGACAACCGGATCCTTCTACGGCAAAGCTTTTATTGCTTCAACATAAGGAAGACCCAAACCCGGAAAATGGTGCTGCTTATATGGCTCTCAGCGTGACGTTTCAGCACCTGATGTGGCGTGACAGCACCTGATTAGTTGCTCGCCCATCACCCCGTTACTACGCCCCGAGATGGGCAGTGACTGGGCGTGAATTCACTCTTGCACTTGCACATAAGCCTTGTTTACTAGTTAGGCACAGTGGCAGCCAGCGCCATCTTATAATGGCGATTGCTCACGGCACGGCTCTCCACAGACCCTACGGTCTGACTAAGATGTATGTATACTTAGAACATTTTCGCTCAGGCATTAATAAGTTTAAGGAAAGTTATTGTCAGTTTCCTTTAAACAAAAACACAAAAGAAATCTAAAAGTGAACCCACAGTTTAGACCTCTTGTTTGTCTGTCCTTCCAATCTCCTCTTGCATAATTTCTTCTCCCACTATCCAGATGAAAGGCTTACCTCTCACCTCCACTAAGTGTTCATTCTCTCCTTCCCTTTCATCAAGGTAGTCCCTCTGCCTCTTCCTCGGGGAACATCCCGTGAGGCCAGGCTTCCTGTAAGTGTCCTGTTACTAGGGGCCAAAAACTTTGGTTTTGTAGTTAATGTCCCAACAGAAGACTTCACTGCATTCTCGAAAGCGTAACAACCCTGTTTGCAGAAAGAAGGCAAATGTTCTCAAAAGCCACTGAAGTGGCAACACCCTAAACCTTAGGAAAACGGTTTCCTTTGTTTACGATTGAATACTCTCCATTCTCCTGCTCTCTCTCTCCTCCACCTCTACCAGACTCCTGCCCCATACCGGCAGGAGCATGTTGTCCTCTGAGAGGCTCCACGCAGCAGCTGACTCATACAGATACAGACATCCATAGCCAAACAGTGAATGGAGCTTGGAGACTCTTACGGAAGAATAGGAGAAATGATTGCAGGCCCCAAAGATAAGAACTCCACAGGAAGACCGACAAAGTCAACTAATCTGGACCCTTGGGGCTCTCAGAGTATGAACCACCAACCAAAGAACATACCTGGGCTGGACCTAAGCCTCCCCGCTCATATGTAGCAGATGTGCAGCTTGACCTTCATATGGGTCCTGACCAACTGGAGCAGGGACTTTTACAAAAGCTGCTGACTGTCTGTGGGATATATTCTACTAACTGGGCTGCCTTGTCTGGCCTCAGTAGGATAGGAAGTAGAGAGGAAGCACCTAGCCTCACAGAGACTTGAAGGGGCGGGGGGGGAGATACCGGATACCGAAGAGGGCCCCCACCAGCTCTGAGGAGGAGAGGGGGTATGGGGGAAGAAGTGACCAGAAGATGGATGTAAAGTGAATAAGAAAAAAAAGTTAAATTTAATAAATAAATAGATAGATAGATGATAGATGATAGATAGATAGATAGATAGATAGATAGATAGATAGATAGATAGATAGATAGATAGATAAGAATGCCTGTTTTATATAGCTCCCAAAATATGGATTTTAGGAACGTTAAGTAGCTTTGCAGAAGTGCAGGAATTACAGTCACTCAGGAGTCAGAGACAGGAGGATTTCTGCAAGTTCAAGCTTGACCTGGTCTACTTAGTGAATTAAGGCTTACCTTGGGCTAGAAAAACTATGGTTTTTTGTTTTATTTTTAAGAAGGGAAGTCATATAATCGAATGATAATACTAAATTAGATCTTCATACAAAACAAGAATCATTAAAAATGAGCTCTCGGTCTTTGGTAACCAACAGAAACTTCTGCAAAGCTACTTAACTGATTGGAAAGTTAATCGGTGATTGCTGTGGGATTACTGATCCAGAAACCTATTATCTTGTGCCATTTTTATTCCTCTTAATAACCACTAAGTGCCTTCTGTGCTTGGACTGACAACTTTGTGTCCACTGTATAGTCAATGGATGTAAGGACTGAGAGGGCACATGGAATAGGAATCCTTACACTCATCCTGTGTTTGGGATGGGAAAAGATAAAACAACACAGCAGAAACCACACTACGTTCTGGAGCATGCATGAGAGAAGTAAGCCAGTCCTAAACAACAATAGGATTGGGAAACAAAACAGCTTTGATAGCCTATTAGAACAAAGTGTGTGTGTGTGTGTGTGTGTGTGTGTGTGTGTGTGTGTGTGTGAGTGTGTGTGTGTGTGTGTATGTGTGTGTGTGTGAGTGTGTGTGTGTGTGAGTGTGTGTGTGAGTGTGTGAGTGTGTGTATGTGTGTGTGAGTGTGTGTATGTGTGTGTGAGTGTGTGTGTGAGTGTGTGAGTGTGTGTGTGCGTGTATGTGTGTGTGAGTGTGTGTGTGTGAATGAGTGTGTGAGTGTGAGTGAGTGTGTGTGTGTGAATGAGTGTGTGTGTGTGAGTGTGTGTGAGTGAGTGTGTGAGTGTGTGTGTGCGTGTATGTGTGTGTGAGTGTGTGTGTGAATGAGTGTGTGTGTGAGTGTGAATGAGTGTGTGTGTGTGAGTGTATGTTTGTGAGTGAGTGTGTGTGTGAGTGAGTGTGTATGAGTGTATGTGAGTATGTGTGTGTGTGTGTGTGTGAGAGAGAGAGGGAGAGAGAGAGAGAGAGAGAGAGAGACAGAGAGTGTGTGTGTGTATGTGTGTGCAAAAAGCAAAATTACAAATACTTTTAAATCACCCAGTTTAGGTCTGACAAGATGGCTCAGCAGGTAAATGCACTTACAGACAGCTGAGTCCCATCCCTGGGAACCTTCACAGGGAAGAGAGAACTAATTCTCTTGGCATACATACATATGCTACATGTACCTACCACACATATACACTCACACAGACCCACACAGATAAATAAATGAAAAAATTAATATAATCTTTAAAAATAAGCTGAAATAACTTTAAAAGTTAAGTCAAAGAATAAACATGTCAGACTTGCCTGTGAAAATAAAAAAATATATTTAAAAAAAAAGATAGTAGGCACGCGGCCACATGAGATCCAAAATCACGGCCCTGGTCCAGTTAAAACAGTATGCTTTGAGCACAGATGAGCAGGCTGCTGGCACAAAGCTGAATCCAGTGAGAACCAGGACAATGGTAGTGTAATATGTATGAATAGCTCAACAGGAAAACTGAAGCATTAATGATGGCCTTGATCATATGTCTAGAATCCCTCTGGCAAAAACAGACAAGAAACAGCCATGCCCAGTGTCAGGCTCAAGAATTCAAAGGACAAAAGACTGGCGGGTTCTAAAAAGAAATTTTAAAGTTGCAAAGTTGGGAAATATTAATCTGAGGGAAAAAAATCTTTAAAAAGATATTTTTAAAGGGGGCACAAAAGCAGCAAAAATCAAACAGATAAAAAGCATAGTGGGAAAGTGTGGGTCTACTTCATAATAATCCGATAATCTCCAGGCTTAAAAACATCACAAATAGAGGAAAAATGATGGCATGGGGAAGTATCCGAAGCATGGAGAGAAAGCAGTTTGTGACTCTAATGTGAGGCAAAATATAACTCCTATAAAAGGGAAATAACCAAAGTGGGTTTTCACAGGGGTGGTTAGGTGCAGAGACAATTCACCCAAAACAATCTACGTACGCCCTGGCTTCAGGCAGTAAATGAAGGAAATCAAGAGCTGCCCAATACCCAGTGGCAGGGTGTGGAGTGGTGGGTCTGTGAACAGCAGGACACCAGGCCTGTGTGAATTCACTTTGGGGGACCCACCTGCTGTCACCTACAGACCAAGCACGATTTATATATGCACACTGACACAGTAAGTTTTCCATAAAACTTAAATGAAGATAGCAACAAACCCTGACTATCAGATGGTCTTAAAAGTCAGAATGAAAGAGGATCTATGTCTATGGTTACATGAAATGACACGCACATGCAATGACACACACATGCAATGACACACACATGCAATGACACACACATGCAATGACAAACATTCTTGTACATTGTTTGTGAATACAGAAAAATATGAAGATAAGCAACAACTGACTCTGTGCTACTGTTTGTTTGTTTGTTTGTCTTTAAGTAACGTTTTTCTTTTTAATTTTAGCATGAATGCCCGTGAAGACTGGGGGGGGGGGGGGGTGGACAGTATGAATGTTGATGGCTTTCCTTTGGGATTTGGAGGGTGGGAGATAAGAACCTATAGAGAGGGCTGGAGAGATGATGGCTCAGTACCAGCTGCTCTTCCAGAGCTCACAACCATCTGTAATGGGATCTGATACCCTCTTCTGGTGTGTCTGAAGACAGCTACAGTGTACCTATATACAAAAAATAAATAAAGCTAAAAATAAAAATAAAAATAAAAGAAAAGAAAAAAGAAAGAACCTATAGAGAATGCAAGGCTTATGGGAATTGGAAAGGCTGATACAGGGGACCTAAACAAAGAAAGAGAGGCCTTCCAGGCCATTGACAAAGCAAAGAGCAAACAACAACACTCCTGAGACTCCAGTTAGACTCTTTTCTAATTCACCAAACAAACCACTTGTAGCTACACACTTAAAAACTCCAGGCACACCAAACTTTGTGGAGGAATAAACAATCACTTTTTGCCATTGCACAGAATAAATCCAGTATTAAATCTAGTTGCTGTTGCTATCAAGAATTTTAAAAGCCAATATTAGAAAACTCAAAGACTCTTAAATTTATAACTTATAATTAAATCTGCCTCTCGTTTTCCCAAGCAAAAGTTGCCGGATTGGACCCACAACCAGCAGAGGAAATGAACGACCTTTACCTGAGCACTCCTCAGCAATCCCATTGACGGTTGCTGCTGGTGTATAAGCTCACGGATGCTTTCCTAAGTCATGTACTGAGAGGCTGGCAGAAGAGACACCCTGCAGAGTGTAGACAGAGCCTTCTGTCCCTTGGGAAAGCAGGCGGGTGAATAAAGAGATCTTTGTTTATATAACTTCTAATCTTTTGTTAAAGTTTCTTTGGTTTTGAAGGTTGCATAAAACAGGTTATAATCTTGGAAACAGATTCCAAGATTAGCCACTTGGAGCCTGAGGCCCCTCCCTCCTGATTTATTTGGTTTCAAGCAGTTAACTCCTCAGTGGCCTTGGCTCACAATTGAAACATCTTCTCAAAAGACCACAGAAAGCTCCCTCAAATGTGGCTTCCTGTTACTGGCACTCATTAAAAAGCCTTTAGCAAGCCTCATGTACTTTTATAATTGCCCACTTCATGAACTTAGATGTGCACGGAGGACCTGGGGGAGACTGATCCATCACAGAAGTGTAGGTAGGCATGATATCCCTGCCAGCTGGCTTCTGCGTTTCCATGAGTTAAAGAATTAAAAGACAGCACCTCTGTGTTTAGCGGCAAGCCTTGCAGGCTTCTCATATAGAAAGGGAGGCTCCAGAGGGTGTGCGGGGTGGGCAATACCAGCTTTAAGGTGTTTAGGGGTTGGGGTTGGGGGTTAGGATGTCCTACTTGGTGTGTAACCTTCTCTCTCTTGTCCATTGTTCTAAAAGTATCTATGTACCCCGTTTTCTACTAGAGATAATGTTTCTGTCTCTGGAATTATTGATTGTCTGGGGTAAGAGTTGGTCTCCTAATTTTTTTCTATTCTTTGTGGTATGGCCAATAAAGACAGACACACTAACTAGAGAAATAGAAACTTACTGCTGGAGATAAAAACACATACACAAACATACATACACAAACATACACACACACACACACACACACAAGAATGAAGGAAGGAAAGAAGGAGGAACGGAAGAGCAGGAGGGGGAGAAGGAGAAGGAGAAAGAGAGACAGAGATAGAGACAGAGAGAACATTTAACTGCCTAGCTTAAAATAGACTTACCCACCACCCCCTTCTCCCATCCTCAATGCCCACAGCCTGAAATCTGGTTTTAATCTCCAGAACCCACATTTAAAAGCTGGACACTGGAAATGTGGAGTCAGGCAGATCCCTGGTACTTCCAGTCTGGTCATCCTAGCCTACTTAACAATCTTCAGGCCAGTTCATGACCCTGTCTCAAAACCCAGAGGTGGATGGTGCCTGTGTGACACTTAAAACTGACTTCTGATCTCCATAAGAATACACACCTGTTGAGGGAATGCGCTTGTGCCTCTGCCCTGGAGGCCTGGCTGGCCATGCACTGGCAGGCAATGGCAGACCTGTTCTTATCTCATGGAGACTCTCTGGCCCAGAGCTCCCAAAATGTCTCCACCTAGCCCTGTAAGTTCCCACTGGCAGGTCGTTACCACACCAACCCTGTGCTTCAAATCTCTCACAACCTTTGTGGTGCACAGCAGGCAAACCCACGCTTTGCCACTGTACCTTTCTTTCTTGAACCAGGACGAGCTGCCACATGAAGGAAAACTCAACACAAACTTAGTTTAGAAATGACAGTAACTCAATCACTGGGTGCAGCAACTAAAATCTTAATCTTGTAAGCCTTATTAAATCTAAATCCTCCAGTGGCGAATCCTGGTGGATCCTCCATTGAAACCGAGACACACTCGTAGCTACATCTTGTCCTCATGCTATCCCTGTCCAAAAAGACCTAACTCTCTCCCTCTTCCTCTGTCCAACCTGGAAGTCCCACTTACTCACCCAGAGATTGGCTCCTTTACTCATTAGGGGATTGGTTCACAAGAAGTCACCTGAGTATGTGACTCACACCTTGTCTGCAGCCCCTCCCAGAAGAAGGGAATTAGCATCAAAATACAAACAGCACCAGGCCTATCCACAACACACACCCACACTCACATGGACAGGGTTATGCCCACCCAAAAGTAGAATGAACACATAAAAAGAAGAATTAGAAAAACCAGAGAGATGCTGATGCTTTGTGTTCAGTCAAAGAAAGCCAGAGCAGTCTCTCTGAGTATCTATTGCTCCTCCCAGCACTTCTTACCCCACCCCCTATCTTAAATTTCTCTAATCTAGGGGCTGGGTTCTGCTTTCCTCCCCGCAGCTTCTCTGATTCCTATACAATTCAGCCATTTCAGCTATGCACCCCATTGGCCCTTTGGTCCACAGCTCCCCTTTTAGCTTCTCTTTGCCCCCACCACCACCCCACACACATACTTTCTTCTCCTCTTGCCCCCATCTTTCATGGCCCTGATCAGTCTGGACCCTTCCAGATGGCCCTGACTATTCTCTGCCTTATATATACAATCAAACCTTCTCCTTGGCCATACCTAGAAATGATCATGTCCTCATTTTCATTCTCTTAGTGGTTAAGTGTATGTTGCTCTTTCAGGGGAACCAAGTTTGGTTCTCAGCATCCACCTTGGGCAGCTCAGAAACTCCTGTGACTACAGGTCTGGGGATCTAATGTCCTTTTCCTTGGAAGTCCACACACATGACATACATTGACACAAATAAAGAAAATAGTTCTAATTACAATGAAAAGGATGTATATTAAACAAGTGCTTATAGTTCCGTGTAGCTGGAGTGGCTCAGGAAAGCTTGACAGGAATAAACGGAAGGGGTCAGTGGATGCAGGCAGGCACTTGTTTTCCAGGATGCTGCTGATACTTGTGAACATGATTGAACACGTGAGAGAACCAGAGCTCGCAGATTAGCAGATCTGTGATTTTTCTAGGTAGATTGGACTAGAGCCATGTCTAGCCATGAGATAGTCGCACTCTAGGGAATTTAGGATGAAATGAAAATAATATGGCAGATTGTTTTGGTTTTGTATTAATATTTATTCATTTAGAGATGTCTTTATCAGATGATATTTATTACAGAATTTCCATT
This sequence comes from Mus musculus, assembly GCF_000001635.26. NCBI lineage: Eukaryota > Metazoa > Chordata > Mammalia > Rodentia > Muridae > Mus > Mus musculus. The sequence continues at coordinate 142,325,896 of NC_000072.6, forward strand.
CTTATATTAACAAATAAAATACTTTCCCCAGAACTTTGGACTCTTTGCCTAGCTTGGTAGTCTTCCTGGGGTACATTGCTGGTCACCCTATCCCTGCCTGCCATAATTCTCCCTGTCTCTTTATACCATAGAGGTACACAGGCCTTGAGGTACAGGCTCTTTCCACTCCCTTGCCACACCCATAATGTCTTGGTTCTCCCAGATAGCTGTGTGTGTTTCATGTTGTCTGCCAGTCTCTTGCCTCTGGACTGCATGTCTGGTCTCTCAGGTCTGTCTGGCCTTGAATTTCCCTCTCTAGCTCAGCCTGCATTTGCTGGGAAGAGCTATTAAGCTCCTTTCTGACTTGCTAATCACTAACCCCTGACATTCAGTCCCAAGCTTCCCCAGGCCTTTATTAGCCCCATAAGGGGCCCTCACCTTACTCTTCTCCTAGGGAGGCTGAAGGACAGCAACCAAGTCAGAGTTCCTTCCTATGGAGTTCCTTTCCCTCCAGTGTAAAAGCCTATTTGGAGGAAGAGAATGGGATAGGTGGGAGGGATAATCTAAGATCCGATCTCACTTTACAGCCTGTCACTTGGATAGCCTTAGAGTGGATGTTCACGTATCAGTGAAATGTGACACACTATAGGTCATTTGAAGCCTTGTTTTATCCCAATTCCAACAGTTACTGTGAGTCATTTTGGACATGCTAACTAGCCTGTGTTTTTAATACTTTTTAAGATTTGTGTGTTGGGTGTGCATATGCGTGGCACATGCACATGTGTGTGTGCACACTTGTGTGTGTGTGTGTGTGTGTGTGTGTGTGTGTGTGTGTGTGTACACAAATGCTCATGTGCATGTGTGAAAGGCACACGCTGCTGAGGAGGGATGCATGCTCACCCCTGTACACCAGGGCCAGAAGAGGGCAACAGTGTCCTTCTCTGTCACTCTCCACCATCCCTTTGAAGCAGTGCCTGTCTCTGAACCTGAAGTTTACATTTCTAGGCCTAGCTGAAAACCTGCCAGCCCTAGTGATCTCTGTCTCTACATCAGAGCTAGAATTACTGGAGTCGGTGGGACAATGGCTTGTTAGTAGGGGCTGAGGTCCAAACTCTGACCCTTAAGACTGTGTAGCAGCTTTATCAACTACTGAGCCTACTTTTATCCAGTCCCTACTTCTATTTTTATTTTTATTTTTTTGAGACAAGTTCTGACCTTGAGGCCATTGTGTAGCTAAGGCTGGCACTGAATTCATGACCTCCCCACCTCCCCCTCACCATGCGCTTACCATGTGCGGGATCTTGGGACCATTAGAGTCTGTCTCTACTACTAAGTTTCTTCCTCTGCAAAGATGTTAATCATGACAGCAGCCACTTCCTGAGTTAGTGAGAGGATTAAAATATGCAGTAGGTTCCTAGGCTGGCCCGTGCACAGAAGCACTCAGGAACTTGCAAGTCACCCTCTGGGTAAGGTGACCAGAGAGAGAAGCCAGCCTCCCACTCTGGAAGCAGAGGTCAGTTTCACCCATGGAGCTTGATGCTGTGCAGACATCTGTGGCTCTGTTTTTCTGGAAATAATGAAAGAACTGAAATAACGAGAAATCTCACGCACAGCAGTTGATGTGTGAAGCTGGTGACATCTGAGACCAAGAGAGACTGGAAACGTGTGCCAGTTGATTTGCCTAAGTGTCCTTGTGCAAACAAATGCACATGCATCCACTCCTTGTGGCTTTCAAATTTATTTACCAAATGGATGTTACAAACGTATTCTCCCTCCGTTCTGACTTTTCTTTCTCCAGAAAATGTCATGGCATGTTATGCATTCACATATGCCATCTCTCTTCAAAAGAAATAACCAAATTACCTCTGTCCTGGCTGGGCAGTGCTAGCATGTGTGCCTTTAATCCCAGCACTTGGGATTCAGAAGCAAGCATGTCGCTGTCAACTCAATGTCAGCCTGTTCTTCAGAGAAAGTTCTGACCTATCTCCAAAAAAAAATGACATCTGTCAAAAAAGGGTAGGTCTGTGCCTGTCTGATGCCCTCTTCCTGCTGTGTTCCTGCCCTTCTTCAGCTTCTGTCAATGTCCCCCAAAGATTTGGTGAAATGATTTATGAAAATAGCCTGTGGAAGCCACCAGGACTACAAAACAAACCAAAGTGGCAGAAATGAGCCGACAGAGGCAGCACGCTGCGGTGGTCTGAGAAGGTTTGTGGGGAGACAATGCTTGGACTGCAGTGAGCATTAAGAGAGTATTTTTATTAGCTGTAAGAGTTTTGGGTTGAAGTTTTTAGTGTCTTTCACACATAGAATTATACTGCAAATGAATAGAATTTGACTTCTTGCTTCCCCTTTGTACCGCCTTTATCTTTCATAGTGTGAAGGGTACGATGCACGCTACTGGGAGAAACAAAAAATCACCAGTCTCACTCTGCTGTGAACTCTGTAAGCTACAGTATTGACTGGCCTAGCCAGATAAGCTCCCTGGTGAAGTAATAGCATGACTATTACAGGAATAGTCAACCACCTTTTTATTGGATTTCAGTTACCCTCCACAAGATGAAGCCCATACTTGGCTAAGAAGCTATGGCGAGGCAGGTCATGGGCCTTAGGAGAGAACCTACTACTATTTTACAAAGTTTTTGTGCTTTTCCACACCGACCCCAAAAACTCCATCACAGAATTAAAACTAGAGCAGAGCATACCTTTAACTGGTCTTGAAAAAAAGAAAAAAAAAAGGAAACAAATTGTATGGGTAGAGGAGGAGAGATGGTAGAGATGAATCTGGGAAGAGTTAGAGAAGACGGTGAATATGATCAAAACATGAAACTCTCAAATAACTAATAAAAATATTATCTAATTTATTTTTTAATTCCATATGTCCATGTAAGATATCCCTCATTTATCCCTCCAACTCCTCCAGGATCCTCCATTACACTTCTTTCCCAACTTCACGTCCTCTTTTTGTTTTTATTTAAGGCTGCCCAGATGCATGTGTCAGGGACGACACCACTGAAGCATGGGGAACCTAGCTGTGTCCACACTAGTAAAGAAAAGTGACTCTCCCTGCCCCAGAGCCACCAGCTACCAAAAGTCTTCACGTGGGGGTAGGATCCTGGGAACCGCCACTCAGTTCATGCTAGAATTTCTAATGGCGTGATTTTCTGCGGGTCTTGTGAAAGTAACCAGAGTTGCTGTGAGACTGTGTGTGCAGTGGCCATGCTATGCACAGGTGACAGCATGTCATGATGTTCCTCTCCATCCTCTGACTCTTACATGCTTTCTGCCCCAGCTTACCAGACGTCTCCTGTGCGCATTCAGAGTGCTTTGGGCAGATACACCAAGGACTTACTGATCAATGCTTTTTACAAGGAAAAGTCTAGGAAACTCCATGGCAACCCATTGGATAGGGGCTCTTAGTCGTTAGGACTCCAGGTTATTACATCTACTAGTCATCACTCATTATCTTCTGACAAAACTGACTTGCCCCAAAAGCACAGCCAAATCTGAATGAATGCCAAAAGAATGCTATCACCATCTGGAAACTTTGTTTGCTGATAACTGCCACTTGGTTACAAACAACATTTTCTTCCCATTTCTTTGTTTCAGTCAGCTACCCTCATTTTTTTAAATTACAAATAATGCCTTCTCTTTGAATAGACCTATATCCAAGGCCACTTGTCTTTCCCATGACAGAAAACAAAATGGGTTGAAAGATGGCATGGTTGCCTCTTGCTTTGAGGCACTTCACAAATGAGGGAGTAGCCAACAAAGAGAATGTCTGGGGATTTGAAGAAAGGAGGAACACATATGACCACCGAATTCTGATATTACAATTGTAATTGCATTGATGTATTAAAACATTGTTTTGTAAAATTAAGTGAAAGCTCTTAAACTATAATCTCAAAACTTGAGAGGCAGGAGGGACACCACAAGTTCCAGACCAGACAGATCTACACAAGTTCTCAGGCCAGGCAGGGCTACACAGCAAGTTTGTTGGCCAACTGAGACTACATATCAAGGTCCTGTCTCAAATGGAAACCCCAAATAAAGGAATATTGCATTGTATGTGTGTTGGTAAATGGGGAAACTTGTTGTGTAGACTGGATGACTTACAATCTTCTGAAGAAGCAAATACATCTTTAAAAAGGACAGAATCTTTTAGCTTTTTAAATAAAAAGGGGGATAATAACACAAAAGGTATGAAAATTGTGTCTAAGGAGGGAGATTTTGTGTTGTTGTCTTGTAAAATAATTTGATTTGTTCAATATTTGTAAAGGGTTCATTTAAAACAAGATAAAATAAATACAAACCCTATCTCATTAATAACACACAATGATAAAAATATGTAGAAGATAGGGTGCAGCCAATATCATAAAAAACTTAAAGTTTAAGAAATTAAATTCAGCACTTCAGCCCCCAGGCTACAGCTCAGCATGCCTCCCAGGAGGTCTGCTGCCACCTCGAACAGTCAAGTGAAATACCCACACCCCAGTCAACTGCCTGATGGACCCCCCAAAACCCAGCAGCCAAGAGGTCCACCCCATTCTCTCTATGCCCTACATTCCAATCAATACCTCTAGCTGCAATCCCAGATCTAAGCTCCAGTCCCCAGGTTAAAGATCAGCCAGGCTTCCTCGGGGCCAGCTGCCACTCAGAACAAGTAGCACAGCCTATGTCCCTGGAGGCTTGCTGCCACCCAAAACAACAAGGACTACCAGCTTGACCTGTTTCCCTAGAGGCCTGCTGCCATGAGGGATTACCAGCTCTACCTGTAGTTCTAGATGCCTACTACCACCGGGGACTACCAGGCCACCCAACACCAGAGATTACTAGAAGGCTGAAGGTCAATGCAAGAAAACAATTGGCAAAAGCAAGGGCAATATGGCACCATCAGAATCCAGCTCTCCCTACTACACTGAGCCCTGGATATCCTAACACACCTGAAGAGCAAGACAATGAGCTTAAGTCTTATCTCATGAAGATGACAGGAGGCCTTAAAAGAGGAAATAAGTAAGTCCTCTAATGAAATACAGGAAAATGCAATCAAAGAGGTAGAGGTTTTTAAAGAGGAAACAATAAATATAAAGAAATACAGGAAAATACAATCAATCAGATAAAGGAAATGAATAAAACTGTTTAAGACCTGAAAAGTAAAACAGAAGCAATAAAGAAAGCACACACAGAGGCAGCTCTGAAAATAGAAAACATGGGAAAAAGAACAGGAATTACAAGTGAGGGTATCGTAATCAGAACACAAGAGAAGCAAGAGAGATCTTCAGGTGTAGAACATACAATAGAAGGAATTGATGTATAGGCCAATGAGTATGCCAAGTCTAAAAAGTTTCAAACACAGAACATCCAGGAAATGTGGGACACTGTGAAAAGACCAAACCTAAGCATAAGAGAAACAGAAGATGGGGATTTCCAGATTAAAAGCCCAGAAAATATCTTCAACAAAAATCACAGAAGAAAATTTCTCAAACCTAAAGAAAGAGATGGCTCTAAATAAATGTACAAGAATCTTACAGAATACCAAAAATACTGGATCAGAAAAGAAAATCCTCCTACGAAATACTAATCAAAGCACTGGATGTGCAAAACAAAGAAAGAATGTTAAAAGCTGCAAGAAAAAATGGACAAGTAACATATAAAGACAGACCTATCCGAATTACACCTCACTTCACAACAGAAACTCATAGGACAGAACAGCCTGGACAGATGTCTTGCAGACCCTACAAGAGCACAGATGTGAGCCCAGATTACTATGCCCAACAAAACTTTCAGTCACCATAGACGGAGAACCAAGATATCCCATGACAAAACCAAATTTAAGCAAATTTTTTTCACTTATCCTGTCCTAAAGGGGATGCTACAAGAAAAACTCCAACATAAGGAATGTAACTATACCCAACAAACACAAGAAATTAATAATTTCATAGCAAAACCGAAAGAAGACAATCTCTCTCTCTCTCTCTCTCTCTCTCTCTCTCTCTCTCTCTCTCTCTCTCTCTCTCTCTCTCTCTCTCTCACACACACACACACACACACACACACACACACACAGCACTAACATCAAAATAACAGGAACTAACAACATTGGTCATTGATATCTCTCAATACCAATGGACTCAATTCCCCCAATTAAAAAAAAACACAGGCTAACAGACTGGATTCCTAAATAGGATCTATCATTCCGCTGAATGCAAGAAACACACCTCTAAAACAAAGATAGACATGACCAACCACAGAGTAAAGGGCTGGGGAAAGATTTTCCAAGCAAATTTACTCAAGAAACAACTGTAATAACCATTCTAGATCTAATAAAATAGTCTTCCAGGAAAAAGCAATCAAAAGAGATGGGGAAGGACACCTCATACTCATCCAAAGAAAAACCTATCCAGATTTTTTAATCCAAATTCAAGGACACCCACATTTGTAAGAAAAACATAACTAAAACTTAGATAACACATCTAAACACATACAATAATAGTGGAAGACTTCAACATCCCACTCTTACTGATTAAAAGGTAATCAACATAGAAACTAAGCAGAAAAATAATGAAATTAACAGAAGTTATGAATCAAATGAACCTAATAGATATCTATATAGACCATTGTACCCAAACACAAAACAATACACTTTTTTCTCAGCACCTCATTGAACCTTCTTTGTGTACTTGGAAACAAGCAATCCTCAACAAATACAAGAAGATTGAAATAACCTCTTGCATATTATCAGATCACTATGGATTAAAACTGGATATCAGCAACAACTGAAACAACAGAAGCCTACAAACTCATGGAGATTAAACCTATTCAATGACCACTAGGTCAAAGAAGGTATAAAGAAAGAAATCAAAGACTTTCTAGAATTCAGTGAAAATGAAGGTACAACATACTCAAACTTATGTGAGACTATGAAAGCAGTGCTAAGAGGAAAGTTCATAACACTAAGTGCCTTCATAAAGAAAGTGGAGAGTTTTCATACTAATGATTTAAAAGTACACCTAAATGCTCTAGGGAAAAAAATAAACAAGTGCATCCAAGAGGAGTAGATGGCAATATATAATCAAACCCAGGACTGAAATCAATCAATTAGAAACAAAGGGAACAATACAAAGAATCAACAAAATCAAGAGCTAGTTCTTTGAGAAAATCAACAAGATATAGAACCCCTTAGCCAAACTTACTGAATGGCAGAGAGACAGTAACCAAACTAACAAAATCAAAAATGAAAAGGCAGACATAACAGCAGACAATGATGAAAGACAAAGGGGGACATAACAACAGACAATGTCAGAACTCAAAAAATCATTATGTCTCACTTCAAAAGCCCGTACTCTGCAAAGCTGGAAAAAATCTAAATGAAATGGGTGATTTTTCTAGATAGATAGCACTTACCAAAGTTAAATCAAAATCAGGTAAACTATTTAACTAGTTACTTAACCACTAAAATAGAGGCATTCATTGAATTCTCCCCCAAAAAGAACAAAAACAAACAAACAAACAATAACAACTACAACAACAACAACAACAACAACAACAAAGAGAGCCAGATAGGTTTAGCACAGAATTCAGAATTCCTCCAGATTTTCAAAGAAGAGCTGTCAATACTCCTCAAACCATTCCACAAAATAGAAACAAAAGGAACACTGCCAAGCTCATTCTACGAGCCAGTCACCCTGGTACCTAGACCACACAAAGACTCAACAAAGAAAAAGAATTTCAGAACAATCTCCCTTCTGAATGAACACTGATGCTAAAATACTTGCAAACTGAATCCAGGAACACATCAAAAACATCACCCACCATGATCAAGTAGGTTTCTTCCAAGGGAGGCGGGTGGTTCAATATACAAAACTCCACCAATGTAACCCACAATACAAACAAACTGAAAGTAAAAAAAAACCCACATGATCATCTCATTAGATGCTGAAAAAGCCTTTGACCAAGTCTAACATCACTTTATGTTAAAAAAAAAATAGTCTTTGAGAGAAAAGGGATACCAGGCACATACCTAAACAAAATAAAGGCAATATGCTCCAAGCCAATAGTTAACATCATTTTTTTATTTTATTTTTTTTAACTTTTCACTTTACATCCAACTCACTACCCCACCCCCTGTCACTCTCTCCCACAATCCTTCCCCCCTCCCCTTCTCCTCTGAGCATATGGGGGCTCCCCTGGGTATCTCCCTTATCCTGTTACTTCAAGTCTCTGTGAGGCTAGGTGCTTCCTCTCTGCCTCTTCTCCCACTGAGGCCAGACAAGGCAGACCAGCTTATAGAACATATCCTATGTACAGGCAACAGCTCTTGGAATAAACCCTGTTCCAGTTGTTCAGGGCCCACAAGGCCAAGCTGCAAATCTGCCACACATGAGTGGGGAGATATACGTCCAGCCTGTATATGTTCTTCACTTGGTGTTTCAGACTCTGGGATCCCCAAGGATCCAGGTTAGTTGACTTTGTTGGTCTTCCTGGGGAATTCCTATACCATTCCTGGTCTGCAATCCTTCCTCCTGTTTTCCATAAGAGTCCTCAAGCTCCATCCACTGTTTGGCTGTGGATGTCTGTATCTATTTGTGTCAGCTGCTGAGTAGAACCTCTCTGAGGACAACATGCCCCTGTCTGCAAGCATAACAGAGTATCATTAGTAGTGTTAGGGATTGGTGCTTGCCCATGGGATGGGTCTCAAGTTGTGCCAGTTATTGGATGGCCATTTCCTCAATCTCTGCTCCATCCCCTGTGCCTGCATTACTTGTAGACAGGATAAATTTGGGGTTGAAATTTTGTAGAAGGGTTGGTGTCTCTATTGCTCCACTGGGGTTCCTCTCTAGCTACAGGAGGTGACATCGACATCAAATTAAATGGGGGAGAGACTTAAAACAATTCCACAAAAACCAGAAACAACTCAAGGCTGTCCACTCTCTCCCTATCTCCTCAATATAGTACCTGACATTCTAGCTAGAGCAATAAGACAACTAAAGGAGATCACAAGATTACAAATTGGAAAAGAAGTCAGAGTATCACTGTTTCCAGATGATATAATAGTACGCATAATTGACTCCAAAAATTCTACCAGTAAACTCCTATAGCAGATAAACACTGTCAGCAAAGTGGCTGGATACAAAATTCATGCAAAAAAAAATAACAACAACAACAAAGAAAAAAACACAAAAAACAGTGGCCCTCCTTTATACAAATAATAAGTGGACTGAGAAAGAAATCAGGGGGAAAATACTCTTTACAATAGCCACAAATAGTATAAAATATATTGGTGTACTGCTAATCAAGCAAGTGAAAGATCTGTATGACTAGAACCTCAAGTCTCTGAAGAAAGAAACTGAAGAAGATATCAGAAGATAGAAAGATCTCCCATGCTCATGGATCAAGAGGATTAACATAGGAACCCATCTTACCAAAAGCAATCTACAAATGTGGTGTACTTTCATCAAAATTTCAACACAATTCTCTATAGAACTCAAAAGAATAATTCTCATCTTCCTATGGAAAAAGAAAAAACCCCGGATAGCTAAATAAAATAAAACAGCTTCTGAAGGTATCATTATTCCTGATTTCTAGCTGTTGTACAGAGAAATATTAATAAAAACAGCATGGTATTGGTATAGAAACAGACAGACTAATCAATGCAATCAAATTGAAAACCCAGAAATAAACCCACATACCTATAGACACTTGATTTTTTACAAAGAAGCCAAAACCATACAATGGAAAACAGCATCTTTAACAAATGGTGCTGGTCTAACTGGATGTCTGCATGCAAATAGATCCATATTTGTCACCCTGCACAAAACACAAGTACAAATGGATCTAAGAGTTCAACGTGAAACTGGATATACTAAATCCCATAGACGAGAAAGTGGGAAATAGCCTTCAACACATTGGTACAAGAGATAACTTCCTAAACAGAACAATGGCTCAGGCTCTAAGTTCAACAATTAATAAATGGGACCTCATGAAACTAAAAAGTTTCTATAAGGCAAAGGACAGTATCAATAAGACACAGCATCAGCCTACAGACTGGAAAATTCACCAACCCTACATCTGACAGAGGGGTAATATCAAAACTATATAAAGAACTTAAGAAGTTAGGTACCAACAAACCAAATAACCCAATTTTAAGAATGAAGTACAGAGGGGGTGAGAAGACTCAGCGGGTAAGAACACTGACTGCTCTTCCAAAGGTCTTGAGTTCAAATACCAGCAACCACATGGTGGCTCACAGCCACCTGCAATGAGATCTGCCACCCTCTTCTGGTGCAACTGAAGACAGCTAGAGTGTACTTATGTATAATAATAAACAAATCTTTGGGCCGGAGTAAGCAGGAACTGAGCAAGCATGGTCAGCCGGAGCAAGCAGAGGTCCTAAATTCAATTTCCAACAACCACATGAAGGCTCACAACCATCTGTACACTACAGGGCACTCATATACGTAAAGTAAATAAATAAATATTAAAAAAAAAAGAATGGAGTGCAGAACTAAACAGAATTCTCAGCAGAGGAATCTCGAATGACCAAGAAACATTTAAAGAAATGTTCAACATCCTTAGTATTCAGGGAAATGCAAATAAAAATGACCCTAAGATCCCATCTTATACCCATCAGAATGGCTAAGGTCAAAACCTCAAGTGACAACACGTCCTGGAAAGACTCTGGAAAAAGAGGAACACCCCTCCTCTGCTTGTAGGAGTGCAAACTTGTTCAACCACTCTGGAAATCAATCTGTTGGTTCCTCAGAAAATTGGAAATAGTTCTACCTGAAAACCCAGCTATACCACTCCTGGACATATACTTCAAAAGGTGCTCCATCACAACACAAGGACACATGCTCCACTACATTCATAGCAGCCTTATTAGTAATAGCCAGAAGCAGGAAGCAACCCAGATGTCCCTCAACCGAAGAATGGATGCAGAAAATTATACAACGGAATACCATTCAGCTACTAAAAACTAAAACATCATGAATTTTGCAGGCAAATGGATAGAGCTAGAAAATATCATCCTGAATGAGGTAATCCAGACCCAAAAGGACACACATGGTGTGTACTCACTGATAAGTGGATATTAGCCCAAAAGTACAGAATATCCATGGTACAACCCACAGACTGTAAGAAGTTTAACAAGAAGGAAAGTCCAAGTCAGGAGGTTTCAATCCCACTTCAACAAGAGACCAAAATAATCATGGGAGGCAGAGAGAAGGAGGGAACAAGGTGGGAGGGGGAGGGGAATGGGGTAGGGTTAAGGTCAGCTGTGGGGAGAGATAGGAGAGAGGGCCAGAGGGTAAGAAGAATCAATGGAAATTGGTGGCTGCCTGGGTTGGAGGGTGGGGTATCTCTAGGATGTGACAGAGATCTGGTATGGGAGTGGCTCCCAGGAGTCTATGGGGGTGACATTGCTGAGACTCCTTGCAGTGGAGTGATGGAACCTGAAGTGACCATCTCCCATAGCCAGGCAGGACCACTGGTGGAGGGATAAGGACACCAACCCACCCACAAAACTTTTGACCCCAAATTTGTCCTGTCTACAAGAAATGCAGGGACAAAGGTGGAGCAGAGACTGAGCAAATGATCAACCAATTACTATCCCAACTTGAGACCCATCCCATGGGCAAGCACCAATCCCTAACTCTACTAATGATACTCTGCCATGCTTGCAGACAGGAGCCTAGCATAACTGCCCTCTGAGAGACTCCACCCAGCAGCTGATTGAAACAGACTCCAAGACCCACAGAGTCCAGACAAAGCAGGCCAGTTAGAGGACTGGGATCCAAGACAGGCAGCAACTTTAGAGACAGTCTCCACTCCAGTTGTTGGGAGAACAACATGAAGACTGAATGGGACATCTGCTACATATGTGGAGCTAGGGGAACGAGACCCAGCCCATGTGTGCTCTTGATTGGTGGTTCAGTCTCTAAGAGTCCCAAGGGTACAGGCTACTTGACTCTGTTGGTCTTCCTGTGAAGTTCCTATCCCCTCTGGGGCCCTCAATTCTTCCCCCAACGCTTCAGTAAGATTCCCTGAGCTCTATCCAATGTTTGGCTGTGTGTGTGTGTGGTGGGGAGCATTGAGGGAAGTAATCAGCATATAAAGTGAGTAACTAAATAAATTAATTAATAGGAAAAGAAAAAATGAAATGCTGGAGCTGAACAGATGGGTCAGTGGGTCACTTGCTGTTTTTGCAGAGGATGGGAGTTCAGTTCCCTGCACCCACACTCAACAGCTCACAATGGCCTATAGCACTATCTCCAGGGGGATATGACACCCTTTTCTGGCTTTCAAAGGCATCTGCATACATAGACAGAAACACGCTCATAAATAAAAAAAAATGAAAACAAATGCTTTTTAAAAAGACATTAAATGCAAGTTTACTAAGATTTTGAGAAAATAATGGAAACACTTTTAGACCTTACTGTGAGTATAGGACATGTACACATGTTCAATGTACATGTTAAATTGTACACATATTACAATGTTCAGATAATAACTAACCTTGTAAAAATAAGATACTGACCTTTGTTCTAGATCAAATTTGATCAGGGTACTATGAGGCCTCACTACAACAGGATACCTAGTTCTTGCTAAGAAAGCACACTTTTCTACACACCATGGGTCTCCATGGAGAGAAGTTAGATTGTGTTAGATTAACACATCTAAGATGGAATAGCCCTGCACTCATCAAAGACTGCTTCTGGTTGCTCTAAAGTAAGGGTAATTTTAGCCAGCATTTAGATGTAACACCTTAGGGGAGGGACAGCAAAGCAAAGCTAGTAGAGGAGTCTTACAAAAGAGCCGAAACTCTAGAGGTAGTTTCTGAATCTATATCCTGGATGTCAGCAGATGCAGGAGGAAACGCACCCCACATAGAATGTGGGTGAGTGAGGAACTCCACAGACAATCTAAAAGGAAACAGCGGAGATAACCAATGCAGAAGAACAAGGGTTTTTCAGATTGTAGAAGCCTCAGATTGTTACGGCATCTGCTTAGATTCAGCACAACTCAAACATCATGTCAATGCAGAGGACCAAAACCAAAATCATTATGATCAAGCCACTACTGGTCCATCAGGGCTGCAGAACAGTCTCAGGAGCTGGACTGTGACCCTGAGCCAGAATGTTACAGAGCTTTTAAGCTGGAAAACCACAAACATCTATGGCAAGCTACAATCACATTTTTCCACCAATCAGGATTTACAAAGAGGGGTTTTCCTTATGTGGTTGATCTATGTCAAACGATACAGAATGTAGGTTTTAAATCCAACCAATTAAATCCATTTGTTCTTCTGTGGTGAGGAATAGTGATCATGTTTGAGGGGAACAAAAGCTGGGTAATGGAAGCTGGCCAGCTATTAGGAAATCCCCAGAATTCCCTCTGACGTGGGAACTTGAACCTAGTTTCCCCCTATGATTGAAATGGAGTCTCAGAACAAAACAGCAATTTTTAGGGCAAGTTTCTTTTGCTTGTTTCCCAACAAGACACAGACTATAAAAGTCATACATGAAAGATTTTAAAGGGTGAAATGGCTTCTTTCTGCTGAGGCAGTGTTAGCCCTAGAATGGCACATTAGTGAACTGCCAGCCCATGGGCCAAGGTTGACTCACAATCTGTGTTTGTGTCTCTTGTAGATGAAGGACAATTCTTATGTCTTTAAATGACATTTAATGACATGCAAGACTAGTACTTAGTACTCAGGGGTCCAGAGAAAGCACATGAAATACACAGATCTTCGTCTCTGGAAGATAAATAGATTAAGTGGATGGGGACCTCATGTCCTTTGTCTCAGTAGGTTTTCTTTCTCTCATACATCCAACGTTGGTGCAGAAACCAGGAACCCAAAAGCACCATTAGTCACAGGCAAAACCAAAACATAACAAAAGCATCTTTGTTCTTTGTAACTAGAGAAGCAGGAAAGAGGCAACCTGGACAGGCAGGAAATACCAGAGAAATGATGCTGATGACTGCTGTCAGCAAAGGTGGAGTAAAGATTCCCAGCCTTGCACCACCCCCAAATGTTCTTGTGATGGCCTCACAAAAGGAAAACTAGAAGTCAGAACTATTTACCTTGCCTGCCACCAACCATGCCTCCTGCCACAGGAGAAGCAAAATGTCCATGCAACACAGCAATAATGCACTGTTTCCATAGGCAAGCCAGTGGAAGCCTTTATCCTCCAGTGATACTATAGCAACTCCCATTGAAGGGACCACCTGGGAACAGCATCTTCTCCCAGCAATAAGGAAGAGGCTCAACCCATCACAGTACTACCAAGGAAGCCTCAGGTGAGACTGTCTCCATCCTCTTGGATGTAAATGGCAGCCATCCACTCCTATGCTGGAGGATCAGCAGAGAAAGCCACCTCAAACAGATGTGATGATCAGTACGTGCCAAAACCAAGATCTCCAAATGATCAAGAGAAGTGAAGGGGGACAATTCCGAAAGACTGTTGGATTGCCTGATTCTATTTCTGTAATATTGAGTGACAAAATTACAAAAATACAAAACAGACTAGCACTCATGAGAGTATGGAAGTGTGTGTGTGTGTGTGTGTGTGTGTGTGTGTGTGTGTGTGTGTGTGTGTGTGTGTGTGTAGACATCACTATGAATAAGAAAAGAGGAATCTATGTGAGGGAAAACATTCAGTGCCTTGTGTGTACAGGTGTGAGCACTCTGCCCATTATACTGTACTGTAGCTTTCAAAATACTTCCTGCAAGAAAAAGTAGGTAGAGGGAGTGTGGATATTTAGAGAAAGCCAGGTTAGGGAAAGAGGATATAGCCAGTTGGTATAGTATTCGTACAAAGCCCTCATCCCCAGGAGTAATTTTTTTAAGGTGTTAGGGGTCATGCTTGTAACACAACACTTTCAGAGGTAGAAGAGAAGAATCAGAAGCCAATCTCAGCCATGGCTACATAGCAATTTCCAGGATAGCCTGGTCAAAAAGAAGGACAGACAGACAGACAGACAGACAGACAGATGAAGGGAGAGAGGGACGGGAGAGAGAGAGAGAGAGAGAGAGAGAGAGGAAGAAAAGGAGGAGGAGGAAGAAGAAGAAAAGAGAAAAGAGCCGAGTAGTGGTGGAGCATGCCTTTAATCCTAGCACTTGGGAGGCAGAGGCAGGCAGATTTCTGAGTTTGTGGCCAGCCTGGTCTACAGAGTTCCAGGACAGCCAGGGCTATACAGAGAAACCCTGTCTCAAAAAAAAAAACAAAAAAAACAAAACAAAACAAAACAAAAACAAAAAACAAAAAAAGGAAGAAAGGAGAAAAAGAAAGAAATTAAAATGCTAATCTATTTGGGTTTTGAGATGGGTCTTGCCCTAGAACTGAAGAATTCATTCCTCTATCTTGAGGCCTAAGATTCCTACCTCACCTTTCCTCAGGCTGAGACTACAAGCATGAGTTATAAAATTCATATTTCAGCATCTACAAATGGCTGTACTGGAGCATAGCTGCCCTAATCCATTTACTTCCCACCCGTGACTGTCCTCACATTTCCGTGACACAATCAGCAATGACTCACCAGAGCGGACTACATAACACACAATAATCTCTTGGCCTTTATTTAAAACAAACAATCAAAAAAACCAAATAAACATTGCTGACCTATACAAATCAGACCAACAGTAAATCCCAGAAAAATTCATGAGCACATATGTGCATACATACATACATTTAGACATATACAAAAAAAAGAAGGAAAAAGAGAAAGAAGATAAAATGAAATGTGATTCACCTTTTTGTCATTAAATGATGTTTCTCTCCAGAAGACATGTTTTCCATCTGAAATAAGCAGTTGCAAAACTGACCCATGGGGCTGAGAGACGGCACAGCAATGAGAACAGAGATTTGGTTCCCACCACCCACATCAGGTGACTCACAACAAGCTCCAGGGGACATGACATCCTCCTGTGGCTTCCGCAAGCACTGCACACACATGCTGCACATATGGGCATGCATACATATAAATAAAAGTTATTAAGTTTTTAAGAATTACAAATTTTAAGAATACCTATAATCCCAGCACTTAGTCGGTGGAGGCTGGGGGATTAGCCTCCATGCCCTACACCTAAGATGAGTTTAGTAGTAGAAACTTAGAAGTTGTCTGACAAGTCCAGCATGGCGTTGGTAAGGGTGGAATGACATGGTTGCTGGCTATGGAACGGGGCCAACAAGGCATAGGCATCCACGAGTGTCCATGGCTTCTTTGTATAATAATGTACATATTTTCGCATTCATCCTTCAAGGTATGTCCTCCCTGTCAGCATTAATGACTCTGAGATAATCAGAGGTGGCCTGAGTCTAGAGGCGAAAGTGTGACTAATGCCTCAGCAAAATGATAGACTGCTAGAACCTTCAGGACAGCATGAGTTCAAATATATATTCAAATCTATATATATATTTTTTTTCTCAACTATGTAAAATGTAAGGGTGCAATATGAATTATATTGGGGGATTCACAAATCTAAAGGAACAAAAGCAGTTTTGCTGTCAGCCACCTTGTCAGAAAGATATTAAGGAAGAATATGAAAAGATTTAGGGAGTGGTGATAGCAGGAGATCCCACCCACCTAAGATTTTGTTTATGCTTACAAGGGCAGGCAGTTTCCTGAGTTTAGGGCTGGGGACATGGCAATGTTAGGTCTAGGTGTGGTAGAAATAGTAATTTCAGGGTGGGTTCCCACCTAACCAGTCTATTGTCTGTGCTTATAAGAGGTGGGCAGAATTCCTTTGCAATGTTAAAAAAAAAAAAAAGTATGTGTTCTTGCTGTCCCCTAAGAATCAAAGGGCTGGGGTCATGAGAGGCTGATTCATAGGACAATCAAAGGGGGACCTGGTGTAAATGACTGGATTGTTGTGTAAAATAAAAGACTGGGCTTGTGATCTGCAAGAGATGAGCTATCCAGATAATTTTTTAGAATAGCAAGAAAGAACTGCTTGGAGAATTGTCTTGATCAGCTAAAGAAGTCAGGACAAAAACTCAAGTAGGGCAGGAATGTGGAGGCAGGAGCTGATGCAGAGGTCATGGAGGGGTGCTGCTTACTGGCTTGCTCTTCATGGCTTACTCAGCCTGCTTTCTTACAAAACCCAGCACTGTCAGCCAGAGAATAGCAACATCTACAAGGGGTGGAAGGCATGGAACACCAACTAAGAAAATGCCCTACAGGCTTAGCTACAGCCCAATCTTAGGAAGGCATTGCCTTCTCTTTTTTTTTCTGTCCATAATTTATTTTTTGATTCACCTTACATCCCAGTTACAGCCCCTTCCCTCCTCTCTTCCCAGTGCTGCCCTTACAAGTCTCCCCACCCCAGTTACCCAACCACCTTCTCCTTAGGGAGGGGTACGCTTCCCCTGGGTACCACTAAGCACCTCCTCTCCCACTGAGGCCCATTCAGGCAGTCCAGGTAGGGGAAGGGGATCCAATGCAAGGCAATGGAATCAGAGACAGCCTATGCACACATATACATCTATATTCTTGGATGCATTTTTATGTTAAAATTTACCAACCCAATATTGGTCGCCTATATCATACTTTCTATTTTGTTTTTTATAGATTTATAGATTTTATTAATTTTTGGTTAGCATAAAAATAATACAAAAAATGGTATATTATTACATGTTATTATATGTTTTGTTCTCATTTATTCCTCTCAACACATATTTTTCTAACTAAAATACTTTTATTTTTTAATATTTATTCATTTTTAGGGGTATGTATTAAACAACTGAGCATGTGTACTTCTTAAGAAAACTAACAAAGATCTGGAGAGATAGCTCAGTAGGTTTGGAACACTAGCTGTTCTTCCAGAGCATCCAGAACCCACATGGCAGCTCAGAATCATCTCCAATTTCAGGCAAGCAAATGCCCTCTTCTGGCCTCTGCTGGTACTGCATGCACATGATATTAATAATTTTATATATATGCAAAACATCCATACACATAAGATAATACAAATTGAGGGATTTTCTTTAGCAGCATACCAATATACTTTTTTTTTTGGTTTTTCGAAACGATTTCTCTGTGTAGCCCTGGCTGTCCTGGAAGACCTGTCTGTAGACCAGCCTGGCCTTGAACTCAGAAATCTGCCTGCCTCTTTATCCCAAGTGCTAGGATTAAAGGCGTGTGCCACCACTGCCCAGCTACAAGTATGCTTTTATTTTTACAAAGACTGTTTTTATATTTTGCATATGAGTGTTTTGCCTGAATGCATGCCTGTGTGTCATGTGTGTGCGGTGCCTATGAAGATCATATATATATATAAATATATATATATATATATATATATATATATATATTTAAGATACTAGGTAGGTGATAGATAGATGATATATATGTGTCATTTAAATATGTCATATATTTAAAATACTTTTTTGCTGTTTCGCTTTAAAGTCCAAAAGGCCTACTTATTCTTTTTATTCTTGACCATCCCTTCACTGTTTTGTTATTGTTTTTTTTTTATGTTCTAAAGTAAAACAGCAAATGGTGAATGGATACAGTTTGAATATTAGTTAATATTTCTATTTATGTTGATGAGTAACATGTCCAACAGAAGTTCTAACTATGATAAACAAATGAATCAGGTGTGTTTACATGTGGGTATTACAAATAGAACTATTTTACTGAGATCACCAACCACTGAAGTCACCAGAAATAGTAGCTGGGGTCGTGTCAAGGAGCTTACGACTTTGGTGTAGTTGGGATGAAGTAAAGCAGGGTAGGTTTAAACTCATAAGATGTTTTTGGGCTACATAGAGGCAACTCCTTTCTCCATTTTACAGTTATTAAAGTTATTGATGAGGAGCGGCAGCTTATTGAGGGAAAGGAGTTGCAAAAAGCTGACGTTGTGTGTGCTAAGAAAAGAAAGAAAGCAGCGGTGTCATTCAAAGCTGAGGAGCAAATGGTCTCCTGTAAAACGATGAAGCAGTGTATATCTATAATGAGATATAGAGTCCCTGTTACCCAGATTGGCCATCCTCAGAGTTTAAAGAATTAAAGAGGCATCAATAAATACCAGTGTTAGACAGAGACGATTAAAAAAGGCCTTAATATTAAAATCAAACCGCCAAGCGAGACAATCCACAAGGGCACAAAGATTAACAGCAAGGTAAGAGAGGATACTGCAGAGGAAAGAGGTGAAAACAACTCAGCCATTTCTGAACGCCATTCCTCAGGCAAATGAACACTAGGAAACTATAACTGTTAAGAAATGCTATGTTTTTGCACCTGTACATTTTTACTGAGCTCAGAATTGGAAGTTAGAGGCTAACTTCTTCAACTATTCAACAGTATTTGATTGTCATAAAGATGTCATAAAGAATGAGTTTTCAAAGGCCGGGCATGGTGGCGCACGCCTTTAATCCCAGGACTCGGGAGGCAGAGGCAGGCGGATTTCTGAGTTCGAGGCCAGCCTGGTCTACAAAGTGAGTTCCAGGACAGCCAGGGCTATACAGAGAAACCCTGTCTCGCAAAAAACAAAAACAAAAACAAAAAGAATGAGTTTTCACAATATCCCATTGCTATGTGAAGGGCAGCAATCGAGACTATTCCAGAGGATTCGAGTTCTTCCCCTACAGAATAAGAAGAGGCTCGCATGAAAGTCCCCTAAGGCAGGGGCAACCAGAGTTCAAGATGTGGGCGTGGTAACAGCCGGAAAGTCTGCCTCCAGATTTTCAAACGCAAAACACGTGGGAAATACTCATACGGACTAAGTGTGAGCTTCCGGGCACCCGTAGTCCAATGTCAATGGCCCGAGCGCCGGAAGTGATTTGTGGGCAGCGTCTCTTCCGGGTAGAAAATAGCTGGAACTTTCACCAGTGTTCAGTCTGCCGCCAGCCCCCGGGGAACTATGGAGGCCCCGCGACCGGCAGGGACATTCGTGGTGGTAGGAGGTGGCATCGCTGGCGTCACGTGTGCCGAGCAGGTTCGTGGGCGCGTGCTCCGCCCCTTCTGGACCCTGTTGTCGTGGTTACGGGAGATTGCGGCGGGCGGCACCGCTTCGCGGGTCGCTCTTCCGGCTTTTCCCCACGCCCACTCGGCGGCGCCGCTGGTGGGGAGGCTGCGCAGAGCCCCGTTGTAGCGTTTGGGGCCAGGAGTAGACAGTGCCTAATTAGCTAGGAATCCAAAATCGAACCAGACTCCGGGTGGAATAGTGTGCCAGTGGGCAGGAGACCTTGGCGTTTGGACAGAAAATTCTCCCACTTTTCAGATTTCCTTCACACATGAAATTTAGTTTCTTGATAAGTGCCACGACGTTAATAAATAATTTCAACGTTACCTTGAACTCCAAAGATAAAATTTCATGTCTAGCAGAAGTTTGGGGCAAAGGACTACAGATGAGGAAATTCTAATCATGATAAACAAATGAATCAGATGTGTTTACATGTGCGTATTACAGAAAAGAACTATTTTGTTGCGATCACCAACCGCTGAAGTCACCAGAAATAGTAGCAGGAAGTGTTTTTTGAGTTGTTAAACTTGGGTGGTGCAGCTCCTGTTTATCCATCAAAGAGTTCATATTCCAAGTCACGTCATCACTGTGTTACCTTAATCTTAGGAGTTACTGGTAGGAGTGAATTAAGGTAAGGGGTAATTAACTTCTCTTAATGTGTAAAGATTACCAAATAGAGAAGAAAAACATACTCCACAGTGTAGCCTTCATGGGAAGAAAGCATGACTTAAATTGCAAGCAGAGAAGCTGATAAGAGACAGAAGCAAGGAAGACTGCCAGAGTTCAGACCACATAGGTTGATACGACTTGCTGTGTTTAATGAAAGTCTGCAAATAGATGGTTTCGAGTTAGGGGTGAAAGCTTTGTAAATTTGATTAGCTACAGTGTGTGTGTTAAGGGCAAATGGTCGACAGCTGTGTGAAGCAGGAAGCTAACCTGTAGATAGTTCTCAGGAGTATTAAGTTTTGAGAACTTGATCCAACAAGAAATGTACAAGATAGATTACAGAATATGAAGAGGAAACAAAGGCAGAGAGTGGTCAGATATAGGACATTCAAATAGGTTGAGTCACAGGACTGTTGTATGGCCTGAGGGCGTGGGGTTGAGGGTGCTGAGCTTCGTGGGACATGAGCAGGGACATGGGACAGGCAGTGGAACAGAATCCAAGATGAGCAAACGACCACCCCCCTCCGGAGTGTAGGGAAAAGGTAGAAATCGTGAAACTGCTGCATGTTAAGTCTTTGTGTTTTGTTAAGCTAAGGTTCAAATGGCTCTGTCTTCCCTGAGTATGTACTAGTCAGAGAGGGAGTGTGAGGGCCATGGGAAGAGTGATGCTGAGATTCTGTCTCATATCGCAGCCTTGCTTTAATTTTATCCTCAGCGAAGGCAAGTAAAAACACTACTTTAAAATGAATGGAAGTAAGTAAGCAGTCTGTAATTGGCTGTATAGCTTTAAACTGGTATATGGAATAAGTCGGCCAAAGATACTGCTGTAGTGGTTTTAGGTCTTTGTTCTCCTTTATCGTGACTGTACTGTTCATCTTATCACTGTAAGGGTTTACCATCACCAGTGCTGTGGCACTGTGGCTAACACTCAGAATAACACGATTTTACATGTGAGACACTGACGGTTTATTACTTACAGTGCCATAGCACCATGACAGCATCATTTACTCAGTAATGCCTGATGTTCTCTCTCCTGTCCTTTCTCCTTAAAACTCAGCTGGCTGTCAGTTTCCCAGAGGAAGACATTCTCCTAGTCACAGCCTCTCCTGTTATCAAAGCCGTTACAAACTTCAGACAGGTGAGAGGCTCGGCGGAAGATGTGACACAGTTCCCTTTGAACTGTGTGTTGAATTTGTTCTGTCTTGAGAAGTCTGAAGCTTTTTTTCCATTAAAAGTCTACATGTTCAATTGTTCAATGTATATTAGATAGTTACTTTTAACTGAACTAGAAAATTCTGAGATTTTAACTTTTATCTCTTAATAAGACAAATCTCATTGTGTGTATTCATATAGGCCTCTAGGTTCCTTGGTAACTCAAAAAAAAAAAAAAAACAATGTAAAAAGCTCCTGAAAATAGGCATGTTGCAAAAGCCATACAGTCAGATTCCCATGCAGTGTTTGAAGAGCAGCCAAGGTTAATTACTGATCTGCAGAGTTCTGTGTAATGGTTTACACAAACTAGGGAGTTTGATCTGTAGGGGTCTGAAGGATTGTTTGTGGTTGAAGACATGGCAGCAGAGCCCAGTTCTCACTCCACTGTATAACGCATGTGGTAATCCACTTTCTGTCAACATGGCAACGTGCCAGAGAGTGTCAACCTCAAGGGACGGGATGAAAGAGGAGGAAGGGGGTCGGTCAGTCCATGATTAGGTGGCTCAGTGTTCTCTCCTGCAAGAAGGTGGAGCATGGCAGCCAGTGTGTGCTAGAACAAAGCTGCCCACTGCTCGTCAGCTGAAGGACTGAGTTGTAGTCTTGCTCCACAAGGAGCCTAATGTCCCTGCCTTAGGCTCCACCACCCAGAGACCGCCAGACCTTTAACTTGTGGGTCTTTGGGAGATATAAGAGATCAAACCGCAGCACTGCAGTGGGCTAGCCTTGTTTGTGAGTATGAAGCAGTACTGTATAAGACAAAGGAATAACTCCTTAACATGTGCACTGAAAAGTCTGTTTGATCTCATAAAGGTTTCTAAAGTACTGGAAGAATTTGATGTTGAAGAACAGCCAGGTACTATGCTGGAAAGTCGCTTTCCCAACATTAAGGTCATCGAATCTGGAGTAAAGCAGTTGAAAAGTGAAGACCATGTAAGACTTCTTCCTGTTAAATGATATGTTTGCACTGTTAAATCCCGGGGTTTGCTTCTTTTCTCCTAAGCATACTTCTGTCTCCACTATTATCTAAGCCCCTAAACTCTGTAGGCTAGAGGCATGAGTCCCGTTATTAGATAAGTCACCTGCTGGGATGAGCTCTGTGCTTCCGTTTACATGCTTCAGATTCTGGTGGTGTTTGTAGAATACCCATGATCCAACACAAGGCACTGACATACAGCGGAAATAACACTGGGTACTTGGTCCTATGAATTGTCCGTGTCATGGGGAGTGTAGGCTACATTATAATAGTTTACAGAAGTACAGTCATGAAATTGCCATCAAAGCTCAGGTGGCCAAGATCCAGTAAGACTTGACAGAGGGAGTGACAAGCTTGAGCTGGGCTTTTTAAAGATGGTGAGTTAGGAGTTTCGAAGTAGAAAAGGGCATTCTAAGAACTGTAGCCCCCACAGAAGGAAGCAGGGAAGACAGATGGTGAGTCGGTGAGATTAGCGGGTTGTGGAAAGGAGGCTGGTGAGCAAGCCTAAGAACATAAGATTGAGTGACTTCAGGGTTATTTGATAGCCATTTGGCATTGTAACAGTGTGGATATTACAGCATTGTGAGATACAGCTAACATTAACGTTGAGGTGAACTGAGCTGAAGCGAGTAGCTCTTGGCCAACCTCAGGTCACAGCCCACTTGGAGCTGCCCAAGGTAAGCAGGGCCGGGTTGGCAGGCACAGAATGATTGAAAAGGGTCCAGGTTTGAGCTAAGTTTACCAGCTCCTCAAGGTGTTCCTCCTCACACAGGAGCCTCAGGGATGCTGTGTCTGCATGCGAGCTTTAGGAAAGATGGGAACGGTGTCTGTAGTTGTCTCTGTAAACAGCTCTTAAGTTATGAGTAAAACTCAGTTCACTAAGAACAAAGGAAAAAGTGCCTTGTTCCATGAAAGACAAAAAATTTGAACTCCAAATCACAGTGAGTATTCCTTGTTATGGAAACAGAGTCCAGATAATAGCTCAGTTATTTTTTACAAGTGGAAGTGAGCTCTTAAAGGCATAGTATACAGGGACACTTACAAATCAGAATGTCTCCCAGTGACATCCGACAGCATCCCATGTGTGGTTCCAATCTCCATCTCTTGTATGTCACCTGTTAGGTTATAGGAATTCTGGCTTTTGCTCTCATGTAGCTCAGGCTGTCCTTAACCTCCTGATTCTCTTGCCTCCTCTCTCAGTCCTGAGACAACAGATGTGTCACTGCCGTGCCAGCCTGCACTTCCACAGCTACTTCCAAAAAGTTAGCAATAGCTGATTTAAAAAAAAAAAATGTTTTGCATTTTAACCCATCTAAATGTGAATTAGTTTAAAACTCTGGTCAGTGACTTTGCCTTCTGTTTGCCAGACCAAATTCTGAAGGGAGACTGGTACGAAGTTTCTATGTGAGCTAAACTCTGTTGGGTTATGGGGTTGCTCATTGGTGGAAAGTATGTGGGTAATAAAAGCCTCAGTGGAGAGTGAATGCTGTGATGCCAGAGTTTGCCAACTCATACATCTGGCCCAGATGTGAACCCATTCACCGTCCATATTCTCCTAGTGGCAAGTACTTCTCAGCTGTTTACCTTCTAAAAGGTACTAGTTATATGCAAGTTTTTCATTCCACATTAAGGCACAAAATGTAACTTTAGACTCACTAATGTTGACATAGCTTTAAAGCCATGGTGCACTAGTTTTTGAGGTCAGCATGTTTTCCACTTGAATTAAAACACAGCATTCCATGATCAGGCCTGGTGTACTCCTGTGCTGAGGGCACTTTGGAGGGGAGACAGGAAGATCAGGACCTCGAGGCCATCCCCAGACACACTAGACATTGGCGGCTGTGTCGGCTGCATGAGAGCCTGCAGGACAAAACAGAACAAAAGCATTTTCTTAAATGTACACATTTTTTTAAAAGTGCACACGTAAAATCTCACTATTAAAGCTAGTAAATATTACTAAAGCTATTGTTACTTGTACTTAATAATTAAAATATCTTAACACATTTAATATTTCATTTTTCAAAAGACATAACTTCAACATGCACTGATCATTTGAACCCATTACAAGTGTAAAGATTATTAAGGTATAATACAGTTAGAATCACACAGTCTTCAGAAGCAGGGGGCGGGGGGATATCATTTTAATTTGAGGTCAGCATAATTCTGAGAGTCTCGTAATGCAAAACTCTTTGTTTCAGAGGAGGAAGCCTAGTGTCCATCTGATTCTCCACATAAATTATGGCCAGTGCTTATCACCCCCTCAATTAGCTTTAGTAGCTCTGAGCATGGAACGCCCCCAAGAAGCAGCCTCTAGTATCTCCTGGTTTGCTTTTTTCTGAAACTTTTCTGCTTTCCTTGCCTGCCCTGGGTTTACAGTGCATCTTCACAGAAGACGGTCGTGAATTTGTATATAAGAAACTCTGTCTGTGTGCTGGAGCTAAGCCAAAGTTAATCTACGAGGGAAATCCACGTGTACTGGGAATCCGTGATACAGACAGTGCTCAGGTAATGTCTACAGGGGGCGTCTGTGAAAGGGAAAGTGAGTTTCCTCGTGAATCGTGCTTCACTGACCAATAACTCCTACAGTGTCACACGAAGGCAATTCTGACCCGTCATCATTCAGAGGCCACAGGATGGCTATGCTTTACTGCTGCCAACTTCACTTTGCTAATGAGGACAAAGACAGTGCTTGGCATTATCTTTTGTACCAACACATGTTCATCACTCCATATTGGGAATGTGAGATGTGTACCTAACAGTGTAACAATCATGTTAAATCATACTGAGCTTTCCCAGTAATTCCCCAGCAAGAAACAACCTCAGTAACATTTGCAAGGCCTTTGCAGGACTTGCTTGGCTTGTTGCTCTGCCCTGTAACAAGCAAGCCTTCCCAGTAAGACTGCACTCCGTCCATGCAGCAAGGCAGCCTTCGTTTGTAAAGTATGTCAGGGTTTTATCACCGCTTGTTACCAGGAAGCTTTCTGGTTTCATCTCCACACCCAACAAAGGTGTGATTGCTTTCCATGTATATGACCCATACTCTTAAAAGCAGCTTACGGTTTCCTCAGGCTACTGTTGCCTTAATAACTTGGGAATTTAGAGGAAACTTTAGCAGAGCCAACTAGCTTCATATGAACAGTTAGGCTTACGTGACCAGGGCACACACACTAGTGACTGCTTCAGCTTAGCCTTCTAGTCCACGAACTCACTGACTCCCAGGAGGCCCTGCTACACAGGCAGCTGCATGGACCATGGGAAGGCATGTGTATTAGTTAGGGTTTTACTGCTGTGAACAGACACCATGACCAAGGCAAGTCTTATAAAAAACAACATTTAATTGGGGCTGGCTTACAGATTAAGAGGTACAGTCCATTATCATCAAGGTGGGAGCATGGCAGTATCCAGGCAGGCATGGTTCAGGAGGAGATGAGAGTTCTGTCTTCATCCAAAGGCTGCTAGTGGAAGACTGACTTCCAGGCAACTGGGGTGAGAGTCTTAAGCCCACAGCCACAGTGACATATCTACTCCAACCAGGTCACACCTATTCAAACAAGGCCACACCTCCAAATGGTGCCACTCCCTGGTCCAAGAATATACAAACCGTCACAGCATGTAACTAACTGGGTGCATACAGATAGTGTGCATTAGGGGGGGTTATGTTAATATTTCCTTAAACATTGCAGAGAACATGGATCAGAATCCGTGGTACAAGTTGGGAGGAGGGTGAGAAAGGGATGGTTTCCTCATCCCAGGGTAACTACTGAGTGCTCCTTGTGTGTAGTTACTGTAAGGCAGTGCTCGTCAGTCTTCCTAATGCTGTAACTCTTTAGTACAGAATTGGAATTTTGTTAGTTATGAATCATAATGTGCAGAATATCTGGTATGCGATCCCTGTGCAGGGTTGTTTGACCCACAGGTTGAGAGCCACAGTTCTAAGGTAAATGAATACTGAGTAGTGCATCCTGTGTGCCTTTCGTCTCTGTGCCCGTTTGTTGTAGGCCTTCCTGAAGACCTGTGACCTGTGAGTCAGTTTTAGTTGATGATGTAAGTTTTTATATGAACTTGATGGCAGGGGTTAGAGGGGAGCAATGAAATCTGTGTTCTGATGTCATTCTATAGCAAGGAACACCTGAACTTGTAAGAGTGACAGAAACAGCCACAGGCTACTTGGAGCTCATCTTGATTTTTTTTTTTTGGTGGGGGGAAGAGGGGGTTAGGGGTAACAGGAGTGGTATGAGGAAAGGTGGTGCAAGAGGCACAAATTGTCCTAAAATGGTAAACATTTCTCCAGTGAATGTTAGACCATTCCTGTCTGCTGCTCTTTAAACTTCATGTACATGGTGTCGTCGTCGTCGTTCCCACTCAGACACTGGAAGACGTGGTGCCTTTGTTCCTTTTAGTGTGCAGCACAGGGCTTAGGAGGTTAAGAAGGTCCCCAGTCATCTCGTTACAGCTGCTAAAGCCAAGGACTCCTATTCCATGTGCCCTGCTTCTCAGTCCCGACAACTGCAGGAGGTGAGGGACTCTGTACCCAGGGCCTGCCTGCCAAAAGGGACAGGTTCAGTCATAACTGGGTGTCTCTTGCTGAGGCTCTCGGGGCCTTAAAATGTGACAGAACGACAAGGGACTCTAGAGAAGTGCTGTTGTCACGACCACAAGTGACATCCCAGGCGCAAGGGGAGGCCATAATGGTAATTGAGTATGGGTGCCCTGGCACAGGGGGAATAAGTTTTATTTTCTTGTCCACCAGTAAACCCTGTAAAATGTCCATGATTCAAATATCATCAATGATGCCTGTATGCTGTCAAAATGCTATCTCATGATTTCTTCCTAACACAGGAATTTCAGAAAGAGCTTGCAAAAGCCAGGAGGATAATGATTGTCGGGAATGGTGGCATTGCTCTGGAGCTAGCGTGAGTATGTCTCCCACACTGAAGGTCTGCTTAGATTGTGTGATTATTGGCAGATGAGAAGGCGCATCTTAAGAGAGAAGTATACATGCTTCACTCTATTTTCAAAGAGAAAGCCCGACCTGCAGAGATATCTCCCTAAACATGGCAGGTCCAGAATGTGTTTGACCTGGGCGGGTCTCATGATGTGTTCTACAAGGGACCACGGTTCAATGATCGGCACGTGTGTGCCTTTAGCAATTTCTAGTCACTGCTTCTACATCACCTGTCTAGCTGGCAAAGCCCAGTTTGTTGTGCTGGTTAGGGTGTGTGTTATTCTTATGTCTTAATCTGTGGTTTGAAGAAATGAGAACACATTAATACAAAATATTTTCATCTTAAGAAATTTCAAAAGCCAGGCGTGGTGGTGCACGCCTTTAATCCCAGCACTCAGGAGGCAGAGGCAGGTGGATTTTTGAGTTTGAGGCCAGCCTGGTCTACAAAGTGAGTTCCAGTACAGCCAGGACTATACAGAGAAACTCTGTCTCGAAAAACCAAAAGAGAGAGAGAGAGAAATTTCAAGTTTAGTAAATACTGAGAATTTAAAGCAGCTGACAGTTCGTTAGAACTGCATGAAGATGTTAGCCTGCGAATCTCCTTCCAGCTTTCTTACACGAGCAGCTACAAGAGCCAGGGGTGAAGCAGCGTTTCAGTCCTGTCAGGTCGTTCCCATCCAGCTACTGTCACTGTTCTCTTTGCAGCGGGATAAAGTGCTGCCTACCCCTCGAACTGTGGAAGCACGATGGAGTGGTGTTGGTGTTCGCTGAACACCAAACTGACAGCCATTGTGATACACAGCCCATGCCATCACTGGATGTATTCAGT
This sequence comes from Mus musculus, assembly GCF_000001635.26. Classification (NCBI taxonomy): domain Eukaryota; kingdom Metazoa; phylum Chordata; class Mammalia; order Rodentia; family Muridae; genus Mus; species Mus musculus. The sequence goes on from NC_000072.6 coordinate 142,354,460, forward strand.
AAAGTGGACCAGCCTGCTTTAGTATTCATCCTAGTCTAACGCTCACTGCCCCTAAAGTGAGCTCCACTGCTCTGTGCAGTCCGCGTCCGTCACCTCCGCTGCACATAGCAGGCGTTCAGGGTTTCTCCTTGGCTTTCCTACAGGAGACTGTACCATTCCTCCTAGGTATGAAATTGAAGGCTGTGAAGTAGTTTGGGCCATAAAGGATAACGCCATTGGGAATACATTCTTTGACGCGGGTGCAGCAGAGTTTCTGACTTCCAAGCTCATGTCTGAAAAATCAGAGGCTAAAATTGCACATAAAAGAACTATATATACAGTTGAAGGTAAGTACAGTATCTGGCTCATTTCATTCAGATGAAAAACTGGATTTTTAAACTGTAAGAAAATTCAGTAAAAAAGTATTCAGGAGGCAGGAATGTGAGTATTTATTTCTTCATCTTTATATGAAATGTTCAGATTAGAAAATACATAGGGCTTACTCCGGAAGACCCAACAAGCAGCTGAAAGAGTTAGATGCAGATATTTGCACCCAACCAATGGACAGAAGCTGCTGACCCCTGTTGTTGAATTAGGGAAGGCTGAAAGAAGCTGAGGAGAAGGGCAACCCTGTAGGAGGACCAGCAGTCTCAATTAATCTGGACCCCCGAGATCTCACAAACACTGGACCACCAAACAGGCAGCACACACCAGCTGATATGAGCCCCCAACACACATATACAGTAGAGGACTTCCTGGTCTATGTTCATTCAGAGATGATGCACCTAACCCTCAAGAGACTGGAGGCCCCAGGGAGTTTAGAGGTCAGATGGGGTGGGAGGTGGGGACATCCATGTGGAGAGCGTGGGTGGTGGAAGGTGGAGGGGACGGGAATAAAATATGGAGTGTAAAATTAATTAATTAATTAATTAATTAATTAATTAATTAAAAGAAAAGAAAAGAAAGAAAATACATAGGGACTGAGAGATGGGTCAGTGTAACTACTGACCTTTCAGAAGACCCAAAGCTGATTCCCAGTACCCACATAGAAGCCCACCACATCTGCAACTCTAGTCCCAAGGGACACAGCACCCTGTCTCGGCCTTTGAGGGAACCAGGAACACAAGTGCTGGACAGATACATGCAGATAAAACACCCGCACATATTTTTTTTTTGTTGTTAATTATAAAAGGGTATGGTGGCATGCACCTTTAATCACAGAACACAAGCAGTGGCCTCTCTGAGTTCTAAGCTAGCCAAGGCTACAGAGTAAGACCCAATCTCAAAAGCAAAACAAAACAAAATTTGAGCAACTTTCTTTGAAGTTAATTAAAAATAGAAAATAACACACACCTTTAATCCCAGCACTCGGGAGGCAGAGACAGGCGGATTTCTGAGTTCGAGGCCAGCCTGGTCTACAAAGTGAGTTCCAGGACAGCCAGGGCTATACAGGGAAACCCTGTCTCGAAAAACCAAAAAAAAAAATAATGTGTGTGTGTGTGTGTGTGTGTGTGTGTGTGTGTGTGTGTGTGTGTGTGTGAATTTTAAATAATTGGCCCATTTGCAAAACCGTTGCTACAATTGAGCATTGTCCATGACTATTTTCTACAAAATCCACTAAGGACAATACTTAGTAATTTAATTTTAATAATCTTCCAAGAAGTTTTTGGCTTATAAAATTCAAAATGAATTTTCTAAATTTTGGAGACAATACAAATTGACAGAATTCAAAATCTAATAGCTAATTTGTGTACTCATTAAATTAGCAAGTAGACTGAGAAGACACACTGGGTGCTTACAGACAGTGTGTGGGTGCACGGTTACCCGCTCAGCGGCTGTGTCCTAGGCACTCAATGAAGAAAGCCGCTAATAGAGTGACAGTGCCACCATGGTGTGTGCCTGCATGCAAGTGCCGCCATGCTGCGTGCCTGCATGCAACAGTGCCACCTTGCTGTGTGCCTGCATGTGAGATTCAAGACACTGCACAAAGGGTTCAGAGATTCTTTACCTAGCAGTTTTCAAATCACCTGTATTCATTTCTTAGAAGCAAAGAAGGAAACCAGAACCAAATCTAAAGCTGATTATGTGGGCAGTGCCCTTGGACCAGACTGGCACGGAGGCTTGGCTTTGAAAGGAACTGAAGAGGTAGGTTTCCATAAACCAGCGAAACCTGTCCAAACGCCAAACTCCTGGGTCACTTGACTTAAAGCATACCGTGCAGGAAAGGTCTTCAAAGCCACTGTACCAGTTGACCACCCAAAACAGCAAATATGAAAACTGGCTAAGACAGCTGTTCATCTGGAGACACCGACATACAGATACAGGGATAACCGCAGTTCTCTGTCGTCTGCTAAAGTCACTTAGATGCTCCACTGCTCTTACAAGGGTTGTTAGGTGGAGGCTAACATGTACGTCATATTTCTAACTGAATAAGCAGATGACTTGCTATCTCTTATCTCGACATACACTTTAATGTTTTAGGTTACAAAAAAAGCCATCATTCAGATATTGCAGGAATACAAATATGTGTATTTATTTTGAAACTTCCAGGTTTAAGTGGGTGGGAGGGGAGCTGGCTAAATGATATCTAACTGGGGATAGGAATGACATGAAATCACTGCTCCTGGATTCTTGGGTCTCCTAAGATTGCACTTTAACATCTCCTGAAGGTTTTAAGAGTCCTTCAGCAAACACGGCTGCCTGCTGTTTCCTCATTGCTCCCTTCTGATAGAGCACACGGCCAGGGGGACCACACTGAAGCTCTGCAGATATCACTTCCAGGCCCCTTCACTCGCCATTCGCTTGGCCTTCCCGTGCTGGGTGGGTGGCTCCTGCTCCCCCTGTTGCCCTCAGCCTGAGAGGCTTCCCGGGAAGCTCTGCCTGTCCCTGTCTACACAGGCACCGTCTGAAGCCTGCTGACCAGTAGTTATTTTGCTTCCAGTTTTCTCACAGTGTTCACATTGAAACCAGATGTGAAGTAAAGAAAATCTACCTTGAAGAGGAATTTAAGATTATGAAGAAAAAGTCCTTGGCTTTTCCAAAGGACCACCATAAGTCAGTTACAGCTGATAAAGGTAAAAGGAAAGTTATTACTTAAGTTAGTCTTGCTATATTTTAAACTGCTCAATTTCATATAAAATTTGGCCTAACTACAGGCCCTCATTTCACTAATTCCATGTTATGCAACTTTCCATTTTACTTGTCAAATCTTTGGTAGGATTTGGACCATCATAACCCAACCCAGTCAGTCAGTATTTCACAGATCAAAACAAAACAGCTTTCATAAGTACCATGCCTTCTTCATTAAAAAGCCTGTGTGTTTGGGACTAAGTGCAGATCCCCAGACTTCCTGTACAGCACGTGTGAGCTGTGGGATCCTCCACACGCCGTCCTGTGAATAATCAACTCTGCCGTCAGGCAGCTCATGTCCTGTTGTCTTCCAGCTGTTTGTACAAAAGGAGATGGTAGAGTTCACAGGGAGTCTGAACAGTGAGGAAAAACATCAACAAGAAAAAGTAGGTGGGCTGGAGAGGTAGCTCAGCAGTTGAGAGACTGCTCTTCCACACGGTGGCTCACAACCATCTGTAATGGGATCTGATGCTCTTGTCTGGTGTGTCTGAAGGCAGCAACAGTGTACTCATATCATAAAATAAATCATTGATAAAGGAAGAAAAAGAAAAAAAGAGGATTAAGCACTGAGTGACATGAAGTGTTAATCAAACTGTTTCACAGGTAGTTTAGAAAGTGATCGTGCTTAGTCTCCTTTAGAGTACCGTGCTCTTGAAGCTGCCAGGTACAAGACTGCCATTGCGCTCAGTTGTCTCGGCCAATGGACCTTCAGAAAATAAAGTGGCCTTCCTTCTGAAGCCGTCTGTCTTCTCGCCGTTCCTGTAACATTCACATGACGCTGTGGATAACTGCTACAGATGACACTTGAGAACCTTTTTCTTTTCTTTAAAGAAATGTGGCCTGTGTATGTGGAACTGACCAATGGGACAATATACGGCTGTGATTTCCTTGTCAGCGCTACAGGAGTCACCCCAAACGTACACCCTTTTCTTCATAGAAACAATGTAAGGTGAATTCTTTCCACTTGCCTATTTCTTATAGTCCTCATCTTTATCGTGTCTAGGTTTCAAACAGCCATCATTTTAGTATTAGCTGTAACCCAAGATGGCAGCAACACGTGATTTACAGTATTCTCTTCTACTTAGCGTCCAGCAGTTAACATCCGCTTAAGACCATCTGGAGCCATAGCTTCCAGTTTGTTTATCTAAAGGTTGGTGACAGACTAACCTGTAAGCGTTCCCAAGAGTAAAGCTTACAGACTGTTATATTAGCATTTAGCTTTTCAAGTCTTAAAGGATGTTCTGCTGATTGGGGCTGGGTACACACTGACTGTTGGGTGTTTCTGAGGTTGAGATTCTGGGACATTTGGATCTGTTCAGTAGGAGTCTGGCCAGGGGTGTGCACTCCGCAGCTCCTTTACCTTTCTGACAGAGCTTGGCATCCATCAGCACGTACAGGCCCGACTTGCTCACTAGTGAAAAGTCACGCTCTGACCTTGTCATCCTTATACTAATGAAAAGCTGCTCAGTTTGCTCTAGGAGAAGATGGCGGCCTGAGAGTGGATGACCAGATGCGCACGTCACTTCCTGATATCTATGCTGCTGGAGACATCTGCACTGCGTGCTGGCAGCCGAGTCCAGTCTGGCAGCAGGTGAGCCTGCACGTGTAACTGTGTGTCTGTTAGTCCATGAGAAATACAGCACTGGCTACCGATGAGTCCAGCTGTCTGTGGCAGCTTTTCTACTTTAAATTGAAGCCACTGGAGCCAATTTCTGATGAGTAGCTAGAATCCCACGTTAAAGTCACACAGTATTACAGTAGACTGAAATGTTTTTAATTTATAAAGTTGTGGGCGTTAACCTTTCTCTTTTGCTTAACCCCTCCAGAGCAATTACATCTTTATAATTTGATGGGGGGGTGGGGAACAGCTCAAAATAAAGATACCCCTTATTCCAAATCTCCTGGTTTCACATCCCAATTTGCTTTACATCACGCACAATGCAGACTAAAGGAGTTGCAGGCTCAGTGAACTCTGTCAGATGTGTCCAGCCCATAGCCAACAGGCTTGTATCCAGGATAGCTATGAATGTAGCCTGGTATAAAGCTTTGAACTTAGTTAAATATTATGAAGTGTTTGTGATCCTTTCAAAAGTTGGTCTCTCAGCTCTCCAGTGTGAGTTCTGGAGACGTATCCGGCCGCAGTGTCAGGTCACACAGGCCCGCTAGGTAGTTCCAGTGCTGTGGCTCTGCAGACTCTTCTGAGGTCCTGCGGCTGTGCTATGCTCTGCCTGGTCTAGAGCAGAGCCTGAGTAAAGTGAGCACTCTTCTGGACATGCCCAGAGCTCATGCCCGCAGCTGGGAGGTGTACACGAGGTCAACGCTAGGTACACCCTCCACACAGAAGGAACTCATCGTTTAAAGCCAGCCTGTCCTCCCAATCGCCCCGGGGCAGAGGTAGTGTTTATTTCAGGTGAAGAACCTGAAGCTGAGAAAAGTTAAATATGTAAACACTTTATTAGTAGTTTACTCTTCTGTCACTCCCACTCCTACTATTTCTGTCTTAAATCAGGAGAGTAAAAAAAAAACCTCTGTAAAATGTAATGAAAACAGAATAAAGGAGAGACAAGCACTGTCATAAAGAAGTTAGGCACTGAGCCTAACGTCCACCTGTGTCTGTCTGACCAGAGTCAGCTCAGAGACTCTGAGGAGCTCTAAGGAGCAAAGGCCTGAGTAAAGGATAGACTTGGGAGCAGGGACTGAGGACATTTTGTTCCACCTCCTAACACCTAAAATGCTTCACCATATTAGTTGAAATTATATTCAAGTATACACCTGGGTATTATCCTTTCATGTTTGAGGCACTAACTTAGAATTAACAAATACCATCTTAACTGGGGTTCACTTGTGACCATTAAAGATAACACTGGCTGGGGCAAACTCACTGGAAGTACACTTAAGGGAATTTATAAGATGGAAACTTTAGTGCAGAGGAAGTAGTTAAAGTGGATATAAAAGCTCTTGTCACAGAAGTATGAGACCAGAGCTTTGAGTTCCCTGAACACATGTAAAAGCTGGACTCAGCACAAGCTACTATAACCAGTACTCATACTGTGAGGTGGGAGTCCCTAGTGAGCCAGTCCCTAGCTAAGCCAGAGTACTCAATGGAAAAACAACAACATAGACCCCACCTCAAACTGAGTGGAAGGCAAGGACTCAGGGCATCGACTAACTTCATTCATGCACCGTGGCATGCACCGTGGCTTGCATGTGCCCATATCCCTGCTCACGAATGTGCCCTGCGAGCGCACTCACATTCAGATGATAACCAGATACCATTTCCTACCATTTCAGATGAGGTTGTGGACACAGGCCCGGCAGATGGGGTATTATGCAGCCAAGTGCATGGCCGCAGCTAGCATGGGACATCCTATTGACATGGATTTCAGCTTTGAACTGTTTGCTCATGTCACAAAGTTTTTTAACTATAAGGTAAGATGGTCAAGGGAATGGACATCCTTTTGGCTTGAAGTATGCCAACTATGGCTCTTTTTTCAAATAGTTACAGTTTTAGTGATGTCAAAAATGACATTTCAGGACTGGAAAGATGGCTCAGTGATTATTGCTAAACTGAGAGGACCTGAGTTCAGATCCCTGTTCCCACTTTAGAGAGTGCATAGCCACCTGACTCCAGAGGATCTAACACCCTCGTCTAACCTCCCTGGGCACCTATACACCCATGGCACAAGCACACACGTATACACACACACACATGTACACACACACACACACACATCATTAAGGAGCCAAGAGCTCTGACACATATTTACCTTTTTCAGTTCTCTTCATTCTAAGATAGGTCTCCTCTTTCCAGAAGTGCCAACAAGTCTCAATTCTTTATTAAATTTTTAAGCCATGATTCCAGGAAAATGTGGGTTCATTTTGTGTGTGCTCGTTCATGATACAGATCTATCATTCATAAAGACTTCATCCACATACATTTTCTACTTTTTATGTTAAAATATTAATAATGAATATAGTCACTGACATTTAATATGACTGTAGGCTATGTGGCAGTATTATCTACAGAGTATATTCATGCCATTTAAATGCTTTCATTGGACCCCTCCCACTATATAACTGTAGTTTTTTCTGTCTAAATTAACATGACCTAGATAATTTGGACATTATGTTATTTGGGGTAGTTGGAGGGAGCTGCTCAGAAAAATAGCTTTTCATTGTGCTGCAGGTTGTATTGCTGGGAAAATACAACGCACAAGGCCTGGGCGCAGACCATGAGTTGATGCTGAGGTGCACCAGAGGACAAGAGTATGTCAAAGTCGTTATGCAGAATGGACGCATGATGGGAGCCGTCTTAATTGGTGAAACGGACTTAGAGGAAACATTTGAAAATTTAATCTTAAACCAAATGGACCTTTCATCATACGGGGAGGATCTCCTAGATCCAAATATCGACATAGAGGATTATTTTGATTGAAATTGAAATCTCTTCAGGAATACAAAGTACAAAATAAAGAGAAAAGAAAGTACATGGGGAAACATAACCACACGGAGTGCATGGGCACTCAAGTAGAGAATGCAGACACCAGACTGGATGTTGGAAAGAAATAAAGAAAATTCTTCAGATGAACTCGTTTAATGACTCATTTGCAGATGAACACTCCTCCTCTAGAGTTGACGATAAACCTTGACTCATACAAATACACCAGCTCCTCTGTTTGCCTGAACGTCAAAGTCAGGCTGCGGCCTCAGGAGGCTGCTGTCGTGATTTACTTAGAATATGCAGGCCATTCTTGCTGACACACTTGGTGCTGAGGACTGTTTTATCTGAATTATAACAGCAACTCTTCTCACTAGAAGTCATCTACATTGCTCAGCTTAAAATGTCACCCATTTGGAAAGGAGAGCCCATGTCAGCATAGTACTGCTTTAAAGGAGAGTCACGTCAGAAGACGACAGCTAGTTACAGCAAGGCGAACGGGCTTACAAAAGTTATGTGGACTTAATGTGAGATATATTACATTTAGACAACTTTACATAAAAGTTGTATTTTTCATTATTGTATAAGGTAAGCTCTGAAAATACAGCTTTATATGTATAAAACATGAAGTTGTTTCAAAAATTATAGCAGATTATAAAAATGACCCAGACATGAACATACAGAACAGTTACATTGTACAATATTACGTGACACTCAAGCATCATCAAGTTTTCTTTTCTTAGCGCCTGCGTTCTTAGAGCCAGATGGCTGAAGCCTGCTTTTAGACTTCTGGGAGTTACCTGAGCTTTGCTCTTCCCCCTTCGAATCCACTTGTTCCACCTGACGAGCTTCAGACAGTGCACCCTGCAAGAGAGTGGCCAATGGGTACCCTGGTAACTTCAGCCGTTCAGTTTGCTCACGAGCTCAGGAGTCTCAGAACCCCTGGGAATCATCAGCTCTGTCTACATTGTCTACTCAAATGTGGGCAGCTGTCCTTAATAAAAGAGGGTGTGGCTGAGGGTGAGTCCGTGCCAGCAGAGTAGGCACTCGGAAGAGCACATGCACTTCCCAGAGGCTGCCACAGCACTCAGTTAAGGGCTTGCCACCTCTGCAAAGCAGACTGTGTTTTGACATTTTTACCATAGATGTCGGAAGACAGTTCACAGAATTCGGTCCTCCTTCACTAGAGGGCAGCCTCGGCCTCAAGAACGGAGTTCAGGTTGTCAGGGCCACAGAAAGGACTTCTATTACTAAGCCGTAGTAATAGACTCCAGCAGAGACTTCTTAACCACAACAGATGCCACCCAGTATTATGAGGGAAGTATCTCGTGGGATTAAGACTTTAATCTGCAGTCTATATCATATTCCAAGTGGTTACAGCCTCCCCCACCCCCTACTCTACACTGGGCCAGTCTAAAGTCCTACACTCTTATCTGTCCAATATCAAACATAGGAAGAAAACTGACATCATTTGTGTCTAACCAAACCTAGTAAAGAACTACAGAAAAGCAGGCACACACTGAGAATGAGTAGCCAGTTACCCTAACGCTGCTCTGTGCTGACTTCTTCACTTGCATAGTGACAGCATGGGCTTCGTTGCTGAGAAGACAAGCTCTGGGTCCCACCTTCAGATAGGAGATGGTGGCGTAAGCCGTGAAGCTGTAGTCTTCTCTGGAAAAAAAAGAGCCACAGAAACTTGAAGGAGTCACAGAAAACATTTAAAACATCAATATAAAATGGACCATCTAGAGACTGCCATATCCAGGGATCCATCCCAAAATCAGCTTCCAAACGCTGACACCATTGCTTACACCAGCAAGATTTTGCTGAAAGGACCCAGATAAAGCTGTCTCTTGTGAGACTATGCCGGGGCCTAGCAAACACAGAAGTGGATGCTCACAGTCAGCTATTGGATGGATCACAGGGCCCCCAATGGAGGAGCTAGAGAAATTACCCAAGGAGCTAAAGGGATCTGCAATCCTATAGATGGAACAACAATATGAACTAACCAGTACCCCCTGAGCTCGTGTCTCTAGCTGCATATATATCAGAAGATGGCCTAGTCGGCCATCACTGGGAAGAGAGGCCCATTGGACTTGCAAACTTTATATGCCCCAGTACAGGGAGCACCAGGGCCAAGAAGTAGGAGTGGGAGGGTGGGGGAACGTGTGGGGGACTTTTGGGATAGCATTGGAAATGTAACTGAAATAAATACCTAAACACACACACACTAGACCAGCACAGACACAATCCTTAAAGGAAATCGTGGGGTTTTTTGCTTTGTTTTAACGTTTTTGACTTTGTGATCAAGGTCTAAGACTTGGGTGAACTGTTTCCTACAATGCTTCACATCAGATAACTGCAGGGCAGTTCACTCTCCTCCAGTCCAGTGGGAGAAACAGGAGGACAGAAGACAAACGGGCTGTGTACTTGAGATATTGCTGCAGGAGGGCGTGGGCGACGATTCTCTCCAGGTCTTCCCGGGGAAGGGCCGGGGCAACAACGCCAGCCACTCTCAACTTGGCTGCTCCCTTTCCCATCCAAGCATCAATCAGCTTCAGCGGGGTCAGCTTTTCATTCAGGCCTTCAGCCTGCTTCAGAATCTTTATCAGGTCCCGGCAGTGCTGTGTCACATTCTTTTTCTCAAACGCTGCAAGGAGACATGATGGGCAACTGGGATCCAAAGGTGAAGGCAGGAAGCCACCTCTGGTTAAACTGGCTCAGTTAGCACTATGGCCGGGCCCCTTACACCCACTTTTTTTTAATGTGCTCAGAATTAAGACCAGAGTGTTTAAGGCTTTATCACCAGATCAAATCCTGTTCCTAAAATACACGTAGGGATTGTAGTAATGTAAAGAAAATGACTTGACTATCAAAGAATGAAGTGTGCGCTGGTGTCTGCCAGATGTCACTGGGAGGTGAGCACTGCAGGAAAAAGTGCTCTTCCCTTTCTTATCTGATTCTGCTCATCACACATGCTATGAAAGCCAGTCTGGGCTCTAGAGAGCATTCTAAGGACAAGTCCCCCAACACTAGACATAGCATCCTGACTTACACACTGGATTCACGTCAGCTTGGTCTCTGTAAGACAGACTTTGAACTTGTAAATCAGCATCGTAGCTGTCAAGTTAAAAGTCCAGAGACTGAAGCATCGAAACCCTGGTCAGCCCAGCTTCCCAGAACACAGCCCCAGGACGGGTTCCTGTACTGTGATAAGCCACTGACCAAGAACAAAGACTATAAAGTACTAGAGGCTGTCTTTCCTTATGTAACAGTACTTCTATTTACAGGAATTCTAACTTCTTTAAAAATGTGCTGCCCCTAGTTTAGCAATATAAAATGTGACATACACATTTGACCTACTTTGGTTTTCAATGATTTGTATCACTTTTGAATCTGGAAAATTCTGATCAGTTTGTCTTTTCCATCTGTTTGGAGGGTCTAACCTTCCCACATGAAGTCCTCACTGCATTTAGCCTCTCAAGAGTCTAAAACAACAAGCAAGCTTACAAACGTCTTTACAGCAGTTGTCACACATTTTGTTACAGGCATCTGCGTTCCACACTTCATCAAAATGCTGTGCTATTAACACACGGCGACACCTGCAGACACGTGAGAGAGAAGTTACTCATCTAACCAAGTTCTCAGACTCTGCTTCGGAGTACATACATATCCTGACGGCTTGCTACTGCTGCTGCAATAATCCCAGATGTAGTGACCAGGACCACACAAAGTATTATCTCACCATAGTGTAAAATAAAACCTTAATGTCAAAATAAAGGTGATGGCAGGCTGATGTTTCTGGAAGCCCTGGTCTCTGTGGCCTTAAAACTTTCTAGAGGCTGTTCACACTCCATGGCTCCTGGCCCCGTCCACCCTCAGAGCTGTCAACTGTGAGCTCAGTCATCTCTCAACAAACTGACCTCTCTACTCCCTCTGCCACTTAAGGGCCCGTGACTACAGTGCACCCACCCGAGGAGTCTCAAGCAATGGTTGGCAACCACTGCCTCAGGCGCGATCTGTCTCACTTTGAGGAGACATTTCATGATGAAGTCACTTCTTATATTTCAGACTAAATCTGAAAACAGTCTTCACACAAGTCCCCTGGACCCTTTCACCTTCTTCCTTCCTTTGACTACTGAGGCATCAGTTGGAAAGCAAATACCACTTTATCACCGGCAGGTCACTGCTTACTTCAACACTTCTGAGCTCTTGTGTGTGTGACAGGTAATAAGACACAGGATGGTCAAGGCCTCGGGGCCTCCAGGGAGCTGAATGCTGTAAGCAGAGACTGCCATCTATTTCCTAATGAGAAACTTGACTCCACCCTGGATTATCCGGTGACTCATAACCAGGATGAATGGGCTTGTCTGAACTTCAGTGTGAAATGCCTATCTTCCTGAATGCCTTCCCACAATCACTACAGACAGCTGGACACCAGAGCCTAGGGTAAAGGCTTCATTCATAACCTTCAACAGACTGGCCGTGAGGATCACCTCAGAGACAAACTGGCTTTTCCTAGATGAAGGCAGACAGGGGTCTAGGGCTGTCCCACTGTAGGCATCTGCCTTTCCAGTGTTCTCCAGCACTACCAGCAGAGTATTCAACAGGTACTCAACTGCCACACAACATATGACACGTTACAGGGAGGCAGGGCTCACTTGCTGACATTCTGGCAGTATGACACCATCTCATACAGCTTCTGCTGCCCCACGTTCTCCATGACCACCATCGAGCTGATCCTGAATATGTCCCCAAAGCCGTAATACAGAATACAGTCTGCTCTCGAGTCATCGCGACCTGTGCTTGGAGGAATCTTGGGATTGCATCATTGCTTTTAAAAATCGAGAACATGCAAAAATATGTCAATTGGCTGACAGAATTTCACAATACAGCTAGAAGTTTTTATATGTGAAGTTAATCTTCAAGAGTAACCGTGGGGTTAAATGATTACAAAGAGGCTCATCAAAACTCAGCTTGTTAATATAGAAAAAAGAATACCCATGAGTAGTTCACTTATTTTGGGTTGTATATGTGACTCTACTAAGTAAGAATTCCAATGGCAGACATGAACATCATATCTTACAACACATGAGAAACAATTTTTAACATCCCAACAGAATGTGTAAGAATAAGTATAAATCTGATTTTTAAGAAGACTTGTTCTAAAAATTAGTACCTAAAAACAAGTATTAAAACTCAGGATGTTTAAGTTTAAAAACGTAAACATATCCTCTGAGATTACTTGTGGATTGGAAACCTACATACCGGCACGCCCGCTCTCTTGATAGTAATTCTCCATGGATTTGCTCATTGAATGATGGATGACAAACCTCACGTCTGGCTTATCAATTCCCATGCCAAATGCGACTGTTGCCACTACCACCTAAAATGTGTTAATATTTGGTCAGTTAATTAAGTCATGTAAATATTTTTAAAGGTAAATTAGGCTTTCAAGAACAACATATACTTAACCTGAAGCTCATTGGCTGACCACTGTGTATGAACCTTGGTCTTATCTTCTGGTTCCATATTGGCATGGTAAGTGCCTGCATGAATTCCCAACTTCTGTAAACTGATGGTAATTTGTTCAGAGTCTTTCTGAGAGAAACAGTATATGATTCCTGTAGTAAAATATGGCCAAGTATTAGATACATATGCAGGTCACATTCCTGGGGGTTTAATGTGTAACATTCCCAAGACCATGAACAATTACAGGGCAGAAGCAGAAAGGAGTTATACATCTCCAAGCCCTGACTCATACTTACTGTTGGGGGTAATCCAAGGCTTGATATACAGCTTGTCAGAAACAGAAATGAGCCCTGATCCTCCAGCTAGCGTTCTCTCTGCAACTTTATCCCCACTACACAGCACTTCCTAAGACGATGTGAAGACTGAGCAATGTGCCTTGGTGTGGTTAAACTTTCCGTCTCCAGCAGCCATGGCCAAGGGTGGAGGCATATCCTCCAGGAGGGACATAGAGCTGTAGCCGCTCTCAGATTTACCTGACTCAGGAATTCCTTTCACCGGGTACCATTACTCTCTGCTAACAACCTAGAGGACAGTGATGAAGGGATGGTAGGCTTCAGTCTCACTGGTGTAATCCTTAGTCCTGGAACTCAGAAGCAGATGCTCCCAACTTTACCCTCCTTCTCCTGGTAAATATGTGCAGTGCCCTTCCTGTAAGACACTGTGTCTCGTATCTCTTCAGAATATTGAGACTCACTCAGTGATACTAAAGATACTAACAAACTTGTCAACAATACTTAGCACTGTCATCTACTCCACAGAAGGCAAAGCAGGCAACTTTCACTCCAACTGTGACAGGGATGTCACACAGAGTCTCCTAAACCAAGTAAATGGATTTGACCTCATTTTCTGGTGTCAGTCATGTATCACTGGAGGAATCATGTGATTTCATAAAGTCTATGAAAGTCTTCCCCAAGCTGATTTGCTTTTAGCATTACCTGATTGTCCTTTGTACCGTCCATTAATTAGCTTGACAATGTCCTCAGTAAAGTCTTCAGCACTTGAGGGCTTTTGCCGAACCTACAAAAAACTGTCTCATTAAACAGTAGGCTCACCAGGGCCATCCAAGTTGTACCTGCTAACAATCTCTGCGGGATGCTTCCCTCTTGGGTAGTGTCCCTTCCTGTCACACTTTTCCTGGCTTCACAGGAGTCACCCACCTGACTCATCCCTGCCTCTATCTAGCCTCTCTCCTCGATTTTCAGACCCTAATCTGCCAGAGATGAGGAGGCATAGAAACAGCAGGTAACTTGTGAAGATGGAGGCTTTTCTATTGTTTGATAATTTAATAAAAACATGAAGCACAGTATGAATGCAATGAAAATGCAAAGATTAAATCTGTCCTTAAAACAACTTGAAAGAATTCAGAAAGCCACTAGCACATTTTACCTTCAAGCATATGTTTCAGATAAAATCCACATGGAAATACTGGCAAACTCATTAGAGTGTATTTGTATTTCACACTATTACTGAGTTACACAGATATCAGTAGGGCTCTTGGTTTCACCTCTCCTTGCTCTGAATCCGATGCAAGAAAGGATTTAGCAAATATACCCTACTTGCTCATATTGTATAGATTACAGTCTCATTTAACACAGGATTTTCTATTTAGCCTAATGCAGATTATGCTATACAAGACACAGATAAACTTAGGCACTAATTTATTAGTGTCCTAATAATAACTTCATGACATTAGAACTGTTTATACTAAGTAATTATGTCATAAACACAATGAAGAAGTATAACCTCTGTGTACCTCATAAAAAAGATTTGGCCGGTTGAAAGACGCTGTAAAAGTCAAACACTTTCCCACACACAGGATTTTCTGTACATCCTTCAGAACATGGTTGGTTGCTGTTGCAGTCAGCCCCATCAGTGAGGCGTTGGGAAACTGGCGCTTCAAGATGCCAAGAGCCTTATAATCTGAAAAAGAAGACAATGGTCTGTCCGTCAGAGAAAGAGTAAGTTGGGTCCTTAAGAGCACAGATGAGTGACAGCCACCTAATTGTACTTGCAGACTTGGATATAACTAAATTTGAAGGCCTGACACTTCCTGAATTCAGAGGCTTTGCTGCACTTTTCTTCAGAAATAGTGTTCTTGAGAGAGATAGCATTAATTCCCTGTTTAAAGCAGGTGTTATGCAGCTTGTTCCTCTTGACTGAAACATTCCTGGCAGGCCATTCAGGCTCAAGAAATTCACATGACTGAAAAGGCATCTCTATGAGGTTATGCAAGTAAGCAATTAGTGGGAGAAGGGAAGCCCTCCAGTAGTGTAAACGCCTGTAAGTTCTACCTAGGACTCCGGCATTCATGAGTCACCCATGCACCTGCAAGTAATGAAAACCCCATCGCTTTACCAAGCTGGACTTGTGTAGAACTGTTTCTTATGTCCTTACCTTCTCTATCTGGTGTAAATAGCAATGATCACCCCAGAAAAGGTCATGCAATAAGGGATACTATGCATGCTGTCAAGCTATGCACTGTGCTACACTTGTTAGACAACAGACTCAAAGGACAGTGAGATAATCAGAGTACTTAACTCTGTTGCAAATAGCTAGAAAAAGCCATCTGTGTGATCATCAGCAATCGTACCACCTGGTACCATTCAAGAGTATCAGTTCAGAGCAGAAGATAAGCAGTGGTAAGGCCACTGCTTTGAGCAGATTTGTACCTGCCAGGCACATCCAATAATGGCAAGAGTGGTCCTTCATTTCCCTTCAGTAAAGAAATGTGGTAGGAAATGTGAGGTGCCCAGAGAGAGCCCTGTGACCACTGAGGAGAATGTGACTGCCTTGAGAGTTGTAGATTTCAGAGATGGCATTGGTATCAGGTCTGAAAGAATACACAGAAGTTCACCAACCGGGTCATGAAGGAGCACAGCACACAGTACCAGTCACTGTGAAAATCACTCAGCATGCCATTCAGGGAGCCAGATCACAGGGTATGATCTACTTACTGTCCAATCAACTCAGGAATTCTATTTCCCAGAATTCCTTACATGTACAGTACCAAGTGTTGCTTGTGACTGAACATCTTCCTGACAAGTTCTAACTGCAAGCTTTGACAACCAAGACTGGCTCTGCTAGAACCTTAGCAGGCTCCACAGATGTTACGTAGAGGTCACGGCTTCACAGAGGGCTCTCCGTGAGCTTCCCCACTGCGAGCCCCTTGATACCCTGTGTGCCCTCCCAGCTCTGATTTGTCCTCCTTAGGTGCTCAGGAAAGTGCTCTGAGGTCACTCTCCAGCTTTCCCCTTCAGACTTCCCTATGCCAGTTCTTCCTGCAGCTGTGCAGGGTCTGTCTTATAGTAAATTTCCATAAATCCTGTCACTCTTACAGTACCTCTGATTTCTGCCAGCATTTTCACTGAAATACTAATAAGAAAGCAGGCTTCCATGAAGCTATGAACAATAGAGCCAGCTGGTTCTAAGAAGGCAGGACTCCATCTGATAAGATATGAGGGGACATCACACAAGTCTCGAGTCAAAGAACATACGGGCTCCTGTCCCAGAAATCAACCTTGGCTAGCACTGCACAGATGATGCTAGAACAGGCAAACACGGGATGAAGGGAATCCCATTACAAGGCCCATATCAGACACCTGCAGTGCTGAACTGTAAGGACAGTGTGGATAAGATAAAATCATTGGTTGCTCAACTGGGTTCCATTCTCAGGACCCACATGTAGCTCAGTCCAGTCCAGGGAAGCAAACACTCTCTTCTGGCCTCCTCAGGCTTACATAAGGCGAATATACATACACAAAGGCAAAACACTCACATGTACAATAAATCAATCTAAAAAAATTTTTTCAAAGATAATAGTGCTGAAATTTAAAGTTACAACTATATACACACACACATATACACACACATGTATGTATATACATTATATATATATATATATACATACACTATATATATAGTATATATGTATATATTAGTCTTTGGGCCATAAGATCACTGTCATTGAAGAAATGTAAAGAAAAGAAAGATAAGGACAGAGAGAGTAGAACTCTATAAAACACTGGTATTTAAGGAAAAAATGAAAGAGACAAAAAAATTGGAAAGTAAGAAATTCAATAGTGTTTGTTACATGACAGTAAACAAGGGAGAAGAAAGTGTTACCACTCTGGGGAAAATCAAGTAGTGACAGGTACAACCTGCTGTAAGGCCTGTAGCCAGCTGACGGGATAACTGGCCAACTGATGGAAAGCTGATCTGCGGCGTAAAGCAGTACAGCCATGTAGACAGCAGGGAAGGGACCACCCGCCACCTGAAGAGAGGTAGCAGAAGGGTGACATTCCAGGGCAAATGCAGCAGAGACCATGACTACAACCCAGACACCACATGGGGAAACATGGGACGCATGACAGACGAGCAGGCTGGCCCAGGAAGCCCTTGAGAATGAAAAATCGCAGAAGGAAAAGTAGGCACAGCCAGGGACTAGGAATTCTTAGTTTCAAATTGTAGCCAGGTGTGATTGCACATGTCTTTAATCCCCACACATGGGAGGCAGAGGCAAGTAGATTTCTGTGAGCACAAGGCTAGCCTGGTCTACATATCAAGTTCCAGGTCTACATAGAGACCCTGTCTCAAAAACTAAACAACAGCAACAATAATCGTAATTAACAATGTGTACGTGTTTACCTGCATGTTTGTAGGATGCATGTGTGAGCGCATCCATGCAGACGTCAGTGACCACCTTAGGCAGTCATTGACTTAGGCTCCTCATTTACTCTAAAGCAAGATCTCTTCTGCTGTTGCTACTGTGCCATATACACCTGGCAGGCTGGCCTGCAAGCTTCCAGGGATAGTCCCTCCCATCGACACAAAAGTGCCGAGTTGCTGGACTGGGCGTTACATGGATCCAAACACAGGTCCATACATTTGCATGGCAATCATTCACCCTAGCCAAGGTTGTTTTTTTAATAAAACAATCCTGAGTAAATTTCTTTAGGATGTCATCAGGATTAGGTTGGCAGCTAAAGTACTACTAAAATGTCTCATCAAACTTCAGTCTCTCTGAGCTGGGTGGTTCTCTGAAAACCCAGACAGATGAGAATACCTTTAGGTCCTACAAACCCTTCAATTACTAGGAAAAAGCTGGAATGCGAGAGATGCAACATGGGCTAGTGGGCATGGGTGGCTAAGATGCTGCACTAATGAATGGAAGGCAGAGCAGCTGAGTACCCACGCCATGAGTGGACGGTTTGAACAGAGGCAGGCCCTTCCACCGTGACGAGCAAAGTGAGGATGCAATCCCCGGGGCAAGCATCCGTACCAGGCCTGAAGTCATGACCCCACTGACTGCAGCAATGCACTTCATCCACTGCCGCTCCCGTCAGCCTCCCGGCTTCATAGGCTTTCTCCAGTCTTGACATGAACATCTTGCTTTTTGCAATTTTCTCTGGAGTTACATAAATCAGCTTTAACTGGGAGTTTTTATTCACCATTTCAGCGTGCACCCATTTTACATGTTCCTATTAAAGACAAAATAAAAACGATCAGAGTAGAGTCAAGTTGGTGGACCACGATACTAAGTGAAAAATCGGCGTTCATTACTAAAAAGCAACAGAAGCAGACGCTGGCTCACTACAACTGAGTCCACCCCGGGTGAGCTCTGTGGCCGCTGTGCAAGCAATGTCTAGGTGGCTCACATCCAGAGTGCTGAGGGTAAAAGTCAGTCACTTGGCAAAAAAGAGGAAGAAACGTGAATGTCTCAAGATTCTCCAATAAACAATGTGTAGAATTTTACATTGTTAATAATAAAACCTAAAATGTGAACCAAATAGAGTAGCTGTGGCCATAGTAGTAGGTTTTCCAAATTCACTCATTAAATTTATAATTATCCACCCATGAACAAAACCGTTTAGCTGTTTTAATTATCGCTATTTAATGGAGTTATAAAATACCCATTTAAACGGGTAGACTTGTGTGCACACTCAATGTTAAATACCCATTTAAACATTTCCAGGGTTAGTGTTTTAACGGGATGATGGGTTGCAGTGTGCTTTCTTCCCCTCTTCATTAGCAGCCTGTACATGGGCTAGCGAGATGGCTCAGCAGGCAAAGGAGCCTACTGCCAAACTGATAACCTGACTTCAGTCCTCAGGGAGGATCCACATCCAGGTGGAAGGAGAGAGTGATCCTGCAAGTTGTCCCCCAACCTCCACCTGTGCACGCACTGTGGCGTGTTCATGCCCTACTCCTCCGACCTCTACTTGTGCACGCACTGTGGCGTGTTCATGCCCTACTCCTCCGACCTCCACCTGTGCACGCACTGTGGCGTGTTCATGCCCTACTCCACTGACACATAAATAAGTGTAACAAGACAAAACATCAGTAAGAGTTATACACTAAAAAATCTACAGTTAAAACATGAGACCTGGCATTTGTTTGTATGAATAAATCAAGAGGCTAAGGGTATAGATGGAGAATGGCAACCATTTGTGTATTTTTAAAGAATTCCTTAACAGAATTTACAAGGAACAGCCTGGAAGTGGTCTGTCCTTCAGATAAGGTAAGACAGTCCATCTCCACACACATATGTGCTCTTTGTAACTCATCCTCTGCATTAAAATAGACTGTACAATGAAAGGTGGTGTATATATATGTACATGTGTGCGTGTCACCTGGAGTCAGCATCAGAGGTCAGAGGGAACCTTCCTTCTTTATATGCCCCACCTTATCTTTTCAAGACACAATCTTGCTGAGACACTCATCAATTAAACCAGGCTAGCTGGTCGGCGAGCTCCAGGGAGCTTCGTGTCACTAATCAAACTCAGGTTGCCCTCATGCTGCAAGCCATGTACCCACTGTGTACCCACTGAACCATCTCGCAGGGCCTCCTTGCGTTTACACTACGTAACAAACCATGTTAGCAAATGCTTCCTCTGAAGTGCTAGACAGGAGAAAGGCTGTCTGTCATGTGGAATGCAGTCTCCATGAGCACTAGGCTGAGTTGCTGTAGGACTGAAGCAATACCTAAGAGAATAAGCTTGCTGATCCAACAAGTTTACTATTGACACGGAACCCAAAGTCTATGACTTCATGTACAATACAATACTAGCTTTTCATAGTTTGTGGGTTTTTTTTTAATCTTTATAAGTAAAAACAGGCATGGGGCACACAAAAATAGACAGTGTCCAATACTAGGCTGTGAGCAGAAGCCTGCGGCTCCTGACATAGTATTTAGGGTTTATACCTTACAGGCAACTCAGATGCCGATGAGACTCCCACATCAGTTAAGACTTTACATCTGAAAACTGAAACCACACTCCCATACCTTAGAGCTGGAAGCATTCAACATAGTAGCTGAAATTCCCAACTGTTTTAAAACCATCAGCTGATCTTCCATAAGAGAGATGAGTGGGCAAATCACAAGTGTAAAACCTAAAAGAGAAAGACAAAGCAAAAGCTACTTTCACCTCTCCACTCGCACCACAGCGCTCCCACAGCGCTCCAGTAGCCACTTTCTGCACCCGGCAGGCCCTGCAGTTGCCAATGC
Source organism: Mus musculus (assembly GCF_000001635.26). Lineage (NCBI taxonomy): Eukaryota > Metazoa > Chordata > Mammalia > Rodentia > Muridae > Mus > Mus musculus. The sequence goes on from NC_000072.6 coordinate 142,375,042, forward strand.
AGATTTATCAATTCAAGAAATAAAGAGAGATGGGCAGAATAAATGAGCAAATAAGGTGAATGTAAGGCAAGTAAATAAAGCATAGAAGAATCACTGTGCTAGAGATGGCTTGGCAGTTAAGAGCTGAGCCTCACACAGTGCCGGGATTCAGTTCCCAGCGCGTGGTGCTTCACAGCCATCGTAACTCTAGTGTCAGGAGATCCGGTGCCTCTTGTGAGCTCAGGCATGTGGACACAGACGCACACTCACACACACACAAACTCAAATCACAAGTACTTTTTAAAAGAAAACATAAATGTCTACCTTTCTTCAATCCTACAGAAATACATTTTACTATTTTTAATTTGTTACCCTCTTTAACAACAAGTATGGAAAGTCTCAATGGAATAACACACAGCAGGCCTAGTACTACACTGCTGTATCAGGGAAAAATTATTCAAAGCTGTCCAAAAGAACATAGCCTGTGCTGCTCAGGGCTGCAGGCACATGCAGCCTTCACTTTTCACATCAGATAGGCAGCCTGAAGGCACACCAGTGAGCAGTACAGTGACAGAAGGGACTCTTCATGTGCGGGCTGCTGTGTGCTGCTGAAATGACATAGTCACATTTCTACTCTGTGGTCCTTACAGTCACCTGGCAGAGGAGAGTCAGATTTAAATATACTGACTCACACTGCGACCATACAGGACTCTTGCCCTGTCTGATACTCTCTTTCCCACACTCACTCAATACACTTCAACACAGTCATGACCCCATCTGTCAGAAATCAAAATGCCTGCAGTGGTCTGAATCCTTGTTGGAACCCAATGCACACTGGGAAGGTGTGAAGAGAACAACCCTTGCAGAAGAGAGTCAAGAAGGGTGAGGCCTCGGATCAGTGTCCCAGTAAACTAAGATCAAGAGACTGGCCCTGTGATGTTAGGATTCAGCAAGAAAGAGCCACATCTGAGGCCACATCTGAGGTCCATTCTAGACATCCAATCTGCTCCAGAACTGTGAGTGATAAACTTCAGTTACCTATAAACTATCCAGTCTAAGACAGGGCGTTAGAGCACATCAGACAGACTAGCACTGCTCCCCTCCCCTCGTAGCCATTCTTTTCCAGAGTACCCCACCCTCAGAAGCTCGGCTAAGACGTTTTCTTTCTGGGTGCCAGCCATGCTAGATCTACCTAAATTCAGAGCCAAGGTCAAAAAGACTATTCCCAGCCTCTAACCTAACTTTCAGGTCCTGGTTTTGTGTGGCCTCTGCCAGCAGCTGTCAGAGGTCAAGGTCCCTCCCACCTGTCCTATCCCTGGGCTACCCACAGCACACTCTCCACAACACACATTATGCCCCTAGCTCCACACACAACACACATTATGCTCCATAACACACATTATGTGCTCATCTAGCCTCAGCTTCCTGCATATTCCTCCTTCTCTTGCTTCAGATGTCATTCAGAGCCCTCCTCTCCCCCATGCCACAAGGGAGGACACAGTTCACTCTGGTGGGTTCAGAGGCATTTGTGTAGCGCAGGCTATCTCACCTGGCCCAGAGCTATCTCACCCCATGCCCTCTCCCACTGAAGCCTACCTGAATGCCTGTAAGCACTGTGAACTCTCTATGCCCAACCCAGACTTCACCATTTCTCTCTGTCCTCACATAAGCTCTTTCTCCCGTGTAGCCAGGGTAGTAGACAAAAACAGTCTGGTGAGGCATGGGTTCGAGTCGTATCAGCCACTTCCTCCTGTACATACCGTCTGAGCACAGCGCAGGTAGCTGGTAGCATAAGCTCTTCCCTCCTCCTGTGGGCATGACAAGAAAGATATCCTTTCTAGCCATGGTGACATTGATGGTTTCCAGCTGCAGAGGTCTGAATTTTTGCAGTTTAAAAACATTTTGCAGCACATCTTTTACCTTTCCGAACCATGGAAAATCTAGAAAGAGAAAAATTAAAAGGATAAAGACTATAAATGGGACGTGAATGGTCGCTTTCCACATAAAGCTACCAGAATATATACAAATCACAAAAGTGCATAAAACTTTTAATATTTATGAACCATTAAAACATAGTAATTTTGTAATTTGTATAACTAAGTACTCAAAACAAAGCATAGTGACTGTTTTATGGTTATTATATCAGAACCTAATGGAAACACTTGCCAATAACTGAAAATTAGGAGGGTGGTGCTCAGCCAGGCACGGGAAGGACAGTCAGGGGTGACTAAGGAGGTCACAGAGCTAAAGCACCCAGCATGACTGAGCTGAGTTAAAGGCTGGACTTGGGCCAAAGTGTTTTGCATTTAGAGACCAGGCCTGAGAATAATCTCCACACATAGACAAAATTATAATTTCCTAAAATATTTCATTAAATTTAATAGTAAATATGTTTTGTACAACAGTTTTTAATTGTTTGTATGTATACATGGGTGTTTGCTCACATTTATGTCTGTGTTCCATCTGAGTGTTTGATGCTTCAGAGACTAAATAGAACAAGGTGTGATAGACCCTAGAATCCGTCTAGCTGTAAGCACTAGGAACCAAACCCAGCAATCAGTGCTCTGACTGCTGAGTCATCTTCCTAGCCCTTCATTCAAGACTTTAAATTAAGTATGGTTTGTTCTGGGTTGAGTGTGGCGGCACATGCATTTAATCCAGGCATTCAGGAGGCAGTCAGATCTCTGTGAGTTGGAGGCCAAACTGGTCTACATTAGTTTCAGAACAGCCAGGGTTAAAGATTGAGTCTCAGAAAGAACAAAACAAAACCAAAAACAAACAAAGAAAAAACCCAAGGGGCAGGGTCTGTTTGGAGGGTTTAGCTAACTTTTTGTTTTAGTTAATGCTTAAAATCTTAGCTGATATACTTTTCTTTCTTTCTTTCTTTCTTTCTTTCTTTCTTTCTTTCTTTCTTTCTTTTTTTTTTTTTTTTGACACTGATGTTTGCTACTAAGACCATACACACAGAAAACAAAACCCAAGTTCCAAGTTTACATGTAAAATATTATAGCACATGAATAAAGAATATCTGCCTGCAAGTTCCCCATGCCAGCTTTATCTCCCGGTACACACTGATCCACAGAGTGATTTCATTCTTGATTACGACAATGGCAAGGCAGGAGAGTGGCAAACCTTCTTTATTCCAAGCAGCTGGTGATGTGTCCAAGTCGCTGCTCGCCTCAGCCGAAGAGTCCTCCAAGTACTGTTTGATTTTCCCTGTCAGGACTGACTTTCTCTGAAGGAGCTCTTGCCGCCTCTCTGTGAGTTCCTGAATCTGGATGTCAATGGCATGAAGCTCACTGGCTACGGATTCCAGTTCCTCTGTCAAAGCTGGGAGAGGAGAGAGGAGAGAGAACAAACACTGTGAGGTTCCCTATTGGGTTCTGGAAAGTCCTCTGTCTACATTACAAGCCTAAAAGTAGGAGAGCAGAGGGCTAAGAGCATGTTCTAGAGTCAGAACCTCGGACTAGTCCCCTTCCCAGCTAAATGATCTCAGCAGAACATCAATGAACTTCAATGTCCCCTTCTACCAAGTGTCCATAATATGCTCTTACTAAGATCAAAGTAATGCTGGGAAAGTTCAGTGGTTCATTCAACACGTAGGGAGTTCCTGACGGGCCCTGGTCAGAAGCTAAATGTGTAATAAATGACAGTTGCCATTCTCATCATGTCACACAAAACTGGTCTAACAGTCTCCTAAGTCTCTGCAAGCAAGCCACCTGGCAACTGAACCGCACAGACACCTCCGTGTTTGGACTGATGCAGTGCATGATAACAGCTTCCAGTCATCCCAAGCAAGCTGATGAAATGTGTGACGTGACAAACAGTGCTGTGATAACCTGCTCTACAACACCGTGGCTACGAACTTACAAAGTCTCAGGATCAAGTACTATTCAAGTACTGAGTCAAGTATCAAATCACAGTGAGGCTCAAATCAAGGCAAGTGAGAGAAATTTGAAAGCTAAGGGCATCCCATGTGCTTTAGTAATCAGTGTACTGGAATGCCTCTTCCTTGGATCAAATCTTGTGGTTATGATCTGAAGGAAAGAAATGAGGCAGCCACCAGGTTCTCCCTGGGATGTCAGGCATGGAGTCAGGTACTCCTGCATCTCCCTCATGTCAGGGACCTGCTGGTGCCCCTTGTTCCCATGGGGCAGAAGCCAGCTCCTGCAGTACCTGCTGCAACTTCTCTGTTCCTGGAAATCTGGGGTAGGTTCATTTGCAAATCTATGTGACTGGGGTCTTGGCTCTTCAACAGGACACAGCATCCCGGACATGACAGCACAGTGATGCAAGTCCCAGTGAGCATCAGATGACTCCTCCTGAGTTCTAGCTTATCCTACAGGGTGCGGCCCACCCATGTAGGCCTGAGCACATCCTTACCTTCCCGTGCTCCGTACCCATCTCCCTTCCTCACTATTGTCACAGCCAACCAGGCACCACTACCTACCTAACTCTCACAATCACACATACGATCTTACAATTGTTGTTATTTTATCTACGCAGTGCTGCACCTAGGACCTCGGGGAGACCACACACACAATCCACCCCTAACCTACAGACCCAGCCCTCTCTGTATTCTGAGAAAGAGCCTCACTGACAGACCCAGGCTGGCCTTGAACCTATACTCTCCTCCCTCAGCTTCTCTGACACTGAGATTACGACGTGTGCCATCACACCTAGCTGCCCACATTTTCGACAGATGCTTATTACGCTCCTTCTGAAATCATCTGTGGCTAGCCCCAAGTCTCCCAAGGAAGTAAGCTACTGTGTTAGCTGCGCTTCCTACCATTAGCACATCAATTCATAAAGCACACTGCCGGGACCACAGTGGAGGCAGCTTATGAAAAAGCGAGTTCAAGCAAGTGATAAATGAAGGCAAGAACAGGGTATGAGCCTATCTTGGCCTCAACATCCTCATGGCCCTATGACCTCTCAGGGAGTTCCTTACACCGGGTTCTTATTAGACTGAGGAAGAAACGCACACAGGGTCTGGGGAGCACTGTGTAGGAAATCCACACGGGCATAACTGTGTAGTCACTTGTGTCCTCTGTGAAGGCCCACTAGTAATAATTCAAAAGATGCTAATTCATCAAAGGGACAAAACCATCTGGATATCAGCCAAGCCTGTTCTTGTGCAACAGCAAGAACAAGCTGCCCCTCTTCCAGCACCAACGTCCACTCGCTCAGACTAATGTGGTCAGCGCCCAGCTTACAGACAGCACATTCTCACTGAGCCTCCTCTGTGGCATCATTCTTAAGAGGAAGACCAAATGACTGGCAGCAAGTTGACAAGACACTGGGACCTTCTGTGATGCAAGTACCTCACTCAGTTAGACATGCTGTGCATGGGCTCACCTTCCCCGACATGCTTCCGTGAAACCTACTATCCTTCCATTTACAACATGCCTCCTGGACCATATCCATACTTTACACAGACTGCTTCAAAGTACAGCCCACGAAATGCTAGGGAAATCAGTGATCAAATCAAGCCCCCGATGTTTACAAGTGGCTACCCTGAGAGAATAGCCAAAGTCATTTCAAAAGATCAGTTATAGTGCCACACACACACACACACACACACACACACTGCCACACACACACACACACACTGCCACACACACACACACACACACACACTGCCACACACACACACACACACTGCCACACACACACACACACACACACACACACTGCCACACACACACACACACACACACACTGCCACACACACACACACACACACTGCCACACACACACACACACACACACACACTGCCACACACACACACACACACTGCCACACACACACACACACACTGCCACACACACACACACACTGCCACACACACACACACACACACACACACACTGCCACACACACACACACACACACACACTGCCACACACACACACACACACACACACACTGCCACACACACACACACACACTGCCACACACACACACACACACACACACACACACACACACTGCCACACACACACACACACACACACACACACACACACACACGAGGGGGGGCAGTCACCTCAATGAGTACCGATGCCTCTCCTGTAGCCCAGTTCCCAACACTAGGAAGCAGCGGCTCCTCCTACTCTGACTTGGAATGAGCCGCTGGTTGAACACCCGCTCACCCTTGAGAGGCTGCTGGTCTGTCTGAGGATCTAGGCCTCAAGGAGAAGATGCTTCTACCAAGGAAAAGAACAGTGGCTCAAAACTGGAAGCCAGTGGCCTGCACTTGGACACTAGGAAATCAACAGGCAAGAGGCAGCTGAGCTGGCAGGGAAAGTGACCATGACTAAGGAGGTGGGTTGCTACCACACCATAGTGATAAGGGCTGTGTCTGGAACAGGGGTTCATGGGGCACCCCCTACCATCCCCATATAGTTCTATAATTAAGCTATTACAAAGTAACAATGGTAACTCTAAAAAGCATACCAATAAGGAAGTCTTCACATAGAAACAAACCAGAAACAGCTCACATAGGGAGCTGGAGAAGGCAGCTCTGAACACCAACTCTGACCGCTGACCACCAGAAATAAGACCTGCACACCAAGTCTTTCTCCTTCTCTTTGTGCTTTGCCTATTGGCCGTGCTTAATGCTTTCTGATTTTAGTTTCTTAGTTCCGCTCCTGTTTCCCAAACACCTAACATAAAAACACTAGTCCTGCGTCAAGCTGTGGCTGAGATGGATAAAGGCAATCTGTGATCTCTCTGGGAGGCTGGACAGGGAGCGTGCCATGGCAGAAGCATGACGCACCACTGCCCTCATTTGTACGTTAAGTAAGGCAGAGGTCAAGGTGGGATCTCTGCTGTGCTGCCTTAGCCCGGCTGGAACTCTAGCATCCCCTTCTCTAACCAGTGCCAGAGAACTGGACCTTAGAGCTGAAACAGACACCTAGCTTTCCACATCTACACCTCTACATCAGTGTCAAGTCAGGGCTAATAGCCTTCCTGACATGAGCTGCTGTGAGGTAACCTCAGGAGAGCAGCCTCCAGAGCCGGTTCTCCTTCAGTTCTCTGAGCCTACAGCCAGGCCGTGTGCAAGAACAGCAACTCTGTCAGTGTCCTCCTCCTTCCGAACTGCGTGAGAGCTGAGAAGTGGGTCACGGGATAAGAACTAGCCGTCCGTCCTCACGGGGAGTATTTTACCTTTGCTCTCAAGGTTCTAGATCTCTTCTCACCCTGCATGCCTTTCAGCCACCTCTGACCTAATACCATACACACAGACAACATAGAAGGAGGGCTTAACTACCTCCCATGGTCAAGTAAGGGTTAATCACTGCAGTAAATCTTTTCAACACTCTTGGCACTTCTGCTCCTCTGATCAAATTCTGCCTGATCCAGGTGTTAGTGTCAACCCATGCAACAAAGTCAGCACTGGAGACCCCTACACAAAGTCCTGATGAGCAAGAGTATTCAAAAATCTGGATGCTGAGACATTACTCAAAATGATATTATTTCTAAAGCTAGCCTCTACGATACAGGTCACAAGCGGTGAGAGTCAACACTCAGTGAATGACTTCAACAACCCACAAAGGATTCATGGGGCATACTGCTGCTACTCTATCTTAAGAGCATGTTGAGGAGAGTAGACCACACACCAGTGTTCATGTCTAGATATTCTAACAATGTCCCAAGCTGACATTAACAAATGGTCTCCTCCTATCAAATACAAAGCAACAAACCAAAGGCAATTGCAGAGGGTGCTTCAAGTATATATCAACAAACAGGTAGACCAGTAGACAAAATAGACTAACTTCGTAAAATGGACCCACTCCATTATTTGATTAGCTTTAAATCATAGCCCATTGGGAGAGCTTAAGTCAGGGTAGGTACACTAAGATGTGGAATCCAAGCACGTCCACACTGTACCTCCGTTCCGCAGCACCTGTTAGTCTCATCTTGATGGAGAAGTAATGACTACTTGTGTAAGGATCTAGACAAATTAGTGTTACTAACTACCAACCCGTAGGATGTGAGAACAGACAAAACCAAAATCTTAGGTCATCTATCCACACTGACATTTAGGCAAACTGTGACACTGTATGCCTGTTTTTGTGGTGTGTGGTGGTGAGAAGAGTGTTTTTCTAAAAAGAACTCAATCTTGTTTGCTAACTGGTAGGGTAGCATGCAGCAGGCCATAAGCATCACACTCCAGAAAAGACTGGAGCACCATCCTAGTTTGAAAGTTCCCTGTCCTTGCCAGTCGCCCGTCAATCAAACCAAGAACAAGATCTTCTATTACTGCAAAGTCTGAACACATAAAACCTGCAGTGGAAGGGAAGACGGCAGCACGCTGAGAACTGACCTGAGGAAGGCCAGCGCCAGAGTCACTGCTTCTGTGAACTTAAGGCACTACTCACAGAGCCACATAAAGATTTAGATCCTTTAATGTTATCAGAGGTTGGGGGAGGGGGGACCAAAAGTTCAAATAAGTAAGGTCAATTTAAAACAATGTCACACACTTCAGGCATTGTATGAGGGGGGAAAGAGGGAGAGGGGGACAAGGATGTATAAATATATAAATTAATGGAAGAAACAAAACCTATTAAATCATAAAAATTTTAGTGCCACGTCTGAAGTCTATACTTGTTTTTTTCAAATCACATTCCAAAACTGTACAAATCATTAAACATCTGGTTGAAAACCAAGAAAGCTGGTGCCAATTAGTGTTCATATTAACTGGAGCAGTGGGGTTATAAGTGATTTATATGTCCTTCCTTGTATGTTCTCAGTCTTCTAGACATCAATCAAAAACATTCTCAGAGCCCTCGTGCGCTGCTGATGGGGCCATAAATAACGCAGCCACTGTGCAAAACAGCAGCAGCTCCCCAAACCATTAAACACAAGATTACCACTTCATCAGTAGGTCCCATTCTAGGGATACACTCAAAAGAACTAGGGAGATGGCGAGTGACTAGTAGTGCTTGCTGTTGTAACCCTAGAATTCATGGTGGAAAGAGATCTGAATTTACCCTAGAACCAGGCACACATACACCCATACACACACATACACACATACCCGCGCACGAAAGCACTACTAAACCAAATTTTTCAACTTTAGTTAAAAAGAACAATAAAACATCAACTACTCAACAACAGATAGACAAACAAAACATGGCACAGCACATTACATACAATAGAACATCATTGGCATTAAAGGAGAAAATACTTTATACTTTGATATTATGCCATATGAGGTTAGTATAACAGGTCAAGTTCAGAGAGAGGAAGAGAGTACGAAGAGTTTTGTGGACCAGCACCCATCTGGAGATGGACAGCAATGACAGTCACACGGTGCAGATGCTCTGATCATCCGTGACCTGTTTACTAGTACTCACAAGGGAAAGTCTGTTGTGCATATTAATAAAGTAGCTTTAAAAAATCATTTCTAGAATCAAGATTTTTTCCAACTTTTTTAATCAAAAAAACAAATAAATGTAGAAAAACAGTAACACGCAAGGAATAATTGTATCCACTGACCTGAGACGGATGCCATTCTAAAACTGAACCGGAGATCCAAATGTCCTTCTAAAGTGAAAGAACAAACATGGTAACATGTCTACCAGCAACACTGTTGAGGTTGGCAGAGGTCCTGCTAGCATGCACAGGCATTAGTGACGAAGTGAAGCAGGCATCTTCAGGGCAGAGGCCTGGGCAACACACTTCCCAAGTCTCCACTACTATCAGCTAAAATTGTTATGGTGCAAACTGAGTATGCGGAGGAGTGGAACCTTTCCAGTGTCCCTGCCCCGTAGACTATGAAGTCGTCCTAACCATTCCTCTGCCTTCCTTTGTTCCTGGAGAGCATCGTTTTCAAAACGATTCCATTCGCCTTGCCTCCTGATGGCAATATACCTTTCTCCACTCTTTGTATTTTGGTTTTTGTTTTTTTTTTTGTTGTTGGTGGTGGTGGTGGTGGTTTTTTTTGTTTGTTTGTTTGTTTTGTTTTTTTGAGACAGGGTTTCTCTGTGTAGCCCTGGATGTCCTGGAACTCACTTTGTAGACCAGGCTGGCCTCGAACTCAGAAATCCGCCTGCCTCTGCCTCCCAAGTGCTGGGATTAAACCACACCACACCCGGCTACCTTTCTCCACTATCTTAAGTCTTAGCTCTGCTTGCTTTGCCTTTTGGCTTTAGCATGTTCATCTATACAGGGTCATGAGTTTAATCTCTAGCACCACAAAACAGAAACTAAACAAAACCAGTACTATCAATAATGCTCAGTCAATCTGTCACTATTATATACAAAAAAGTTACAAAGCAATATAGTTTTTAAAAAATCTTACAGATGTTGGTGCCAAATAGAATGTCAACAATACTTACCAAATATCCTACTGTTTTAAAGTGATAAAGCCAAAAGGCCGAATATTAAATAGTTCTGCCACTAGGCCCATGTGTACCTTAGCAATATGACATACTGTTCCTCTGTGGCTTTCTCTCTGACTTAAAAACTGGGGTGGCTGCCTCCCAGGTACTGAAACTAAAAGCATGCACAGCCATGCCTGGCAGGACTCACCTTACAAATAAGGATAGATTTTTTTCAAAAGTAAATAAATGAATGGATAAACAAATAAATAAACTACTTGGCAGTATACTGCACAGTTGCTTTAGAGAGTTACAGTTAAATGCCTACTTAAAAGAAATTAATATTCTAAGTAAATAATTTCCAGAGCCTCCTCTCTTCTGCGGGAGCTTACTCCATTTCTCTATAAAATTTGCTCACTTGCAGAGGGGGGGTGAGGTACACACTAGTACTCTTTTGGCTTAAAAGAATCTGGGACAGTTACAAGTGGAAGGAAACATGACTTATATTAAAATTTAAAGATTAAAACTTGGCCTGAACATTTAACTCCCCAAACTGTTATGTTTGCTCAATGACAATCTGTTACCATTACATAAAAACAAAATTAGAAAGCATGTTATATTTTGCTTAATTTTGTATTTTTAGTAATTATTTGGGTAGACGTGTAACCTGCCCAAAATTCCCTTGGAAGAACTTAGGTTTTCTGCCTATTTAAGTTTCAACAGTTTGCTAATTTTAAAGTCATTCGTACTCAGAACACAGGCTTTTTTTTGGGGTGGTGTTTTAGTTTTCTGTGTTAGGGGCCAAGGACCTCATTGTGTTCATGAACTGTTGTGAACAACTTTTTTGCTCAATCAATGACAATCTGTCACCATTACATAAAAGCAAAAAACAAACGTTTGAAAGTGTGTTATATATTGCTTAATTTTATATTTGCTAAACCTAAGAGTGCTCTCCAAAGACAGATTCTGCACCCGCCTATTCTCACTTGAACTGTTTCCTTTATCGAATTTGTACCCTTCCTGTGCATGGCTGTTAAGACAGATAAGCCCTGATTAAAGAGTAAGGACAAAACTAACGGACATTTAAGGATGGGTTTAAATCAAGACTCCTCCTTCCTCACGTATGAGAACATCTCCTTATCACTTCCTAGACTGATACTATTCTGCCCATGGACTCTAAGGTCCTGTATCATGGCAGAGCCTGAATCTCTTCACTTTTGTAAACAGCCTAGAAAAAAAAAAATGCCTTTTCCGGAACCTAAAAACAGGCGCTTTCTCTTCGCTTAGGAGAGATTCGGTCTAAGTTCATTTCCTGCCACTACTTCAAATATATATATATTTTTGGACTTTGCTGCCAATAACCTACCCCTTGCCTAAATTAGGCAACTTCACAGCAAAACATAGCGTAGCACGAAATATATCCAAGAACTAAGTTACAAAGAGGTCTGTCAGTCAAAAAACGTGAACCAGGTCCACTGTCATCAGTGCGGAAGGAAAACGCACGCTAACCCTGAGCGCATCCCTCCACCCCGCCGGCTCCACAGACGAGGCAGAAGCGCAAGCTGCGGCGACCAGGGCTCCTGAAAGCGATGGCAGAGACGACGCCCAGCTCCTATCCGCCCAGCAGACAGCCGCGGACCCACGCGCCGGAACCGGCACCACCACGAACCTGTCAGCCGCTCCGCGCGTAAAAACCTTCCCGCCGCCCGGCATGCAGCGCCCACCCTTCCGGATCAGCCCCCTCCACCAATCACAAGCCATTGCCTTCTCTGATTGGCTGCGTGGTGCGGCGTCCGGGTGCACATCCGAACAAGAGCGCGTGCTATTGGTCTCGCTGCAGCCAATGGAGCGCGGCCTTGCGGCCCGGCGGCGGCGGCTGCGTGTTTCCGGAAGACGTGGCGGCTCGGGCCCGGGCGGCGTCGCCGAGGCTCTTCTCCGGACCAGGCTTCGCAGCGTGGGCCCCGAAGCACCGCGGTCCTCGCCGCCGCCACCATGATCTCCCTCACGGATACGCAGAGTAAGCGCTGCCGGGCCCCAGCGTTGGCCGGTGCTCCCGCCTCAGCCTCTGCTCCGCCCCGCAATGAATGGAGCGAGCGCGCGTGGGGCGGCGGCCCGCGGGAGGGAGGGGGCCGTGACGGGAGGACCGCCGACCTGCCTCGGCCCAAGTGCCGCCGCCGCCTTCGCCCCGGTGGCACCCGTGCTCTGTCCCACGGAACAGCCGTCGGACCAAGTTTCCGGGGTGGCGGGAATGGGACTGTCCGCCCGCGCGGAGCGCCTGCAAGGCTGGGGTGGGCTGGGGGCGTAGAGAGCCGTGATCAGACTCCACTGTTACCTACCTACCCAAAATTCCCTTAACAAGGACTTCGGTTTTCCGCTCGTTTAAGTTTCAACCAAGTTTACTAATGTTAAAAAGTCACTTTGTGCTCTGAGCATTGACTTCGATGGTTTAGATTTCTGGGTTAGGAGCCAGGATCACACTGTAGGTTAACGAGGCTGGCCTTGCGCTCATTGTGTCAGTGCTAGCCTTCCCACTTGTAATCCTGCCCCGGTCTCTAAAGTTATGAGATTACAAGCATGAAGGACTCTGCCTGTCTGTACTGGGAAAGGATTTCTTTATTAGTGTTGTATTCTGTACTTCGTGGCGTGTTCTATTTTAGCATCCTGTTTCTGCCTATCTCATCATTCTGACCAGCTTTGCAGTCTTCAGTCTTGCCTTTTTTTTTTTTTTTGTAGCCCCAGAGATTAGAGCATCTCAGCCAAATGTTTCTGCAGACTAGCAGAGCGTTATCCCTATCTCCATCGTTTTCTCTGTGACTTCATTTTTCTATGTTTTCTTATCAATCTTAATTATTTTTCTATTTATAAATTCTACCCAAGCTGGTTACTTTTTAAAGATATCTTTATGGGTATGACCTCTTTTTGCCTCACTTTTGCTCATTACCATGAACTTTGTTTCTTCAAACTATATTCACCTTAGCTTTTCAAGATTCTAACATCCCACTGAAGTGAAACAAAAACCTTCCTTGAAGTTATTCTCAAGTGGAGTTTGAAGATTTAGATTCAAGTTGTGGCACACTGGAGTGTCACAGGTGCTTTATGAGTCCCTCCACACCCTGGCAGTCCCCTCTGTCTTACTGTGGACTGCACAGCTACCTTCTCTAGCCCAGGGGTGTTGTCTATTGGTCCAGTCAGGCTCCTTTGGTTCTAGTCAGAAATAAAAGTGTCCCTTTTTTCCCTACTGTCACTAAGTCTTGTGAACCTGTTTCAGTTTAGTGCAACATGTAGTTATATAGACAAGAGTGATCTTAATTGCTTGTTTAAATGAGTTTTTTTAACATGCATGTGGGGACCAGAGTCACAGGATCCTCCTGGAGCTATAGTTACAGACGGTTTTTAGCTGCCTGGTGTGGGTGCTGGAAACCAACTTGGATCCAGAAGAGCAGCTTTTCTTACTTACACGTTTAATTCTTACACAAGCATGGGAAGGCATGGACCATTTATGAATTGGGACGTGTAAGACATTGAGTTACACACAAAGGCAGAAACAGCCATGGTCCTGGGATTTCTGGTTCACAAGCCTTTGCTCTTGTTACTGTAGTACTAGCTAGCTTCTGAGGAGACTTGATGTCAACATTCACATCTTGGGATGGTACAAGTCTGTGGTGTATAAATTACCCTGTGCACAGGGCAGAGAATGTCACTCTCCAACAAAAGTAACACAGTGAGGGATTGAATTCTGGGCAGAAGAAGCTGTTCTCCCCTTGTTTTACCACATTTCTTGGGATGGTGAAATTCTGTGATGTTCACTTGTTGATTTCTGAGGTGAGATGGTGAGTTATAGCCAGTGGTTAGGGAACCAGAGCTGGTCAAATTCAGATTAGATCTGTGTCTGTGTTGACTTCGAGGTTGAACCACTAGCAGCCCAGAAAGGTGCCAGCATGAGTCATGGCTTTCAGATGTTGTGAGGAGGTTGATCAAGCTCTGAGCAGTCGGGTAGATGCCAGTTCATGATGTGCTGAAGATTCTGTAGTATGCCCTCCCCCATACCAGCAAAGCCCAAAGAAATGCCAAGACTTACTCAAGGAGATGAAATGGGGGCAGCTTCCAGCTTACATCTGGATTGTCACATTAAGCAAAATGCTGCTGTGGTATTTGTTTTACTTAGTTGGACTCTTCTGTTTCCTAAAGGGTGTGATGAGGAAGGCGGGGCTGCTCTTGCTCTGTGAAGGTGTCCCCATCACTAAATGTCAGCTGTGATTGACAATGGGCTAAACTGGTCTTTATAAAATTTCTTCAGTATGTCTTTTCTTTATGTTAGCTAATATCTCAGATTGCTTTTATCAAGCTTTTTTTTTTTTATGGGCAGAAAAATATAAAGATAGATTATGTTTTCCCAAGTATGATACAGGCAGGAAGATCACTGCAGCATGTAGGCCTTTTGATTTCAGAAAACTTGCAGCTGGATAAGGATAGGGACAACGGAAAAGGTGGAGGTGAGAAAGGGGTGTGATAAGGGTTTGACCCATTTCATGGAGGATTCCTGGCAGCATTGGACTGGTGCCAGTGTGGTAAAAGAGTCTACAGGCAGCTGTCTGTCCCCTTCTGACCTGTATGTACTTCGTGAATCATGGCTCTAGTAGGATTGTAGAGTGAGAAGACTGGGTCTGTAGTCTCCCTGCTGCCTGTGGTGTGACTGATTCCCACACTAATGCTTGGAATCAGCAACCAGGAATGGGTTGCTCATCGGAAACTTGAGCCTTGGTTGCTACTGGGTACCTCAGAACTTTGTTAAAGGAATTGTGAGGCACTGTTGGCACTGTGCTGTGAAGAGCCTTATGGGATATCTTTTCCACTGCAGCTAACTCTTTTATTATATGTAAGTACACTGTAGCTGTCTTCAGACACCCCAGAAGAGGGCATCAGATTTCATTACGGATGGTTGTGAGCCACCATGTGGTTGCTAGGAATTGAACTCAGGACCTTCGGAAGAGCAGTCAGTGCTTTTACCCACTGAGCCATCTCTCCAGACCAATCAGCTAACTCTTAAAGGTGTGATACCCACTGAGTTGTTCTAGACTAAGATGAAATTTAAATCATTTATATTCTGTGCCTTCCAGTACCCTTGAGTTTAATAAGTATGTAATGGTTAAAATAGACTAGATACTTAACTTTGATTTGGAGCAGCTTAAATCTCCTCTCTGCAAGTTATCCTCTCACCCTAAAGTGATGTGATTCTGACTACAGTCCAGTGGTACTGGGAGGATTGTATAGTGCATATTCTCTGGGAAGTACTTCATAGTGCCTGATTCCTGACAGGTTCTCAATGCATAGGAACTATTGCCATATTGTTTTCTTCCTTTATTTTCAAACACGAGGAAGGCTTTTACTCTGTGTGCGTGTGTGCGTGCACTCGTGTGCGCGTGCGCACGTGCACTTTGTGGCCAGATTGACATTGGGTGTCTTGCTCATTCTCCAACATTCATACATACATACACACACACACACACACACACACACACACACACATAGGACAGGGTCTCCACTGAACCTGGAGCTCACTGATGTGGCTAAACTGCCTGGCCAGTAAGCTTCAAAATGCCCATCTCTGCCTCACCAACCCAGGGAATACAGGCATGACCCACCAAGTCTGGCTTTTTATGAAGATGCTGGGGGGGGGGGTCTGAATTCAGGTCCTCATGTTTGCACAGCAAGCACAGTATCAGCTTGATATCCATCTTCATGAATGAGCATCTTGGATGTTGTGTCATTCTGATCATTTGTGAACTAGAAGGTAGTCACAGTCAAATGACTGGGCTGTTATGATTTACTCCTAAGTACTCGTTACTTAAGAGAGTTTCACTTCTCCTTCCTCTATATTTTTCTCTAGGAAATTAGAGTCTGACACCTAAATAATTGTTTTAGGAAATTTTCCTGAGACAAGAAAGTATTCCTTTGGTATTTGCATCCCAAATACATTTAAATTAGAATGGTGGTAGACAGGCTTGTAAATTCTTTCAGACTAATTTTAGAATCAAAATGGAAAGTAGTGTCAAAAAATGTAGAGCCGGGCGTGGTGGTGCACGCCTTTAATCCCAGCACTTGGGAAGCTGAAGCAGGCAGATTTCTGAGTTCGAGACCAGTCTGGTCTACAGTTTGAGTTCCAGGACAGCTAGGGCTACACAGAGAAACCCTGTAAGGCCCTGGAGGTATAGACAGAGGTAAAGGTGATAGTCGGCTCAGCAGCTGAGCCTTTGATTTTGCTGCCCCACCCCCACCCCCAGGTTGCTAGGGGGTGTTGTAACTGGCCTGGATTTTAGCTCTCTAGAGCTGACAGGAAAATAATAATAGGTCAGAAAATAACAATTCTTTAAAGAAAAAAAAATTGCAAACTATCCTCTAACAGCTAAAGCAGTGTGACCAAGAGGTGGCTGGCAGACTTGGCGTTGAGTATGTCTGCCTTGTACAAAAGGGAAGACCTAGGGAATCCAAGGCCAATGCAGCATTCTTGCACAGAATAGGCTTCATTAAACTGTGCCCACCACGGTATTCAGTACCTACAGCAGCCCTTGGTCTCTCAGAGTGGGCTGGCAAGTGTTAGTTTCTAGGTAAAGAAGTAAAAATGTAGGCTAGGTTAAGATTTCAGGCTCTAGTTTTAAACATGACATTGGTAGTGTAAGGTTTGTAGGCAATAAACAGTTAAAGCCTGTGCATGTTTGTCTAAGGCCAGAGCAGGGGTTTTGAGGTAAAAATGTCTTTTCCTGACTCCTGCCTAAGAACTGGGGATTCTGTTCCTGATTTACATTGGATGTAATGTGGGAGCAGTGGTGTGCCTTGATGCTGAAGGAGCCCAGCCTGCTGCGCTGGGGACCTGGGGCACTCTGTGCTGGGTTTATGGGGACCCGGGGCACTCTGTGCTGGGTTTATGGGGACGTTGAGCCTGGCCTGATTCTTCCTTAACCGTGTGGTTTATGTTGCAGAAATTGGCATGGGCTTAACAGGATTTGGAGTGTTTTTCCTGTTCTTTGGAATGATTCTCTTTTTTGACAAAGCACTGCTGGCTATTGGAAATGTAAGTCTTTGAATATGTGCCCTTTAAATTTTCATCAGGCAGTTTTATCTACTTTCTAATCCTAGGAAATGACTGTCAGGGTTACTGTTGGCAGCAGCAACGAAGCCCTCAGCCTTTCGTGACTAGCAGATAAGCTTAAAGCTACTACGCTTACAACCCTAATAAGTGTTTGTGGGAGATTTACAATGGATGGAGTGAGTGCTACCCCTGAATAGGAGACCGAGGCAGCTGACCTAGCCAGGCATGGTAGCTTAGGCCTGTTTGTTCAACATATACAAAACTGAGATCGAATCACCACAAATTTAAAGCTAGCCTGGGCTACAGAAAACGGTGCTGTCTCAAAAAGTAAAAGAAATATGTCTTGCTAGTCCTTTGCCTTAGTAAACTTATGAAAATATTTTTAATGAGAATGTCTGACTATATACGTGATTAAATTGTGTAAACAGATTTTCAAAAACCTAAAAGCTTTTAAAAAGTACATCCTTTTTGCCATGAGATGGCACAGTGAGTAAAGGGGCTTGCCATCAACCAAACCCTGGAACCTACTTGATAAAAGTAGAAAACCACCTCCTCTAAGATAGCGTCTAGCCTGCATGCATGTGCCCCCAGGCAGGTAAGTAAGTAGATAAAGCAATTCATTTTTTGTCTTGAGTACTCGGCTGTGGTGTTAGCTGACCTCCTTAGAAGCAACATGCCTTCTTTCCTTGCTTATGTACTGCCCTGTCTCTATGTTGGAGGTCATGCAGGAGCTCCAGAAGTAAGCGATCCCCCATGGGAGAAGGTGGAGAAGTTGTGCAAGATGTTAGGTGTTTTTGAAGTCTGTGGCTGATTTTAATTAAAGAGAGAAAGGGTAACAAAGTTGATGTTCTATGCCAGTGCTGTGGACAGCACTGCTGAGCGAGAATGTGACACTTAGCCAGTGAGCTTGCTGTGTATTGGTAAGGAGGAATGTCTCTTGAGAAAAGCTAATGGGGGAAGTATTTCCCACACAGTGAAGGAGAGACAAACTCAGGGACAATCTCTTACCCACACGTGTATCACTTCTGCTGCTGGGCTGCCTCCCGAGCTTCACACTGCTCTAATGCTGTCTGCATGGCCACCCCCCAAATCTTCCATTCCATTCATAGAAACCTCCACAGAGACAACTGCAGCATCAGGGAGTACATTTGAGCGTCACAGTTTAATGCAGGCAGGCCATCCAGGCCTTGCTAGTGTCTGCTTGAATAGGCCATTTTATTCCCTGTTCAGTCAAGTTGGAACCTGCTGTAGATATGGATCTTCTATCCCATCACATCTTCCTCCTTCATGGAGTGGAGATAGGCAAAGAATGAGGCCTGTGAGGGCAGCCGGGCCTGCCAACATGCTCACCCCAGTCCCTGTTCCTGCTGCTGGGCATGAGTGCAGGGACTCATGAGGACTCTGGTATCTGTCACATCAGAGGCCAAGCAAACTCCTCACTAGGGGGCTGTCTAACCCTCTCTGTGTTGCGTTGTCTTTCTCCCCTAGGTTCTGTTTGTGGCCGGCTTGGCTTTTGTAATTGGTCTCGAGAGAACGTTCAGATTCTTCTTCCAGAGGCACAAGGTGAAGGCCACTGGGTTTTTCCTGGGCGGTGTGTTCGTGGTCCTCATTGGTTGGCCTCTGATAGGCATGATCTTCGAAATTTATGGATTCTTTCTCTTGTTCAGGTGAGGCCCTTCTTTTCTTTCTTTTCGTTCGTGAGCCAGAGTCTGAGAGAACTATTGCAGAAACCAAGGTAGTTGGGCTAGTGTGGGAGACTTTTCCTGAATGACCGCTACTTATATTGAGTTTTTATTGTAAGTTTAGGTCAGTCAACTAAAAAAATGTTTCCTAAATGTAAATGACTGCCTGAGTGAGATAATAAAGTATTTATAAAATATCCTCAGTGCTACAAAATTCATTTTATTGCCATTTGTGAGGTGTGTCCAGCATTTGGTATTCCTAACAGGATGGGTGGGTACGTGGATCTGTCACTGTGTTACATAATGTTGCTTCATAGTGGCTGCTACCTGCTGCTACCTGATGGCAGTGTGCTCAGCGCACGCGCGTGGTGAGGAACCCGGTACTGAGCACTCTGGAAATGCCGTCAGTTAGCCAGAACACTGTGCATGTGAGAAGACAGACAGTGCTCATCAGTCACCTAAGACATAAAAATTAGTTAAGGACTAGACCTGTCTTAGGGAGCGACCATCTCTAGTATGAAAAACAAACTGTAAAGCCTCCAGAAATGCTCTGATAATGTCATGACACCATAGAAGGACACAGAATATTCTTAAGAACGTGGTAAGAGAGGAGCTTATCCAAGCACAAGAAGGATTGTTCAGATAAGCTGAGTCTTAAAGAACGGAGCAGAGCTCTTCCTGTAAGTCAGCACAGAGAGGCTGGTTGACTGACGGGGCTTAGACAGAGTTGTGAAAGCTGTTGTTTGTTCTGTAAAAAGGACAGCAGTTCCCCATGGGAGTGTGGGCCACAAGCCAGAAGAGGCTGCAGACTTCTCAGGTGCCAAAGAGCGGTGTCTGCAGCAGAGAGGCAGGGAGGGACACAAAAGATTCTTAAGCCGGGAAGGCATTTCTGGGCAAATCCTCACCAGGCTGACATGCACATCAGGATTCAGTGAGATCACTCTGGCAAAATGTGAGCCCGAGGACAGACCTGAGCTGGATCCCCAGGGCCTACGCGGTGGAATTAGAGAGCTGGTTCCCATAAGCTGTTCCCTGATCTCCACATGTCAGAGCATGTGCTTCGTGCTCACACATGCTCACATATACACGTTAATAGAAAAAATTAGGGTGCGTTTAGGTAAGAACAATTGGAGATAGAAAAAACATTTAAAAGGCTCAGATTTGGTACACAGTATAAAGTTAGGAGACTGAACGGCTGTTTGCCGTTTGAAGTGGGAAAACAGCAAAGACAGCAGAGATGGCAGTGAAGGTCAAAAGACCAGAGTTGACTCTTGATGCTGGGGTAGAATGAGGTGCTGTCATTTGTGCGTAAGTTGCATTAATACATTGGCTTCGTGGTTTGAAGAAGCTGCTGGTAAATCCTAGGTTTCCTGTGTGCTGAGGGCGTCTTGGCTTGATCTAGAGTCAGGGTCTTTGTGGTTCTTTCTTCAAATGCATAGAACCCTCAGCAGCAGCGTGTGACGCCAAGATACCTTTAATTATCCACTTGCACTTGGTGCTGCTAAGGAAGCAACCTGCATGTCTGGAGCATGCACCTCCGTGAACCATAAGGGCTGCTCCTCTGTGGGGACATCACTCACTTCCTGTGGGCTCAGCTACATGACTTTTCTTCACTGTGGTGCTTTCATCCCTGTGAACTGCGTTTTAAGACCCAGATGCAGTTTATTTCTTGAGCATTCTCAAATTCTGTATCTTTCCTGGGTTCACTGATCTACAGTTAAGCTGATTCGAGGCTGTGTCACTTGAGTGGGCATGTATCCAGCCCAGAAACTGACACGGTGTGAGCCTCCCCACTAGTAGGTGTGCTGTCACTGCTGTGTTCAGGGTTTTACACAGCCCATTTCTTCTGGTTCTCCCTCCCCTCCGCTCCTGTTGCCAGCAGTAGGACAGAAAGCCTGTGGTCTGATCACGACACATCTAGGTCCCATTCTATTCTGGGCACCATTTTACCACCAACCAAGTTGTTCACTGCACTTGTACCTAGTGATTCAAGTTCCTCTGACTTGGCTCGTGGTTCCTCCTGTGGAGAGCACTGAGCTCTAACTACCTTGTCTCCCTCCTCCCAGGGGCTTTTTCCCAGTGGTCGTTGGCTTTATCAGAAGAGTACCTGTCCTCGGATCCCTCCTAAATCTACCTGGAATCAGATCAGTAAGTAGTCACATGGTTAGCAAAGTGTTTTTAAGAACCACCCAGATGTATGGATTATGATGCCTTTTCACTGGGAGTTTGAATCATTGATGTGATTGCATAAGTATGGATCCTGGTTACCATGACAACCAGAAACTAATCATTCTTAGGCCTATGAAACCTGACATTTTGTTTGAACATGCCATTTTTAGTATCGTTTTCTATTTTGATGTTACTCTGATTGATACTGCTAAGCTGCCTTTATGAATTGATAGGTAAAAGCCTTCCTGTACTCAGAGTCTACTCTGGATGCTTAATACTAACCTCTCATGGTAGCTGCCATCTCTTGTGGGGTCTCAGAGGCTTCTCAGGATTTATCTGGCCTCCTTGTACACACCTCTATCATAACATTTACCTGTTTTCATTATCAAGAAGGGAGCTCCAGACCGGTGGCCATGGTCATCTGGGGCCGAGGTAAATGGCTGTTATTCTTCCCCAGGACCCAGTATAACACCTGCCACTCAAGATAAAACCAGACATTTTCCCCGAGTAAATGAATGAAGCATGCTTGTGTCTGCTGTCAGACCCAGTCACCGAGTAAATGAATGAAGCGTGCTTGTGTCTGCTGTCAGACCCAGTCACCGAGTAAATGAATGAAGCGTGCTTGTGTCTGCTGTCAGTCAGACCCAGTCACCGAGTAAATGAATGAAGCGTGCTTGTGTCTGCTGTCAGTCAGACCCAGTCACCGAGTAAATGAATGAAGCATGCTTGTGTCTGCTGTCAGTCAGACCCAGTCACCGAGTAAATGAATGAAGCATGCTTGTGTCTGCTGTCAGTCAGACCCAGTCACCGAGTAAATGAATGAAGCATGCTTGTGTCTGCTGTCAGACCCAGTCACCGAGTAAATGAATGAAGCAAGCTTGTGTCTGCTGTCAGACCCAGTCACCGAGTAAATGAATGAAGCATGCTTGTGTCTGCTGTCAGACCCAGTCACCGAGTAAATGAATGAAGCATGCTTGTGTCTGCTGTCAGACCCAGTCACCGAGTAAATGAATGAAGCATGCTTGTGTCTGCTGTCAGTCAGACCCAGTCACCGAGTAAATGAATGAAGCATGCTTGTGTCTGCTGTCAGACCCAGTCACCGAGTAAATGAATGAAGCAAGCTTGTGTCTGCTGTCAGACCCAGTCACCGAGTAAATGAATGAAGCGTGCTTGTGTCTGCTGTCAGACCCAGTCACCGAGTAAATGAATGAAGCATGCTTGTGTCTGCTGTCAGTCAGACCCAGTCACCGAGTAAATGAATGAAGCAAGCTTGTGTCTGCTGTCAGACCCAGTCACCGAGTAAATGAATGAAGCATGCTTGTGTCTGCTGTCAGTCCCAGTCACCGAGTAAATGAATGAAGCATGCTTGTGTCTGCTGTCAGTCAGACCCAGTCACCGAGTAAATGAATGAAGCATGCTTGTGTCTGCTGTCAGTCAGACCCAGTCACCGAGTAAATGAATGAAGCATGCTTGTGTCTGCTGTCAGTCAGACCCAGTCACCGAGTAAATGAATGAAGCGTGCTTGTGTCTGCTGTCAGTCAGACCCAGTCACCGAGTAAATGAATGAAGCGTGCTTGTGTCTGCTGTCAGACCCAGTCACCGAGTAAATGAATGAAGCATGCTTGTGTCTGCTGTCAGTCAGACCCAGTCACCGAGTAAATGAATGAAGCATGCTTGTGTCTGCTGTCAGTCAGACCCAGTCACCGAGTAAATGAATGAAGCGAGCTTGTGTCTGCTGTCAGTCAGACCCAGTCACCGAGTAAATGAATGAAGCGTGCTTGTGTCTGCTGTCAGTCAGACCCAGTCACCGAGTAAATGAATGAAGCGTGCTTGTGTCTGCTGTCAGTCAGACCCAGTCACCGAGTAAATGAATGAAGCGTGCTTGTGTCTGCTGTCAGACCCAGTCACTGAGTAAATGAATGAAGCATGCTTGTGTCTGCTGTCAGTCAGACCCAGTCACCGAGTAAATGAATGAAGCATGCTTGTGTCTGCTGTCAGTCAGACCCAGTCACCGAGTAAATGAATGAAGCATGCTTGTGTCTGCTGTCAGTCAGACCCAGTCACCGAGTAAATGAATGAAGCATGCTTGTGTCTGCTGTCAGTCAGACCCAGTCACCGAGTAAATGAATGAAGCGTGCTTGTGTCTGCTGTCAGTCAGACCCAGTCACCGAGTAAATGAATGAAGCGTGCTTGTGTCTGCTGTCAGACCCAGTCACCGAGTAAATGAATGAAGCATGCTTGTGTCTGCTGTCAGTCAGACCCAGTCACCGAGTAAATGAATGAAGCATGCTTGTGTCTGCTGTCAGTCAGACCCAGTCACCGAGTAAATGAATGAAGCATGCTTGTGTCTGCTGTCAGTCAGACCCAGTCACCGAGTAAATGAATGAAGCGTGCTTGTGTCTGCTGTCAGTCAGACCCAGTCACCGAGTAAATGAATGAAGCGTGCTTGTGTCTGCTGTCAGACCCAGTCACCGAGTAAATGAATGAAGCATGCTTGTGTCTGCTGTCAGTCAGACCCAGTCACCGAGTAAATGAATGAAGCATGCTTGTGTCTGCTGTCAGTCAGACCCAGTCACCGAGTAAATGAATGAAGCGTGCTTGTGTCTGCTGTCAGTCAGACCCAGTCACCGAGTAAATGAATGAAGCGTGCTTGTGTCTGCTGTCAGTCAGACCCAGTCACCGAGTAAATGAATGAAGCGTGCTTGTGTCTGCTGTCAGTCAGACCCAGTCACCGAGTAAATGAATGAAGCGTGCTTGTGTCTGCTGTCAGTCAGACCCAGTCACCGAGTAAATGAATGAAGCGTGCTTGTGTCTGCTGTCAGACCCAGTCACTGAGTAAATGAATGAAGCATGCTTGTGTCTGCTGTCAGTCAGACCCAGTCACCGAGTAAATGAATGAAGCATGCTTGTGTCTGCTGTCAGTCAGACCCAGTCACCGAGTAAATGAATGAAGCATGCTTGTGTCTGCTGTCAGTCAGACCCAGTCACCGAGTAAATGAATGAAGCATGCTTGTGTCTGCTGTCAGTCAGACCCAGTCACCGAGTAAATGAATGAAGCGTGCTTGTGTCTGCTGTCAGTCAGACCCAGTCACCGAGTAAATGAATGAAGCGTGCTTGTGTCTGCTGTCAGACCCAGTCACCGAGTAAATGAATGAAGCATGCTTGTGTCTGCTGTCAGTCAGACCCAGTCACCGAGTAAATGAATGAAGCATGCTTGTGTCTGCTGTCAGTCAGACCCAGTCACCGAGTAAATGAATGAAGCGTGCTTGTGTCTGCTGTCAGTCAGACCCAGTCACCGAGTAAATGAATGAAGCGTGCTTGTGTCTGCTGTCAGTCAGACCCAGTCACCGAGTAAATGAATGAAGCGTGCTTGTGTCTGCTGTCAGTCAGACCCAGTCACCGAGTAAATGAATGAAGCATGCTTGTGTCTGCTGTCAGTCAGACCCAGTCACCGAGTAAATGAATGAAGCGTGCTTGTGTCTGCTGTCAGTCAGACCCAGTCACCGAGTAAATGAATGAAGCGTGCTTGTGTCTGCTGTCAGACCCAGTCACCGAGTAAATGAATGAAGCATGCTTGTGTCTGCTGTCAGTCAGACCCAGTCACCGAGTAAATGAATGAAGCATGCTTGTGTCTGCTGTCAGTCAGACCCAGTCACCGAGTAAATGAATGAAGCATGCTTGTGTCTGCTGTCAGTCAGACCCAGTCACTGAGTAAATGAATGAAGCATGCTTGTGTCTGCTGTCAGTCAGACCCAGTCACCGAGTAAATGAATGAAGCATGCTTGTGTCTGCTGTCAGTCAGACCCAGTCACCGAGTAAATGAATGAAGCGTGCTTGTGTCTGCTGTCAGTCAGACCCAGTCAGTCTCATGGCAACTGCAGATGATTTCATTTTAGCTGTTTTTCTTAATCTGAAAACCGAATGCGATCGTGAACTCTGGAAACAGGGCTGGAGATGGAGTCCAGCTGAGAGGAGGCGCTGCTTTGGGCTCAGAGCAGCCCATGTCAGAAGTCACCTGACAAAGAATCTTTCGTAGTTCTCTGCTCGTGTAGAACAACTGGGCTAAAGCCCAAAAGGCTTTTGAAAGGCTCATTGAGTATGTCTAGGAATTGCAGAGAGAAACAAGGACTTCTAGAAGGAGGAACGTTCCTGTAAAAACAATCCCGGGCCACAGCAGGCCAATCGTAGAGGCCTCCTGGCACGGCCTGGGTATTTGCAGTTACCTGTGAAGAACAGATATGGTGCTTTTTTTTTTTTTAGCCACTTAAATTTATTTTAAAGTTCTAGTGACTCCACATACACTGTGACAGTCACCTCTTTATGATCATTTCAAGGGTTGGTATGTCAGCTTGGGGTGGGGTGTACTGAGGCTCCATTTGTCCTTATCAGCAGACTCAATGTAGATACTGCTTATAGAGAATGAATTTACTTAGACTGTAGATGCACTAGCTTACAACTTCTGTTGTGATTGTGTAAGTGGGCAGCCAGTACAGGAGGGATTGCAGTCACTGCCTAAGGAGCAGTGTGAAGTGTCAGGGCAGAGGCACCGCTGACTAGAACACACGGTACTCCATGTTGCAGCTTTGCCACTGATCATATACACACTCCCCTCTGGATGCTGAAGAAAGACAGGCTTTCTAACTGGGGATGGAGTGGCCAAAGTTAGTAGCCATTTACATGAGTGTTTGTTGAAGTTCTTATTTGAAAATTACAGATACTCATTGGCAGCACTGAGTGTTTCAGTCTTTGCCCACTTCAGCATGATGTCCAGAATGCTCAGTTAACATATTTTTAGTTAATAGCTGTTGTTGATTACTGAACTTAATTGAGTTAAATCTGTTTGTCCAAAGACCACGTAGGCCCAGAAGAGATGCACAGGAATGGTCAGTGGAAATATCTTATTGGGTTCACTACTGCATGAGTGGCTGGCTGGCATTTCAGTCTTTTCTTTTTGTTGAGCTAACAGTGTTGGTGTCATTTTATTTATTATTTTACTCATTGTGTTGCATTTTTCATGTTTCACCCTAAAATTCATGTGTATAACATGTCATGCAAAAGCGACTTTTAAAAAGATAATTTTATACACATCTGAGAAGATGGTGGTGGGCACCATCCAGTTAACGACTGTCAGTCATGCCTTGAATTCCTGCAAATGTTCTAAAACTGGATGTTTTAAGCCAGCATCTAAAGGGCTTAGTCAGTGCTGTGCGGTGTTTGAGTTCCCTCTGACTCTGGTTTTCTTCTCCTTACAGTTCGTAGACAAAGTTGGAGAAAGCAACAATATGGTATAACAACAAGAACTGAAGAACTTAAATACTGTATTCTTTATAAAGCCCTTTGGAAGAATACTCAGCACAAAATTAAAGTTCACGAACTAGGGTGTAAAGTTCCTTACAGAAGTTTAAAATGTACGCCCTCCAAAGTCCCAACAGCTGTGGCAGAAGCAGCGGCAGAAGCAGCGGCAGGCTTGTGAGGCCTGAGGTCCGAAGATGGGGAGGATGAAGCCTGTCCGATGCTTAGTGACTTGAAGGCTGTTTCCTAGTCTTGCTGCAGTATGTGAAACAGCCGTTCGTACAGAACCATGGTGTCTGTTACTTTCTTTTTTTTTTTAGAAGATTCAGGAACACCAATAGGCATTTGATTTTTTTATGATGTCCATTGTGGTGGCCCAGACATATCTAGGTATGCTGGGTTTCTAATAATGATGCCTGGATTGGATTATGTCATCTCCATGTATCGACCCAAGGAAGCCCAGTTTCATGTGTGAATCACTCCTTTTTTTTTTTTTTTTTTTTTTTTTGTAAACATAGATAAAATAAAACTTTTGTGGTCCTTTTGAATCTTAATATTTTGGAGCCAGATAAAAATCTGAACTACATAGTCATTTTTGAAATACGCAGAGGTCATTCTGAGCTGTCACGTCCTCAGTCATAGCTGACCACGTTCTTTCTTGACTCTACAGCAGTCTGGAAGTGCAGATCTCTCGAGTGTGGCCTGGGTGTGTTCATACAATCTGTGCCGTGCAGAGGCCGAGCAGAGAGCGTTCTGACCATGGAGTAGCCTGCTGCAGAGGCTATTGGAGCAGTTTTGGGACCCTAAACCATACACACCATATGAGTTCTCCATGCCATGATGTAGTTTTTCTCTTTGGGTTCTTAATGAAATCTGGCCATTGTCTCCCACCTTGCTTTCATAACTTACAGTGACGTTGAAGGTGTGCAACATGGTAAAGGTTGTTGTGTGACTGTGAGAGGGGCTGATTACTTCATCTTGATTTTTCCTCTTTTTTCAGCTTTATTGCAATATCCAAAAATTAGCATGCACCGCATCTGCTTCCCTCGCTGTTGTCCACCTGAGTTAGGAAGTAAAAGCTTTTCGTTCTGACTAAATTGGCCATAGCTTCTTATAAACAAGACGCTGGGGAAGCATGACCTTCCCATCGTCTGCCGCTGGTTTGCCCACAGGAACCGTGATGTTTTCCTGTCGGACACCGGAGCACCTCGTCAGACACAGCACTATTTATCTTACCACTAATGATTGCACTATTTATTTTTAACAGTCTCGAAGCTTTTTAATGCATAAAATCATAATTGAAATTATATTTATTTACAAGCCACTTCTATAAGACATTACAATGTTGTTTTTAGCTAAATTTCTCAGTGCCAGGAGAATTCCCAGCCTTGCCTATCTACAGAAGGAAGAACTGGTTCGTAGTGGGATGGCTCGTTCTTGTGGATCACTGTCGTGTTTGGTACTTGCATCTGACTTATGGTGTAACCTGTGAAAACTCGATAAGTGGAGAATCCTACCTCAATAGCTCATGGGATAATAAAAGACCTGGCGTTGTGTCTGATGTTCCTCAAAACGTCACACCTTTCCTGACGTGTCAATGCTATGCTTTGAGAACTGACCTGTGTAAGGTGCCCTGTATATTTATAATAGGCTTTGGCCTATATGATTGACAGTGGCTAGGTATCACTCGTGTTAGAATAAGAGTCTGCCATTTTACTCCTTTGTAGACATGACTCTATCAAAGTGGTTTTCACACTACAGCAAGCATCCCTTTCAGCAGTCTGATTTCAGAAAACACTGGACCTGGGAAGAATGAGAGGCTCATAGTCCTTAGTAAGGCTGAGGCAGCTTTCAGTTTAGGGTGAGACTAGTCTGCAGTGAGCCTAAACTGCTTGGCCTCCCTCGCGGCTTTTCTCAAGCAGAACCTCGAGGCTCTGCTTTTAAACAAAGCAGCCCTCAGACTTCTAGAAGTCCTATTGTGAGTTCCCTCAACCCTACCCCCTTCTTAAAGGAGCCTTCTGTCTTTAACAAAAAACAAACAGATACTTTGGTTATTCCCCCCAGGTGGAAGACAAGGTCCAGTCCTTAGCCTTAAGTGTTTCTGTCATGTTCAAGTGTATCTTCTGTAACAGAAACATACTTGCAGTGTTTCTTTTCCCTTCTAATTCTCTGGAGTGCAGCTGCTGTAGAAGTCTCATGGTCAAATCATATACTCTAACAATGGCGTATTGTAAATACACTTGTCTGACCTCAATAAAAGGGTACTTTTCTATTCAGTGGTGGTCAAGTTTATCTTTACTTTGAAGTTTTTAAACTTAAATAACACTATAAAATAACATACCTAACATACCCTATTTTTAAAAATGGGCATTGTGTAATTTTGTCTGTCAAATGCCCTTGAACATTTTTATATCCAAATCGCTTAAATGTGGTCATATAGCAACTATTCCCAAAAACACATTTGGAAGCTATTTAAATTTATGAGAGAATTTAGAGTGGATTGAGAGAGAGCTTGGGAGTTCTGAGCTCTGGGAGGGATCCAGACTTGGTTCCTGACAACGATGTTGAGGCTCATGACCTTCAGTGCCTGCAGGTCCAGGGGATCTGGGGTCCTCTTGGGTCCTCTAGCACCAAGCATACATGTCGTGCACACACATGCAGTCAAAAAACTCATACACATAAATAATGAATATTCAGTGCCTTGAGCCATATGCTGTTTTTAAAAATGTCAAACTCCTCTGGGCATGTTGGTGCAGACAGGTTCCTGTGAGTTCTGGGGCAACCAGGAACGGATTGAACTCAGATCTGCTAAGCATTTGGTTATTCAACAGACTTGGGCGCTTAAAGCCCATGACCAAATGTCGGGCGGCAATTAGCAAACTCATAAGCCCTACCCGTAAGGAGTTTGTAACTAACACAGCAAGCATACCCAGTTGCCCTGAAGCAGGTGGTGGTAAAGGAATATCCAGACATCTGAGCCTTTTGAGCCTTGCATTTTCTTCCACTCGCACTTTTAGGAGTGTTGAACTTCCTTTCAGTTGTGTGTCATACATTCAGGTCTTCTGGACCCTAGATTCTAGGCCCCATAGAATGAGCAAAGGTTATGAAAGGGACTAGCTTGTAGGCAGCAGCCTAGCCATCCCTGTCTGCACTGAGAAGGAATACGAATGCTGGAGCTGCTCTGTCCAACAGCCCAGGTGCCTGAGATCCAACCTGGTGAGGAAGGCTTGGGTTCCTGGAGAGCTGCAGTTCTTCAGTCCATGTTGAAAGACCAAACTGTCCAGGGAATACCCTGTGCCTGTCTACAACTGTCTCCTTGGCCTATCCCAATGTTATCCCTATCTTTGGAGGACAAAAAAATGTGTCAGCATTAGTTCAGGAGTCGTCCCCCCCCCCCCAAGAAAAGAAGGAAGGAAGGAAGGAAGAGAACGAAAAAGATTGTTTTAAAAAGTGATTTTTTTCTTTTTCTTTCTTTTTTTTTTTTTTTTTTTTTTTTGCTCTAATAAAAAGTTGTGTCTTGTGGCGGGGAATTGTTTTCTGTTTTTGTTTCATGGAAACCTCAAGATTCAGAACTGTCATTACTCCTTGTGTAACAAGCTCACTGGATTTTTTTCACTACAGGTAGTTGGAACTTTTTTTAGGGCTGCCATTAATTACAGAATTTTAAAAATGGGCAGTGAATTTTAAAATGAGTGGAGATTAATTTCTAAGTTCAAAGGACTTGTAATACTTGGTTTTTGAAAATGGAATTTATTATACTTGAATTCTTGTGACCTGGAAGAAGTTGTCATCTATGGTGTTTTCACTGTAAAATCTAGTAAAAGCACATAAATAAATAAGCCACAGCCCTGTGCACCACTAACCTGGATTTCCTGAATCCTGTATTAAAACTTGATTCCAGTCAGTTGTCAGTAAGAACTATTAGGTATCTCATCGCTTGGGAGGGTGAAGCCGGAAGACTGCCAAGAGTTCATGGCCAGCTTGAGCTAATAAATGAAATGTTAGCTTGATTAATGATTCATTGGTGATAGATGATAGATAAATGATGAATGGGTGGGTGGGTGGGTGGACAGACAGCGGACTGATGATCTAGCACATCTCCCATACCTTGTCCAGGGGCCAGATGTTCGCTGGAGTAGGATGTGAAAGCCACTGGCTGGCTACAGTCCTTTCCTGTGACAGCTCTCAGTTGTGATGCTCAGTGCCACCAGTACATCTGACACCTCCTTACATTCTGGGTCCTTTCCACAGAACTTTATACTAGTTTTACACTGATTCGGTAGCAAATGAATAAGGTTCCTGCCTCGTAAGGTGTATATCCACCCCTGGCATCTCATAGCTGCAAATAAACGTTGAAGGAATGCAAGTGGAGTCATCCAGCTCTTCTGCCCTCTAGTGTGTTGAAGTCAGTTTTGTGGGAACAGAGGTCTCTGTCAGCCACAATGTGAATGAGGTGAACCTGGTAGAAGTCTATGTCACACCCTACCTTTCCATAGGTGGCTTTTTACTGGAGAGAAGGAATGACCAAGGGCAGCCTTTCTTCCCTAGGAAAGCCAGATGCTAAATCAATGGAGGTCTCTCTTCACATCTATAAGATGGTGTGTGTTGGTCCCCATTTTGGCCCTGATTTGGGCCTTGAGGACAAACCCGAGCCTGTATGTCACTTCCATATCAGGGTGACTTGGCAAGACCTGTTTGGCCCTGGCTCTGCCTCTGCCCCACCTTTGCTGAGGTAGAGCTATGCCATTGGCCCTGTCAGTCACTCCATACTCTCCATCACCCTTCCCTTCCTCCTACATCATCTTGTCCCACCAAAAATCCCCCTCCCTATGTTCCAAACATATAAGCGAGAGGCTGATGCCGTAAAGTTGAGGTCCTGTATTTCTTTTAGGCTATTGACACTCAGCTCCAGAGAGACCCCCATAAGACTGGGCCCCCTCTGCTCTCGGCAAGGAGCCGGCAGTGTGAATCATTGATTCTTGGGTCACCCTCTTTTCCATTGTGAAATAAAGGGGCCAGGGCCTTATCTGGTCCCTTTCAGCGATGTATCTAATTACAATAATTATATTGTAATTATAGCTGGTATTATAAAGAACTCGCCTAAGGGAAAAGTAATGAAGGAAATTTGCTCCCTAAGTGAATATATATGAAAATATCAGCATGCTTCCATCTCTGGCATGTGAAACTGCGTATAATGATAGCTGTCAAAGCTTTGAGCCTTCTGCTGTGATCCTGTGACTGGAGTTTTAATGCTAAAGTCCAGCTGTAGCAACCCCAACGGCTGGGTTGGCAGTTCAAATATATACAACTTGAGGGGATGTCACTTTAAACAGCGACAGGTGATTATTAATCAAATGAAACCTGGGCATCCTAGAGCCAAATTTCAAAATCCAAGTTATCTTAGTGATGATGTCAAAACGGTCTCTAATGCACATACCTTAAAGAAAGGCATAGGAGGCTATTTGATTGACATTGTGCTTGTTCATACTGTCAACAGAAGAAAACTCAATACTTTGACCTATCATATTTTGAACCAAACATCTGGGCTCCCTCTCACGGCTCAGAATCGCAGCTGTCTCTAATGCCTTCTGATTGAACAGGATCGGCTTCCTGGAGGCGGTGACCTCTGCCAGGCCTTTCAGAGCAGTGTCTCGATGCTGCCTGTGGTGAGCCTGAGATATTGATCACATGTCAGAGCCCTTCCAGTCATCTGTTCCAGAAAATGGAAAATGGCAGTTTTGACGTAAAACACCTACTTATGGATTCACCAGATAACTAACGGGGCATTTTTATTCTTCCTTAAGACCAAAAGTTTCTCTTGGTGATTCATTTTCCTGTTCCTCTTCCCAAAAAATTTATAGTTTTTTTAAAATAATTTTTCACGTCTGTGTGTGTGTGTGTGTGTGTGAGAGAGAGAGAGAGAGAGAGAGAGAGAGAGAGAGAGAGAGAGAGAGAGAGAGAGCAGGTTCCACAGCATACATGTGGAGGGGCTCAAACTCCAGCCCTCAGGCTTGCACAGCAGGGCTTTACCCATGAAGCCGGCTCCCCAGCCCAATGTGCCTGGTTTGAATCGGTCTCCTAAAACAGTAGGAACAAGCCATTTCATCCACAGCTCTGGCTGCTTTGCTGGTTCACTATAAGGAAAAGTCTGCAAATCCCTAAATATGAATTCCTATGAATCAGATGAATGATTTTCCATTGTCATTCAATAGCTGTGGTGGATAATCAACTGTCAACTTGATGATCCTTTGGGCATACCTGTATGGCAGGTTACCTTTTTGTTATTCCTGTTTGTTTGTTTGTTTGTTTGTTTGTTTGTTTGTTTTTTAAGGGGTGTTTTTAATTGAAATAGAATTTTGTTACTTTCCCCTCCCTTTCCTTTCCAACCCTTCCAAGCTGCCTCAAAGTCTTCAACTCTCAAAGTTGATAGCCTCTCTTTTTTATTATATTTGTTATATACATATGTATGTGTATGTAAGCACACACACTCACACCACTGAATCTATTTTTCTTGTTTTGTGTAAACAGTTTCCAGGCTGACCACTCAGACAACCCATGAAGAGGTTCATCACTGGGAAGACTACTTCTCCCAGCAGTCTCTGGTTACCTGTAGTTCTTTGTCTATAGGTGGGACCTTGTAAATTTTCCCCTTGCATGTTAACAGGTCCATGGGCATTGCTATTGTTCCAGTCTTTTATGTACAGCATTACTCGGAGAGACTGTTTCACAGCAGAGTTTTATGCTATTCTGGCCCTCTCCGTCTTTCTTATCCCTCTTCACAGATGTTCCTTGGGCATAGATGCAGGAGCTGTGATGTAGATTTATCTATTGGGGCCAGGCTGGATAACAATCTTGATTAGGTTGAGTTGGGAAGCCCCATCCCCTGTGGGCGGCACCATTCCTTGTGCTCAGATCCTCAACTATGTGTAAAGGAGAAAGTGACCTGAGCAGAAGCATTTATTGCTCTTTGTTTCTCTGTGTAACCAGCTGCTTCCAGCCGTGTGCATACAGTGTAACCAGCTGCTTCCAGCCCTGTGGATACAGTGTAACCAGCTGCTGCCAGCTCCTGCTACCTTGACATCCCCACCATGATGTACTTCAGGTTTGAACTGTGAGCCAAAATAAACACTTTCTCTTTTTGTTTTCTTGGGGTATCCCAACAGCAAGAAAAGTAACTATGACCCTAGCCAAACTTTAATTGTCCTATCCTTACACAATGATCAAACCATAATGTCTAGCATTTGAATTTCAATCTCATTTCCAAGAATTGCCGAAAAATATTTATTCTTTAAAGTCAACCTCCAAATTCATACATACATGCAGGCAAAACACACATACACATACATACATACATACATACATACATACATACATACATACATACATACATACTACATACATACACTGTATACATACATGCTATATACATACATTCATACATGCATGCATACAGACAGACAGACAGACAGACAGACAAAATGGGATCAGTGGGATAAATGGCCTTATAAAAGTGTCACAGGAATTTGTTTTCCTTTCCCAGCATATGAGGACATAGCAGAAAAGGTCCTCACAAGAGTCTAACCATGCTGGTTTTCCATATAGAGCTGGGTAACAGATTTCTGCAACCTACAGGGTACATATTTATGGTAGTCATCTCTCTGATACTGTAACACATGACTAAGATGATACAGCTTATGGAGTGAAATGGTTTGATTTTGGCCCATATTTTTTGAAGGTTCCATTCCATAGTCTCATGAACACAGAGTCTTCAGGCCCATGTCAGTATGTTATACCAGAACAGAATTTTTCACTCCATGGCTGGGAAGAAAATGAAAAGAGGAAGAGGTTAGGGTTCTCACTATTCATTTCAAGGGTGCCCAGTAAAAGACCTGAAGACACACCTCTGGGCCCAATAGGATCTGCCATCTTTAAATTCCATTCTACGGAGCAAACTTTCAACTGATGGGTCTTTGGGGTACATTTGAGATCCAAACTAGGACAGCAGTTCACTATACTGTTATTCAGACTCCATGAACTTATCTTTTGTGTCTCTGAGCATATGGGATGGTGATAAGGTCTTTATGCAATGTCTGCCTATATGCAGAGCTGTTTCACCTGGATACCAGCACAGCTGACATCCTGCCTCTCTTGTAGCAGTGTCTTCTCTTTGTAACAAATTTTTAAAGATGTATACTTATTTTTATTTGTGTATGTGTGTAAGCCTGCATGTCTGTATATGCAATACATCTGTGCAGGTGCCCATGGAAGCCAGAAGAGAGCATTGGATCACCTGGGACTCAAGATGCTGTTTGTTGTGCACTGCCCAGTGTGGATACTGGGGACTGAATCTAGGCCTTCTGCAAGAACAGTATGTGCTCTTAACCCCTGAGCCATCTCTCCGTCCATTCCCTTAGTTTTTAATTTATTTTTACTTTCCATTATAAATTGCTCTTATTATCTTCAATGGAACATGTCTTACAAATGATTGTTATCTGAAAAAAAGAAAAGCCATCTAGAAAAGGCTGTGGCAAGTAAGTGAGTTTCCTATAGATGGCTCACTGTTTTGCATGGTCTCAATGGACGAACTCTGGAGAGACATGGCCCCAGAGGCTTCATCCCAGGATTGCTTCTCACTGCTGATATGCCGTTCCTGTTACTATTACATAGTCTAATGATTCCTGGGCATAAGCCTACCCTACTGGGAAAATTCCTAAAGATCAACATAAAGATGCACTTTCATGAATTAATGCTATTTAGATGAATTAGTGACTTTGTTGAATCCCTAACTTGATTCAAGTATTTTTAGGAAGAAAATTTAAGGAGATGGTTTTAGTTGTTTTGTCAGAAAGAAGTAATAAACTTAGAGTATAAACTACAATGTGTCCCTTCTTCATAGAGAAGTAGATAAAGGCCAAATAGTAAGGAATACTGTGAGCTTTCACAATTACACTGAGAAGAGAAATGGGCTTGGGACAGATTTGTGATCAAGGAAAAGCATTCATTCTAGGTTAGGTCCAAGGATGAAGCCACAGGTGTGCACCATGATAAAGCAAGGCCAGTGAAACTGTTGCTTTGAACTTATAATGAGCTTATAGAGCAAAACACTGCTTTGAGCTTACTATCAGCATCCTTCTGTAACTCCCCTTTGGTGTAACATTTTATCTAGGAGGTAATTTTATGAAGAACTTGTGTCTAAGGAGGTATAAAAAGGCTGAGAGAAAAAAATAAAGTGTGGCTTTTGGGGCTCTGCTCCATCCACCAAATGTATATAAGTACATATGTAATGTACATATATATATGTATCTGTCTATATGTATATACTCCAGAGAGCAAGGAGAAGTGCTCTATGATGTGTGTGGGCCAGTCCACTTGCTTTGTCCCAGCATTTCTCACTTAGTATCTGTCTTGAAAATCTGCTCCCAGTGCTAAGATGGCATGTGCACTTGTGAAATGTTTGAAACGGATTGATCAGGCCCACCCAGAGTATGGCGGGGGGGAGGGGGGATTGACTGACTTTCTTCTTTCATTCTTTTCTTTCTCTCTGGCTCTCAAAGAGTTAATGGACTCTGAGCCTCTTGCCTGGTGAGGGAGGGGGCTCTGGAGCCAGAGAGAAAAGAGCCCAAGTAACTAAGCTTTTTTTTCTTAATCTCCTGCTGCTATCAGGAGTTAAATTGCCAGAAGCCAGAGGCTTTGGCTCCAGAATAACAAAGAGTGAAACTGCCAAAAGTAAGCAGCTTTGGCCCTGGTTACCATTGCCAATGCCATACTCCCTTTTGCTGCCTTCCTCAGGGAACTGGATCCTTGGCTAGCCTCTGGCAGTTATCAGCAGACAATGACAAATCGAACTGATCTAAACAAAAAGACTCACTGAGGAGGTCTTCACACCCCAGCACTGATTCTACCACTAACATTGCCAGCATTGCTCTAGAAAGCTAGATCTGTCTTCAGCCAGGCTGTACCAGGGGCTCTACCTGAAGACTCCATCAAACACAAAACATGCTAAGGAAGCCTGGGAGGTGCAACAATCTACAAGGTAGGAAGACCTGTGTCATCTGCACAAAAGAAGGAAACTCCACCACCCAATAACATCGTAATTCCACAAATCACAGCTCACACTACCCAGATTCATCATTTCCTCCCCTCAAAACGTGACTTTTTGCCGGCAGCTGTCGATGCTTGTTTTGACTTCCTCATATTTTATTTGAAATTTAGCCCACTCCAGTCTTGCCTCTTAACTTCAGACAGCAACATACTTCTAAGCCTCACATCTTGTATGGGCACACACACACACACACACACACACACACAAAACACTATGTGTGAAGTTAGAGGACAATTTACAGGAGTCAGTTTTCTCCTTCCACCACATGAGGCTCAGGTACAAAACTCAAGTTATTAATTAGGCTCAGCAGCCAGCACCTTTACCTGCCAGGCTGTGTCACCAGTCCCTTGGGCTCTCAACATCGCTGACCTGAAATGACTCCTTTGTTTCTGATCACTCTGCTGTTCATCGCCTCTTTTCTTGGACCTTTACTGTGCAGCTTCTGTATGTTTGCTTCCATAGCTCTGCCCATTCCTCTTAGGGATGCTTCACACAT
The DNA here is from genome assembly GCF_000001635.26 of Mus musculus. Classification (NCBI taxonomy): domain Eukaryota; kingdom Metazoa; phylum Chordata; class Mammalia; order Rodentia; family Muridae; genus Mus; species Mus musculus. Next base: position 142,412,181 of record NC_000072.6, read on the forward strand.
GCCCAATCTTTCCTCCACTTTTAAATTCTTAGAATTCTTGCAGTTCTTACAGTGGGTCACTTCAATGTTTAGAAAGGGAAAGACTAAGCTAACTGCCTCTTTGCTGGGCTCCTAAGTCTGGCATTTCCAGTCACCTGGCTTATGTTTCTACTTGCCTGTCGAATACACATTTTTCTTTCTGTGCGTTCATAATTTGGTTTCTTAGGAAGTCTCTGTGGTTCCTCTAAACTGTTTCATTTACCCACGCTTGAGCCAAAACTCTAAGTAACATCCTTGGCTGACTTATTTTCTCCTACCTACTCTCATGTCTGTCTTACCTGCTAGTCCTGTTTTCCACATCCAGTCATTTCTATCTCTCCATTCCTCCCACTCCTGGTCCAACCTTCCACCTCAGCCTTTTGCTTGAGACCATTTGAATATGTGCTAGCCAGTTCCAAGTGCCCTTCCTTGTGATGCCACCACCCCTACTCCACACAGTATTACTGCCTTCCTCTGCTTCAAATAAACCAAGCTATTTGCTGTTTCTGCTCTCTCTCTCTCTCTCTCTGTGTGTGTGTGTGTGTGTGTGTGTGTGGTGTGTCTGTCTGTCTGCCTGTCTGTAACTTGTAACTGGTATACTAATTTCAAATTCCCTGGAATCTTCTTTTTCAAATCTCCCTCTAAAATAACCCAGCACTGCCCTGTCATGTCATCTTGGCTGCCTTTACTTACTAACCTAAGCATGGTGCCAGTAGCGTAGAGAGAGTCCTCCCCTAACTAAAAGATTAGCTTGAGACCAAGAGGTAGGAGGTAGCCATTCAACACATATTTGTTAAATCACTGACTAGATGGACACTTGAGTAGATGAATGACTGGTGTCAAGTTCCTCTGAGGCTCGCTAACCTTTTGGTGTTCACAGGGGTGATTCATCTCCGCCCACAGTTACATTTGTTTCATTCATAATGGTGAAATGCATTGGGCAGCTAACAGGAAAAACAAAGGTGACGGTGCTGATACAGTCAGAATGTCTCCTGGCTGGTGTGGTCAGTTCCCAAACAAATGATATCCGCTCATCAATCATTGTCCTATTTCTGCCAATTAGACCTCCCCAGAGGAGTCATCAGGTCCGCTCAGTTCTGAAGATTGACAAGCTACCCTCGTGGTCTCCTCTCCTCTGTGCAGACTCCAACACTAGGAGTTTTTAAAGCCCGGGGGTTGTAACAAGTTTAGAAGACTGGAAGGTAGGGCGAGAGATTGTGGGGCTCTGGACAGGGTCGGAACATGAAGGTAAGCAGCAGATGTGTGCACCCGATATCTTTCCAGCTGTTCTATAAACTGTCTACCTTTCTATCTAGGTTATATGTACTGAGCATTGTAGTGACTGGACATTTGAAGAATAGTGCCTTTAAATAGTGCAACCTGATTTTGCTGAATAGAACTTATCCACCAATTCTTTATTTGGGTGAAGTTATGAAAATCATATCTTTCTAATTTTTAAAGTTACTCTTTATGGATTAACTAGAAGGTGGGATCATATACTGAGTGAAGTAAGGGGCCTACTGTCCTCTCTGAAGAGGAAGCAAAACGAAAACAAACAAACAAAAAACAAACAAAAAAACAAATGCAGCCACACTCCGTCCGATGAGGCTGTGTTTGGTCGATGTGTCTTGTAGGGGCCCAGCGTCCTGGCAGTGACAGCCGTGGTCCTTCTCCTGGTGCTGTCTGCGCTGGAAAACTCCAGCGGTGCTCCACAGGTAATGCAGAGAACACAAACCCCGGGTTCGGACTAGGCAGCCTCTGTTTTTGCTTTTTCCACCCGCTGCATTGTAATAACGATTCTTCTCTCCTCCCTGCACTGCAGCGACTCTCTGAGAAGAGGAACTGGACTCCCCAAGCTATGCTCTATCTGAAGGGTGCACGTGAGTTCCATACTCCTTATTCTCCTCACGGAGGGTGATGGGAGACATCCGGGGACTCCTAAGAGACAGGGTCACAGCCGGCTCCAGTAAATAATTAGGATTTCAGACAATCCAGAAACCATAGGAGTGGGCAGGTGGGACAAAAATACTCTGATGGCCAGAAACCCTCCCCCAAAGAGGTGTTTGGGGTCACTACTGTGACCTGGCACTCTCGAAGCTGAGGCAGGAGAAATGCTAGCTTGGGCTACCTAGTGGGCTCCAGGTCAAACTAAGATCCTGTCAGGGAAAAAAGGAAAAAGGAGGAGGGAGGAAATAAGAAAGAGCTGGAGAAGGGTTCAAGAAAGGCGAAATAAAGGAAAGGGGGGAGGGAAAAGTGGGGGATAAGAAGGAAGGAGAGGAGGGAGAAGGGGAGGGAATGAAGGAAAGCTGGCTGATTGAATTTAGAGAACTAATGATTGAACAAAGAAGGTGCCTGGTAGAGGAGCATAGAATGGCAAAAGAAGTTAGGAAGGGAGAGAGGAAGGGAAGGGGTGGAAGGAAAGAGAGAGGCACGCGCGAATCCCACTGGGGCTGCTCTCCGAATCGAGGTCGCATCCCTGGCGGGAACCCGCGATCTCCCTGATCCTGGGGTCTAGCTGTCTGCCTCAGTCCTCCTCGTGTCCCACCCCTCCCCCTTCCCACCCCCCGCAGAGGGCCGCCGCTTCCTCTCCGACCAGAGCCGTAGGAAGGAGCTTGCAGACCGGCCGCCTCCAGGTGAGCGAGCGCTGCGCCTATGGCGGGGTTCCACCTGCCCTGTCCCCTAGCAGGCGGCTAGTGAGCCCGGGTCCCCAAACTGGCAGGGTCTGTAGCACAGACACAGGGCAGAGAGAAGCCCCCTCTCCGGGTATTTCTGGAAAGAGCCTTGATCTTTCTCTTCCTAAATAGCAATTGCTACTAAATAATCACTTAGACATTTCAAGTATATCTTTCTCCTAAATGATTAGAAACAGCCGCCAAAGGTTTTTAACCAAACGCAATTAAGTTAAAAGCTATGAACGAATGATTGAGCCAGGTATGAATGACTGAGAGGAGGATCAGTTTTCTTCCGGGACAAACTCTAGATAAGCTATCCAATCTCAAGTCCTCAGCCCTAAATAGTTGTAGGAAACGCGGGGGGGGGGGGGAATCATAAATTACAGAGGATGCATAAGACGAGTTGGGGGACAGAGAGAGGGTGGAAACTATGCAAACAGTACTCATCATGTATGAAATTCTCCAAAAAACAAATTAATTAAGAAATAGGTTCAGGAACATTTTTTTTCCTTGATGAACTTAATGACATTGCAGTTTAAAC